>NC_083703.1:25292500-25905576 GCF_033118175.1 Dama dama | reverse complement strand
GTGGTAAAGAATCTGCCTGCCAATGCAGGAGACACAGGTTCAATCCTTGGGTCAGGAAGATCCCTCGGAGAAGGAAATGGCAACCCACTGCAGTATTCTTGCCTGAGAAATCCCATGGACAGAGAAACCTGGTGGGCTAAAGTCCAAGGGGTCTCAAAAGAGTCAGACACAACTTAGCGAGTAAACAACAACACACAAAAAAAGATGAAAATCTGATCCCTTGACTTGCATAGGGCTTTTGATAGCACCTGCTTAGTTGGGACATTCATGCCATGACTGACATTTGAAGTTAGGAGACAGTACATTTAATCAAATAGTTCTCTCTTTTTGTACTGCTTATCACCAATTAATTAATCCCAATAAATGTATTTGCAAAACACTCAGCTCCTTAATATCTCTAACTTCATTACACATGACTAAATGAAAAGGGTGACAGAACTATTTGAAAGTATTTAACACATTATAGTAAATTTTATATTCAAAAAAAAGGTTTAAAGGTCTATTGTTTTCATTATATAAATTCCAGAAAGTTGAGCTCCGTAAATTCTAGCGGATCTTGGGCTCTGCTAACTGCTGTAGAATTGAGGCAATGGCTGCATTCTGGGTGTGACCTTGAATGGTCACTAGCCCTGTTGAGTTCTGAAATCTGGAAAATTAGCTGGTTTGGTATTTTACTACTAAGACTGTTTATAATGACAAAACTGTGTACCTCCATGCCGCATCCTTTTTTGCCTTCCAGACCTAAGAAGACAGCTATAATTTTCAGGAAAATCTAGTTTTAAATAGACATACACACATACACCCTGCATCCATTTTATCTGATGACTATAACTGCAACATCTGTCATCCTTCCAACTTTGGCAAAATATTTAAGTAAATTACTGATGGTGAACATCACTTATTTCTGCCAAGCTGAGGTATGATACAGTTCGTTGCTACAACCTAAGTTTTCTCTCCAATCACTAGAAATTTTGTTTCACAGGACTTAGCTTGTGCTGATACTTCCAGAAGAGTTAATGAAGTAGAAGTTTTCTCAGAAATGAAAATAAAAATTAATGGAAATTTTGCTTTTCATTAATCACATCACCAAATCAATGTTTTACATCAAGTTATTCTGTAACACGATTCTAAATTATGTTCCTAAGAATTTCTGTGTAAAACATTTCCATATGGTAAGAGTCTGTAAAATTTTATAACACATTCACAAATCATTGTGACAAGGAACACTGGTATTAATTTCTTAAAGTCAATGTCTTTTTTTCTAATATAATTTTATGATTTTATTTCTTCTTGCTTTGAAACTTTAAAAAAAAAACAAAAACACCCAAATGCTTTCTTAGAAAACCAAAACCAGATACAGAATCAGCACCATAAATGAACGGATTACATAGTTCTCATGTATATAATTTTTAACCTAAAGTGTCCATTCTTAGTCTATAGTACAGCACTCATTCTATTTCTCTTGTGTTACTTATAGTCGGCTGCATTTTGTAATTTATTTGTTCATTTGGTCTTTGACTCTCCAGCTACAAGTAAGCTGGTTCAGGAAAACGAAACTTCTCTAGGTATTCCAAGCAGAAAGAGATATTAGCATAAATAAGAGAATTAGAGGGTTACCACAATGCTGAAATGGTGGGAGGAGGACAATTAAAGTTTGCCATTAGCTTGAATGTATAAAATACACAGTTAATGAGAACCTACCACACCGCACAGGGAGCTCTCCTCAGTGCTCTGTGCTGACCTAAATGGAAAGGAAATCCAAAAAGGAGGGGATATGTGTATACGTATAGCTGATTCACTTTGCTGTACAGTAGAAGCTAACACAGCATTGTAAAGAAATTAGACTCCAATAAAAATTAATTCAAAAAATAATGGTTAATAATAAAAGCAACAGAAGAAAAAAAAAAGAAAATTCGGAACTTTCTGAAGGCATAGGAAAGACTGGTGATAATCATAGCCGCCTGAATCACCGAAACTATTGATGATACCAATACCAAGAGCTACTGGAAAATCATCTACTAGAGCTCAGACACCTGCCTGTAGAGCAGCATTTGGCTTTGGTTTACTTTCCACATCTAGTGAGGATGTCTCATTGGCAGAGTCTAATCTGAAGCCCTCCTGGCAAGGCATTCTGGGAAATGAGTTCTCAGGCTTCCAGCTCCCATGACAGTGGGTGGTGCGTAGAAAGGAGTGTTTCCGGCTTCCTACAGGTAATTCTATACAAGCTCCAAATGAGAAGGATCCAACTTGCTTTCATGTTCTCTCTACTGAGAGAGAGAACATAAACTTTTGAGTCTCAGGATATTTTACATTCTTAAAACTTTTTGAGGATACCTATGAGGGTCTTTGCTTACATGGGTTTTATCTAACAATATTTACCATAATAGAACACAAAATTGTGAATATTTAACAGTGTTAATTGACTTCCCTGGTGGCTCAGACGGTAAAGAATCCTCCTGCAATGTGGGAGACCTGGATTCGATCCCTGAGTTGGGAAGATCCCCTGAAGGAGGGCACAGCAATCCACTCCAGTATTTTTGCCTGGAGAATCCCCATGGACAGAGGAGCCTGGTGAGCTACAGTCCATGGGGTTACAAAGAGTTGGATATGACTGAGTGACTAAGCACACCAGTGTTAATTTAGCAATTCATCTAAAATAATAATGGAATCTTTATATAGTAACATAAATTTAATACTTCTTATGAAAAAATGGCTGTATTTTTCCAAAATAAAACAAAAGCAGTGAGAAGCATGGCAATGTTTTATATTCTTGTAAATCTTTTAAATGTCTGGAATAATGACAATAGCTTCTCTATCTTCTATTAAGATAGTAAAAACAAGACTGAAAATGCAAGTAACATTTTAGGATTGTCATGGAAGAAGTTTGGCCTTTGAAGACCACTTGAAATTTCTCAGGAACACGCAGCAGTTCGGCCTTTGAAAACCACTTGAAATTTCTCAGGAACACTCAGCTTCCCTAGACCACTTTATTAACCACTGCAAAATCACATCCTTAGGTCCAGTGGTTAAGAATCCACCTGCCAATTTAGGGGACACAGATTTGATCCCTGGTCCAGGAACTAAGACCCCATATGCCTCAGGTCAACTAAGCCTGTGCACCACAACTACTGAAGTCTGCATACCCGAGAGCCCATGCTCCTCAAAAAGAGAAGCCACCACAATGAAAATCCTGCATACTGCACTGCAACTAGAGAGTGGCCCCTGCTCGACACAACTAAAGAAAGCTGGCAAACAGCAGTGAAGACCAAGTACAGCCATAAATAAATAATCAAAAATTAGAAAATCACATCCTTAGCCACTAGCTTCATCACCTGACATGACAGATGTGTAAAAGTTATCTGATGAATGAATTAATGAGTAAAAATACATGATATTCCTGCACTTTTCCCTTTCCAGTGTTTGTACATGTTGTATGTGCAACAATCTGTAAATGTTTCCAAGGGAAGCCTTCTTCTTGCCTTCATTCTCAAGTTTTGTCACTAGAAAACAAGGAGCATGAGAGGCCAGATTTCAGAAGTGACATAGTTGGATTCAAACCAGCCTAAAGTAAAACTGTAAACCAGATGAAATGTTCAGTGTTCCCCTTATCCCTTGTCATAGAATCAGAAGATCCTTTTCAGAAGGGACCTGCAAGATCATCATTCATCCCAATGCTTGAGGCAGTTTCTGGAAGCTCTGTTTTCCAAATTGGACATACTAGTGGGAGCAGGAGTGGTTGGCAGTGTTAAAAGTATTCAAAGCCACGGAATAATCCTGGAATATAAATTTTACTTAAAGTCTCCAGGGTAACAATATTTAAACAATTACATCAAAACAAAGGTACATTATGAAATGTATCATAAATTGAAGTGTTTGTCTTAATTCTGTACCTCTTTCTGCCATGTGACTTGCAGAGCAGTAAAGGAGGCAATGATTTGGTGCTTAGCCATGTGACATGCTTTGGACAAGAGAATGGGGGCAGCAGTGACAGGGTTCTTCTTCTGACCCAAGACTCTATGAGGCATCATGCATTTCTGGTCACCCTTCTTGTGATCCACCATGAGAACCTGCTTCAGGCAGTCTGGTCCAAAGTGAATGAGGAGACCTGTGGAGCTGACTTCAAGCCAACCTAAAGCCTGGAGCCATGCCAAACAAATCTGAAGAACTATGAGCAAGACAAACATACTTGCTGTTTTGCTCCTTAAGATTTTGATTTTGGTTGGTCTCAGTACCTAGCAAATGTTGACTAAAATAAATATTGATACCCAGAAGTAGAGTGCTAGTAATAGATATCTCCCCAGCACTGGCTATGAGATCAGCTGACAGGAAACAAAGAAGGAAATCAGTATAGGAGAACGGAAAAATTGTGACATGTTATGTAACTGATGAACCAATTGATAAGACTGTCCTCTGTGGTAATTCAGAGGACAGAGAATATTCATAACAACTTGGTGGGTGAGAAAGTTTTGAGGTAAAATGTCAATAGAATGAACTGGTTCCTTTGGTAAAGTACTATAAGAAAGAGACAAATTTAGAAAAGGCCAGTTTGCAAACAATAGAAAGCCCAGGAATTTGGGGACTTGTAGGGTTGGGAAATAAAACCGTTTCTTATCAAGTCAAAGATGAGGCCAGTAAGACATGGCCTTTGGAATCGAATGGTGAGTATGGCTTGAGCACAAGGAATTGACAGGAATCAAATACATGGAAACCTTGCAACAGTTTTGAGATAATTACATTGGCAGGACTACCACCAGCTTTAATTAAAAGAACCAATGACTGGCTATAAAAAGACCTAAGGGCAACCAACAGTTCACAGGCAGAGATGTGACCGAGACAGCTTCTCAGCTTACTTGGAAGGATACATTCAAAGCAACCAACCTTCTTCAGATGTGGCCTTGAAAGATGATCTAAAAGGAAGGGCCTCCTGGCAGAGAGCGCCAAGAGCAATGGCGAACCATGGAGTAGGACCATGGAGAACCCAGGGAGCAGAACTGGGACCAATCAAGGAACACTCTCTTGTTTATGACCAAACAACATTTTCACAAAGCAATTTGAGAATTACAGTTGGCTAGTGACTACTATGTGCTTCCCATTCTGGATCTGTCAAATGTGTTTGGCATTAAACCTCTTCCTCTTCCAACATTAGATGTTAGGTACACAGAGATGTATGTATGAGTATAGAGGTGGGCAGGTAGCTTGCCTTTTTAGTTTGTACATCTCCAAAACAAAACAAGTCCCTTCTGGCCGTGATATCAATCATACAATTCAGGACTTTGAGCCTGATGTTGGGATTAGGTGAGACTTTGAGGAGTCTCAGCATGGAAGTGAATATATTTTATACATAGGGGTGAATAATCACGGTCAAGAGAGAAGGCCGTGGTTGACTGGATAACTTGTCTCAATTCTGCATTTCCTCCTGTGATTTTGCACTACAGTAGAGCACACTGAATATATACTTGTCCTACTGATTTGAGGCTTGAATGATCCCAAGTCAACACCAGCTGAAACTGTTACTGGTAGATTTGATTCTGCTCTGCGGAAACTTAAGGCCTCAGAGAGACAATCTCCAGATAATGCCATCTGTCACCTGTTTGAACAGTCCCCCGATCATCTGAGATGCTCACCTGTCAGCCCTCCCTACATGAGTTCTCTGTTTGGCTTTCAGAGCCCCCCATTTGTCAAACAGGACAGACAGCCAAGGTCATCATACCCTGAGAAAAGCCTCCTCCTGAGACAGACATACCAAGACAAACAATAAGAAGAAAGAGAATGTCAGAAAATGAGAAACTGCAAAGAACAGAGGAAAACTTGAAATATATCTAACCCTATCATCAGACAGAGAAAATACTGTCACCATAAAATAAACCCAGGAGGCCATAAAAGAGAAATAATCAGTGAGTAAAAAAAATAATTCTTGGTAAATAAAATCACCAACATTTAAAAAGCTTGAACATTAACAAGTAAAACATTGATAATCAAGTTGAGAAATAAAGTTAAAGAGACCCTCCAGAAAGCAGAGCAAAGAGATGAGAACCAAGAAGCAAATGGTTTCTTTTAAAATAGAAAATCAGTTGTTGTTGCTGTTCAGTTACTAAGTTGTGCCTGACTCTTTGCGACGCTGTGGACTGCAGCACGCCAGGCTTCCCCACCCTTCACTATCTCCTGGAGTTTCCACAAGTTCATGTCCACTGAGTCAGTGATGCTGACCATCTCAGTTAGATAGAAAACCAGTAAATATCAGAAAAGGGACATTCCAGGTTGAGAGCTTTGAAGCAGCCCATCCAGAGACATCAGGATGGGTGGGAGCGCCAACCCTGCTCCCCTGGAAGGAAGGGGGTTGACGGTGATGCTGTAAGCTGGCTTCCCCATAAAAGCACCAGATGGGAGAGGACAGAAGTATGGGGAGGGAGGCAGGGCTGAGAAAGGCAAGGACAGCTAGCCTGCTGAGGGTCAGGCAAGAGTGCCCTCACATCCCCCTGGGGAAGGCAAAAAATATGTTTTCTGTATCTATGTTTTATTTTACAGTAAAGGGGAAAAAACTATCCTAATCAGAAAAAAAGAAGAGCCCACAGGAGACTTTATTACAATAGATTTTCCCTTAGAAGAAGCATGAAGAGAACAAGTTTTTAAGGGAGCATAAAATGTGGGATTGTTCATGCCTTGGGAAGTCAACATTTTTTCTACCTTAAAATATAAATTCTATTAATGTGAGAATGAGCAGAGAAGGATTTGAGAGAGCCCATTGGCTCTGCCACCCCCTGGGACTAGATGTGAAAACTTGGGCACGTAAGTCAGCTTCTCTGGGTATCATGAGAACATCAGCAAAACCACTTAAAATTTCAATTCCACAAATCTAATGAACGTTGTGAAGGGTAGTATTTTTCTCTTCCATTTTCTGTGGTCCAAAGTGACTCTGTTTCCTTATTGGCCACTGTGCCTGAAATGTAGAATCTTAGCTCCCCAACCAGGGATCAAACCTGTGCCCCCTGCATTGGAAACATGGAGTCCTAATCACTGGACTGCCAGGGAATGCTCCCAAAGTTATTTTATATAGGAGCATTTTAAAATTTCTTTTTAAAAAACTTATTTTGTATTGAGGTATAGCCGGTTAACAATGTTATGCTAGTTTCAGGTGAACACCAAAGGGACTTAGCCATACATACGCATGTATCCATTCCCCCCCAAATTCCCCTCCGATCCAGGCTGCCACATAACCCTGAGCAGAGTTCCATGTGCTATACAGTAGATCCTTGTTGGTTATCCATTTTAAATATAGCAGTGTGTACATGTCAATCTCAAGCTCTCTGACTATCCCTTCCTCCATCCTTCCCGCCGGCAACCCTAAATTCATTCTCTAAGTCTGTGAGTCTCTATTTCATAAGTAAGTTCTTTGTGTCATTTATACACGAGCATTTTAATCAAGACATACGGTCATTCATTGGAGACATGACTTTGAGGAAAAGATACAGCTGGGTTTCTGCCCTACTCTTCTTGGTCTGTTCTTGTTTCCCAGTATTTAGAAACATGAAACTCTGCCGCCATCCACGTATCATTCTCATTTTGCTATCCAGGTAACAGGCAAGAAGAAATAACTCAAGTAAAGTACATTAAGATTTCGTTCCTTCCATATCCTCACAGGACCATCTGAAAGAAAATGGCTAGGCCAGTGACCTCCTAAGAGGACTTTAAAACTTTGCTTAGGGAAGAACTTAACATGATTCTTGAAAGTAAAGAAAAAATACAACTTCTATTTATAAACATATCTTTTAGTTTGCATTTTCTCCATATGTGTTTAAAAGCATTTTGTGTATTAGTATATATATTTGCAGAGTAACGTGTATACATTCTACATAGATGGAGGACAATGTATTACTGGAAGTATTTGGAGTCTGTTATTTCTACAGCTACTCCCTTAATTCTCCATACCATTGTGCTTCAAAGCCAAAGCCAAGTGCCAAAGGCATATACGAAAGCCCAACATGAATTCCACATGAAATATTCACTACCCTTGAGAAATTCTGCTCTAATTAAGATTAATTGATCAGAGTAACTTCAAACCAGTGTCAGAAAAAGACACCCACACATTTCCTTTGTTTTCTGTTCAGAGAAATATGTTTCTGATTAGAAGAGGAGGAGCAAAGAACAGAGGAACATTCAGAAGGTTCTCTTTCCTTGAGAAAGGTCAGGCTAAAGGTTAAAGGAAGGTATTGCAGTCTCAACTCTTGCAGAATAAAGACATGACTTGAAGAGTTTGCAGAGTCTTGAGAATGCCTCTGAATACTCAGCTTGGATCTCAGACTCAGGACGTTTCCATTCTTCATCTAAAATCACCATGATGATGATCATTGCCATTTTATGAGCACAATGTGTCATGCTACTCCCCTATCGGTGCTGGAGTGAGCAGTCATGTTTAAGGAAAACGTCTGAGAAATGAGCAGTGGAGGAGAAACTCAGTGGGAGTGTGTGGTAATGGAATTCTAGTCTACAATTGCTAGGAGCCCACAAGTTTTTCCGAAGGATAAGAAATAAGGGATGTTATTCTTAAGCAGTAGCTTGTGTGCATCTAATGACCCCAGACATAGTCCCCATGGTAGTAACTGCTCCTGAAGCTCTCTTTTCAAATTAGAGGGCTGCTGAGTGAGCAATCTGACTTGCTCCTCTTGGTCTATTTGGTTTCTTTCAAATTACCCAGCATCTGCATTAATGTAAAAGGAAACATCATTGGGAGCAGCTATTAATATAGAAAATAACATTAACTTTAAACTGTGGCCCCAGGGAGCTGGGCAATGAAATCTTTTACAGGTGTTCATTAATTTTTCATTCTATATGACACTGGTGAGGGCTTTTAAACACAGAAAAATGGAGAGGATTTTCTTTCCCAACTGTTTTGCTTTTTGGGAAGCTGGGTTACCCCAGGAAGTATCCATCAGTCCTAACCCTTCCCTTTCTTCACCTTCTTTCCTTCCTTCCTCCCTTCTCTCTCCCTCCTTTCTTTCCTCCCATCTCTCCTCCCTCTCTTCCTCACTCCCTCCTTCCCTTCCTTTCATTGGAGTGTGACCCAAGGACCATTGGATGAAATCAGGAAAGACCTCTGTCTTCATCTAACTCTGCCACTTACTAGTTGTATAACTTTAGGTAAGCATGCTAAACTCTCTGAAGCTTAATTTCTTCATCTGTAACATCAAGGTAATAATGCTTGCCCTCCCTCCCTAAGCAGGGAAATGAAAGTGCTCTATAAGCTTCAGAGTTATGTACATTCTGAAAACTAGGGCTGGAAGATGGCACAAAATTGGTTAAAAAAAAAAAAAAAAGAAATTTGACAACCTCTGAAACCATTTCAAGATGTGCTTCTCTTCCTACAACTAAATCAAAATTCTTTTCAAGCCTTGGGTTGCAAATCATTCTTATGGAACTAAGAAGGACCTAATACAAGAGACAACATTTTTTTTTCAAGGATACTTGTCATTCCCTTTAGATAGAAAACATACATGAAAGACCTCTGTCAGCAGAAAGGCTTACAGACTAAAAGTCATAATCATCTTTAACTTTTAGCTATTATTCTGCTGAGAAAGAGAGTGGTGTCTCGTGGGGTTTTTATTAGCTCTCTGACTGCAAATGACTTTGCCCCTGTTCTTCTTTAGAGAAAAAGACTCTTGATTTAAGCAAAGTATATTTCATCTTGTAAGATCAAGAGTTTTCCCTTGACCTGGTCAGTGCGATCTGACATTGTCCTCAGTGGGACAAAATTTCTGACCCCTACTTGCCCATGAGCAGCTACTGACATTTCAAGATCCAGCATCTTTGGGAACCAAAGCCTTTGGACTTCTTCCTTCTAAATTTCCTCCACAGAAACTTCATTCTTCTAAATCTATATAGACAATTTTGTCCTTTCTTCTAATCTCTTTAGCACCTAGAAGAGTACTGAACCTACCAGGGGATACGCATTAATTATGCACTGATGGAGTATTAAGGAATATTTTCTTGTGTACAAAATATAGTGTGAGCCTGAGTCAAGAGGGAGAATTTTGACAGAGATATATGTGTCATCTGCCTAGAAATAGAAGTTGTGCCTTTAGGCACAAATTATCATATTTTAATATGCCTAAATTGTTATTAACAATTTACCAGTTGCAGTTCATTTGAGAACAGACTATTTATCAAAATAATCTTGTAGAAGAAGAATGCGTCCAGCTAACTTGTTACCCAGTTAACTCCCACTTCTCGGTAACAGGAAAAGGGGCAGTCTGGACTGATAAAGACCTTGAGGGACTTCCCTAGCGGAATCTGCCTTGCAATGCAGTGGCGGCGGGGGGCGGGGGGGGGGATGCAGCTTCGATCCCTGGTCAGGGAACTAAGACCCCACATGCCTCAGGGCGACTAAACTCGCACACCACAGCTACTGAGTCCACATGCCACTAGAGAATCCGAGCGCCACAGTGAAAGATCCTGCATGACACAACAAAGATCCAAATAAATAAATACTAATAAAAAGCAAGATCTTGATTTCTAGTTCCAGTTTTGCCACAAGCTGCTTGGGTGGTTGTGGATTAATTAATTATCTCCTTAAGACCCAGTTCAATCCTTCATCTAAAAATGAGTAGATGTGATTAGTTGATCTAGTTAGGTCCAATACTGAGCTGGGAGTCTCTGAGTTCATTCCAGATCTGTGGAGGATGAATCCAAAGAGAGGCACAAAGTGCTACCAGGAGCAAGCTCTACTCCCACAGAAACAAGTAAGTTCCTCTCATTTGCATAGGGAACCCAGATTAGCTGTCTGGGAGATGGGTTCATTTGGTCAAAAGGGAATGGGGCATGGGACTATAACACAAGGAACCAACTCTATTTTCAGATGGATAAGTCCCATTATAGGGATCAATTGTGATATTTTCAGAAGGGAAATAAAAGGATTAGAAACTTCCAGGAACTCAACACAATCTCCAGGAACTCAATACAATATGGTCGTGTGTGGTTGGGTGGTAGGGTGGGGTCTTTGTCCCTTTGAGGCTCTGATAACTGCTGGGGTCTCATTTCCTCCCACCAATAGTATTTTCCACGGCAAGTTACATCTACCCTGGTAAATGCTCTGAGTCCCTCTAGGTAAGTTCCTTGTGACTCACACATGAAAGTTAGGGAGGCACTAGCCCGTGCATTTTCATCACAACCAAGAAAGTGCTTGGGGTTTTACCTTTTATTTTAAAAGTAACTTTGGGCATTACTAATTTTGTTTCAGAGTGGAAAGGAAAAGCTGGATGATGTTGTTGTGGGGACAGCAGGCTGAAATCTTAACTTCAGATACTTGCTTTTTATAAAATGTGTCCTGCCTGCCTGCCAAGCATTTCCCTGAAATTCGATCTCACTTCCAGCTTGAAAGGAACGAGGGGAGCCAGAAGAGAGGAGCAAGGGTGCTGTAAAATTGGTTGGCAAAGGAGGTTTTAGGGGCCGACTTCTCCTGATAAAAATAGTCTCTGCCTCTGAAGCCAGCAGCTTCCATGGAGATTCTTAATTGAAAATGCATATTTTCCGTGTAAGGGGAAGGGACACTGGCAAGCCATCGCTCCAGCCCTTCTACTTCCGTGTGTATCAGCTGTGTGCACCACTGACCCAGGGAAAACATGCTTTCTGCAGTGTGCTTTGAGTAATTAAATGAAACTGCTGAAGTTAATTGCTAAGGAGAAACAAAGAACACAGCTACACCCAGAACTCTTAAAAAGGAGCCAGAAGTTTTCTGCACCTGGATGATGGCCAAGGAGGAAATGTCTGTCCACGGGAGGCAAGGACAATCATTAAGCTTAGGAATATTTTTTCCAATTATTATAAAGTGGAGAGAAAGAAGTTCCTGAGCTCCTCTTCACAGTAGGCATTGTACTAGGTGTTTCAAGTAGCAGAAACTGTAGTAGTAGTGATGATAATAAACAACATATGGTACATGTATTTTTCACCATGTAATATGATCCACGTTCAACTTTAAGTGCTTTATCCATGTTATCTTACTTAATCTCCACAAGCCCTCTGTGTTAATAACGCATTTGTAGAAGAAAAGATTGCAGTTCAGAGAGGCTGGCTATTTACCCAACATCACACAGTTGATAAAAGGAGGAACCAGGATTTGAACCCTGGTGTAAATGAGTATAAAGCCCAGGTCCCTGATTTCTACATCAGGATCACATAATAGTTCATAGCATCGTCATTTTATGGACAAGGAAACAAATTTGAGGCTCTGATTTCTCCAAGGTTAGCATCTTAGGAATCGTTGGACATAGACTTCAAACCCAGTCCTTCACAACACATGCTCTTACTCCTCTGCCCAGTATAAAACCTTCATTATGCAGCTTATTAATAATGAGCCCCAGAAAGCTGTAAGCCTTTTACTTTGCATTTTTCAATCTGGGGTGTATACTGAGTAGAGAGGAATGCTTCTTTCTTTTGGTTGATGAATTAATCCCAATTGCTTTCTCCAGCAGTCACATCCTTTTTCATTTTCAACTTTGAAAAAGTTGGTTATGAGGACTTCCCTGGTGCTCCAGTGGTTGGGACTTCACCTTCCAATGCAGGGGATACAGGTCAGATCTCTGGAGCTAAGATCCTACATGCCTCTTGGCCAAAAAACCAAAGCAGAAGCAACATTGTAACAAATTCAATAAAGGCTGAAAATGCTTCACATAAAAAATTCTTTAAAAAAAAAATGAAAAGAAAAACTTGGTTATGGGTTTGGTGGTTACTCTGTTAACACTTGATTCTAGAAAGATTCCAGAGAGCTGCACATGTAAGCCCAGGGGGAACGTGGTTGCCTTTCCTTCCTGAGCTGAATTGAAAAATTTTTTTGAGTCATTCTTTCTTGATCAGAATTTGGTTCCATGGGGGGAAAATTGCTGACCAAGATCGATGTGAAATCTGTGACGTGGGAGAAGCAAACTCCCAACAAGAGACTCACAACAAGAACCAGTTTCTCAGCATTACTCTATCGCCTGTGATAAAGCAGAACTTCTGCAGGAGGGAGCAGTGTGCTTGTTTGAAGTATGTTCAGCAAGTTATGAATTTGCTAGCCGGTATTCCTCAGTCTGGGCAAAATAACTGTCTTTTATCTGAACAAACACACAAATTTGTTGCCCGAATATAAGATGCCATTTTATGTGATTTCAGCATGAGCCTCTGTGAGGCTGGGAACCATTTCAGGAACAGGCAGTAAGCTGTCCTTAAACTTTAAATTCAGGCAGATCTGGCTTTGAGTCCCAGCTCTATCATTTATAAATGGCATGACTTTGGAGATATCACTTAATCTGTCCAGCCTTAGATTCATAATCTGTAAAACAGGCTGCTTCAAGGATTAAATCAGACAATATTCGTAGTGCAGAGCAAGCGATAAGTGATAGGTATGATTATCATGATCAGGATTGTTTAATTGTTTAATAATTCTTTTTTCCCACTTTAGAGCTATTTTTTCTCCCATATTTAATTCTCTCTGGTGGCTCAGATGGTAAAGAATCTGTCTGCAATGCAGGAGACCCAGGTTTGATCCCTGGGTCGGGAAGATTCCCTGGAGAAGGGGATGGCAGACCACTCCAGTATCCTTGTCTAGAGAATTCCTTGGGCAGAAAGGAGCCTGGTGGGCTACAGTCCATGGGGTCAAAAAGAGTTGGACAAGACTGAGCAACTAATACTTTCACTTTCATGATGATCATGATTAGGATAAAATTCTTTAATAACTCCCCTCCCCTACTTTGCTGTTAAGTCGCTTCAGTTGTGTCCGACTGTGTGACCCCATAGACGACCCCACGAGACTCCTCTGTCCCTGGGATTCTCCAGGCAAGAATACTGGAGTGGGTTGCCATTTCCTTCTCCAATGCATGAAAGTAGAAAGTGAAAGTGAAGTCGCTCAGTCGTGCCTGACTCTTAGCGACCCCACTGACTGCAGCCTACCAGGGTCCCTCCGTCCATGGGATTTTTCAGGCAAGAGTACTGGAGTGGGTTGCCATTGCCTTCTCCATTCCCTACTTTAGAGCCATTTTTTTCTCCTGTACTTAACTCTCTTTGCACCTAAAGAACAAGGACATAAAAACTCTTAACTCATCAGCATTAGCTGACAAAGTGATTTCAATTGTACGATGATAGAGAAAAATCAGACATATACATAGCCTTTCAAATTGAGCCTTTTCAATTCAAGCAAAATATTTATCTTGACAAAATGTGTATGAAAGCCAAATGTGGTAATTTTCTCATGAAGTGTAATGTAAGTTCTACGTATATTCTCTCACAAGAAAGGAAATTCTTGTTTAACAAACTAATCATAAAAATTCATCAACCATCAATCAATATTTAATTCTAGAATATTCAGAGAGTGACGCTGGCAAGACAATTCATTGAGGTAAAGAATAGTTTTTGTTTGTTTTACAAATGGTACTACTTGGAATGGAAGGAGGGGTTCATTCAGTCTGCCACAAGTTTTCTAAATATAATCAGATTTCAGACATGGTACATAGTACCTTCATTCAGAGTTCCTTTATGAACATGTGTGTGTGCTAAGTCGCTTCAGTTGTGTCTGACTCTTTGAAACCCCATGGACTTTACCCACCAGGCTCCTCTGTCGAGGGATTCTCTAGGCAAGAATAGTAGAGTGAGTTACCATGGCCTCCTCCAGGGGATCTTCCTGACCCAGGGATCCAACCTGCATCTCCTGCCCTGCAGATGGATTCTTTACCACTGAGCCACAGGGGAAGCTTCCTTGATGTACACCTGAACTTAAAATGAGGCCACCAGGGTGGATCTTAATTCAGTATGACTGATGTTATTACAGTGTCAGTCGCTCAGTCATGTCCAACTCTTTGTGACCCCACAGACTGTAGTCCACCAGGATCCCCTGTCCATGGAGTTCTACAGGCAAGAATACCGGAGTGGGCTGCCATTTCTTTTTCTAGGGGATCTACTTGACCCAGGGGTTATTACAAGGATGTGATTACAAAAAGGGGAAATCTGGACACAGAGATAGATACAGAGGAAGTACAATGTCATAGAGGAAAGACAATGTGAAGAGACACAGGAAGAAAGTCATCTGTGATCCAAGGAGAGGGTCTTGAAACCAATCCTTCAGTCAGAGCCCTCAGAAAGATGAAGCCCAGTGGACAACATAATTTTGCATTTCTGCCTCCAGAGCTGTGAGACAATGCGTTTCAGTTGTAGAAGCCATTCAGTCAACAATACTTTGTTTCAGTAGCCTTAGCAAAGTCATACACCATCAACTGGTGCTGTTTCTCAAAAGAACAGTTTTCCTAGACTTCATTAGGTCTGTTTAATTCGATTTGCCACACTACAAAAAAAGTGCATGGATTATTTTAAGGATAGGTTTCTAGGTGTGATAGCACATGAGAAAGTGCACTTTTACCAGCCAACCCATGGTACACCCAGAGAGAATCAGGAACAACTTTGAATGCAGTTCTTGCTGAATGATTTTTCCCTTTCTAATTTATAGGAACTGGCACAAAATTTGTTGTTTGTATAATATTCTTATTAAGAAATGTTTTAAAAGTCTTCATCTCAACCTGCTTCCAACTCACAGCACTGATGGCTGATAGCATCACAAAAATGTTTCTCAGTGCCATTTCAAATATTATTTTTGGATAACATGGTCTGTAAAAGGTCACATGAAATATAATGAATGTACAGATTAATATCTGAATATAACCATGAGGAAGTATAACATTAAAAGATAGAATGATTGTTAGGTTACAGCTGGAGGAAAGGCACAAAGATAAATAAATTAAAATGTATTAATATGATATTTTATGGAAATTACACTTTTATGGGGTCCTACAGAAGTCCTCAGTGACCCATGAACACTCCTATCTTTAAAGTGTTTTATGAATTCCACTGAACAGCTTCCAGTGCAAATTCTAAAATTCCCTGGAGGCTTTATTTTTAAAATCCTCCAATTTATAATCCATAAAAATAGCTTGAACATTCTTAATGCATTGTAATATCATATTTTAGTGGTTTTGGTTTCCTAAGAATATCAAGATATCTCTCTTAAATATAATGTGCTTTAAATTATCTGCCCTCAGATAAAGTTGTTCAAATCTACGGCTGTCAAATCTTATCTTGCTATTATAAAATAAATAACATAAGAGTGATTGCATGAAATATAAGATGAGCTATTGAGCAATTAGCCCATATTCATCTGTTCCTTTTAAAATGAATTATTTTGAAAAAAAATAAAATGAATTATTTTGAACATACATAAAGGAAGAAAGCCTTAATGAACCAATTAGAGTGAGTCAAACTGGGTTAGATTCCTGGAACTTTAATAGGTATTTGTTTTGCTTTGCTTAAATTTCTTAAGTGAAATATTCATTTCAGCTATTTATTTCCCCTTGTCTCTCTAGGACATTATTCAACCATGAAACAAAGTAGAATCAGAAGAAGCAGAAATACTGTGTTCAGCTATTTCCTTTTCTTCACAAATATGTTTTCTTTCTGGAATGAAAAGACTGCTCTAAGAAGAGCATAGTCATTTAGTTAATCAAATCCATGATTCATAAGCAAGGGTTGGGGTTGGGGGAAGCTTTTCCATTTTTTTTCAAATTGCAAGCAGGGGCCGGGGAAGGTATTTTGGATTATTGTAAGACAAGTGAATGAATGCCAGGAAGAGACATGTGAAGAGCTATACTGATCAATGGCCTCCCAACATATGACAATTTTTAGCACCGACGCTATATGCCACAGTGTATGTAGGAGACATTAATTGTTTTGTCTTACCAGACCTTTTCCTTCTTTCCTTGATGGCACCTCTCTTTGTTTAGAGATCCATTCCAGCAGACAATGTTAAACTCATGGTTCTAGAGAGAGGCTGTCATAGAACACCTCTTCTGGGCTCCAGGAAAAGATGCACAGCCCAACTTCGTCACTGAGAGCCCTTTTCTAGAAATTTTCAAGCAACATCGAAAGAAAGCATAATGGGGAATTCCCTGGGGGTCCAGAGGTTGGTATGTGCTTTCACTGCTGAGGGCCTGGGTTGGATCCTTGGTTGGGGAGATAAAATCCCACATGCTGTATGGCCAAAAATAAGAAAATAAAGTATGGTGACAACCTTTGAAAGAAAAAGCCCAGAAAGTGCCTAAGAGAGTAAAACTGACACCCAACGTGTAACAAAGAAGAAAGATGACAAGAAGTAAGAGGCTCCAGCAGCAAGTTGGTCTTCCTATGGCACAGCAGGCTGCCAACACAGTCTCCATTTTGCCTGAACTGATGGGGTTAAGTTCATTTCTCTTGCAACCAGAACAGTCAACCAATCTTTCTCTCTCTCTCTCTTTCTCTCACTTCCTAGAAAAGTTAGAAAGAGTTGTTTCAAGTGAATGAATCATTCACAGGGGAAAAGTCACAGTTATTCCTCAAGAAATTCTCACATGAAACCTGCATGTGATTTCAATGTGAGAAGAAATCTCGCTTTTGCACCCTCTCTTGAATCTGTTCCCTGCTTTATTCTCACTGTTGGTTGAGTTCAAGATTTCTTTCTTTTTTTTTTTTCCATCTAGAAAGTATTGCTAAAATCATCTGGGGTCATGCTATTCTCCTTCACAAGGATGGTAAAGCCTGTCTTTATTAACATTTATAGGCTTGGTGTGGCATTCAAGGCCACCTCCTACGGCACATTGCCTTCCAGTCACTAGCCTCTATATAGACCCTTAAGATGTTTGAGTTCTACTAGAACTCTCATTCCTCAAAGTGCCACATGCTAGACTGCCATTGGTCACCAGCTCTTTCTCTTTTTCAAAGATCTTTTTAATGTGGACCATTTTTTAAAATAGTATCACTGACTCAATGGACATGAATTTGAGCAAACTCTGGGAGATAGTGAAGGACAGGTGAGCCTGGTGTGCTATAGATGGGGTTGCAGAGTCAGACAGGACTTAGTGACTGAACAGCAATGATTTTTTTAAGCCTTTATTGACTTATAACACTGCTTCTATTTTGTCTTAGTTTCTTGGCCCCAAGGTATGCAGGATCTTAGCTCCCTGACCAGGGATCAAATCCTCACCCCCTGCACTGGAAGGTGAAGTCTAAACCAAGGGATTGCCAAGGAAATCCCAGGAAATTATCTTTGAATGGGAGGAACTTTCCCTCTATTTGGCAGATCCGGATTCTGCTCATCCTCATGTGCGTGCATGTGCTCAGTCGTGCCTGACTCTTTGTGGCTCCTCTGTCCATGGGATTTTCCTAGGAAGAATACTGGAGTGGGTTGCCATTTCCTTCTCCAGGGGATCTTCCCAATCCAGGAATCAAATCTGGATCTCCTGCGTCTCCTGCATTGACATGTAGGTGGATTCTTTACCACTGAGCCTCCAGGGGAAGCATGCTCATCCTTACCAGTCCCCATTAACCCATGGAGAGTTCCTCAGCTCCACCCCAGGGGCTCCCTAGGATGGCTTTTCTTTCCTGCTTTCTGTTAGCTTAGTTGCAAATATTTGTTTTCTCTCCAAGAAGAGTAAGTTATTTCACTTACTCACTGAACAAATATTTAGCATCTCTACATGTGGGGCCGGGTGTTAGATGCTGGGGATACAGCACTCAATCACCTCCTCATGAAGGTCTGTGAGTATGTTTTTGTGGGACGTGCAACTTCATTATACAATTAACTATACAAATAACCTGTGAGGATGGAGACATCAGCCCAGTGGAGAGTACAGAGTGCTCAAAAGGAGTGTAAGAGCTAGAAGACATGGAGGTGGAAATCTGTGTGGGCAGGAGCAGATCTGGCAGGAGAGGACAGGGCTCATTTGAGGAAAGGACCAAGAGCAAGTGAGGCTGGAGAACAAAGTGCTGGCCAGTTAGGCAAAGGCAGTGCTCGTCGGGGCCCATGAGGTCAAAGTGAATAAGGTCACAATACTGAGGGCAGCTTCCCCACTGGAAGAGTTCTCAAAGGGGGAGGAGCATGACGAGACTTACATTTTAAAGGACAGATGCCTGTTCAAAGGAAGGGAAGAGGCATGGGGAGGGGGTTAGAAACAGGACCTGAGGGTGAAGGGAAGGCAGGGAGGGGTGAGGTGGGTAGGGTCCTCACAGGACCTCACAGTAGACTCCATAGGAATTGGTAACCGATTAGAAGGTGCATTGAGGCTAATGCAGTAAGGCAATTGGCCTACTGCCTTGAATATGTCTTCAAGGATGCATATTAAATTGAACTACTGTAAGGTTAGACAGAGTGCCAAAGAATTGATGCCTTCAAACTGTGGTGCTGGAGGAGACTCCTGAAAGTCCCTTGGACAGCAAGGAGATAAAACCAGTCAATCTTAAGGGAGGGCAACCCTGAATATTCACACTGGAAGGACTTATGCTGAAGCTGAAGCTCTAGTATTTTGGTCATCTGATGCAGTCAACTCATTGGGAAAGTCCCTGCTGCTGGGAAAGATTGAGGGCAGAAGGAGAAGAGGGTGTCAGAGAATGAGATGGCTGGATGGCATCACTGATGCAATGAACATGAACTTGGGGAAACTCTGGGAGCTGGCGAGGGACTGTGAGGCCTGGCATGTTGAAGTCCATGGGGGTTGCAAAGACTTGGACACGACTGGGTGATTGAACAACAACAACTACAACAACAACATAAAGGTTCCCCTAAGTTACCAAGGATATGCAGCCACTCATGAGATATACGATAATGCTAAGATGTGTGTGTGTGTGTGTGTGTGTGTGTGTGTACTGTATATTTTCTAGGCCTTAAATGCTTAAACGTGGGGTAAAAATCTGTCAAAGATCTAGGAGCACAAAAGTACCAAGAAAGATCACGTTCTCATTGAACCCCAGCTTTTACTTTTTAAATTCAGTTTTAGAGAGGAAGAAGATTAAAATGGGGTCATCAGACACTTCTCTGGTGGTCCAGTTGTTAAACTTCATGCCTCCAATGCAAGCGGCAAGGGTTCAACCCTTGGGGTCAGGGAACTAGATCCTACATGCCTTGAGGTCCGGCCAAAAATTTTTAAAAAATAAAATGGGACCATTAAAGGTGTTTATAAGTTGTAGCTCTCTTATGGATTCACCAAACAAAATGACTCTGAGAGTTATTTGTCTTCACTGAGTCTGGGCTTTTGCCTGGAGGTTTGGAAAATATTTCTGTAGTAACTTACTATACTGATCTACATAGTCAATAAAGCTCATTTTCTTTCTGTTCAGCTAACATGTAGTTCCCTCTTTCCGTGTTTCCTCCAAATTTATCAGATGCCATATCTAATCTAAAGATCTTGGGCCTTCCACATTTTCTCTTACTGTTCCTGTCCATTTAACTTCTCAACTGAAAATAGAATCTCTCTTCATCTCTTAGATTTCTGTGATGAAATGGACTGAAAGAAAATGAGAAACCATCCTTAAAAACTAGGGTTAACTACAGGAATAATGGCAAATCAACTTAAGAGGTTTATAGTTAAGCTCTCCATTAGCAAAAACCAAATATATGATAAAATCTCCAAGCGATTATACTCTCCAGACATCTCACCATTTGTTGGATGGTCTCAAATGCCAGGATTTGCTTCCTCAACCTCCTTGCATTTCATCACCCACAGCCTTTCCATAGGGCAGACAACCTACCCGATGCAGACTAATGGAGGCTGGACAATCCCATCCCAAACACTAGTTCTTTATGATGAGAGTGATTACAAGTGCCTGGTCCATGGGGGACAGCACCCAAGACACTATAAAGGGTGGGAGAGAAGCCTTTTGATGGATAAGTGGATTGAAAAGTCATTCATCATTGGTCAGTGGTCCCCAGATCACCTTCTCAGAGGGAAGAGACCCCATTGGAACTTTCACCTCAGTATTGTAGAGTAGGAAGGTGATGGCGATAATGAGGTGAATCTGCTGAGGCGCTCCCGTGGGTGGGCACTGCACTTCGTGCGTGCATTCTCTAATCTGTTCGGCAGGAAAGCATTACCTTGAGTGGAGGACAGGTAGGCGCTAAGGACTCACGCTGGGGGAGCCAGAATGGACGGGTTTGAATTCACAGTCTGCTGCTTATTGGCCGTGTGACCTCGGGCAAGATGCTTAATCCTTCAGTGTTCAGTTTTGTCTTCTGTAAAACAGGGGTTCTGACGTTGCCCATGTCAGTGAGACAGTTACGTAGACCAAGTGGGTTAATATCCAAAACGCACATTAAAAGAACTTGGAATTGTAAGCCCTATTCCCTTCCAATAAGCCCTCCACATATTTAGCTGTTACTGTTGGTGGTATTATCATCTTCATTATACAGAGATGGATAGATTGGATTAAGTGACTTCATCTAGATACTGTGTTGGTAAGTGCAAAGCCAGGGTTCAAATGCAGCTCTTCTTCACTGAAAAGTGTATATTCTTTCTATTGTTTTCTCCCCTCAAATCATGGCTCAAATCCAAGCCCTGCCATTTAGCTTTGAGACCGTGAGTCAGTGTCTGGACCCTCTTGAGACCCAGTTTTCTCATCTGTAAATGGAAGAATGGTACCAACCTTACCAATGTGCTGTGATGATTAAACGAAATGATACATCAGGTGCTCACTGCAGAGCAGGTAATCAGTATATGTTCATTTCCCCTCCTTTCTCATAGTGAACCAGTGGCCAGGTTGCATAAGAATGTTCCTGCTTGCTGAGCACATCTGCTCTAATCTTTCTGGCAATTGAATTACTAGAGGACGAAAGCCCCAGATGGTTTTAAAGACAAACCAAAGAGTCAGTTGAAAAAAAAAAAAATCACACTGCAGCCTTGTTCAATGGATGCAGAAAGTGACAAACTCTTCAAAGAGCTTACATCTTATCACACAAATACATTTTCATCTGGCCTTTGGATAAAACTGACCTAAATCAAGAAAGTATTGGTTTCATAGCAAGAGAAGAGCTTTATTTATAAATTTTGAAACCCAAAATGTTTTCATTGTTGTTGGGAAAACACTCAAAACCTCCTGGAAATGAACTGATTCTTTTGCGGAAGATTCTCCACCAGTTAATTCAGAAGTCAGCTCTGTATACAATTGACTATTAGGTCAATCAGTTCACCAATAACAATAATAATACCTAAACGTTTATTCTGTGCCAGGTATTATGTTAAGTGTTTTAGATTCATCATTTCATTTGATCTATCAGAGCAATAGCCACACAAGGCAGATGTTATTACTTCTATATTATACGTAAAGAAACCTAACTTGCCAAAACCCACTTGGCTAAGAAGGGGGTGAAGCTGGGTACAGTAAAGACCCTTAATGCTTCTCCATATGGGTTCTCTCCTACTTCTTGGCAACACAGGAGAACTGTGCTACTCAGACTCTGGTAGTTAGTCAAAACCATAAGACTTTTCTAGCCAATGAAACATGGATAGGAATGATGAGTGACAAGACTTCCCTGGTGGTCCAGCAGCCAAGATTCTGCACTCCCAATGTAAGGGGCTTAGGTTGAATCCCTTGTCAGGGAACTAGATCCCCCAGGCTGGCACTAAAAGTTCTCATGTTTCAATGAAGGTCGAAGATCCTGAGAGCTGCAATAAGACCCAGCACAGCCAAATAAATTGTTTTGTTTTGTTTTAAAGAAATTATGGGTGACACATAGAGGCCAAGGCATTCGACAGCCAGTGTGTCAATTTTATACTAACTTTTTCCCTTTTCTTTGCAAATTTGGAAGCTGCATGTTGAGATAGCAATCTCTCAATTTGGGAGGAGCCTGAATTCTTGAGACACTGGAGATGGAAGAGAGCCATTATTGACCTGGATCAGATTTTACATAAAAGATAAATATACTTACAGTATGTTAACCCATAGATATTTCAAGATTAATTTGCTCATGAAGCATAAGCAAATACAACCCCAACTTCAACACTATGTTAGAGCATCGGGCAGATTTCAGACCCAAACTCTTAGCCATGATGTGATACCTTCTAGACCAGGGTCCCCAGGCTTTTTGGCACCAGGAGCCGGTTTTGTGGAAGACAATTTTTCCACAGACCAGAGCAGGGGTGGGAGATGTTTTGGAGGTAATTGAAGCACATTACATTTATTATGCACTTTAGTTCTATTATTATTATATCAACTTCACCTCAGATCATCAGGCATTAGATCCCGGAGGTTGGGGACCCCAGTTCTAGACCGTGTACCTCACTTTCACTAACAGCCCCATCCTAAAGTTAGCTTTTTAAAAATATATGCAACATAATCAAATAGAATTTCTCAAATGTCTTCTCCCAGAAAGTAGACAAGAAGTGGCATTAACAGAACCCCTTGTGTGAAGTCCCCGGAATCTGCGGTCGCCCGTCAGCACTCTGAGCACAGGCAGTCCAAGTGATGCGGAAGTGCTGCTGACATTCAGTCATACATGTCTACCATTGAGTCAAATCCTCCCGCCTGAAATGATGATGGCTGGTCACAGTCGACAGCTGAGGAAAGACACCCAAGTGAGTCTCAATCCATGGATAAAAATAACAACATTAACAGCTTACATTTAGGAAATGGTTTAAGATTTACAGGTTACGTTCATACACACTATCTCATTTGTTCCTCATGACAACACTAGGTAGTAAGGCAAGTCCAATGTTACTATCCCCATTTCATAGATTAGGAGATCGAAGCTCACAAAGACTAAGGACTTCTAAATGGCAGAGCTAAAGCCGAGACTCAGATTTTCCAGATCCTAGTACCTTGCTCCTAGGTGGAAGACACTGGCCAGGAAGAGTACGAAGAAGAGTCTTGTTCATCCTGCCATGATAGAACAACTCCAGAATCCCCAGCTGACGCCAGGTCTTTAGAACTGCTGTTTACAGCATTCAGCTGGGGGCAGTTTCTCTCAGCAGTAGACACTGTTAGAGCCCCCACAGTTTTAGGAACAGATCACAGCAGGACTGCCTTTTACAAGCTTGAATTTCACTATATTCCTACCTTTGGAAAATACCTGCTGAGCACACAGAAATGATGGGAGGACAGAAAGGTCTAGAGTGCATGGGTGGTGATGGTTATAGCAGAAATGTAAAATAAGAGGACAGAATAGTTTCCACTCAAAAAATCCATGGTTCTATGGGTAATGACAAATGAAGTCCCCAGAAGAAGGCAAAGCTGGCCAACAGGTGATGTAGAATGAGGTTGCATATCCACATGGTATTGGCTGGATGCAAGCCAATCTTCCATCACTTAGTCTCTGCTTATTACAGAATTTGGCCCAACAATTGCTGAGCAATTATTCTCTTGGAACAAGGATGATAATCCCTGTGTGCAAGCTATTTCCCAGGAGAAAATCACCCTTTTCAGATGGCACATGAATACTTCCAGCCTTTTAAGCCACATTGATTGAATGTACATTTCAGTCCATAAAATGAATCTCTGGTGTCCTAAGTAAGTGAACGCTGCTTCCTATATGCTCAGCTTGGTCCAAGTCTGCATTGCATGGGAAAAAAACCAGAGAAGTTAGCTTTGAGGTTCTCTGAGGAATATTTTAAATGATAAGAAATGAGACTAATGTTTTCCATTTGGAAAGCTATAGCTACATCAACAGGAAGAGGGCATTTGAGACACTAAAAGAGTTGGGTCTGTGAAGTCGTTTACATATAGCAGATTGGGAAAGCTATGGCATTTGAATGCAGACAGAACTGAGTTGGAATCTTGATTTAGTATGACCTAGGGCCAATTATTTTATTTTCTGACCTTCAAGTTTTCTCAAAACTAAAATGAAGACATTTAGAGACTCTTAGAGTTACCTGAATTTGCCTTGCTTCCTCTCACCAGTCTTATTCTTACTGTTTCCTTTGAAATATCCTTCCCTCCAGCTTTCCTGGTACTGCTCTCTTGCTTTAGGTGTCAGCTCAGATGCTCTTGCCTCTTCTAGGAAGGCCAGCCTGCCTTCCTAGGGCTGGATTAGGTTCACAGGATCACACAGGTTCTTCTTGTCCCAGATTTCACTTGTACCTTTCACATCAATGGTAATATCCCATTTATGTGTTCATTTCTCAACCGGAAGTTTGTTAAGAGCTAAGGCAGTTTCTTTTATCATGGATACTCCATTACTGGCACAGCAAAATGAATATCTGTAAATCATCTGTTCACTCATTCAAGAAGTACTTATGCCTACTGTACCTCAGGACTTGTTTTAGACTGTGGAAATGCAATAGTAAAGAAAAGAAAAAAAAAATAATCTGAGTTCTCATGGACCTTACATTCCAGTAGGGGGAAAGAGACAATAAGCAAGTAAATAATACATATAACATGCCAGATGGTAATGTGTTGTCTCCAACCTCTTCCCATCCCAAACACAAAACCACCCCATTCCTTTCTTTTCTATATCCTTGGATCCAACCTCAGCCCCGTCCCAGTCTCCAATCCTACCCCATTTTCATCTGTCTTTCCCCAACTAGAAATTCATTTCCATCACCATCCCCAGTGAATAAATTAATGATAATAGAATTTGTTTTTTTTTTTTTTAATAATACCAGTAAAGGTGCTGGCATGGGCCTGGCCTAATTATATGCTCAATAAATATTTCTTTCCCCCTGTCCTCCTGTCTGCAATTGAGTCTTATCATTTATGTCTTTAAAACTTCTGTGGATCAGAATTGATGAAATGTAAAGATAACACTATGAAAACATGCAAGAAAAAATATTGTGAAGTACTTCACCATACAGCATTTGAACTTAATTGTAACTGCTGTCTACTCATGAGGCAATCAAAAAATTCTCACAGCATTTCAATGTAGGAATTACCAAAAATATCCTAATAATCTTATGGAGGAAAAAAGCCCTATAACTTTGTAGACAGAAGCTGGATAGTTGCCATAACTATTACATAACTACTATTTGCCTGGTGGGTCAATACTTTGGTACTAAGTCTTCTGGGGTTAAAGAGTTAAAGAGAGAAGGATCTTGTTTCAAATTTCTGCTCTGATACTAGTCCTGGAAGACTGCAGTTCCCCTTAATGCCTCTCATCTGATTTATTAATCTACTTGATTGAGATAAGAAAATCATCAGCCTCCCATTGTTATTATAAGGATCCAATGAGTTTAACAATTTAGAGTCTTGGAAGAGTGTCTCACACACAGAAGGTGTTCAGTAAACATCAGCTGTTGTCATTCTGATTCTAGACTATAATGCTCTCCCGTTGAATTGACTTCCTGTGCAGCTGAAGATGGCTTAGCAAACAAACCAGAGAATTTTAATTATCGAGAAGTCACAATTTTCTCATTTGATATTTCTCCATTGCTTTATCTGCACAACACTGAACACTCTTCAACTGTTTAAAATAAAATTTCATTCACAGGATTTGCATTGTCAAGAGCATAACTGACTTTCAGCTGAGTTGCTTTAAAAAAAAAGAGACAATCTTTTCTTCAATTTTATAAAGATTAAATCTAAGAAAAGTAAAAAATAAAGAAATGTTGATGTCTACTTTTCTGGTAAATGAAATTTATAGCTGCAATTTCTTTGGTGGTATCTGGATTTAATGCATTTGTAATGTTATTCCCGGAGAATACAAGTAATCATTGTCAGAGAATCACATTCTCACTCTGCATATGTCATACAATCTTGTGTACTTCTACAAATTAAATAACATAAATAACTCTGAGAAGCAACAAAACCACTGGAGGTGTAAATATAGATGAATCAACTGAAAAATAATCAGACTTACAAAATTTCATCAGAGTCCCCTAGAAAACAACTGTCCTCTCACTGCTTATTTTCTTTTGCACACGAGGGTATTCTGTTTTACTAGCACTCCCCATATATTTTCTGTCAGGCTTTCACAGGGTCTGTGAACTTGACAAACACCTTAACTTTCCAGATATTTATTTAAGAAGACTTCAAGGGCAGGTCTCGGAATCAGCCCAACCATCCCTAAAAGACAAAAGGCCAATAAAGAATCTTCTCTGGCTCTTTTAGTTCTCTCTCCCACTTTACTTCATTCACTTTTCCTCTTTTCTTTTCAAAACATCTAGCTCTTTCTACCTTTGGTTATTTTTTTAAATGTCCCTTTAATACCTATGCTCCCAACTTGTGAGCCTGTTGAGGGCTCACAGTCTAGCAGATTGCCTTATAATAGACTGGCATTCAATCAAAGTTCCAAGAATGAGTAAAGTTTACAGATAGATAAATAATAAAATCCTATCAGAATTACTAACTAAGCCAGAATTAAACCTGGTTCCTCAGACTTCTGTTTGCATGGCATTTCATTCATTAATTATCTGTTCATTCATTTATTTATTCAATTTATTAAATGCCTACCACATGCCAAACACTATTCTAGCAATTTGGGATACATCTATAAGCAAAACAAGAACAAAGCAAAAACAGAGACAGAACAAAATAAAATCCTTGCCCTCACGAAGCTTAACTTTTAGTGGATGGAAAATGATAGTAAAGAGTAAAGAACAAATAAAACTTTTTTGATATATAGGGACTCAGCTTTCTTTTCAAAACCTCACCATAACTAAGAGATATGGCATCTCTCATTTCTTTAAATTTAAAACAAAACTTCACCTAATCCAGTATCACTTCAAAATACTAAACAAAATAGCATTTGAACTATAACAGTCAACCCAGCCCTAATTTGGAACTCTGCTGAACAAGTACCATAAGTGGTCTTCTCTGTATAATTTAATAAACAATGTGTCAGGCACTGTTCTAAGTGCATTGTGTACACATTAACACAACAACCCTATGAGGTATTATCATCCTTACTCTACAGCTGAAGATATTGAAGCACAGAGAAGTTGAGCATCTTGCCTGTGGTCACACAGTTGATGATAGCTGGGATTTGAACCAAGGCAGTTTTCTCTAGAATCTGAGTCCTTATCTGCTAACAGACTAACTTCTCATGTTTCTACTAGTACCAGCAGCAAACAGTCCAACCAACATCATGAAGGCAAACAAACTGACAATGTTTAATATAATTTTGGATATAAGAACTCAGAAAAGATTATCAGATTAGGTCACAGACATGTGGAAAGTCTCTGTTCCATGTTGGCATCGGTGAAAGGTGACTGAGTAAATGACCAGCCTTGGAAAGATCCAAGTTGATGCCTTACGGAAAAAGATCCTCTTCTCTGTCAGGGCTGGGTATTGGTGGGAAGGCAATAAATCTTCAATTATCCAAAATTGGATTGGGTGCATTTCCCCTTATGTAGATGTTTCTTCTTAACTTTCCCCTTATTAGTCATCACCATTTAAGATGTCACCTACACACTTACCTTAGTTACTGTTTGTATCCTTACACTAGAGTTTAAGCTCCATGAAGGCAGAATCTTTGTCTGTTTAGTTTCCTGCTACATTACCTTGCCAAGAACAATAACAGTCACCTGGTAAGGCACTCAACAAAAACTTATTGAAAGGATGAAGGAATTTAGTGGTAATTTTACATTTTTAATGCAACTGCAGTCACCACCTATTACTATCTCTTGTTGAAAAAAGAGTCAGAGAGGAAAGACTATGAGATGCAAAAATGTTACCTTTACTGCTTTGTGCAATTAGGTGGAAAGCTTTGGTATGGGATGAAATGTACAGGACTGGCTCAAAGAAAAGGTTGGAATGTTTATCTATGAATTGCACATAATGTGATTACTCTAATTACAAGTAGAAATATGGAATTAGCTAATGAGATCAATATTCACTGCTTAAAAGTCATAATCCAGACTTTTGGCAGCTAAACAAAGACTCTTTTGAAATATTTTTAACTACATTTTTTTCAAGACACAAATGCTTCATTATTCATGTATACGCATTTGTCCTTTATATTTTAATTCTACTAGGATTAAATAGAGTGATCTTCCAAAGTTTCTCCCAGACCCCATCCCTAGAAATCAGAATATTATCCAAACCTTTTAACCATATAAAGATGGATTTTTACAGACTCTTGAAGAGTCTATATGTAGACTGTTATGTGATGATAAAGTCCTGTCAGGTAAGTATTAGAATAATAAAGAAGGAAAAGAAAGAGGAAAACAACATTATCAGTGGATAATTTCTGCACAAAGCTGTTCTATATTACTGCTTTTTAATTTCTCTGGAAGGTGAAGACGTCAATTGCATTTGCCTAAAAATTGTTATAATGGGCAGCGTGAATTTAAACTCCACCATGGCTGTGTGTATGGGTAAAATATGGATTTAAAACAAATACATACATAATTAAAGAAACACTTACACAATCTGAGTTCCTGAAATAAATCAGGAAGCCTTAATGGGATTTTAATCAGGTTGTTTTTCTACATGAAATTTTCTTCTACCTGCCAAGTAGCTCCCTTAGTGTTTTTTCTTTTTTTTTGCCCTTTTCTCTCTTTCTTTTTAAAAGAACAGACATTGGGGGCACACAGTCTATGTGTATTTTCTTCAGACAGACACCTGTAGAGAAGGATGGGAAACTGCCCAGAAAAATGGTTAACTGTGTTTCATAAAGTGGGTATTTGCTGTTGTTCAGTTGCTAAGTCATGTCCAACTCTTTGTGACCTCATGGACTGCAGCACACCAGGCTCCCCTGTCTTTTATTATCTCCCACAGTCTGCTCAAACTCATGTCCATTGAGTCAATGACGCCATCCAACCATCTCATCCTCTGTCACCCCTTTCTTCTCCAGCCCTCAATCTTTGCCAGCATCAGGGTCTTTTCCAATGAGTCAGTTCGTTGCATCAGGTGGCCAAAGTAGTGGAGCTTCCGCTTCAGCATCAGTCGTTCCAATGAATATTCAGGATTAATTAAGATTGACTGGTTTGATCTCTTTGCTCTCCAAGGTACTCTAAAGGGTCTTCTCCAGCACCACAGTTCAAAAGCATCATTTCTTCCATGCTCAGCCTTCTTTATGGTCCAACTCTCACATCCATACAAGACTACTGGAAAAACCACAGCTTTGACTATACAGACCTTTGTTGGCAAAGTGCCATTCCTGCTTTTTAATACACTGTCTAGGTTTATCATAGCTTTTCTTCCAAGGAATAAGCATCTTAATTTCATAGCTGCAGTCACCATAGGAATTTTGTATGGTTTATACCTATTTTCTATGTAGACCTTTACTAACCATTAGACTAAATTCCACAGCCAAGTATACTCAGGGTGTAAAAATCAGATTTTATAGTTACCTTAGAGCTGAAAACAGGTACAGAGACTTGCAGAGCTCTTCTATATGGGTAGACTTTATACATCAGAACAGACCTTCTATTCCTTTCTTGTTAATAATAGTCCTGTAACTTCACATGTGCAGAATCCTACAGAAATGGATCCTTTAAATAACAAGTATTACCACTATTAGAAACTAAATATACTGGACAATCATTTCCAAGTTCCAGCAAATGCACCACTTATTTTTTAAAATCAAATATTTGCATCAGGTGGCCAAAGTACTGGAGCTTCCGCTTCAGCATCCGTCCTTCCAATGAATATTCAGGATTGATTTCCTTTAAGATTGATTGGTTTGATCTCTTTGCTGTCCAAGGTACTCTCAAGGGTCTTCTCCAGCACCACAGTTCAAAAGCATCATTTCTTGATTTTAAAAAATCCCTCCAACATAATAAAAGAATTGTGAGAGTCCCTTAGTGTTCTGCTTTTTTATTTTAGGTAAAGTTTATTTTTATTTTTTGCACAGTTTTCAATACAATCTTTTTGTGTTTTGATAAATGTGCAGTTGGCCCTCCCTATCAGGGTGTTCTGCAGCCATGGATTCAACCAACCAGGGATAAACAATATTTGATAAGGGTGTGCAGAAAAGGGAACCCTCCTACACTGTTGGTGGGAATATAAATTGGTGCAGCCACTATGGAGAACAGTATGGAGGTTCCTTAAAAACTACATATAGAGTTACCATATGATCCAGCAATCCCACTCCTGGGCATACATCTGGAGAAAACCATAATTTGAAAAGATACATGCACCTTGGTGGTCCAGTGGTTAACAATCTGCCTTGCAATGCAGGGAATACCCTGCATCTTCCCTGGTCCAGGAAGATCCCACATCTGCAGGGAATAGGCCCATTTACCACAACTACTGAGTCAGTGCTCTGAAGCCCACGTGCCACAAATACTGATGCCTGGAGGCCATAGAGCCCAGTGCTCTGCAACAAGGGGAGTCATTGCAAGGAGAAGCCTGTGCTCCACACCTAGAGTAATCCCCTCTCTCTGCAACTAGAGAAAAGCCCACGAAGCAACAAAGATCCAGTGCAAACAAAAATAAATATAAATAAATAAATATTTTTTAAAAGATAAATGCACCCCAATGTTCATGGAGGGCTTCCCTGGTGGCTCAGCGATAAGAATCTGCCTGCCAGTGCAGAAGGCACGATTAATCCTTGGGTCAGGAAGATCCCCTGGAGAAGAAAATGGCAAGCCACTCTAGTATTCTTGTCTGGGAAATCCTATGGACAGAAGAGCCTGATGGGCTACAGTCCATGAGGTCACAAAGGGTCGAACACAACTTAGTGACTAAACACCAACAACAAATGTTCATAGCAGCACTATTCACAATAGCCAAGTCATGGAAGCAACCTAAGTGTCCATCAGCAGATGGATGGATAAAGAAGATATGGTGTATATATAGACAAGAGAATACTACTCAGCTATAAAAAGAATGAAATAATGCCTTTGCACCAACATGGATAGACCTTGAGATTACCAAAGTAAGTGAAATAAGTCAGATAGAAAACAACAAATATCATACAATATCATTTACATGTGGAATCTTAAAAATAATACAAATGCACTTATTTTATAAAACAGAAACAGACTCACAGATGTAGAAAACACACTTATGGTTACCAAAGGGAATAGAAGGGGGAGGGAAAAATTTGGAATGAACAGATACAGACTTCTATATATAAAATAGATAACAATAAGAACTTACTGTATAGCACAGAAAACTATATTGCTATACAACTGAAACATTGTAAATCAACTATGCTTCAATAAAAAATAAAACTAAAATTTTGAAAATAAAATTGCAGAAATTTGCAAAAAAAAAAACAAAACGAATTTGCCGCATGCCAACAACTATTTACACAGTATTTATATGACAGTTGTTTACCATTACAATAACAATTGTTTATATGACATTTAGGGACTTCCCTAGTGGCTTGGTGGTAAAGAACTCCCTGACAATGCAGAAGACAAGGTTCCATCCCTGGGTTGGGAAGATCTCCTGGAGGAGGAAATGGCAACCAAGTATTCTTTGGGTTGGGAAGATCTCCTGGAGGAGGAATTGGCAATCCAGTAGTCTTGCCCGGGAAATCCTATGGACAGAGGAGCCTGATGGGCTACAGTCCATGGGGTGCAAAAGAGGTGGACACAGCTGAGCGATTAAACAACACAAGAACATGGCATTTACACTGTATTAGTACTGTAGGTAATCTAGAGAGGATTTAAAGTATACAGAAGGATGTGGGGAGGTCATATACAAATGCTCACCATTTTATATAAGGGAATTGAGCATCACAGATTTTGGTATCTTGGTTGGGTCCTGGAACCAATCCCCCCAGGGAAGACCATACCCACTTCTGTAACCACCTCCTCAACTGAAATACAGAATATTTCCATCACCCCAGAAAGCTTCCTCATCTCCTTCTGCAGTCAATTTTTCCTTCTCTCCTTATTTTCCTTATCTACCATTTTTTGGAAGTGTCTTGTACTTTATACATAGACATATATACATATATAGTTGACCCTTAAACAGTGTGGGTTTAAACTGTAAAGGTCATGTGGATTTTTTTTTCAATAAATATACAAAAATATACATGCAGAACATCATGTGTAAGACTTGTACTGAAGTGGTTAGCTTATCCTTACTTAGGCATAGTCAGTCAGTCTGTTCAGTCGCTCAGTTGTGTCTGACTCTTTGCGACCCCATGGACTACAGCACGCCAGGCCTCCCTGTCCATCACCAACTCCCGGAGTTTACCCAAACTCATGTCCATTGAGTCGGTGATGCCATCTAACCATCTCATTCTCTGTTGTCCCTTTCTCCTCCAGGGTCTTTTCAAATGAGTCAACTCTTCACACATAGGCATAAGGTGAGTGATATTTCAAGAAATTAATAATGCATTAGTTTTCTTACTGTTTTATAACTATCCTTTCAAAGAATTACATTACTATACAATATGGCTCTCTTATAACTGGAGAAACTGCATATCAGCCTATCATCTCAGATAACTGGTTTTTAAAAATGTAACAATTTTTCCAAAATTATATTATGAATATAACTGTAATACTGTATGCCATACAAATTTTATAACGATTCATTCATTATTGTATGGGCTAGGCTACTGTGAAGTAATTCTATTGATGACTCTAGTCAACATAAAACAATCATAATGCTGCTGCTTCATCTTCAGTGTGTGAATTGCTATTAATATATATGTAAGTAAATGTGAATTTCTTTCTTTTTTTTTTTTTTTATTAGTTGGAGTCTAATTACTTCACAACATTTCAGTGGGTTTTGTCATACATTGATATGAATCAGCCATAGATTTACACGTATTCCCCATCCCGATCCCCCCTCCCACCTCCCTCTCCACCCGATTCCTCTGGGTCTTCCCAGTGCACCAGGCCCGAGCACTTGTCTCATGCATCCCACCTGGGCTGGTGATCTGTTTCACCATAGATAGTATACATGCTGTTCTTTTGAAATATCCCACCCTCACATTCTCCCACAGAGTTCAAAAGTCTGTTCTGTATTTCTGTGTCTTTTTTTCTGTTTTGCATATAGGGTTATCGTTACCATCTTTCTAAATTCCATATATATGTGTTAGTATGCTGTAATGTTCTTTATCTTTCTGGCTTACTTCACTCTGTATAAGGGGCTCCAGTTTCATCCATCTCATTAGGACTGGTTCAAATGAATTCTTTTTAACAGCTGAGTAATAGTCCATGGTGTATATGTACCACAGCTTCCTTATCCATTCATCTGCTGATGGGCATCCAGGTTGCTTCCATGTCCTGGCTATTATAAACAGTGCTGCGATGAACATTGGGGTGCACGTGTCTCTTTCAGATCTGGTTTCCTCAGTGTGTATGCCCAGAAGTGGGATTGCTGGGTCATATGGCAGTTCTATTTCCAGTTTTTTAAGAAATCTCCACACTGTTTTCCATAGTGGCTGTACTAGTTTGCATTCCCACCAACAGTGTAAGAGGGTTCCCTTTTCTCCACACCCTCTCCACCATTTATTGCTTGTAGACTTTTGGATAGCAGCCATCCTGACTGGCATGTAATGGTACCTCATTGTGGTTTTGATTTGCATTTCTCTAATAATGAGTGATGTTGAGCATCTTTTCATGTGTTTGATAGCCATCTGTATGTCTTCTTTGGAGAAATGTCTGTTTAGTTCTTTGGCCCATTTTTTGATTGGGTCATTTATTTTTCTGGAATTGAGCTGCAGGAGTTGCTTGTATATTTTTGAGATTAATCCTTTGTTTCTTCATTTGCTATTATTTTCTCCCAATCTGAGGGCTGTCTTTTCACCTTACTTATAGTTTCCTTTGTAGTGCAAAAGCTTTTAAGTTTCATTAGGTCCCATTTGTTTAGTTTTGCTTTTATTTCCAATATTCTGGGAGGTGGGTCATAGAGGATCTTGCTGTGATTTATGTCGGAGAGTGTTTTGCCTATGTTCTCCTCTAGGAGTTTTATAGTTTCTGGTCTTACATTTAGATCTTTAATCCATTTTGAGTTTATTTTTGTGTATGGTGTTAGAAAGTGTTCTAGTTTCATTCTTTTACAAGTGGTTGACCAGTTTTCCCAGCACCACTTCTTCAAGAGGTTGTCTTTTTTCCATTGTATATCCTTGCCTCCTTTGTCAAAGATAAGGTGTCCATAGGTTCGTGGATTTATCTCTGGGCTTCCTATTCTGTTCCATTGATCTATATTTCTGTCTTTGTGCCAGTACCATACTGTCTTGATGACTGTGGCTTTGTAGTAGAGTCTGAAGTCAGGCAGGTTGATTCCTCCAGTTCCATTCTTCTTTCTCAAGATTACTTTGGCTATTCGAGGTTTTTTGTATTTCCATACAAATTGTGAAATTCTTTGGTCTAGTTCTGTGAAAAATACCGTTGGTAGCTTGATAGGGATTGCACTGAATCTATAGATTGCTTTGGGTAGAATAGCCATTTTGACAATATTGATTCTTCCAATCCATGAACACGGTATGTTTCTCCATCTGTTTGTGTCCTCTTTGATTTCTTTCATCAGTGTTTTATAGTTTTCTATGTATAGGTCTTTTGTTTCTTTAGGTAGATATACTCCTAAGTATTTTATTCTTTTTGTTGCAATGGTGAATGGTATTGTTTCCTTAATTTCTCTTTCTGTTTTTTCATTGTTAGTATATAGGAATGCAAGGGATTTCTGTGTGTTAATTTTATATCCTGCAACTTTACTATATTCATTGATTAGCTCTAGTAATTTTCTGTAGAGTCTTTAGGGTTTTCTATGTAGAGGATCATGTCATCTGCAAACAGTGAGAGTTGTGAATTTCTTTTCTATATTATCTTTTCATTGTTGATGTCTAGTGTAAGTAATACATATAACACCTACACTGTTTTTATCATAAAGACAATATTGATGTAGGTACTGATAGACTGAGAAGAAGGCTGAGCACCTAAGAACTGATGCTTTCAAATTTTGTGGTGCTGGAGAAGACTCTTAAGAGGGCCTTGGACTGGAAGGATATCAAACCAGCCAATCCTAAAGGAAATCAACCCTGAATATTCATTGGAAGGACTGACGCTGAAGCTGAAGCTCCAATACTTTGGACACCTGATGCAAAAATTCAACTCACTGGAAAAGACCCTGATTCTGGGAAAGACTGAGGGCAGAAGGAGAAGAGGGAGTCAGAAAATAAGATGGTTGGATGGCATCACTGACACAATAGACATGAGTTTCAGCAAACTGTGGGAAACAGTGAAGGACAGGGAAGCTTGACCTGTTGTAGTCCATGGGGTTGCAAAGAATCGGACATGCCTAGTGACTGAACAACAACAACTGATAGACAATTTATCTTATAAATAGATGATAGATGATGTAAACTAGTATTATCAACAAATACAATACAGTACTATAAATGTATTTTCTCCTAATGATTTTCTTAACATTCTTCTTTATCTCGCTTACTTTATTATAAGATACAGTATATAATACATACAGCATACAAAGTATGTGTTCCCCAATTGTTTATGTTACTGGTTTATGTTATTAGTAGTTAAGTTTTGGGGGAGTCAATTTTTATACATGTATTTTCAACTGGCACCCCAACATTGACATTGTTCAAGGGTCAGTTGTGTGTGTATATATTTTTATACATATTTTTACTCTTGGTATGTTGTAATGGCCAGGGTCTCCACTACCAAGAATAGAAGTGGGGAGAGTAACCATTCTTGCCTATCCTTGTTCCTTGTATGCAATGTATCATCTTCCTTTAGTTGATTTCAGGATTTTATATTTATTTAGCAGTGCTGCCATGATGCACTTAAGTGGGAGCATGTGCTTGAATTATCAGAATTTATTTTCTTGAGACATGTCGATCTGTAAATTAATATCATTCACAAATTTAGGGATGTTTTGGCTATTTTTTTTCTTCATGCCTTGAAAACATACCTTTATTTGTATTAGAGTCAATGCCAGGATTACCAAAGGAGGTCAATATTTCTTTAAATACTTTTTCTGCTTCATTGTTTCTCTCACTTAATTTTTGTTCATTTTTTTCCTCTCTGCTCTTTATGATGTATCATTTTTTAAAATCTGAAATCAAGGTAATAGACCGTGTCTCCAATCTACTGTTAAGTCGATCCAGTGACTTTTTTTCATTTACGTTGTTGTACTTTTCAGTTCTAGGATTTCCATTTGATTATTTTTTAAAATTTCCATTTCTCACCTGATATTCTTCATTTGTCTACTCATTATTATCTTTATTTTCTTAAATATATTTATAAAAGCTGCTTAAGTCATTTTTTTGCTAATCTCCAAATCCTTGGCTTCTCAGTGACTGTTTCTATTTGCCACTTTTTGTTTTTTTCCAGTCACATTTTCTTTTTCCTTCACATATTTTTATTATATACTGAACACTGTCAATAACATGTTATAGAGGCATTGAATTTTGCTTTCTTCCTCTGAAGAGTGTAGATCTTTGTTTTAGCAGGCAGTTCAATTACTGGTTGATTATTTTGACATTGTGAAGCACTGCTTTTTCATTTTGTTAGGACAGGTGACTGTTTTGACATTGTGAGGCACTGCTTTTTCATTTTGTTAGGAAGGTCAATTTCACTTTTTATTTCTAATCTTAGGATGAGTCCTTAGTCTTGGGATATAGACTTGACTCCTAATGCTTGGCTCTTCTGTAATTTCAGGGGAATTTTTTTTTTTTTTTTAACGTTTACCAAACCCCTCTTACTCTGGTTCACGGAAACAGCAGCTATTCCAAGTCTTATGTGCACTCTGAAGAAATTTCTGTTTGTTCTTTTTGAGTGGTTCATTCTCCAACCTTAGGAAGTTTCTTCACATACCTGTGCTGAATATACTCAGCAAAAGGCCTGAGTGGGGCCTTCTTCAGGTCTTCAGTGCTCTCTGTCCCTCCAAGCAGCTGTTTTCTCTCTGATAGCCTGCCCTGTGAACACTCCCCACCGTGGTGGCCCTGAGCTCCCAACTCTATCTTCCCCACTCCAGGATTTTTCTGGGCTTTGCCTGGGTTCCCTTTCACAGTACTGGAGATTCTGTGAGATTCACTGGAGATTCACTCCAGGAAAATAACTGGGGCAATGATAGGGCTCATCTCATTTGCTTCTCCTCTCTCAGGAATCACCATCCTACACTGCCTTCAGCTAATGTCTGAAAACCATTGTTTCTTACACCTCCCCCAGTTTATTCATTGGGTCAGGAACAAGGAAGAGAAAGCAAGGGACCTATTGCTCCAATTTGGCCTGAAGCATATGTTCCTACTTATTTCTGATGATACCAAATTCAGTAGGATGCTGGAGGGAAGCAAAGAAGGGATAATTGGCTGGTGTATGGATCTTCCTGTTAGCTATCTTTTATAACCTGGCTTTTCTCTCTCTCTCTCTCTTATTTTTTTTTTAGAAAGCAGCATATGAAACCATGGTTAGTGGGGCTGGAAGAGGCATAGGTTCTGGTGAACAGAGTTGAGGCAGCACGGCCTGATGTATAAGTAAAGAGGGTGGAATCTGGAAGGAGAGTAACTACCAGCAGGTCAGCCTCAAGGAGTTGGGAGGCCAGGTTCCAGGAATGAGTCTGAGAAGGCTGGCTGGTCAATGAGTCACAGAGTGGCCAGGCAGGAGAGCATTTGTTTGTATGAACATAGTATTATCTTGGTGGCTCAGGTGGTAAAGAATCTGCCTGCAATGCGGGAGACCCGGCTTGGATCCCTGGATGAGGAAGATGCCCTGGAGAAGGAAATGGCAACCTACTCCAATATTCTTGTCTGGAGAATTCCATGGACAGAGGAGCCTGGCATGGGGTCGCAGGGAGTCAGACAGGACTGAGCAAGTAACACACAATATTATCCAACCAGGAGTCTAAGAACACCATTCTTTAGTCCTAACAGGTACAACCCTCCCTCATTTCCAAACACTTCCAGTCCTATGGTTACATTTTATGTTACCTAGCTTTGGCACAACTTTATGTGTGTCAGCTTCCTAGGGCTGCCATAACCAATCACCATTAACTGGGCTACAGAAATTGAAACTCTGGAGCCCAGAAGGCTGAAATCCAGGTGTTAGGAGAGCTGTGCTCCCACTGAAGGCTCTAGGGAAGATCCTTTCTCGCCTCTTCCTGGGCTCTGGGGTTTGCTGGCAATCCTTGCTGTTTTTTGGCTGTAGCTTCATCACTCTCATCTCTAGCTCCATTGTTACAAAGTCCTGTCTGTCTGTCTGTCTGTGTCTCCTTGTCCAAATACCCCTCTGCTTTCTTGTATTAAGACACCAGCCATTGAATTTAGGGCCCACCCTGATCTCATACAACCTCATCTTAATCTGATTATATCTGCAAAGACCCTTTTTCCAATTGAGGTCACAGTCACAGGGACCAGGGCTAGAACTTAAACATATCTTTTGGGGGGAACACATTCAACCCACCATAGATATCTTCCTTTGACCCTCCACCTATACTCCGTCCTTCTCTACCCTTTTCTCAGCCTCTGGAAGCTGACCTAAATGGACTACATCAATGGACCCCCATGGCCTCTGGTTTCCAGTTGGATTCAGCAGATGGGAAGTCTCAGGAGGAGACTAGAGGAACTGAAAAGAGTAGGGCCTGAAAATTTATTTACCAGGTTTCTCTCTGGGAGGTGACCCTAGTCTTGCCATGTGCCTTGACAGAAGGTCACCAGGCCACCTGTTCTAATCAACTCTGTCTCATTCCTGGTTCCAGTGAACATTTCTTCCTGCTCTCTGAAACAAGGGGTAGGGATAGCTTGGCTTCTGTTAGCTCTTGCATATCTATCTTGCAGCCTCTTTGTCCCCAGTCCCTTTATTAATAAGCCATTGAAAATTATCCTAATTTGTGTGTGCAGTCTGTTTCCTATTGGGATCCTGATGTTTATCCACCATTAGCTGGACTTCCATTCTTTTAAATAAATTTTATATATATATGTGTGTGTGTGTATATATATATATAAATATATAAAATCTCTTTCAGCACCAAAACTTAGGAGAAAAATTAACCATTTTGATGAAAACCTTTAGAGATAATGTTATCCACTCTTTCTTAAATAAATGCTGGTGCAAACAACTCAATATATCACTAATGATACAATTACTTTATTACAAATATTAGTCTTAGTTTCAATTATACAATTTTCTGTCTATTTTCTATTTATCTATTCCCCAGATCCAGCTCTGAAACCTCATTTCCCTTGCCTTTATTATGTGTGTTTCTAAGTGTCTCCCTTTGCCTCACTCCTAGTTTATTTATGTCTTGGTCTGAGAATCATATAACCTAGTCTATACAATTTCAGGTAAAAGTGCAGGCTACACTGAGAATACCAGGCTAAATTAGAGCCAATAAATGCTGAGTAAGGACAGACAAAAGTGCATTCCTTTAATGCAAGTGCGTGCATGCATACGTGCTAAATTGCTTCAGTTGCGTCCGACTCTGTGACTCTATGGACTGTAATCCACCAGGCTCCTCTGTCCATGGGATTCTCGAGGCAAGAATACTGGAGTGGGTTGCCATGCCCTCCTCCAGGGGATCTTCCTGACCCAGGAATCAAATCCGAGTCTCCTGTGGCTCCTGCATTACAGGCAATTTCTTACCACTGAGCCACCTGTGAGGCCCCTTTAATGCAAGTATTTTCTAGCAACTATTGTGAATGTTCAGATGTATCTCCGTTAGTGGTCTGGGGTTCACAGAAGCCTGATATTTGGATAATCATGTCCATTTATACTGATTTAAGTCAGTTTAATAATTAGCAATCAACCTATGGTCTTTGATTGCCTCCTATTCATTCTTTAACTTTCGTAGCTTTGAAACAGAGCAGGAATTTAACACCCAGGGGTTTCCATCACTTTCCCTCCACTGTCACTCATCTCCATACAGAACACAGGCCTTACTCGTGCTGATGAGAAATGCCACCAACACAACAGAGGAACATATGAATAGCCCATGCATTTTTTTTTTTTATAGCCCATGCATTTTTAAGAGTTAGCAATTCCACACTCTGGTGAATATTCGTGGTATTTATCCTTGGAGGCTGGGAAAATTAAAGCATTGTTTTGAATGTGCTTTATCTAGAGAACTTTAAAAATGGACTCTAAGACCACTTTGTAATTTTGGTGAGCAGAAAATTATGAGACTTACTAGAAAGTGACTTGGTGACTGTTGAAAATTAGCACAATGATTTCACAACCAAATAGATGAAGGTTCAGAAAAGCAAAGGTCTTGCTCCAGGCACAAGGGTTGGTGGCCGAGCAAAGAACATGACCTGGGCCCCCGGAACCCTCAACCAAACCCAGAAGCCAATTCAGCCTTTGTGTGAAGAGTGCTGCCTTCTGAGGCTTTTCAAGTAATAACCTTTAGCCTTAAACTCTATCAACTTCTTCTATCAAGCCCCTCCCTTCAAGTGTTATTACACAGCTTGCAGAGAAGATGTAAAAACGGAATACAGTTTTTTGTATCTAACAGGCTTGAGCTCTACAATGTTTAGCAAAGAATATGCTGATTTTATCATAAAGGAAGTGAAATGGGCAAAATAACAGTGATCATAAGCAGTGTTGAAATGCTAGTACAATGCCTCTATGGCACTTACATTATAAATCGCCTGTAGTTCTAGCTAATCGGCTAATTAATTGTTCATAACAGTTTCTTAGGATATTCAATTTGCCTGTCAAAGTAACAATCAAAAAAAGGGGGGCATTACTTGTAAATGGTCCTAATTTTTCTTAATATTTGTTCATTTTTCTAAGCAAATGTATTCACTTATTTATTTCTGCTTCCTCATTATCATAATTAGTAATTTCAGTGTGCAGACAGCTCTTCTACAATCTGAAAACCAGGCAGTAGCGATTAGCACCGTCTATTTGACTACTGTGAAGAGAGATAAGACCTAATGACTTCAGAACTCATACTTATTAGCGTAAAAACAAATGTTATTCCAACAGTATGAAGTAAAGATGATGTTAAATATTTCCAACAGTATGAGGTAAAGATGATATTAAATATTACTATCTAAAAACCATAAAGAAAAATTTCCATGAGGACAGGATTCAGTAGTCTCTGAGGAAATTGTGTGTGAAAAATTTTACAGTTACTCCACACTCCCCATGTATAAATTTCTTCATGGTTGTGTATTAGGTTCCTGGAGTTGATGATACATTATATTATTGCTTAAGCATCTTTGAAGAGTGAACATTTCTAAGATAGAGAATTTCCAAGATTCTCTAAAGTTGCGCTTTAAAGGCTGAAAGAATCTGGCTCAATTTATGTACTTGGCCTAGCACATACGTGACCATCAACAACCAGCTGTTGAATGAATGAATATTGTATGGAGCAAGTAAGAACTATGCTAGGTAATCAATATTGTTTTGAACCACACAGGCTACTGTTGGTGCAAATAATCAATAGATGATCTACAATAAGAAAAGAACTTTACTTGATCCAAACTGAGGATGATAGTCTGGGAGACACAGATTCAAGAAGCACTTGAATTGTGTTCTGCTGGACTACAAAATAGGAAAGGCTTATAAAGACAAAACCCACAAAATTAGACAAGTTGCTTGCCAAGAATTAAGATTGAGGCTGGCAAGAAAAAAGGGTGCTTGTTAAGCAAGAGCTGGTTGGGGTCCGAAACGGCTGCATAGTTATTAATACAAGGGGAGATCTTAAGACCATAAAGCTGCAGCCAACAGCTGCTAGCAAACACTGTTTTGAGAATGACTGGCAGTGTCTTTGAGCTTGATCCAGTTCAGAAAATTCAAGCTCTTGGTGATGCAAGAACTTGTCTGAGATCACATCCACAATGGCCACTGGCTCCATCCGAATGCCTGAATTGCAGTTACTCCACTTTGATTTTCAAATGCATTCTTTCCTTTAATGGTTAAAGCAGATATAAAATGCACGCCTGACAGGCCATAAGACAGGCTGTTGTAGTTAGCACAAAGTTCAAGCCAAATCATGCAAAAGCCAGAATGACTTCCCCAGGTCTCAATACATGAAAACTTTTCCCATCACTATGCTGTTGGCTTTTCTCACAAGTTATGATGAATATCGTCCGCTGACTCCCCCAGGCATACCCTCATCCTTCTGCATTTTATCTATGTCCGGTTACCTTCAGTCAATAGGAGAGAGGGATGGCAGGAGATGGACGTGAGAGAAGGAAAAAGCCAAGGTTTACTTTCCTGCCCCTCCTGCTGGCTGCTCTGGGGGTTTTCTACCAGCTCTTGCCAGGTGCTCTTCACCATCCAGCTCTCTCCCTGGAGTTCAGGACCGCCCACCCCCTTTGCCTTTTCAACTGGAGGGGTGACGACACTTCCGAAGCCACCAGCCTGCGTGACTTCACTGGCCTCTGCTGAGTCCCTGGAAACCCTGTCCGCTCCAAACAGCCTCTTTACCACACTCCTTGATTGTTTGAATGAATCATCTGTTTCCTGCCAGGACTCTGATATACAAGAGTTCTAAGACATCACACATCACCTATTAAGACAGTAGAAGACAAATCCACCACCACCAAAGAGAAAGGAAAATGATACTAATTTGATGTAGGTGAGCTAATACTTTCAGGTCAGTCTGATGAGGTTTCCTATACTTGAACAAGGATAATCCACCCACCAATAATTATCATGCAGAGACTTTTGAGTCAGGGGCTGGGCTGGGTACAGAAAAATCATAAGATATAATTTCTGCCTCCAGGAGCTTATGCTGTAGTCTTGGTAAGCATTAGATGAAGTGACCTGGACACAGTGAATTTCTTTTCTCTCAGTATCTCTAAGTACAGGAGTAAAAGACAAGGGCACATGTATGAGTAGGATTGTCTAGATTCAAATTCTGGCTTTGCCGTTTCTCATTCTCTCTGAGACTCAGTTTGTTTATCTATAAAATGGAGATGCTAATGTCAATACCTGTCATCCGGGGGTGTTGTGGGATTTACTCAAGACATCCACATGAAGAACTTAACGTGGTGTTAAGGAAGCATGTGCTTAGGAAGCACGGAGCAAATGCTAGTGCTGTTGTAAGTGGTACCTGATAGAGACAGACAGGGTGAGTTAGTTCACAGTCTAGAAATAGGAACTGCAGAGAACTACAGAAAAGCACATAACATAATATTCTGTTCCTACATTCTATACCACAACCATACTCCCAGCAGACTTGTGACAAGCTATGCATCTTTTAATTTTGAAAAAGACAATGAGGCATTTGAACTAAAGTTCCATGTAATTGACATCAAGGCACTTCAGGAGACCAATGTGAGGGACACATCAGAGGAAGGGCATGGCCAATACCGAGGGGCCATCTATGGTTGTGAAACATACAAGGTCAAGTGGCTATTGAAGGCATGGAGTCCAAGAACTTAACTTGAGGAACACCATCTTCACACTGAGTTAACTTCTGTGAATCAGATGGAACTAGAGCATAGGGGAGAAACAGGCAGAATGTCCTTAAATGTCTAACTTCTTCCTCAGGAGTTGTGGATACACTGGAAAGGTCTGTTTCACTGATCCTGGCTTCTGTTGAAATGATAAGCAGCTCAATTTCCATATTATCCTTTTCCAGCAAAATGCAGAAACTGCAACTTCTGAAAGACCCTGCCGGTTATTTTAGTATCTTCATTGTAAGATGCAAACCAATTCTGAAAACATCCAGATGTGAGAAAAATATGTGCTGTAGAATTGAGCATAAAAAATGGATGATATGAAGTAAATGTGGACACCACTCTTGTGGAAGCTCTACCACTGTTCCCTGGAAGTTCCAACCATTTTCTAATTGGATTATTTAGATAATAACTAACTTCTGTACATAAGATGACACAGAAGCAGACATTACTGAAGCTTGACATTTTTCTGTTTCAATCTAGGGGCCAGTTTTAAAAATCCCTCATTTTGGTGTGTCTGTATTTCCTTTTCTTTCTAACTGGTGTTGATTTCATGGTCATTAGCCAAAGAAGAAAAGCTGAATGAATAATCAACAGTAAATGAAAGGTTTTTGTGTTTTAAAATTGATTTGTACTCTGACATTGCAGTCTTTTACAGAGTCATCCACATTCACACTCACTTTTCTTCCTGACTGACAGCCCCACCTGATTCAGTTCCTACATAGCTATCTGCTTGTGCAAATTTTTCCTCTGACTTGCCAGTCACACTGGTCTTCTTGGGGATGCTCTCTCATGCCATACTTACTTGTGCCTTAGAACACGCTGTTCTTTGGGCCCATCTTTGCCCCCGTTGACTTCTTATTATTATTCAGACCTCAGTTTATAGTCATCTCCTCAGACAGAGAGGCCTGCTGAGACCTCTCTATTAAAAGTAGCCACTCTGTAGCTATGGCTTCACTGTATTTTAGTTTTCCTTGTGGAAGTGAAGAAAATACTGTCTGGAGCCACACCACCTGTAATTAACGACTTCTGTAAACCCTTGATCTGTAAGGACCTCAATTTCCTCACCTAAAACACAGTTGATCACTGTATCTGCATCACAGGATTGCTTGGAACAGGACACATATATAAGCACATATGCATATAATTTCTGGCTCACTGACTCTTTTCCACATCTGAAGGCTCCAAGTTGTATGAGAACAAGAATCTTTCTTATTCCCTTTTCAATCCTCTATGTCCAGGGCCCAGAATAATGCCTATTACATGCAGTAGGTACTCAATAGCCACTTATTTAAATAATGATATTTATATAAATAAACAAATGTACAAATTGATAGGTAAATACCACAATCATTAGCAAAGAGTAGGCCCATAGTGATACTGAAAAAGAAAATGTCAACACTGCTATTTCTGGGCAGCTACTTTCTCAGGGAGTTGGTTTTAAGGTAGTGTTCTCAACTAGAATGTGTTATCTGCTTCAAAAATGAAGAGCTAGAAGCCATGTAGATCTAGATCAGGGCCCTATCAAGTGGAACCTGCTGGGAGAGGTGGCGGGGGTAGGTGGGATGGCGGGGGGGCGTTGTGTCACTCAGCAAGAGCTTCCAGATGTGGTTTGCTTGTGAAATGCGAGAGCATAGTGTCTCAGAAAGGGACTGAATCGTTGATGATTATGCCAAAGCCAGCTAAACCCACACAGGTATATAGTGTCGCAGATTCTTCTTTGAAGTCACGCATTTAACACATTATTGACTGGGGGATTTTTGCAGAAACTAACACCTGTGGCCAGCAAGTTGTTAGGTAAGTGAGTATTGAAACGTCTCCAGTCAAAATAACGTTCGGGTAACAAAGGATGTACTGACACATCTCTGGTCAATACGTTGTTAAGCAGTAAGCAAGATACCTTGCAGGAACATGGACTGGCTGATTTGCTGAGGACCAGCTGTTGCATCTAACCTAAAATCTAGCAGCACTGGTCCTCAGTGACTGGATGGATGATGCAGGCTTATGGTGATTTTTTTCACCATTTCATTAGTGATTATCATGTTTATTTTTTTATGTGAATTCTCTGTCTTGCATTCAGTGTCACATCTGTTTATCACATGATAGTTTCAGCACTAAGCTGGGAAAAGAACCACCTCTGGAGGCTGGAACAGCACATCTGTTTATACCTGCATCTGTGCTACAAAACCCACACACCAAAAACAGGTGACGTTCAGGGGACATAAAGCAAGAAAACATCCAGAGGCATTTATTCTGGGAAATGACAGAGGGCTGATAAATCTCATCTCCAAAATATCTGCCCAGAAGGCAAATACATAACCATTTTATCTGCCTTAAGATTCTACTTTCATGAACACACATCCTCACTGTGAATCCTATATGAGCTTCTCACTGCAGGAAACCAGCCTTCTTGTATAGTAAAATAAAATGCGATTTTGGTGCCTCCAAACACTATCTTAAACTTACTGGAAGTTTATGTAGCCCTAATTCTCATATTACTTTCATGTTACACTTTGAATAGAGTAATTATCAGTAGTATTGCAAGAGGAGACTCTCAACTCACAGATAACATCTGACTATAGACACACACACCCCTTTCTCCCTTTCTTGTGACTTGCTAAGGGAAAGACAGGCAAGAGAAAATGGTACTGTTGCCAGAGCAGAAATCCACATGCAGGAAACATTTTCAAGCAGTTAAAACAAATAGGATAGATTTGCTTCTCAAATAATTTCCTCTAAGCAGAGAGGGAGCGAGATGGGGATTGAAGGAAAAGAGGAGAGGATAAGGGGAGGGAGGGAGACAGGCAGATCACAATTTTCCAGGCGCTTGGATGTACAGTCTTCCCTATACCCCCATCACTGTCATCAGGTTAACATGAGATGAATATTAACTCCACCTTAAAAATGAAAAAAAGGGCTTCCCAGGTGTCACTAGTGGTGAAGAACCTGCCTGCCAGTGCAGAAGATGCAAGAGACAAATTCCTGGGTTCAATCCCTGGCTGGGGAAGATCCCCTGGAGGAGGGCTGGCAACCCACTGCCGTCTTCTCACCGGTAAAATACCATGGATAGAGGAGCCTGGTGGGCTACAGTCCATAGGATTGCAAAGAGTCATATGTGACTGAGCACCCAGCCACCTACACACACACACAGACTTTGATAAGCTCAAGGATTTGACTTCTGATACTTCCTTTTATGTGCAGGAAGCACCAATGGATACAATACTGATTTGTTAAGCCCCTCTCCCCCTCTCAATCTTCCCCTGGGGAGAGGAAGTGACTCGGTCTATCTGAGAAGCAGAGAGGAGATGCCAGGCCTGTCTGGGTCAGGCCCTCTTCCTTCTCTTTCCTGAGGATCAATGTGCCCGAGCAGTTTTTATCCTGCATCTCCAAGACCAGGCTCTGCCCCAGTGGGAGGAGGTCATCCTGGACCCAGCACCACTGTGATGGAGGATGGGTAAATATACACATCCTGAGAGTCAATGAGAGGAAGTCTACTGGCCAGCAGATATAAGCCAAAATCTCCTGCATCATCTCTGTCCAGAACATAGGTGCCATGTTGACACCCATCTGCTTCCCACTTGGTTTCAATTCTCAGCAGATCAAAACTCAAACAGAAAAGAGAAGTGTTGTTTTTATTGGGGTCCTCCTTGAATCCCAAATCCTAAGTTTGGGGATGTTCAGTAACTTATCACAGAGCTAGAAACAGACATGGATCAGAGATTAATTCAGCCTGCCTATACTCGCCTGGAGTTCCATCCGCCTTTTCCACTCCAGGAAGAAGAAAGGGCAACACCTCAGTCAGAGGCGGCAAATGCTGAAACGGTTGAGGATTCGTGAGAAACGGATGCTTGTGCCTATGAAACACGAAACAGCATCAAAGCTAACTGTGCAACGGCAATTCGCTCAAGTCAAGAAATTCTTTCAAAAACTTGGAAAATTATTGAGCCAACTGGAAAAGGCCAGAGACTGCTGGAAGATGCTGATCCTGGTACAATGCAGCATGCACGTGGGTGAGAGAGGAGAGCGCACTTAGTGTGGACCTTCTCTTAACAGGCCTCTAATCTACTGCCCATCTCCCCACTGGAGAGAAGCCCCAAGGGTCTCCTTCCTGGATGTCTCCCAGAGTAGGTAATCCCCATCCTTCACAGACCAGGGATTGAACCCATGCCCCATGCAATGGAAGCGGAGAGTCTTAACCACTGACCTGCCAGGGAAGTCCCACTCCTTCCCCTTTCTTCTTTTTCCTTCTGCTGCCAGAGCTGCTGTCTCCCCTCCCCCTCTTCTCCTTCCTCTCTTTCCTCCTCTTCCTGCTCTGCCCCTCCCTCTCCCCCTCCTTCTTCTACATTTCTAAGTTATTTTTAACACTTTGGGGAACCCCCTCAAAATGAGAAATTTCACCTCGAGACATTTTCAGGTCAGGAGAGAGGGAACAGCATGTCAGTTTCCATCTCTGAAAAGAGCTCAGATTATGTCTACCAGAGTAACCAAAATGTTTTCTCTCAGTAAGTCTACATTTTAAAATGTCTAAATTGAAACCGTTATCTCTTGTTTTCCATAACAGTAAACTCTGTACCTGAATTCACTAGCATTTGCAAATAGCAATAATGTCCTCCACTCTGTCTTTCAGCCCTGATGATAAAGTCATAATGAAGAATGAGCTGAGCGCCTATTAACTGAGGCCTTATGCACCTGATCTTATCTACAGCATTTCATTTCTCTTTTCATTACAGATTATTTCAGAAGTTTTAAATATAATGGAGTGGGAGAAAAATCCCTGGAGGAATCTGGTGTCGAGAGGCAAAGGTACGGTCCTAGTTTGCTGGGGCCCTGCTCTGTGACTCTGGATTATTTCCTGAAGCTCTGCAAGTCCAAATTCCTTCCACCACAATATGGGAGGATGGATAAGATGGCTTTAAGGTGATTTTCCTTCTGAAATATTTTGATTCTACTGCTGTTTCTCTGTTCTCCTTTTGTCAGAAAATTTGTATAACCTTTATGTCTTCCTCTTCCAGGTATTAAAATTCTTACATTTTCTTTTCAGGCAGAAGCCTCTTAATTCACTTGCACACCTTATGTTCATGATTAGAATTTTCCACTTGTTCTTTGGGGATTGTGGTAATTATAGTTTCCTTTGATCAGTCTCCAGGATTTTCAACTTTAATCACTTGAGAAGGCACATAAAGATAGGTGTACTAGTTTCCTGTTGGTGTTGTAAAACAATTACCACAAACCCAGTGGCTTAAAATGACACAAACTTATTCCCTCATAGTTATGGAGGTCAGAAGTCTGAAATCAGTTTCACTGGGCTTGAGTTGAGGTGTCAGCGGCTTGGTTTCTTCCGGGGAGAAGAAACTGTTTCTTGGCTTTTTTTTGCTTTTAGTGGTCACCTGTATTCTTTGGCTTGGAACCCTTTCTTCCAACTTCAGAGCACATCATCCTATCTCTAGCTCTATCATTACACCCTCTGATTTGTGTAGTGAGGTCTCCATCTAACTCCCTCTTTTAAGACCCTTGAGATTACATGTAGAGCTCACCCAGATAATCTCCCCATCTCAAATTCCTTATTTAAACACAGCTGCAAAGTCCCTTTTGCTATAAAAAGTAACATTCACAGCTTCCAGGATTAGGATGTAGATATCTTTAGGGTCTATCATTCAGTATGTCTCTCAACATTCTGAGCACAGAATTATTATTTTTAAAAGTCCTACTTGGTTTCCCTTATAATCTGCATCAAAGCTAAGTCTTTACTGTACTTTTAAAGTATTGTGTTACCCTTTCTGCTATGGTCTAAATGTTTGTGTCCGTCTAAAATTCATATGTTGGAATCTCACCTCCAAGGTGATGGTATTAAGGGGTTGGGAGGCAATGAACTCATGAGGGCAGAGTCTTCATAAATAGGACCAGTGCTCTGACAAAAGAGGCCTGAGAAAGTAACTTTGCCCCACCTGCCACGTGAGGACACAATCAGAAATCAGCAGTCTGCAACTGGAAGAGGAGTCTCAGAACTGTAAGCAATAGATGTCTGCTCTTTACAAACCTCCTAGCTTATGATACTTTTCTTCCTTATTTATTTATAAATATATATATTTATTTATTTGACTGCACCTTTTAGCATGCGGGATCTTAGTTCCCTGACCAGGGACTGAACCTGTGCCCTCTGCAGTGGAAGCATGTAGACTTAACCACGGGACTGCCAGGAAATTCCCTATGATATTTCTCTCATAGCAGCCCAGATGGACTAAGACATCTTCCTTTTATTGGCTAATGCCCTCAGTTCTGGCTAGGTTTTCCTTTACTCTGTCCCAGGCTGACATAATCCTTAGCAGCATTTTCTGTCATTAACATAACCCCCTCATAGCCTTTAATATCTGTTGAATTCTGATGCTCTCACTTCTTGAGTCAAGGATACACATAGTCACAGCCTGGCAAATAATAATGTTTTGCTAATAATAAGTTAGAAGCAGGGTTATGAACCAAGTACATTGACATCTGTTCTGAAAAAGAATAGGCCTTTACCTCCAGCCAAATCACTTAGGGGAAGAATCAGCTCATCCTCAAGCACCCTCCCCAAAGAAAATCACTGAACTCTGCAAAGACTGTGATCGAACTCTGCAAAAACTATGCTGAGCGTCCATCTTGAAACAACACACATTTTAAATTGGGGATGTTGGAGCCTTCTGGTGACTAGATTCTGATTTCCCTGCAAAGTTTAAGTGGGACCCTTGCACTACACAAGAGGTATGGGTGTGAGGGCAGACAGGCATTACTGTATCTACCATTGTAAGCAGCACTTCTCAGGAGACTGCCCTCAGCAGGAGGCCCCTTTTAGCAAAGCTATATTGTAAGCGGGCTTCCCTGGTGGCTCAGGCGGCAAAGCATCTGCCTGCAATGCAGGAGACCCGGGTTTGATCCCTGGAGAAGACACTCCAGTATTCTTGCCTGGAGAATTCCATGGACAGAGGATCTGGCAGGCTACAGTCTGTGGGGTCACAAAGAGTCAGACAGGACTGAGTGACTAACACATTGTAACTAATTTTAAACCAGGCACCCCCATGCTCTACTCTTCTCCAGTCCATGCCCATCTTTCAGATCTTTTAAGCACACAGTACCTTACCTAACTTGTCGGTCCTTGCCACAGATCAAAGAAGTGGAAACGAAGAATAAGTAATTAACAGATGACCAGATCTCTCCCTTATCTTCTCCTTTCAGTAATCTCATGAACACACTGTGTGACCAAACTGTGTGGACAAGATGAAGTCTATAGGAAGATAACAAGAAGTTGATGACTCTGTACCCCCATTTCAATGACTGACTGAGATTCCTTCTTCCCTTCCCTTTAAAAGTTTCATGGCCAAACAGAATCTCCAATGGTGGCCTTTGGGAAATGTTAAGCCCAAAATCTTCCCAGATTGCTGGCATTCGGATTAAAAGGTCTTTCTTTTGCTACCAACATCTATGAGGATTGATGCATAAGTGGCATGCAGCAGGACCCCTGATTTGATAACACAACCTGTTCATTTCAGTTCAGTCACTCAGTCAGGTCCAACTCTTTGTGACTCCATGGACTGCAGCATGCCAGGCTTTCCTGTCCATCACCAATTCCCAGAGCTTACTCAAACTCATGTCCATTGAGCTGATGATGCCAACCAAACACCACCTCATCCTCCATCATCCCCTTCTCCTCCTGCCCTCTATCTTTCCCAGCATCAGGGTCTTTTCCAATGAGTCGGCTCTTCCCATCAGGTGGCCAAAGTATTGGAGTTTCAGCTTCACCATCAGTCCTTCCAATGAATATTCAGGACTGATTTCCTTTAGGATGGACTGATTTGATCTCCTTGCAGTCCAAGGGACTCTGAAGAGTCTTCTCCAACACCACAGTTCAAAAGCATCAATTCTTCGGTGCTCACTTTCTTCATAGTCCAACTCTCACATCCATACATGACTACTGGAAAAACCATAGCTTTGACTAGATGAACCTTTGTTGGCAAAGTAATGTCTCTGCTTTTTAATATGCTGTCTCGGTCAGTCATAGCTATTCTTCCAAGGAGAAAGCATCTTTTAATTTCACGGCTGCAGTCACCATCTGCACTGATTTTGAAGCCCCAAAAAATAAAGTCTCTCACTGTTTCAATTGTTACCCCATCTATTTGCCATGAAGTGATGGGACCAGAAGCCATGATCTTAGTTTTCTGAATGTTAAGCTTTAAGCCAACTTTTTCACTCTCCTCTTTCATTTTCATCAAGAGCCTCTTTAGTTCTTCTTTGCTTTCTGCCATAAGGGTGGTGTCATCTGCGTATCTGATATTATTGATATTTCTCCCAGTGATCTTGATTCCAGCTTGTGCTTCATCCAGCCTGGCATTTCACATGATGTACTCTGTATATAAGTTAAATAAGCAGGGTGACAATATACAGTCTTGATGTACTCCTTTCTCGATTTGGAACCAGTCTGTTGTTTCATGTCCAGTTCTAACTGTTGCTTCTTGACCTGCAGACAGATTTCTCGGGAGACAGGTCAGGTGGTCTGGTATTCCCATCTCTTTAAGAATTTTCCACAGTTTGTTGTTATTCATACAGTCAAAGGCTTTGGTATAGTCAATAAAGCAGAAGTAGATGTTTTTTGGAACTCTCTTGCTTTTTTGATGATTCAACAGATGTTGGCAATTTGATATCTGGTTCCTCTGCCTTTTCTAAATCCAGCTTGAACATCTGAAAGTTCACGTACTGTTGAAGCCTCCCCTTTCACTGAGAGCCTCTCCACTTTCAGAGAACGCCTCCCTTTTCTTTCTATGAAGCCCTACAAGACCTCCTAGAACTAACACCCCCAAAATATGTCCTTTTCATTATAGGGGAATAGAATAAAAAGTAGGAAGTCAAGAGATACTGAAGTAACAGGCATATTTGGCCTTGGAGTACAAAATGAAGCAGGGCAAAGGCTAACAGAGTTTTGCCAAGAGTGCACTGGTCATAGCAAACACCCTCTTCCAATAATACAAGAGATGACTCCACACGTGGACATCACCAGATGGTCAATACTGAAATCAGATTGATTATAGTCTTTGCAGCTGAAGATGGAGAAGCTCTATACAGTCAGCAAAAACAAGACTGGGAGCTGACTGTGGCTCAGATTATAAACTCCTTATTGCAAAAATCAGACTTCAATTGAAGAAAGTAGGGAAAACCACTAGACCATTCAGGTATGACCTAAATCAAATCCCTTCCGATTATACAGTGGAAGGGACAAAGAGATTCAAGGGATTAGATCTGATAGACAGACTGCCTGAAGAACTATGGATGGAGGTTCATGACAGTGTACAGGAGGCAGTGATCAAGACCATCCCCAAGAAAAAGAAATGCAAAAAGGCAAAGTGATTGTCTGATGAGGTGACAAATAGCTGAGAAAAGAAGAGAAGCAAAAGGAAAAGGAAAAAGGAAAGATATACCCATTGAATGCAGAGTTCCGAAGAACAGCAAGGAGAGATGAGAAAGCCTTCTTCAGTGATCAATGCAAATAAATAGAGAAAAACAATAGAATGGGAAAGACTAGAGATCTCTTCAAGAAAATTAGAGATACCAAGGGAACATTTCAGGCAAAGATGGGCACAATAAAGGACAGAAGTGGCATGCACCTAACAGAAGCAGAAGATATTAAGAGGTGGCAAGAATACAAAGAAGAACTATACAAAAAAGATCTTCATGACCCAGAAAACCACAATGGTGTGATCACTCACCTAGAGTCAGACATCCTGGAATGCAAAGTCAAGTGGGCCTTAGGAAGCATCATTACGAACAAAGCCAGTGGAGGTGATGGAATTCCAGTTGAGCTATTTCAAATCCTAAACGATGATGCTATGAAAGTGCTGCACTCAATATGCCAAAAATTTTGGAAAACTCAGCAGTGGCCACAGGACTGGAAAAGGTCAGTTTTCATTCCAATCCCAAAGAAAGGCAATGCCAAAGAATGCTCAAACTACCACACAATTGCATCATCTCACATGCTAGCAAAGTAATGCTTAAATTTCTCCAAGCCAGGCTTCAGCAGCATATGATAACACCATAAGGGAAGGAAGTGATGACAATGTGCTTGAATCTCAAACTAATCTTTCAATCATACGGAGCCAGGAGAACCCAAAGGGCTCTTTCTAATGGAATGTGTTCACTGGATCAGAAAACAGGGCTGTGAGGAGCCTGCAGTTGTCTGTTTTGAGATCCAGCTGCAGGGAAGTGGAGTTCTATTTCACTGGTCCAGTCTTGCAGAGAAATCATCCTTTCCCAGTTGGTGTAAGAATCCCACTGCATGCCAGCTGCTGAAATAGTTGAGTGCATGCCTGGGTCAGGGACACCCAGTTCTGACTCTAGAGCAGACACACTCATGCAAAGACCACCATCTCAACATACGCTCGCAGTAGACTTGCTCTCTGGGGGCATTTTTTTTTCTTTTGCTGGTGTATTGACAGTGCAGTGGAAGCTGAAGCTCCAATATACTGGCCACCTAAGCCAACTCATTGGAAAAGACCCTGATGCTGGGAAACATTGAGGACAGGAGGAGAAGGGGGCAACAGAGGATGAGATGGTTGGATGGCATCACTGAGTCAATGGACATGAGTTTGAGAAAACTCTGGAAGATGGTGAAGGATGGGGAAGCCTGGCATGGTGCAGTCCACGGGGTGCAAAGATTAGTCACGACTGAGAAACTGAAAAACAATGAACAGTACATTCTTTAAATTCTTAAATATCACAAAACAATTATGATATACGAAATGTGAAATCACTCATGTTCATCCAAGGCTGGGAATACTCTGGACTCAGCTATATTGTCCTCAGCAGGATCTGCTGGGGGCAGCTCTGCCAAGGCGCAAGGACTCATGGATACCTTCCTGCTAAAGCAGCCGTGGGAATGGTGACATTCCCAAGGAGTCTCAGCTGTGACCCTGCAAAGGCCTCAGGCAAAGGTTATCCCAGCTAAAAACAGCTGCTCAAAAGGACTGGCTGAGGGTCAGTTATGCTACATTATCATGACAAGTGCCATTTGGCTGCTTGTTTTTCCATTTGCTTTTCACATGGTGGATGAGATAAGCCAATTTGTCCTTAGCATCTTGGGTTTTTTTTTTCCTTCTAAGAATAGTGGGGTAAAACATGTGTTACCTCTCAATTGAAGAAATGAATCCTATTTAAAACTTTAAGCTAAAACTGGTCTAGCTCATTATATACACACATATGTCTGTACAGATAAACATGATACGCAGTGTGAACCTCAAAACAGACTAACCAGGTGATCAAACCTCACCAAAGGCAACCTGGAGACACAGGCCACTCCTAGCTGCAGGTGATGAAATCACTCTCCCTGTCCTCCCTCAAAGATCAGACTTGGGATGAGCAGTGGGGGTGGGAAGCAAGCGTCATTTGTCAGTGACAGCTGTTGGGACAGTTGGTTGCGGGTGAAGTGCCAGGGGTAAGTCTTGTATTACCTCCTTGGAACTCTCTGGCTGGCTCCACTTCTCTGACCTTTCTTTCCATATTGACTGTGACAGACAAGTTCTGGGAAATGGAATTTCCCAGCTCAAAAGCAAGTCACTTTCCTCTCACATGGCCAGAATCCTGGACTCCAGATCTCCGATCTGTTACTTAGTCCTGCTGTCTTGTCTGCCTGTCTGTCTCTCTGCCCCAACACACCTGTTCCCTATTGCCTCCCACGGCAGTCCAGAATCTCCTCTTTTTCACCCACCCGCCTTTTTTGACCAGATTGGAGGCTTGCTGTCAGGGACTCACAGGACCAGAACTGGAAGAATTTGACCCTGAGTCCCCATGTCCCCTGGAGTAGGAAGCCTGACTGCCCTGGCAACTGGATGGACCGAAGTCATAGTGGCTCCTTTTTGGTGAATGAGAGTGGCTTTGGAAACTGAAATTCAGTAAATCTTCCATTCGCATGTTGAATCAGTTTAGGCTCTCTGTGGAATGCTGTCCTTCTCTGAGCTTTCCTCTACTATTTCCTGCTAAATTGGGGCGTAATAGCCACTATGGTTTTGTCAACATGTTAAAATGAACTATGAAGTATGGTCTAAAACTATAACTTTAAAATGTGGGGGCTGCATTGGGGTGCCTATATTCTATTGCATAAAAAAGCGCACGTGAGAGAGAAAAGAAACAATGAACCAAACATTTCCAATTCCAGTTTACTAGGGTATAAGTATATGTTCCTAAGCTACATTGGTAAGAAACCCTCTGGTCACTTATTCCTTCTAATAACCTTTATGTGGAATTGCTTTTATACCGAACACTTGAAAGCTATAATGTACTTATTTTAATCTAGATCTACAGCATTAAATAAACAAATAGATAAATTTACAGCAGTAAATCAATCTCATTAAAAAAGGGATTGCAATACAATGAGATAAATCTATCTCCCACTGAAGTGGAGCTAGCAAGCAAAGGACTTCTCCAGTTGCTCAGCAGCAAAGAGTCTGTCTGCAATTAGGAGACTCAGGTTCTATCCCTGGATCAGGAAGATCCCCTGGAGGAGAGCCTGGCAACTGACTCCAGTATTCTTGCCTGAAGAATCCCGTGGACAAAGGAACCTGGCAGGCGACAGTCCATGGGGTCGCAAAAGAGTTGGACATGACTGAGCGACTAAACAATGACAACAACAATAGGGATGTTGGCTAGTTTGGAGGAGAGATCGTCAGACTGTGGTTGAGTCAGAAATACTCAGAGCCAAGGAAGGAGGCCAAGGATCAACAAGCATTCATTTAACCTCCCGAAGACCCACAGCTGATGTGAAGTTGAACAACTGCATCCTGTGTCAGCGACTCTCACTGGACATTACTTAATCTGTAAAGCTATCTTCACATGAACATTTTCATTAGAATGGAGCAAGCAGACATTCTGAGTCTGTAACCTGGACTGTGGTATATTCAATCAGAGGCTGAGTATTATTAAGTGATTCAACAGAATATGGAAAACCAGCATACGGTAAATGTCTGTAATATACCCACGGTGCTCAGATATTCCACACAGCCCTCTAACTCTTTCTGTCCCGTTATACAGTGTGGCTTTAAAAAAAATCTCCACTCCCTTTATCTTCCATTTCTTTCCCCCTCAAATTAGCCAATGATCAATGCTTTTCTCTGATATATCCCTTCTGGAAATGGCCTTGAACTTTCCACCATCACATCTACAAATGTACTTCTCTCTCTGCCCAAATCTCCCTCCTAGGTCTGGTCACTGGCCCTGGCTTCCTCCCAGTCTTACACCTTTCTCTCTCCTTGGTCTCTCCTTAGAGTCATCTTTCCAATACCTCAAATTAAAATAAACCCTTTGTTTTGGAATAGTTGTAGATTTCCAGAAAAGTTGTAAAAATAGTACAGAGAATTTCCACCTACCCTACACCCAGCATCCCCTAATGTTATCATCTTACATTAATTGCCATGGTACATGTGCCAAAATTAACAACCAGCTTGGATGCACTCGGACTACACCAGTTTTCCCCTCATCTCCTTTCTTCTGTTCCTAATAGCATTTTAACATATCCACATCTCTATAACATTAAAGCCAAACAACAAAAAACCTCTGTTACCAATCCATGACTTCCTACAGTTATCACCCTCTCTCTGCCTTCTTCCTCATAGATACTGTTTGCACCTCAATCCATGGCAGTCACTAGCAGTCTGTGCCCAGGTTGTTTATGACCCATCCATTTCCAAGTCCAAGGACCACTTCTTCTTCCTTAGCTATGTGCCTTCCCCGCTGCATTGATCACTGCCCTTAGTTTCTTCCTGTGCAATTTTGCTTTCCTACTTTCCATTCCCCCCTGCCAGGTATTTCTCTTTCTTCCTCCCTCCTCTCCTCCCCTCCCCGCCCCTTCTCTTTTCTCTGCTGAGATTCTCCCTTCCCTGCACATCATCCAGGGTTGGCTATTTCAGGTCTGATCTATAATTTCTTTTCTTTTCCCTCAAGGGATTCTCGCTGAGATATCCTGCCCAATTCTTCAATTAATAAACAGATCAAACGACTCACACTTACATCTACCTCCCTGGAGCACGGCAGCATCAGAGCGTAACTACAGATGCCCCACCCCCCAAGCCAGCTCCCCAGCAGCTGGAGCCCAGCTCCGCCCTGTCCTGGCGCTGGGCTGGGGATAAGGATTGTACCGAAGTTGGATACAGAGTGCTGTCAAACATCACAAAGCAGGCATCTCGCCTTCATTTTCTTTTCGTTTTGAATGGGTTTGACTGCAAAGGAGAATTGTCCTGGATCTAGACCCTGAGGCTGACAGGCATTCACACTGCCCCCAAGCCTGGGCTGGGGTGACTCCGGGTGAGGGAGGAGGACTTGCTGTGGCATCAGTGATGCCTATGGAACCGTAATGGCTGAGTAAGAGCTGTCATCAGGATTCTGTGCCGAGGTGCAGGAGAAAGATGGAAGTGTGTGCACTGATGACCGGCCTCAGATGCGCCCCTCTGCCCCTTCACATCTCGGGTAGGACTCTTTGTAAGCTGCATGCTGCCACTAAGAAGACATTTTCTTCCATCTGGAAGGGTAGAAGCCTGGCCAAGACCTACCCTTCCTTCAGACCTTGGCCCCAGTGTCCCTTCCTAGGGCTGTCTTGCTTGAGCCCTCAGGCGGTTTTGGATCTCTCTCCTGATTCTGCTTCTGATCACACACCTGCCTCAGCGTTGTGTCCAGCCCTCCACTAGTGCAGGAATTGTCGTCGGTGTGGACTGCTGCTCCTCCAGCATCTCGGAAGTGGCAGCTCCAAGGAGCTTTGGTGAATGTCAGTTGGGTGAATGAAGGGTTGAAAGAATGAGTACAAACTGGCTGCCTTGCCTTGCACACGTGAGGACCACAGATGGAAGGAGGAGGAACCAGTTACCTCCACCCCCGCACCGTCCCCTGGATGCTTCTCCATTTGACTGTGCCTTCCTAGTATGTAAAGACAGAATTAGAAAAGGAACAGAAGTAATATTTTTATTAGTCTATTTAAAGAATCTGGCTGATTTTTTTCTCTCTTGGAGTGTACACCAATGAAGAATGCCAACACTCTTTTGGAAGCAGGAATTTTCCTGGCAGCCTGCCTCTCACTCCACCATCCCCGGACTTTCCAAGGGCCTCTGAGCAACCCCCTCACTTATCTCTCCATACCAGCCCCCAATCCTCTAATTAAATCATCTTCCCACTCTCCTTGCCCCCACAACTTCCATCCAAAAAGCACCTCCAGCCCCCCACACAAGTTTATAAGGCATATGTGGGGGCAGGGCTAATAAAGGAGCAAGGGGAAGCCTCTTCTTCCTTTTTTAGGAACAGAAAAGCACTGGGTAAAAAGCCAGTATGACTGAGTTCGGCGTGTCTTCTCTGACAGCATAAACTCATGTACTTGGGAGGATGTCTCTTCGTGGACATGATTTGGTTTGACAGCTCCTTTATCTGCCCTGCAGTAAAGGAGCCAAATGCAGAGCCTTCTGGGGAGTTCTTCCCGGTAAAAAGAAGTCTCCATTAAGACTCAGGCTGGCTGTCACAAGTCATTGTGAACTCAGAGGCCATCTCAGGAAAGGACAGTTCGCGGGGCTGACCTCTGTTCCTAAGAATAAATGAGTGACAATCACACTGCTGTGGTTTGCTCTGTAGCTGGCCATGCCATGTTGGGCGCTGTTCAGACAGCTCAGGAGAGAGAGTGACATTCTAAGGGAAACAGCACCGACAGACTGGCCGAAGCAGGCATGTCTGTGTCACTATGTTTACAAAGAACAGTGAAGTGACACTAAGGCTGTTAGCAACCCATGCTCTCTCTTGCTACCCAGGCCTACGTACCTGCTCTCTATTTCTGCTGCTCTGACTCTGCTCCTCAAATTCTTTCCAGGGAACATAGATTACATTATTCCAATCACATGAAAAAGCAAGTGACTTCTTTATTGTGTTATGAAATGTCTTAAATTTTACCTGGGATCCCAACAGGTCATACTGGTGCTCCCAGACCTTCTCTAAAAGACTATCTTAAATGCTCATTTAAATCTGGGTGCAGGGGGTTTCCTTGGTGGTCCAGTGGTTAAGAATCTGACTTGCAATGCAAAGGACACCAGTTTGATCCCTGGTCTGGGACGATTCCACATGCTGCGGGTGAACTAAGCCCGTGTTCTGCCAACCGCAACTACTGAGCCCACATGCCACAGATACTGAAGCCCGTGTGCCCTAGAGCCCATACTCTGCAACAAGAGAAGCCACTGCAATGAGAAGCTGCACCAGAACTAGAGAGTAGCCCTCGTTCGTCGCAAAAAAGACCCAGCACAGCCAAAAATAAAAATTACATAAAAAAAAAAAAAGAATGCAAAAAAAAAAAAAAATCTGGGTGCAGAAAGGTGGACAACAGCTCCTAAAGGCTCAGAACCTGACGCCTGACCCACTGGGAACCATCACCTCCATGTCAATTTAGGTCAGTGTGTTACCTTCCTCAAGAGTATCTGCACTTAAAGTTCCCCTCAAAACTGAGGAGTGAGGCGACTTTATCATTAATGGATCACAGCATCAGAGAGCAGGTAAATGGGAGAGGAGGGAAGGGATGCAGGTCAAGGAACCACGCCCCCTAGTGGCAAGGAAGTGGCAGAGGGGAGGGTTTCATTAGTATCCATCCTGCCTACTGTTCATCATGACCTCAAGCATTTGATGCGGTCACAACTCAGCTTAGGCTGTACAAAGCCAGGTGATGATTGACAAGGGAGTCTCATCTCAGCTGCTTACCAACCTTGAAGTGCAGATCCACAGAGAAGGAAGAGCTGAGGGCAGTGCACAGCCCCCACTGTCTTAACTAGATCACCATCAGTGCCATGCCTGGACAATCACCCTCGGCAGGGAAGTCAAGACCATCCAATGCTTCATTAAAACACTGGGTGATGCTGGTCCAGTTTTCCCACACTCATAATTAATACAATTTCCTTCTCAAATCTATTACTTATGTGTTTTTAATTTGGAAGTTGGGTGGGGAAGAGAATGGTTAGTCAGAGAAGCAGAACCCCTAAACACACACACACATAAATACATCTTAAAAAAACATTGCTTCCTACAGCAATGTGATGTGCGTGTTAGTCATTCAATCATGTCCGACTCTTTGAGACCCCATGGACTGTAGCCCACCAGGCTCCCCTGTCCATGGGGATTCTCCAGGCAAGAACACTGGAGTGGGCTGCCATACCCACTCCAGGGGAATCTTCTCAACCTAGGAATTGAACCCAGGTCTCCTGCATCGCAGGCAGGTTCTTTACCATCTGAGCCACCAGGGAAGCCCTTCTTATATGTGATGGTAAAATGAAAAGGGTGAATATGTTTTCACTTTAATGGTAAATGCTCTAAAGTTGCCAATGATGATAACATTTCTAACTGGAAACACCCACAGGCCACGTGTGGAGAACTGGGATTGTTTTGGGTGCCTTCTTACCATTTCAAAGTGATAATGGGTCCGAGGCAGGTAGATAATAAAGCCAGTCTAGAACCTTGTGGACAGTGTGCCCAGTTGTGGAAATACCTCTGAACTCAGAGCCAGATGACTTGAGTCCTGACTTTTCACTTATCAGAGACGTGACATTGGTGGGTCACTTACTCTACTTTCAATATTCTCACCTTTAAAATTGGGTTACTGGTACTGACATCACAGCATATTTGTATGGAAGAAATGAATAATATATGGATTGGAATCTGGGATTCCATCACAGGCAGGGACATCTCCACCCTCAATGGTCTTCTAACCAAGAAGGTAAATATACAAGTAAAACTGGAAGCTGGAAGGACTGTATCTGTTATGGTTGTCAAACCTCGATAAACCCTTCTGGAGGCATTTGCTGCCACCTTCTCCCTATCACAAGAAAAAAATCTTAACGCAGTACTATTTTATATATATGTGTGTGTGTGTGTGTGTGTGTGTGTGTGTGTGTGTGTGTATATAATGGTTTAGTCACTAGGTTGTGTCTGACTCTTTTGCAGTCCCATGGACTGTAGCCTTCCAGGCTCCTCTGTCCATGGGATTTCCCATGCAATAATACTGAAATGGGTTACCATTCCCTTCTCCAGGGGATCTTCCCAACCCAGAGATTGAACCTGGGTCTCCTGCATTGAGGGCTGATTCTTTACCATCTGAGCCTCATGGGAAGCCCAAATAAATTTTCTTTAGTGTGTGCATCACTGACTCCAGTCCTGAGTAGTAAAAAATCAGCAGATCCTTGGAGGAGCCCTGAAGTCCACCGTCTGCAACTCCGTGCCTGTGGACCCATCAGGTTTGAGATCTTGCTAACAAGGCCTGGACCAGGGGTTTGATTTCTCTCTCCACCAGCACCTGTCATGCTGCTTGGAGCCAGACATCACCACTGTAGACCAGCCTTCAGGCTTGTGGCTGTTCATGATGCAGAGGGACGGGCTTACACCTAGTGTAATTCAGTGTCCCACTGAATTCAACAGCTTCAGGTTGTCTTTATCTGCCTTGTCATTTTACACACTGACAGTTTCTTTTACCCAGGATTTAATCTACTTTTGTGTAGTATTTCATTCTCTTTTACTTAACCTAGAGCCTTGTCCTATAGGAGGTTTCCCCTAGCTTAGGGGCGCTCACTTTTCTTTCCCTGGTGAGGATTGTAAAGATTTCTGTAGCAGTCAGGGGTGCAGATGGATTTACTGCCCATGATCTAATCCCAGAAATTGAGATATTTCCCTGGGAGTCTGCCTGTTCTCCTCTTCCTATATAGAAATACCCACTTTTCCCTGATTCTTCAGAAGACCTTTTCACCTAAGGTTCAGAAATGTCCACTTTTCCCTCAGCTTTTCTTTTCTACAGTAACTTCCATTTTATAATCATTTTTCTATCCCGTCTTCCTTTTTCCCAACTCATGCTTTTGCTTAATTTTCTTTAAAACTATTTTTTGATGGGCCTTTTAAAAAAAATTTAAGCACATTCTTCACTTTTAGTCATTTCATCTGAGTGCTTATTGGTTGCCTTGAACTCCATCATCTTCACCTTTGACCTTCTGTCTCTTCTATGAACCTAGGCAGTCCTGTTCACCTCCAAGTGTTGGCCCCCAGGGCACCACCTGAGACTCATCTGATGGCCAGAGGTACACGGAACAAGCTTTACAGTGAAGTGCACTTGGCAAAACAGTTGGGTGGTGACAGTAACCTACAAGCTGCCCTACTGGTGTCTCACAGACTTCAGAGGAAGATACAAGCCTGGGGGTGAAGATGGAGCAGAGTCCGAGCATAAGGGTCACTCAGGAACTTGGGCTCCATCCTTCAGGGAGAAGGAGACATTAGAAACATTGACACTGAAAAGATTGGACATCTGCAGTCCAGCTGGCCCATAAGTTCAACTGAGAAGTCAGGACTGGGTCAGAGAATGAGTCATGATAGAAACTGTGCTCCAAAGTGGTCACCCAGAGAGGGTGTCTAGAGAAAGAAAAGTCAAGGTGACACCTGGGCAGAGCAACAGCTGATTTGCCAAGCTGACTCCTTGGCAAACCAACTATTCCTGGTTTGCCAAGGAAGAGTTAGTGGAGGAGCAGACAGAGCAGTCGGGGGTGGGGGGAAGTGAGAAGAGAGCTTCTCACCACCATCAGGGGAAACAGGGGCACCGGTTACAAAGGGGAAAGCATTAGCCTTGGAACTGGAGAAAGTATAGTGGAGCAGATGAAATCTAAATTGTGGAAAATTTATAAAACAAAGCAATACAATGTTCACTGCAACACCATTTACAATAGCCAGGAATGGAAGCAACCTTAATGTCCATCAAAACAGGAATGGATAAGACGTGGTATGTATGTACAATGGAATATCACTCAGCCTTAAAAAAGAATGAAATAATGTCATTTGCAGCAACACGGATGGACTTAGAGATGGTCATTCTTCGTGAAGTTCAGTCAGAGCAGGACAAACAGCGTATGACACCAATCACTTCTTAAGTCTGAATTCCTTAGCAGCAGACACCCATTCACCATCTAGGTCCTGTCCATCTTCTCATCCTATGTGTGTGTCATCACCTACTGTCTTCGCTCCAGCTCCAGCCACACATTGAAACCAAACTTGGCCTCTACCTTCTGCATCTGCCTTCAGCTTTTCCCACCACCTGGGATTCTCACCCTGACATCTTCCCAGGGTCAACTGCTCATGTTCCAAAAGCAAACTCTTTCCCTGACTACCTGATCCTATATCACTGCCAAGCCCATGCCATTAACCCCACAGAGTCCACACCTCCCTAAAATGATTTTCCTCTCTTTGCTGCCAGGTTTCTCCTTTACTCTCAAATGTCAGCTGTGAGAAGAGAGTTATGCCTTGTTCATGGCTGTCTTTCCAGAGCCTAGAAAAGGGGCGGACATACAGTTACCACTCAGTAGTTATTTGTTGAAGAAAAAGAGGAGGAAGACAGCAAAAAAAAAGAAAAAAAAAAAAAAATGAGGGAGAAAAGAAAATAGATGAAGTCTGTCTGCTGAGAACTCAAGCAAAGCAGCAGCCCAATACTGATCGTTAGGCCGTTTGCTTCAACACACAAGGGAGAACAGTGTGCAGTTTTCATGTCAATTATTTATGTGTAGAAATCCATCAAGGGCTTTAAGCTGCCTCTGACCGATTCACATACACTGGTGTTCTAAGTACTTCAGTGTATAAATATTTGAGTCATTGAGGAAGGCAGTTATTTTTCTCATAAACATTCTTCCTGAGATATAATTTAGCCCATTAAATTGCACATGTTCTCAAAAAAGGCATTCATAAAGTGTAAAGAAACTCAGTCGTGGTGGGTGGCAGTGGTCTTGTCTGATCATTAATTACAAAGAAACTGAGCCAGGATTGGGGGCGGGGCAGATTTTACATCAGCTCTACAGTAAGACTTCTCTGTTTTCTGATGTCCACGCACCTGTTGGGCTTCAGGAATAAGAACCACAGCTTTGCTTGTCTTACACTATGGACTGTCTCATACATTCCAGACCACCTTGCAGTAATCATGAAACTAATGCACATTGGGGATTTAGTCCTAGAGATGATCAGGTTTTTTTTTTTTCTTAATTCCTGTTTCTTTCTTTCGTTTTCTTTTTTCAACCATACCATGCCGTCTGTGGGAATCTTAGTTCCACAACCAGGGACTGAATTCACGCTGTCAGCAGTGAGACCGTGGAGTCCTACCAGGGAATTCCCTGACCAGCTTTCTTTAGCAGTCCATGGAAAACTATATTCCCAGACACAGTTCTACAAGAAACTGCAAATTGGGAGCTTGTGAAATACTTTTAGTACTGAGAATACTTTATATAAATCAAAATAAAAATTGACCATAATTATAAGTTTTTTTTATTGTTGTTCAGTCGCTAAGTCATGTCTGACTCTTTGCAACCCAACAGGCTCCTCTGTCCACCACTATCTCCCGGAATTTGCTCAAATTCATGTCCACTGAGTCAGGGATGCTATCTGACCATCTCATACTCTGCTGCCCTCTTCTCTTTTTGCCTTCAATCCTGAGATGTCGATGTTCAATCTTACAATCTTCTGCTTGACCACATCCAATTTACCTTGGTTCATGGACCTAACATTCCAGGTTCTTATGCAATATTTTTCTTTACAGCATCAGACTTTCTTTCACCACCAGAAACATCCACAACTGAGCATCATTTCCACTTTAGCCCTGTCGCTTCATTCTTTCTGGAGCTATTAGCAATTGCCCTCCACTCTTCCCCAGTAGCATACTGGACACCTTCTGGCCTGCAGAGGCTCATCTTCCAGTGTCCTATCCTTTTGCCTTTGCATACTGTTCATGGGATTCTCCAGGAAAGAACCCCAAAATTTTTAAAAAAACTAAAATCACTCATAACCCCAAACCCCTAACATCTAAAAAAATAATTTATTTCTCCACTTCTTAGTTGTTGTTTAAGTATATTCCATTTTACATCTGGTTATTCTAAGAAAGCAGCAAGTAATGAAGTGATTAGGAGCATAAGATCATGAGAAAAGCCTTCGTTATACGTTTGGGGTGTGTGTGCAAGTGTGTATATGTATGTATATGGGGTTGGCCAAAAGGTTCATTCAGGTTTTTCTATGAGATGTTACAGAAAAATCCAAATGAACTTTCTGGCCTACCCAGTATGTTCATACTTCTCTGCATGATCGTCTCAGTCTTGGATTTGGGGGGAAAGTTTTATACTCATTGTTCAAAATTTCAAGTTTTGGGGGGAGGGATGATAATGATACACTGATTCATGAGACAGTCATAAAATATTTTTCCTTTTTATTAAAGAATGGGTTCTTTCCAGCTAATGGGTGCAAGTGAGACCCCCTCTCCCTTCTTGTTTCTGCTCTCAGAAGTCCAGGCAAAGCACTTTGTGGGGTCACCTTTAGGCCATCTGATACAATCAAAGGAATCTCCCTGGACTTCCCTGGGGGTCCAGTGGTTGAGAATCCACCTGCCAGTGCAGAGGACACAGATTCAATCCCTGGTCTGGGAAGAGTCCACATGCCTCGCACCAACAAAGCCCAAGCGACACAACTACCGATTCCATGCTCCACAAGAGAAGCCACTGCAATAAGAAGCCTGTGCATCACAACTAGAGAGTAGCCCCTGCTCACCGAAACTAGAGAAAGCCTGCACACAGCAATGAAGGCCCAGCACAGCCAAAAATAAATAAATAAATATTTTTAATAGGGGTCTCCCTGAGGATCCTGGAGTCTGGGGCTCCCCTCCAGCGTTCCCTTATCTCTGTGACCTTGGGCAGGTGACTGAACCTTTCTGATGTCCTGCTACCATCCTTTATAAAGTGGAAGACACACTTTGGCTGCCCTAAGGAAGTCCAGCTGATGGCTGAACTCCATCTCCAGGCTGGTGGCTGTGGGTGGGGCAGGTCATGGCTTGGGACACACAGGAAGCCAGTCCCTACATGAAGAGGCCTGTAGAGACAAGCTCCCACGACTCATGCTGCTCAGCCCCTCTTGGCTCACTCAGCAGACAGCACGTGAGCTCCAGGGTCCTGGGAAGACATCCCCCCATGCAGGTCAGAACTTCATCAGCAGCAACATAATAAGCAGCCCCTCCCTGGTCTGACAATCAGACAGCAGGCTGCACCCTGGTACTTTAGGTGCCTGCTTGGCAATAGGGGGACTACTCTGCGAGATATCCAAGTCAATGTGAAATCTGTTCCTAAACACACACTCTCAGCCATGCACTCATCCTTGTGATGGATGGAAAGAGTAAGAGATTTCAAGTTCCCGGGCCAGGGTCAAAGGTTGGCCCATCTCCGACTAGTTGAGTGAATGTGGGCAAGTTATTTAACCTTCCTGGTCCTTTCTTCTCTCACCTGCAAAACAGGAATACTAAAATTTTGACCCTCAGAGAGTTCTTTGACAGACTCAATGATAAATAAGATAATGTAGGTGTAGTAACTTGATTCTGCTCACCAATATTTCATTTTCTCATTTTCTTCTGGGTCACAGTGAAACTGAGTCCCCCTAAAACTGAGTTCCTCTGCTGAGTTTATGATTAATCTCTCTCTCTCTAAAACTTTATTCCCTTTCTTGTCCCGTACCTGTTCCCCTCAGAATTGAGAAATATCAAAGAAAATAGGGGACAGGAACTGAGCAGGACTCTGCAGGGCCCTTTCATGTCCCCAGCTTCTTTTTTGGTCTTCCCTGAGTTCCAAAGAGCAGATTCAAAAGCAGAGTCAAACACTTCATGATTTGAGAAGTAAGGGAATACGAAATAAAGGGAAAGCAGCCAAGCAAGAAAAGTACTGATAGTTTAAACAAGAGTTGAGTAATAAAACAAGTCCTAGAACTCCCCATTCCTCCTCCACAGATACACATAACAATCTGATGCACATCTTTAAGTTCTTCTGCAGGAACTAAGACTCCCACCCAGGCAGAGGATGGTGACCATATGCTGACCACAAGCACACAGACTACAGATTGGTTGGAACCAGAAAACTGATGATTAAGATTCCCAAAACACCACCCTGTTAACCTCACCACCAACCAATTAGAAAGGAGGTGGAGCTGATCACACACCCTGCAACCCTCACCCCAGCGTTGCCTTTAAAAACCCTTGCCTGAGAGCCACTGGGGAGCTTGGGTCTTCTGGTGCCCTGGAATGAATGCTGTAAGTCCCTTCACTGAAATCAGGTATCAGGAGACTGGCCTTGCTGGGTGTCCAGCGAGAGGACCCAAGTTTGGTGCAGTAACAACAGGATTGCACGTGCCTGCTCCCACTCCCACGGGGTTGGACGTGGTCATATGACTTCCTCGGACCAGTGCAATTTGAGCAGAAGGGACATATATCATTTCCAGGAGAGCAGTTAAGAGCCAATACATGATTTTTTTCCCCACATTTCCTTTCCTTGCTGTGATGACTCTGTCAGTGAAGTGGGGAAAGGAGCAGAGCACAGTCTTTAACAGAAGGACAGCTGCTGAGGATGTGGCAGAAATTGGTTAGAACCAACTGGGTCCAAAACGGCCAGAGATTCAACTTCCAGTGGACCTTGAGCCTCATTACGAGTTCACTGTACTACACTAGCATCTAAATGACACACCCACAGGCTCCATGACAGTTCTGAGGCTGACCACAAAAGGACAAAAAGGGGGGCAGTGACCCAATTTCTGGAAATCCCCGGCCTTTCCTCAAAGTAGTTGGAATAATCCTCCCATTCATTATCATATGAAATTACCCAGCCTATAAAAATTAACCACCTCATACTTCAGGGTCTCTCACTTCTGAGATGGCCCACACTGTCTGTGGGGTGTTTCTCCCAAGGTCACTCTCACTTTCCAAAATGACCCCATCCCCTTGGGCCACTTTTGAGATGGACCGAACATGCATTCCGTCTATGGAATGTGTATCTCTCTAAATAAGTCCACTTCTTACCTAGCACTTTGTTTCTTGCTGAATTCTTTCTATAAAGATACATAAAGAACCTGAGCTTCATTAAGTCCTAAGACCAGGTGTGTGATCTCAATTAAAAGACCATAGGTTCGAACTCTAACCTGGATTTTGGCTGGGCTTGAGTCCCAGTCCACCGGTTCTAGTTCCAATCTGAGTTATGCACTTTCAGCAGCCCATTGACACTAAAGTACCCTGAGCAAAAGCACTCCTGACCCAGGAGAGAAATACTTCCCCATGCAGCTGACTTTGCAAGTATGAGACATGAACTTTTTCTGTGTTATGCTAAGAAAATTTTGGACACTCATAAGTATGATAAAACCTAGCCTATCCTGATAAATATATATAAGAAAAGCTTTTCCAAATATAACATGCTCCATAAATACTATTTATGGCTATTTCAGGTATCTGTTGAGATCATGTGATTAATATCTAACATGGTAGCACTATGAAATATCTGGACTACTGCTGAGGTAACCCATTCTTATTTCATTGCAGTCATCAAATGTCTCAGAGCACCCATTATGTTTCTGATACCATTCCAGGCAATACATATCCAATACTTTCTCTCTGATATTAAAATCTTTTAAAAACCAATTGCATTTACACTTGGCATACCCTTTGAAAGCATAATGATGCCTCATCATCACACCAAAGACTAATACAAGTAAATCTTGCACTTTGTAGAACTCTCTAGGCTACTGTTAGTCATGGATAGAGAGGGGCTGAACAAAAATATTTCAGTATATACAGTGCTGAAGTGAAGTGGAAGTTGTTCAGTTGTGTCCAACTCTTTGCAACCCCATGGACTATACAGTCCATGGAATTCTCCAGGCCAGAATACTGGAGTGGGTAGCCCCTTCTCCAGGGGATCTTCCCAATCCAGGGATCAAACCCAGGCCTCCCGCATTGCAGGTGGATTCTTTACCAGCTGTGTCACAAATGAAGCCCATATATAGTGCTGGGGAGGAAGAAATCTTCCTTTGTCCTTCCAAGTTCTTCTGGCTGGTCTAAGAATTAAATTGACATAAGATAGATTAAGAGGAGAAAATCAAACAAAAGTTTAATAACATGACAAAGGAGAGCTGAATAACTCCCTCAAATGGCCAAAACCCTCACTTTAAATGCCATCTTTAGCTAAAGACAAAAGAGGATACTGGACATAGTGCTTTGGGACACTAAAGGGGAGGAAGCTAATTTGCATGGAGATGGAAGAGCACTGAGCCTATATTCTTTGCAGATACCTCAGGTGATAGCTCCATTCTGGGAACAATCCCTTTATCTAAATTCTTCAGGCAGCTAAGGGGCAGGTAACAAGAAAGACTTCCTGAGTCTTCTTAAAAACGATCAACGTAATTTAATTATCATGCCAAACAGACATATATTAGGGTGGTAAACTTTGCTTCCCTACATGGAAACATTCTCCTTCAGGAGTTACATGGTGATGAATTTGTATGTTCCAGCACAAGAACTTCAAGCTGTTGTTAAGCAAATTAGTCTGCCACCCCTTGATAATCTGAAGATAGGTGGCTGATTGTGTATGAGTCATTTCCCCCTCATTTAATTTAAGGGAAGCACCATGCACCTGTCCCCAAGCCCCAGGACTAGGTTTTCAGATTCTTTTCTAATATCCATCAAAGAATCACGCATACTTGATAGAAACTAGTAAGTTCGCAATGTGTGAGTTTTAAGGAAATGCCAATTAATTCACTTAATTTTATCAATTAACAACAACAAAGTAAAAAGATGAAAGATTGATTTCCTTGTTTTCATCCCCATTTCTGGTATTTGTGTGGACTAGTAACAAACTCATCTTCCAGACAGATCTTGGAAGACTTCATTTTCCTACCCACGTACAGTACTATTCCTCCCTCATCCGTGATTTTGTTTTCTGTGGTTTCAGATACCCAAGTCAACCATGGTCCAAAAACATTAAATAAAAAATTCCAGAAATAAACAGTTCATAAGCTTTAAGCTGTGCACCGTTCTGAATAAGGTGATGAAACCTCCTCCTTCTGGCTCCGTCCAGCGCAGGACTTGAATCATCCCTTTGTCCTGCAACTCCCACCCATAAGTCACTCAGTAGCGGCCTCGGTTATCAGGTTCACTGTCGTGGAATTGCAGTGCTTGGGTTTAACTGACCCTCACTTCACTTAATAATGGCCCCAAAGCACCAGAGTAGAGATGCTGACAATGTGGATGACGCCAAAGAGAAGCTGCAAAGTGCTTCTAAGAGAAAGGGTGAAATGAGCTCAAAGACCCTTTTGTACGCTGAGCTTGCTAACATCTACAGGAAGAACGACTCTTCTAACTGAAATTACAAACAAAAAAGGAAATCTGTGCTCGTTTTGCTGTCACACTTCATTCTGCAGAAGACAGACCATGCTGTGATAAGGGCTGAGTTAAGATAGAACAGGCACTAAACGCGTACAGTAAGGCATTTTGAGAGCTCACATTCACATAGCTTTTATTACAGCATGTGGCTATAACTACTATTTTATTATTAGTTACTGTTACTAATCTCGTGTCTAATTTATAAATTAAACTTTATCAAAGGTATAATTAGGAAAAAAACATGGTATATGTAGGGTTTGGTACTATCCATGGTTTTCTGACAGGAGGTAGATGGGCCTCACACTGCCCCAGGGTAAGCAGTTGGGGATTTTGTTCGCTGTGGACCAATACTCCAAGATGAGAATAGCAGGACAGTTGAGAGAGGAGGCTGGGCCCTGCCCAGATAGAAGATAAGAGACCACATATTTCTCATTCTTAAAGTCAGGAGACCTCCCTGACTACACATGCACAGAAAGGCTCCTAGGAAATCAAAAGGGGAGTGATGCTAAGTCTACCCACAGGCCTCTTCAGTGGAATCCATCTGGGCTGAGAGATGTGTGTGCAAGCACGGGAGGATCCTGAGATATACCAAATTTGAACTCTGAACTAGGCAAATCAAAATGATTGACTGAAGGAAAACCTGGAAGAAATGCCCTGTAAAAGTGATTTAAACTGCCACCAGGGCATGATTCTGTCTCTGAGCCAGCCCATGTGTCTGTCCACACATACGGCATTCTTTTTCCTCCTAATAAACACTTTACTTGTTTCCCTACTTCCTGTCTTCATGGGAATTCTTTTCTGCAAAGCCAAAAGGCCAGGGCCTTGTCACTGACCACTGATCTAGTGGCTGCAATTCAGTGCTCTCACTGCCACAGTCCACCTCAATCTCTGGCTGGGAACCGAAGCCACTGCAGGCTCCGAGATCAGGTTCATCACTGGGGGTTGGGGAAAATACTCCCTGAGGATAAAAGGGCAACATTCTTTCAAAGCAGTATATTCTTTCACAATGGTACAAAGGAGTTTAAAAGTTTTCATCGAAACTAATTCCAATCTCAACTGTTCCTCCTTCCTTTAAGAACTCTTCTGTCATTAACACTCTGCCCTTGACCACTCTCCGGCCTCTCACAGCTTTCTCTTTCTTGCACCACTTCAGTCTTTCCCTTGGCTGTTCTGCTACCATTTTCTTTCCACAATATCCTCCAATCTACTGACCACTCAGCTCTAACAGTTCGGCCACCTGATGCGAAGAGCTGACTGATTGGAAAAAACCCTGATGCTGGGAAAGATTGAGGGCAGGAGGAGAAGGGGCGACAGAGGATGAGATGGTTGGATGGCATCACCGACTTAATGGACATGAGTTTGAGCAAGCTCTGGGAGATAGTGAAGGACAGGGAAGACTGGAGTGCTGCAGCTCATGAGGTCACAAAGAATCGGGTACGACTCAGCGACTGACTCAACAACAATGGACCACTTATGCCCTCTGATGAAATGAACTCAGACCCTTTTGTCAGATCAGTAGGGCAGTCCTGCAGCTACATCCAGACCTCGGCTCTGTTGAGTATTTCTCCTGTCTTAACTTTCCTGTGCTTCAGTGGCCACTCACGTGTCATTCTTAGCACAATTATATTGCCACAACACTTTTGTCATATTGATGGTCTGACTAATTACGGGACCGTGTAATGCATGCAATTGCCTGCTATTTGATGCTGCCTCTTAAGTACTGCTATGAACTGTTTCAGTAGCTCAGCATGGCTCCTTCTCAAACTCTTGCATGATTTATCATATATAAAGAGTATGTGGTAAACAAGAAGTTTCATCTGACTTCACCTCAGGAGGGCAAGGTACTTTGAACTATGTTTCCAGTCCAGTGCTCATGTGTTCATGTCCATCCATCTAGACTTCTCATTCCATCTCCATGAGGTGAGAGGCTTGTATTTGATACTGATGTGAAGTGAAAGTCGCTCCATGATTTCCGACTCTTTGTGACCCCATGGACTATACAGCCCATGGAATTCTACAGGCACGAATACTGGTGTGGGTAGCCTTTCCCTTCTCCAGGGGATCTTCTCAACCCAGGGATCGAACCCAGGTCTCTCACATTGCAGGCAGATTCTTTACCAGCTGAGCCACAAAGGAAGCCCAAGAATACTGTAGTGGGTAGCCTATCCCTTCTCCAGTGGATCTTCCTGACCCAGGAATTGAACCAGGGTCTCCTGCATTGCAGGCAGATTCTTTACCAACTGAGCTATGAGGGAAGCCCATTTGATACTGAGCTGTGGTTAAAAATACAGCTCCTTCATGGCTGCGTGTCAGACAACTGCTGACCAACACACAGAGAGCTGAGATAAATGTTGGGCTGACCAGCAGTGCACCTCATGCTAGACTCAATACAGAAGTTCCATATGCTTGCTGAAAGTTTACCTTCATGGGTGAGTCTGCATTCACACCTAAGTGAGCTAGCTCTTTAATATTTCAGTTTTTAGTTAAGTGATGAAAAGGCACAACTAGAGAAACAAGACCCCATAACAGATTCAGCTCTCTAAGTCATTAAATTTTGGAGCTAAATGTTTGATTTCCAACATAAGTTATCTTGCAGCATTTTTATATACTTTCTTATGTTTGTGTCCTTGGGCTCAGGCCTCACTTCCTGCTTTATACCAGTAAACTTTATTTTCTGAAGAACAGTATCAACAATTTGTCAACTTGAAACCTGTTAAGGCAAACACTGTATTATGGGATATTTTTTAAAGTTCTTTATATTAGCAAACAACAGCAAAATGGCTAAGATATAGATGTTGACATGAGACTTCCTTAGTTTAAACCCTGGCTTCATTCCTTCCTACACTGCTATCTTGAACAGGTTACCTAGCCTCTTTTTATATAAACTTTCTTTTCTTTTCTTTTTTTTAATTGGAATATACTTGCTTTACAATGTTGTGTTCTTTTCTGCTGTGCAGCACAGTGAACCTATTTGTACAAACATATCCCCTCTTTTTTGGATTTCATGTAAATGTTCTTAAATTATAATTACCTTACAGGAGGATTGTAGCAAATATTAACTTCAGGAAAGCAATCCTGTGAAGCTTCATGTTGGACACGAAACAAGCACTCAATGAATGTTAGAGCTTATTATTCAGTTCAGTTCAGTTCAGTCACTCAGTCGTGTCCAATTCTTTGCGACCCCATGAATCGCAGCACATCAGGCCTCCCTGTCCATCACCAACTCCCAGAGTCTACCCAAACCCATGTCCATCGAGCCGGTGATGCCATCCGCCATCTCATCCTCTGTCGTCCTCTTCTCCTCCTGCCCACAATCCCTCCCAGCATTAGGGTCTTTTCCAATGAGTCAACTCTTCGCATCAGGTGGCCAAAGTATTGGAGTTTCAGCTTCAATATCAGTCCTTCCAAAGAACACTCAGGACTTATCTCCTTTAGGATGTACTGGCTGGATCTCCTTGCAGTCCAAGGGACTCTCAAGAGTCTTCTCCAACACCACAGTTCAAAAGCATCAATTCTTTAGTGCTCAGCTTTCTTTACCGTCCAACTCTCACATCCATACATGACCATTGGAAAAACCATAGCCTTGACTAGACGGACCTTTGTTGGCAAAGTAATGTCTCTGCTTTTTAATATGCAGTCTAGCTTGGTCATAACTTTCCTTCCAAGGAGTAAGCATCTTTTAATTGAATGGCTGCAATCACCATCTGCAATGATTTTGGAGCCCAAAAAAATAAAGTCTGACACTGTTTGCACTGTTTCCCCATCTATTTCCCATGAAGTGATGGGACCAGATGCCATGATCTTAGTTTTCTGAATGTTGAGCTTGAGAAACCTGTATGCAGGTCGGGAAGCAACAGTTAGAACTGGACATTGAACAACAGACTGGTTCCAAACAGGAAAAGGAGTACCTCAAGGCTGTATATTGTCACCCTACTTATTTAATTTATATACAGAGTACATCATGAGAAACGCTGGGCTGGAAGAAGCACAAGCCGGAATCAAGATTGCCGGGAGAAATATCAATAACCTCAGATATGCAGATGACACCACCCTTATGGCAGAAAGTGAAGAGGAACTAAAAAGCCTCTTGAGGAAAGTGAAAGAGGAGAGTGAAAAAGTTGGCTTAGAGCTCAACATTCAGAGCTTATTATTAGGGTTAAATAAACATATTCAAACAAGATGGGTCAAGGTCAATGGAACAAACACTTATTCAATGAAAATAATTAAAGGAAAAATACTTATTAAAGTCATAATACCTATGATACTTTGAGCACCTACTATATGCAAGTTACAAACATGATTTTACTTACTCTCCACAGAAAGTTTGTTTTTGTCTTATCAATTTTGCAAGTGATTGATGGATGGTTAGAGAAGCTTCATAATTTACCCTTGTTCACAACAGACAGGGTATGACTTGAATTTAAATCAAGTCTTTCTCTAACTACTGCCTTCACAGTCATCCCTCTCTACATTTCCACCTTAACTCCTAGACACAAGGCTCTCTGCTGACCCCTCGTAGATATTACCCTGATGAATGCTACAGCACTCCTGCCTTCAAGGATCTTCCATTTCAGCAAGTGACAGATCACTATTTTATAGGACAGACTGACATTAGCCTTTTAACAGAAGTACATATTATAGACTCTACCTATGCAAAACGTACTTGGTGAAAGGAAGCTCTTTCTCAGGTTAACAATCTTTTAAAATTTAGTGAATATCCAATGATCATCTGTAGCAATATCAAAAGTTCTGAGAGACAAGGAAAAATGCTTCATTGTTTGGGAATAACCATACATCACATCTCTGATTCCTGGCCAGTAAATGCCCTGAACACCCTCACATATATCCTAAATAGGGACTTCCATGGCGGTCCAATGGCTAAGACTCCCTGCTCCCAATGGAGGGGGCCCAGGTTCAATCCCTGGTCAAGGAACTAGACCCCACATGCTGCAACCAAGAGTTTGTATGCCGCAACTAAAAATCCCACATGCCCCAACAATGACTGAAGATTCTGAGTGCTGCGACTAAGACCCCGTGCAGCCAAATAGATAAATAAATATTTTCAAAAATATCCAAAATATTCCCTGTCCACACTGGAACGAACAAAGGAGGGAAGAGAAGAGAGAAAGAAAGAAGACTAGAAAAAAACTAGAGCAAAAAATATCAAACATATCGTGAACCTAGTAAATTTAATTTTTGTTTTACTGTGATATGTGGTATTTTTCTGTGTGGATGCATGTGTGTGTTTTACAATACATATCCTAGCGGCAAACCAGACAAAACCAGAGTAATCTGGGGAAAGGTAACTCATGTTCATGGAAACAGTGACATGGTTAGTGTCAAAGTCTGAAGCAACTGTCCTAATGAGCCCATTGGGCTTCCCTGATTGTTCAGTTGGTAAAGAATCCACCTGCAGTGCAGGAGATCCTGGTTTGATTCCTGGGACGTGAAGATCCTCTGGAGAAGGGATAGGCTACCCACTCCAGTATTCTTGGACTTGCCTTGTGGCTCAGTTGGTAAAGAATCCACCTGCAATGTGGGAGACCTGGGTTTGATCCCTGGGTTGGGAAGATCCCCTGGAGAAGGGAAAGGCTACCCACTCCAGTATTCTGGCCTGGAGAATTCCATGGGCTGTATAGTTCATGGGGTTGGAAAGAGTCAGGCAGGACGGAGTGACTTTCACCTTCACTTTCAGGCCATTGGAAACAGAATTCATGTGATCCATACCCTTCAAGGATTTCAACTTATTGAAAAGTGAGTAAATAAAGGTGTCTATTTGTTCTTCTGTAAAAAAAAAGAATGTTTCACACACACACATGCACATGCATAAATATTCACAGGCATCTCTCAGCCAAAGAAGTTAGACTCTGGTTCTATGAGCTTTCTCAGGGCCTGCTGAGTAGACCATGTGACTTCTTTCATTCAAATGTTGTGAGCATCAAAAGGACATAAGTCAGTCAACAAGTGATTTAAGGGCAGTGTTCACACCAGGGCAGGGGAAGCTGCCAGAGTTATAGTCAATTACAGAGTTAAGGTTTAGATATACAATGCCTGCTCTCTTTCTCTCTAGACTTATATTTCTTCTCTGTTGATCCCAAAATTGAATATGCAAGTCACACATACAAAAAGATGCTTCAATTTCATTAGCCATTAGGGAAATGCAAAATAAAACCACAGTGAGCTATCACTTCATATCCACTAGATTGGTAGACATTAAAAATTCTGGCCATATCAAGCATTGGCAATGCTATGAAGTAGCAAGAACTCTCACGCAGAAATGTAAATTGGTTTATAAGTATTTTAGACATCAATTTGGCCATAACGAGTGAAATTAGCATGTGTGTACTCCATCACTCAGCACTTCCCTGGGTTTATACTCTAGAAAAACACTTGCACAGGTACATACAAATGAGCAAGATGATGCAAGCAAAATTGCTCCAGAGGTATTGGTTCTAAAATAAACAAACCAACCAATCCTGGAAACAAGAAGTTCAGAAAAACCACAGTGGGTAACTAAGTTATGGAATGGTTATATAATGGATAATATACTAAAAATGTAGTAAAAAAAATTAAACAATTTAAAAATATAGTAAAAATTAAACAAACAATAGCTATATATATCAGCATGGTTTAGCCCACAGTTTAGTGTTGAGTGGATCCAAAGAAAGTTGCATTAAGCTTTCAAAAAGAAGGAAACTCTAACATATGCTACAGCATGGATGAATGCTGAGGATATTATGCTAAGTGAAAAAAGCCAGACACAAAAAGGCAAATAATGTACAATTTCACTTATATGAGGTATCCAACACAGTCAGATTCATAGAGACAGAAAGTAGAAAGCTGAAGCTGGGGGTAGGGAGACGGGGAATTATTGTTTAATGAGTATATAGTTTCAGTTTTGCAAGATAAAGTGTTGGAGATTCGTTGCACAATAATATGAATATACTTTTTTTTTAATATACTTAATGATACTCATTTTATTGAGCTATGACAAACTTAGACAGTGTATTAAGAAGCAAAGACATCACTTTGCTGACAAAGGTCCATATACTCAAAGCTATGGTTTTTCCAGTAGTTATATACAGATGTAAGAGGTGGGCCATAAAAAAAGGCCAAGAGCCTAAGAATTGATGCTTTCAAATTGTGGTGCTGGAGAAGACTCTGGAGAGTCCCTTGGACTGCAAGGAGATCCAACCAGTCCATCCTAAAGGAAATCATCCCTGAATATTCATTGGAAGGACTCATGCGGAAGCTGAAACTCCAATACTTTGGCCACCTGATGGGAAGAACTGAGTCATCGGAAAAGACCCTGATTCTGGGAAAGATTAACGGCAAAAGGAGAAGAGGGCAGCAGAGGATGAGATGGCTGGATAACTTCACTGACTTAATGGACATGAACTTTTGCAAACTCCAGGAGATAGTGGAGGATGGGGAGGCCTGGCATGCTGCAGTCCATGGGGTCGCAAGGAGTTGAACATGACTTAATGATGAAACAACAATTTAATAATGCTGATCTGTACACTCTGAAAAGAGTCAAGATACTAAATTTAAAGTCAAACATATTTTACTACCATTCTAACTTAAAAAATTTTTTTAAAGTTGCAGAAGAATACAGAGTATAATTCAACTTTTATAGATCTTAAACACCTGCAAATTTGCCATATAATTCTTAGAGATACAAGCATTCATGGTAAAGCGTAATAGAGAATAAGGTGATGCCATGAAATGGGACAGAATATGCAGGGGTCTTCAATGATGACAGTTATGTTCTAACCCTTAAACTGGGTTTTGTATACAGTCTGATGATTGTACATATATAATGTATATATCTCACAAATACATAAAGTTCTTTTTTCCCAAGCAAAACAGTTGCAGTCTGAATGTCAGAATTGAGATCAGCATGATGGAGTATATATGGTACTCAGTTCCAGGTGAGAAAGTCATTCTGGTATTATAAAGAACCTGATTTTCTGGTTAGAGTCAGAATTTATGTACAGTCTGTTCGATAAAATATGAGTAGCCACTGTTTTCTTATACTCCCCTAGCAACAGCTAGGCATTGGCATAGGAGAAGTCAGTCATATCATAGATGCTCTGGCAGTGTCTCTCTAAACTTTATTAGTCTAACTCAAAATAGAATTCTACTTACAAAACAGGGGAAATTGAGGATCTGGGAAAGAAAGTTTTAAGAAAACAATTTAAAAATCATTGACCATTAAACAAAATGGCATGTCAAGTCAGACTAAGATATCACATTTTTATAATAGGTTGTAAAAGATTTTTGGGTATATTTAAGAAAAGAATGACCTTTTTAGTTCTACATGGAGCAATAGTTTGTCTTTGTGTCAAATAAAACTAAACATTGTTATTCTATTATCATCCTGAGCTCAGCAAAGACTGAAGATAATGAATGGGTTCCAAGCTGCTGGTTAGTTTTCTTTCCTCCCAGGTTCACACATGTCCTGGGGAACTAAATAGAAATGCCTTCAACATGGGAAAGACTGTGGTACACCCATGCACCCTGGGTGCATAGCTGGTCAAGTCCATGGGTATTTATAGCTCCCACCTTCCGTCCTGGCCACCATCAGAGAAATTCGCCAGCCGAAGCCCTGAGTCCACCTTTCCTCTTGCATCAGTGAGTGCCACAAAGCATGGAGATGGATCATACTGAAACCGGGAGCAGACTGACGGGAGACATGAGCAGTGACTGGCCCAGACTTCCTGTGAGCGTCCAGGAGTCTCTGGTAGAGGCATGGGTCAGCAGTGGCCTGCGGCAGGGTCGGGGGCACTGGGTGCGACAGTGTGTGCATGGGACCTTTAGAAGGAGGTTGCCATTATCTTCATTACCTCCACCAGAGTTTGGTCTCAGGTCAAACCACAAGGAGGGAACAGAGCCCCATCCATCAATGGAAAATTGAATTAAAGATTTACTGAGTATGGCTCTGCTCATCAGAACAAGACCCAGTTTCCCCCACAGTCAGTCTCTCCCATCAGGAAGCTTCCATAAGCCTCTTATCCTTATCCTTCAGAGGGCTGACAGAATGAAAAACACAATCACAGAAAACAAACTGATCACATGGACCACAGCCTTGTCTAATTCAATGAAACTATGAGCCATGCCGTGTAGGGCCACCCAAGTTGGATGGGTCATGGTGGAGAGTTCTGACAAAACATGGCCCACTGGAGAAGGGAATGGCAAACCACTTCAGTATTCTTGCCTTGAGAACCCCATGAATAGTATGAAAAGGCAAAAAGATAGGACACTGAAAGAGGAACTCCTCAGGTCGGTAGGTGCCCGATATGCTACTGGAGAAGAGTAGAGAAATAACTCCAGAAAGAATGAAGAGGCAGAGCCAAAGTGAAAACAATGCCCAGTTGTGGATGTGACTGGTGATGGAAGTAAAGTCTGATGCCATAAAGAGCAATATTGCATAGGAACCTGGAATATTAGGTCCATGAATCAAGGCAAATTGGAAGTGGTCAAATGGAAGATGGCAAGAGTGAACATTGACATTTTAGGAATCACTGAACTCAAATGGATTGGAATAGGTGAATTTAATTCAGATGACCATTATATCTATTACTGTGGGCAAGAATCCCTTAGAAGAAATGGAGCAGCCCTCGTAGTCAACAAAAGAGTCTGAAACGCAGTACTTGGGTGCAATCTCAAATATGACAGAATGATCTCTGTTTGCTTCCAAGGCAAACCATTCAATATCACAGTAATCCAAGTCTATGCCTCAACCAGTAATGCTGAAGAAGTTGAAATTGAACAGTTCCATGAAGACCTACAAGACTTTTAAGAACTAAAACCCAAAAAAGATGTCCTTTTCATCCTAGGGGCTGAAATGCAAAAGTAGGAAGTCAAGAGATAACTGGAGTAACAGGCATATTTGGCCTTGGAGTACAAAATGAAGCAGGGCAAAGGCTAATAGGGTTTTGCCAAGAGAACAGACTGGTCATAGCAAACACCCTCTTCCAACAGCATAAGAGAAGACTCTACATATGAACATCACCAGATGGTCGCTACTGAAATCAGATTGATTATAGTCTTTGCAGCTGAAGATGGAGAAGCTCTATACAGTCAGCAAAAACAAGACTGGGAGATGACTGTGGCTCAGATTATAAACTCCTTATTGCAAAAATCAGACTTCAATTGCAGAAAGTAGGGAAAATCACTAGACCACTCAGGCATGACCTAAATCAAATCCCTTACGGTTATACAGTGGAAGGGACAAAGAGATTCAAGGGATTAGATCTGATAGAGTGCCTGAAGAACTATGGATGGAGGTTCATGACAGTGTACAGGAGGCAGGGATCAAGACCATCCACAAGAAAAATAAATGCAAAAAGGCAAAATGGTTGTCTGACGAGGCCTTACAAATAGCTGAGAAAAGAAGAGAAGTGAAAGGCAAAGGAGAAAAGGAAAGATACACACATTTGAATGCACAGTTCCAAGGAATAGCAAGGAGAGATAAGAAAGCCTTCCTCAGTGATCAATACACAAGAAATAGAGGAAGACAATAGAATGGAAAAGACTAGAGATCTCTTCAAGAAAATTAGAGATACCAAGGGAACATTTCACACAAAGATGGGCTCAATAAAGGACAGAAATGGTATGGACCTAACAGAAGCAGAAGATATTAAGAAGAGGTGGCTAGAATACACAGAAAAGTGAAGTTGCTCAGTCGTGTCTGACTCTTAGCAACCCCATGGACACCAGGCTCCTCCGTCCATGGGATTTTCTAGGCAAAAGTACCAGAGTGGGTTGCCATTTCCTTCTCCAGGGAATCTTCCCAACTCAGGGATCGAACCCAGGTCTCCCGCATTGTAGACAGACGCTTTACCATTTGAGCCACCAGGGAAATCCTAGAATACACAGAACAACTATACAAAAAAGATCTTCATGACCCAGAAAACCACAATGGTGTGATCACTCACCTAGAACCAGACATCCTGAAATGCAAAATCAAGTGGACCTTAGGAAGCATCACTACAAACAAAGCTAGTGGAGGTGATGGCATTTTTTCAGCAGTCATGTATGGATGTGAGAGTTGGACTGTGAAGAAAGCTGAGCACTGAAGAATTGATGCTTTTGAACTGTGGTGTTGGAGAAGACTCTTGAGTCCCTTGGACTGCAAGGAGATCAAATCAGTCAATCCTAAAGGAAATCAGCCCTGAATATTCATTGGAAGGACTGATGCTGAAGCTGAAACTCCAATACTTTGGCCACCTGATGTGAAGAACTGACTCAGTGGAAAAGACATGATGCTGGGAAAGATTGAAGGCAGGAGAAGGGGATGACAAAGGATGAGATGGTTGGATGGCATCACTGACTCAATAGACATGAGCTTGAGCAAGCTCCAAGAGTTGGTGATGGACAGGGAAGCCTGGCATGCTACAGTCCATGGGGTCGCAAAGAGTCGGACAAGACTGAGCAACTGAACAGAACTGAACTGAACTTCCTTGGGGTGAGATTGGGGTGAGAGAAAGAAGTGGATAGAAATGTACAGCGAGAACTCCATGCAGTATGTGGAATGTGAGTGTTAATGAAAGAGTGACAATTCGTTGTGAAGAATTTTTTCACTTGTTGAAATAAAATCTAAAGATGCATCTAATATAAATTGGATGGCATGATGATGATGACAGAATTAACAAAAACAAAAATAAATGGGAAAATGGACAAAAATGACCCTGCAAATACAGTAAGGAAATATGGAACTATTTGCCTTTGATCACTGTTCTGCTTTTTAAAGAGACTTTAATGCCAAGCTGTGTTTTCTATAGCATAAATCAGACAGGAGGAATTAGAGACCTATTTCTTTTACCATCAAATTCTGGTTAGCTGATGATGACATGACTTAAGTTGTGGGTTTATTTTTCACCCAAGTTCTATCAAAATTCTTAGTGGTATCTTTTCTTTTCTTTATAACATAGAACATATGACTCTCTCAAACTTGTGAACCTTGAATAAAATGAACAAGTAAGCCATCATTATTAAAAAGACATTTAACACAATAAATGAGGTACACTGTCCAAATTGTCCAGGAGATTTCTCTTCCCTGAAGGAAATGGAAACCGATGCTTAATGTGTGTCATTAATAACTCTGAATTGAAGGGCTGATTTCTGTTAACGAGAGGCCAAGGTTCGTCAGCAGACTCTCAGTCCCCAGGCCAGCAGACACTGAACATATTACAAGATGACTCACTTGGCTATACCAAATGTATAAAACTCAACAAGGCTTCTGAAGCATGCCTCTGGGGACTGGAAACAGCCTTCCAGCTTACTGTAATGATAATTTTATTTCCATTAGTTAGAAGAAACCAAACTAAAGGGAAAATCTCATAAAAAGTACTGTTTGCTTGAAAGTTACCCATGTTCTCATAAAAGAAACCTCCACATATATTACTACCTGACAAGCAATATTTAAAAGGGGATTTTCAAATTGAACAGACATTAAAACCTTTAATAATGTCTTTTCTTTATGTTTTGATTGAGAGTTTGTTGAAATGAATGGCATTTATTTTCCATTTACATGTACATTCCTGTGGTTTTTCATTTTTAAAATCAAGCACATAAGAATTCAAAAACAAACTAGTTTTTAAATTAAAAATATAAAAATAAATAGTTCTTAGAATTAAGAAAATATCTGAAATTGTAATGAATGAGAGAAAATTAACACTTGGTGGGTAAGGAGATAAACAGACAAATCTCTCTAGAAAGAATTTAGGGACCTCAACTTCTAACATCATCATGACCAGGTCTTCTTCCAGAGACAACCAGCCAAAATATATAAGGCAATCATTTCTAGACAATGGACAACAGAAGTACAAGAAAGCAATCTCTGAGAGAAGAGTAATCCATGAGGTGAGCACCATAAATACCTTGGAACTCTGTCTGAGGATAATTTTCTGACTCACATGAAGGGTTGGCGCCCAAGTAAAGCACAGCTGCTCTGCTGTCCAAGGAGGCACAGATCAGAGTTTGAGACGGTTGAAGCTGCTGAAACCTGAGTGGCTGAGTCCTCGAGGTAGGCAGCTGCCAGGGTGTGGGAGAAACAGACCCGGAAGACTAAGTGTGTTTTCCCCGCAAATCCTTTGCTCAGGGTTGGGCTGTGTATGCACAAAGCAATACATAAGGCTTACCAGAAGGCTGCTGTTACCAGGCTGAGAGCCAGAGATACTGAGATCAAGCAGTGCTGGCTAAGTTTGGATTTCTGGCTCAATCAGACAAGAGAAACCTTGGTAATATCATAGTATAGAACACTGACACTACTGAAACACCAGAAAGGATATGTCTTAAGAGAAAGGACCATAACTTGCAGTGAGACTTCCATTATACCTGTCTATCAACTATAAAACTATATCTCATCAAGATCCACAGGGGAGACAGATCTACCTGAACAGCTTAGGAAACACCTTGGACCTTCCACAAATCCAATCTAACAAAGTGTAGAAAGGCTTAATACATATTTCATATGATCATTTAGAAACCAAACATCAATATATTTTAGAGAAAGAAAATAGAATCTAGTTTCTACAACATGTCATCTATAATTTCCAATATCAGTCAGACATTACTGTACATGTGAAGAAACAAAAATGTTGTCAAGAGCAAAAATAGTTAATACAAACAGATCCTGAGGCCACCTGTATGTTGGAATTAGCAAACAAAGTTGGGTTTTATTTTTTATTACTGCTTTATCAGGAAATGGACTTCCGTGGTGGCTCAGATGGTAAAGTGTCTGTAATGCAGGAGACCTGGGTTTGATCCCTGGGTCAGGAAGATTCCCTCAAGAAGGAAATGGCAACCCACTCCAGTACTCTTGCCTAGAAAATCCCATGGACGGAGGAGCTTAGTGCAGGCTACTGTTCGTGGGGTTGCAAAGAGTCGGGCACGACTGAGCGACTTCACTTTCTTTCCTTTCTTTCTTTGTCAGGAAATAGATTAAGTAGGCAATAAATCAGTAAGAATATAGAAGATCTGAAAAATTCTACCCATCAACTTCACTGAAGATCATTTTATTCAATTGTATTATACATATTTGTTTTGACAGCAGAAGAACATCAAGATACGGCCATAATGCTGAACCGTAAAATAAATTCAATAAACTGTAAAAATTTGCAAACTGACAAATGTGTGTTCTGATCATAAAAGAGTTATATTAAATATCAGTAACACTAAGATATTTTAAAATTCTCAAATGTTTGAAAATTAAACAATACAATTTAAAATAATCTACATATTAAAGGAGTTAAATATAAATCATAAAACCTTTCAAAATTAATGATAATGAAACACAACATATCAGAATACACAAAAGATAGGTATAATGCTTAGAGAAAAGTTTATAACTCTGACAAAATTAAAAAAAAAAAGAAATATTTAAAATCTGTTATCTAAGTGTCAACCTTAAGAATTTAGGTAAGGAAAATCAAATTAATCCCAAAGTGAATAGAAAGAAAAACATAAATATAAGAGCACAGATCAACACAAAGAAAACAGAATATTGACAAACATTTCATCTTTGAAAAGATATTCAAAAATGATAAAATCTTAGCAAGACTAATTATGGAAAAATGAGAAAAAACATAAAGTACTGATATCATAATTATCAAAATATTATCTCAAGAGGAAACAAAAATATGAACAATGCCTCATCTATTGAAGAATGTGAATCCATAATCAAAAAACTTTTCACAGAGAAAACTTTATGCCCAGATAACTTCCTTGGTGGATTCTGTTGAACATTTAAGGAAAAAAGTAATATCAATCTGACATAAACTCTTGAAGACAATCTGGTAAATGGAAAAAGATGAGAACAGACATTGCACAAAAGAAGGTATGTAAATGGAAAACGACCCATGAAAGGTGCTCATCAACATTCAGTTCAGTTCAGTTCAGTTCAGTTGCTCAGTTGTGTCCAATTCTTTGCGATCCCATGAATTGCAACACACCAGGCCTCCCTGTCCATCACCAACTCCCGGAGTCATTCAAACTCATGTCCATCGAGTCGATGATGCCATCCAGCCATCTCATCCTCTGTCGTCCCCTTCTCCTCCTGCCCCCAATCCCTCCCAGCATCAGGGTCTTTCCCAATGAGTCAGTTCTTCACATCAGGTAGCCAAAGTATTGGAGTTTCAGCTTCAGCATCAGTCCATCCAATGAACACCCAGCACTGATCTCCTTTAGGATGGACTGGTTGGATCTCCTTGCAGTCCAAGGGACTCTCAAGAGTCTTCTCCAACACCACAGTTCAAAAGCATCAATTCTTCGGTGCTCAGCTTTCTTCACAGTCCAACTCTCACATCCATACATGACCACTGGAAAAACCATAGCCTTGACCAGACAGACCTTTGTTGGCAAAGTAATGTCTCTGCTTTTTAATATGCTATCTAGGTTGGTCATCACCTTCCTTTCAGGGAGTAAGCATCTTTTAATTGAATGGCTGCAATCACCATCTGCAATGATTTTGGAGCCCCCCAAAATAAAGTCTGATACTGTTTGCACTGTTTCCCCATCTATTTCCCATGAAGTGATGGGAACAGATGTCATTATCTTAGTTCTCTGAATGTTGAGCTTTAAGCCAACTTTTTCACTCTCCTCTTTCACTTTCATCAAGAGGCTTTTTAGTTCCTCTTTTCTGCCATAAGGGTGGTGTCACCTGCATATCTGAGGTTATTGATATTTCTCCCAGCAATCTTGATTCCAGCTTGTGCTTCTTCCAGCTCAGCGTTTCTCATGATGTACTCTGCATATAAGTTAAGCAGGGGGACAATATACAGCTTTGATGTACTCCTTTTCCTATTTGGAACCAGTCTGTTGTTCCATGTCCAGTTCTAACTGTTGCTTCCTGACCTGCATAGAGATTTCTCAGAAGGCAGGTCAGGTATTCTGGTATTCCTATCTCTTTAAGAATTTTCCACAGTTTGTTGTGATCCACACAGTCAAAGGCTTTGGTATAGTCAATAAAGCAGAAATAGATGTTTTTCTGTAACTCTTTTGCTTTCTTGATGATCCCCCAGATGTTGGCAATTGATCTCTGGTTCCTCTGCCTTTTCTAAAACCAGCTTGAACATTTGGAAGTTCACGGTTCACATATTGCTGAAGCCTGGCTTGGAGAATTTTGAGCATTACTTTACTAGCGTGTGAGATGAGTGCAATTGTGCAGTTGATCACACAGACCACAGTCTTGTCTAACTCCATGAAACTAAGTCATGCTGTGTGGGGCCACCCAAGACGGACGGGTCATGGTGGAGAGGTCTGACAGAATGTGGTCCACTGGAGAAGGGAATGGCAAACCACTTCAGTAGTCTTGCCTGAAAACCACATGAACAGTATGAAAAGGCAAAATGATAGGATACTGAAAGAGGAACTCCCCAGCTCGGTAGGTGCCCAATATGCTACTGGAGATCAGTGGAGAAATAACTCCAGAAAGAATGAAGGGATAGAGCCAAAGCAAAAAACAATACCCAGTTGTGGATGTGACTGGTCTGACCTAGAAGCAAGGTCTGAAGCTGTAAAGAGCAATACTGCATAGGAACCTGGAATGATAGGTCCATGAATCAAGGCAAATTGGAAGTGGTCAAACAAGAAATGGCAAGAGTGAATGTCGACATTCTAGGAATCAGCGAACTAAAATGGACAGGAATGGATGAATTTAACTCAGATGACCACTATATCTACTACTGTGGGCAGGAATCCCTTAGAAGAAATGGAGTAGCCATCATGGTCAACAAAAGAGTCCGAAATGCAGTACTTGGATGCAATCTCAAAAATGACAGAACGATCTCTGTTCAATTCCAAAGTAAACCATTCAATATTCCATATGAATATGGAATGCCTATGCCCCGACCAGTAACCCTGAAGAAGCTGAACGGTTCTATGAAGACCTACAAGACCTTTTAGAACTAACACGCAAAAAAGATGTCCTTTTCATTCCAGGGGACTGGAATGAAAAGTAGGAAGTCCAGAAACACTGGGAGTAACAGGCAAATTTGGCCTTGGAGTACAGAATGAAGCAGGGCAAAGGCTAATAGAGTTTTGTCAAGAGAATGCACTGGTCATAGCAAACACCCTTTTCCAACAACACAAGAGAAGACTCTACACATGGACATCACCAGATGGTCAACACTGAAATCAGATTGATTATATTCTTTGCAGCCAAAGATGGAGAAGATCTATACAGTCAGCAAAAACAAGACCAGGAGCTGACTGTGGCTCAGATCATGAGCCAAATTCATTGCCAAATTCAGACTTAAATTGAAGAAAGTAGGGAAAACCACTAGACCATTCAGGTATGACCTAAATCAAATCCCTTATGACTATACAGTGGAAGTGAGAAATAGATTTAAGGGACTAGATCTGATAGACAGAGTGCCTGATGAACTATGGATGGAGGTTCGTGACACTGTACAGGAGACAGGGATCAAGACCATCCCCATGAAAAAGAAATGCAAAAAGGTAAAATGGTTGTCTGAGGAGGCCTTACAAATAGCTGTGAAAACAAGAGAAGTGAAAAGCAAAGGAGAAAAGGAAAGATATTCCCATTTGAATGCAGAGTTCCAAAGAATAGCAAGGAGAGACAAGAAAGTCTTTCTCAGCGATCAGTGCAAAGAAACAGAGGAAAACAACAGAATAGGAAAGACTAGAGATCTCGTCAAGAAAATTAGAGATACCAAGGGAACATTTCAGGCAAAGATGGGCTCCATAAAGGACAGAAATGGTATGGACCTAACAGAAGCAGAAGATATTAAGAAGAGATGGCAAGAATACACAGAAGAACTGTACAAAAAAGATCTTCACGACCCAGATAATCAGGATGGTGTGATCACTTACCTAGAACCAGACATCCTGGAATGTGAAGTTAAGTGGGCCTTAGAAAGCATCACTACGAACAAAGCTAGTGGAGGTGATGGAATTCCAGTTGAGCTATTTCAAATCCTGAAAGATGATGCTGTGAATATGCTGCACTCAATATGCCAACAAATTTGGAAAACTCAGCAGTGGCCAAAGGACTGGAAAAGGTCAGTTTTCATTCCAATCCCAAAGAAAGGCAATCCCAAAGAATGCTCAAACTACTGCACAATTGCACTCATCAACATTAGTCATCAGGAAATACAAGGTAAAAGCCACAATTACAAACTAATCACACACCCATTAGAATGTCTAATATCAAAAACCTGACAGTACCAAGTACTGACAAGAACGTAGAACAACTGAACTCTCATACATTACAGGCAGGAGTATAAAATGGTCCTATCACTTAGAAACAATTCAGTAATTTCCTGTAAAGTTATATACACACTTACTCTATGAACAATAGAATTCAAGAAAGAGATGAAAATATATGTCAGTGCCATAGCTTCTGCTGAAAATTCAGAGTAGCTTTAGACATAATAGCTCCAAACTGTAAACCACTCTAATATCCATAATTCAGACAGATGATTTCATATGCATGGTCACATGTATATCTGTTCAATATCCCACTTATTTCTGCCTAGAAATGGCCTGTGGGGGGTGGCGGGAGACAACAAATTAGAGCAGAGAGGGATTAGGGGTTGGGGGGCAGGGAAGCAGGGCAGGCAAATGTCTCCCCTACCTTCAGTCTTGGTATGATGGTTACTGAATGAGGTCAAATTAGTGTTAGTTAAGTTCTCCAATTTGGCCCCCATGTTTAATGCCCAAAGGTGGGAGCCTTGTAAAACAAGTAAGATGTTTAGTAACCTGTTTCCTGAACATGTCTTGGACATTATATGTGAGAGTGGAAATGTCTGGAAAGCTACACAAAACCAGCTTCAAATTTTATTGTATTCTGTTTTGCAGATGTAAAATTCTGGTAAAGATACTGCAACTATTTCTCTATTACAGAGAACAATCTTGCCTATGAAGAAATCCTTAAAAAGGCACCAAAATTTTAGGAGAATTAATGTAACTTATATGACATTTCAAAGAGAACTACTTCACAAGGGAGATAGATAAGAGATGTTCACCAGACACCATTTACTTGGGTTTCCCCAAAATCAAGGGAATCCAAGTCATAGGAAAAAATTCTTAGTTATTTTTATACTTTAGGTTCTTTTTTTCTGTCTTAATCTTCTGGCCATGCTGCCTAGCATGTGGGATCTTAGTTCCCAGACCAGCAACTGAACTCCCATCCCCTGCATTGACATCATGGAGTCTTAACCCCTGGATCACCAGGGAAATCCCTATTTCAGGATGTTAGAGGCCAGTCACAACTGGATCTTCATAGAAGCCCAATAAAGTAGATTTTTATTTAAAAGAAGCTGAGAAAATATGATATAAAAAGATAAAAATGAGTACTTTTACAGACTAATTTCAGGACAAGCTTGTATTCACCGATATAATTTTGTTTCTCTTTTGTGACTGCAGATATTGATCCCTCAGGACAGACGTGAAAAGATTCACATTCTTCAGACACTGATTCTAACTCATCCTAATGGTTGCCTATAGCTGTTTCTTTCTTTACTTTTTTTTTTTTTTAAACAACTCTAAGACCATCACTAATGGAAAAATTTCAAAGGAATCTGATTTTGAGATTAAAAATGAATACTACCCCCTAGCAAATACACAGTCTATTTTCTGCATCCATATCTTGTCTAAACAGAAGAACTTACATAACACTTTACATTTTTTAGAAATACTCTGACATAGTTTACTAGATATGATTATCAAATAATGGTGTAAGTTATTTTTATCCTTTTATTTTTTTACAACTGGGGAAATAGACTCAAAGGGTTTAAATGATATCCACAGGCTAAGAAAGTAAGACAATGGCAATACCAAATCTAAAATCTAGAATTCCCGTCTCAGCCTGTTTCTCTAACAAATAAATATAGCCCAAAGTATTTTAACTATAAAGGTGACATTAGGAAGGGCTTCAAATTTCTTAGTAAATTTACAAGATAAGACATGGGAAATGTCTTCTCTGATGGTACACCAGTTGAGGAATTTGAGTCCAAAATTCAAAATTCGTAACATTTCAGTTATTCCTTTAAAAAATTTTTAAAGTTAAAAAGGTTCCTAGCTCCTAGCATTAGCAATCTATTATTAAATCACATTTTGGGGGAAGAAGAAAAAAATTAAACTAAAAAATTTAAACTATAATAAAGATCCTAACCACCTAACCTCAAAGATGTTACATTAGTAACAGAAGGCCTGTCTTTTCAGAAATGAGTACAGAAAATGAAACTGAATCTGAACTTTGCGTCTCTCCTTGGTTTAAATCGGTTGCTTGGCTTTTGGTGTTGATAGCTTCAACCTCAGGGAACACACAAGGCTGCTCACTGCTGCCGCCTAGTGAACGTGTTACAAATGAAATAAATTGACCAAAGCCCAGCAGCTTTTTCATTCTGAAGCTCTAAGCACATGTTGGCCTCTGACTGATCCGGCTGCTTCCACGATCACTCTCCTGAGGCAGGCTCAACACAAAGCTGTGTGTTTCAGAAAGGGCTTTGAGGAAAAAGCAACTGACTGGTAGGGTCAGGCAAACATATCCACATGTCCACTGGTGCCAATCCTTTTGAATGAATGAACAAGACATCAGATTTTCAAAGAAATGTGTTTTAGGAAAACCTTGTTTTCCAATTGAAATAGGAAGACATCCATGTTGACACCCGCAAAGTTAGCAATAAGAGTGATACTTGGTACTCAGGGTTGCTGGAAATCAGAGAAGCTTGCTACTGGAACATCAGATTTTCTCTTTTTTTCACTCTTTGTAAAGGTTGGGCAGATGATAACAGGGGCCAACATCAGGATAATGATTCATCTAGTAACAGGTTCAGACCCTGCAACCACCCTTGGCACTAAAGGCACAATCAACACTATCATAGTCAGAGTGGAATCAGAAATACACATCATTACATTTCAAATAGAAGGAAAACGCTCCACATTTGTTGAAGTGACTATGGGAAATAACTATCTTGTCTGGGCACCCAAATTCCACAAATAATACACTGCATATGGGTACTACAATTGTTAACATTTCAGTGACTTGAAAAGCAGCTCCATTTAGGGCTGATTGCACAAATGACTTATATAAGCACACAGCTTCAAACAGGGGTACAGAGGAGAGAGATTTGGGGATGAAACCAAAGGTAAGAAGAAAAATCTATGTCCTTCTGTTTCCCGTTGCTCCTTCATCAAACGTACTCAGTCACTAACTGACCACCATCCCTAACTGTGTGTCTATGTTTTGTTCAGTGCATCAAATGTTTATCAAGTACCTCCCAAGTGCCAAACATAGGACTATGTGCTGAACATACAAAGATCAACAAGACACTCTTCCTGAATATGTGGAGGTCAAGTCTATAGATGAGCTGAGAAATCTGAGAGATGCATTTGTCATTCCGATTTGTCCCCTATATTGTTTCTACATGCAACTCCCCCTTGGTGATGTCCCTCATCTTCAAATCTACTCTCCATCGGACTTCCCTGGTGGTCCAGTGGTTAGGAGTCTGCCTTGCATTGCAGGGGACAGTGGTTCCATCCCTGATCCAAGAAGATCCCACATGACATAGGGCAACCAAGCCCACAGGCCACAACTACTGAAGCCCACTCATCCTAGCACCTAGGCTCTGCAACAAGAGAAGTCACCACAATGAGAAGCCTGCACACAGAAATTAGAGAGGAGCCCTGGCTCGTCACAACTAGAGAAAAGTCTGAGTGTAGCAATGAAGACCCAGCACAGCCAAAATTAAATTAAAAAAAAATTTTTTTTAAAGTTTAACTATATTCTCCATCACTATTCCCATCTGGAGATTTCAGCTTAGGTACTTTGTAATAATGCACTGTGAAGTATAAAACTCAAACACCACCCAGTTTCTTTGGCTGGAAGAAGTAGAAACGCTTCCTTCCAAACGCAGCCATTTAAGCAGCCAGGAGAGGACAGCGTGGGGTGACAAGAGCCGGAGAAGAGAAGGAAAGGTGGCACTGTGACCCATCCCAAACCGTTCTGTTTCCAGTTGAACTTCCAGGAGGTGTGCCGGTGTGCTCAAGTTGCTTCAGTCATGTCCGACTCTTTGCGATCTGCCAGGCTCCTCTGTCCATGGGATTCTCCAGGCAAGAATACTGGAACGGGTTGCCATGCCCTCCTCCAGGGGATCTTCCCAAACCAGGGATCGAACTGGGATCTCCTGCGTCTTCTGAATTGCAGGTAGATACTTTAGGGCTGAGCCACCAGGGAATTAGTGACTGTAGAGTCCTGTGATCATTAGCATCCTGGGAAAGCCAGCAGGTGCCAGACCCTCTGCTATTCCCAAGAACAGGATGCGACACATGAGTTCCTTGGAACGATCCTGAAGCCTGCAGTGAAGGACCAATCTGCTGGAATAATTTCTCTAATTCTACCACATATCAGTGCCTGTGATAGGACAATGAGAGAGGCAACTGGAAAAGCAAGACATCATGTATTACAGCAAATAATTTCACTTTTCCCTGGATTACAGTCTGGCTACTGGTGAAAAAGAGGCCTTACCACCTTGAAAAATCATTTTTCTCTGAGACTATTGCATTGACAGAGTATTACCAGGTTAAATTGGTGTCAAAGATGACAAGAGTTCAGGCTACGGCTTGCGCACTTGCAGGGAAAAGAGGGAGGTCACCAGACCTACAGCACGGCTCCCTTTTCTGTTGCCGCATGTTTCTAGGGCTGAGATGTCTCTGCACATCCACAGAGCACACTTTCAGCTTACAGCATACCTTCGAAGACATTGTAAGCCACGGCAATAAAGCACATGTCACAGTAAAGCTGGTCTCAGGACTTCCCTGGTGGTCCAGTGTCTAAGAATCTGTGCTCCCAATGCAAGGGGCCTGGGTTCAATCCCTGGTCACGGAACTAGATCTCTCATGCTGCAACTAAGAGTTCACAAGCCACAACTAAGACGCAGCACAGCCAAATAAATAAAATAAAAATAAATACTTAAAAATAAACACTAATAAATAAAGCTGGTCACATGAATTTTTGCACATAAGAGCTATGTTTACACTATACTATTAAGTGTGTGATTATGTCTAAAAAAATAATGTACATACCTTAATTTTAAAATGCTTTATTGCTAAAGAATCCTAGTCATCATCTGAGCTTTCAGTGAGTAGTAATGTTTTTCATAATAGTAACATCAAAGATCACTGATGACAGATCACCGTAACAAATGTAATAATAATGAAAAAGTTTGAAATATTTTGAGAATTACCAAAAGGGGACACAAAAGACAGGAGGTGAGAAAATGCTGTTGGGAAGTGGTCCTGATGGGCTTGCTGGATGTAGGAATGCCACAAATCTTCAATTTGTAAAAAAAAAATGCAGTATCTGCAAAGTGCAATAAAGCAAAGTGTGAGGTATGTCTGTTGAAGGGAATGGCAACCCACTCCAGTAATTTTGCCTGGAGAATTCCATGGACAGAGAATCCTGGCATGCTATAGTCCATGGGGTCACAGAGTCGGACATGACTGAGTGACTAACACTTTCACTTTCATGCCTGTAATCAACGATGGGTAAGAAAAGCATACTGATTTTTTTTTTTTTGTATACAGCAACCAACACTCAGGTATAATAAAATTAAAAAAATAACACTATGTTTTTAAATTAAATTTTATTTTTAAAGCAAAAAAATCTTGTTTACATACTACTTTTTATTCTGCACAATTTAAATTTTGAAAACTAGGATCTGAAATATTGCCTAGGCTCAAGCCTTTCCTGTAGATTATTTGCTTAAGGTCAAGAGTAAGTTAAGGTGTTGGCTAGATCTAGCCAATGTTTCATCACAATTTCACTTAGTTCAAGAAATTATGATTTCAATAAAGCATAATATTAATTGGATGGCTCTTTTAAAACAAAATATTTATTTGGCTGTGCCAGGTCTTAGCTGCAGCACTCGGGATCTTCGATCTTCATTGTGGCATACAGGATCTTTAGTCTCAGCATGTGAACTCTCAGTTGCAGCATGCAGGATTTAGTTCCCTGACCAGGGATTGAACCCAGGCTCCCTGAATTAGAAGCACAGAGTCTTACTGTGTCTTACTGTGGTTTTACTGGACCACCAGGGAAGTCCTTGGTTGGCTGACTGCAGTGATCATATACCTCAAGGAATATATATTCCCTTGCTTTTGATCCTTTGATTTGTTTTCTTAAAAATGGAGCATAAGTTGAAAGCAGGTATTACTATAACTGAAAACACTCTAGGTTCAAGTGTCAGATGGCTTATCCCTCTGGCAAAGTCCACTGTAAAAGTGAAAACTCTCCCACCACAGTTTAAAGTCACTCTGTCTCATTATTTCTGCCCAAGCCCTTTGAATTATTTTCTAATTAATCCATTAATTGTGCCATTAGCTACAGTTTTTCATTCTTAACCTATTTTCATTAGGAACACACATGTATTTTCCAGTCTATGCAATGCCTCACAAAGAAAGAATTTATAAACACATTTAAATCCACAGTGAATTAGAAGACATTACAGTCCTTAATACTTAACACAAGAATTATTGTTGGGAGTAACTCCCAGTGAAACCTTTTGTTGCCTTCATTGGTGAACAAAGATTTAAGTTCAGGTTTTGTTTCTTTTTAATGAAGGTGACAGTTGTTTTCCCAATCACAAATCAATCAATCAACGAAAACCAAAAAGATGAGAATAAATTATTCCCAGATGCTATTCTATGCAAAACAAAACAAAACATACATCAAATGAAGTGTTGAATGATGTTTCCTAATCACTATTCAATGGACACGCAAGGTGAATTTGGGGCACCCTGCACCCTCTTTCTCCACCCCCATCAGCCAATGTGTCCTAGTTCCCCTTCAATGCTTTCTTCTTCCTCCTTCATGGCATCTGCTTTGGGAAAGTAGTAAGTAGTTCCTCTTTGGCAGTGATATGTCTGGTTTTCATGGAACCACAGATTACATATCATAGGTCATCTGAAAAGCCACACTTTGATATCAATGGATAGATAAGCCTCCTGAAACATTCAGTTCAGTTCAGTTCAGTCACTCAGTCGTGTCAAACTCTTTGCGACCCCATGAATTGCAGCACGCCAGGCCTCCCTGTCCATCACCAACTCCCGGAGTTTACTCAAACTCAAGTTCATTGAGTCGGTGACGTCATCCAGCCATCTCATCCTCTGTCGTCCCCTTCTCCTCCTGCCCCCAATCCCTCCCAGCATCAGGGTCTTTCCCAATGAGTCAACTCTTCGCATCAGGTGGCCAAAGTATTGGAGTTTCAGCTTCAGCATCAGTCCTTCCAATAAACACCCAGGACTGATCTCCTTTAGGATGGACTGGTTGGATCTCCTTGCAGTCCAAGGGATTCTCAAGAGTCTTCTCCAACACCACAGTTCAAAAGCATCAATTTTTCGGCACTCAGCTTTCTTCACAGTCCAACTCTCACATCCATACATGACCACTGGAAAAACCATAGCCTTGACTAGACAGACCTTTGTTGGCAAAGTAATGTCTCTGCTTTTTAATATGCTATTTAGATTGGTCATAACTTTCCTTCCAAGGAGTAAGCATCTTTTAATTGAATGGCTGCAATCACCATCTGCAATGATTCTGGAGCCCCAAAAAATAAAGTCTGACACTGTTTCCCCATCTATTTCCCATGAAGTGATGGGACCAGATGCCATGATCTTAGTTTTCTGAATCTTGAGCTTTAAGCCAATTTTTTCACTCTCTTCTTTCATCAAGAGGCTTTTTAGTTCCTCTTCACTTTCTGCCATAAGGGTGGTGTCATCTGCATATCTGAGGTTACTGATATTTCTCCTGGCAATCTTGATTCCAGCTTGTGCTTCTTCCAGCCCAGCGTTTCTCATGATGTACTCTGCATATAAGTTAAATAAGCAGGGTGACAATATACAGCCTTGATGTACTTCTTTTCCTGTTTGGAACCAGTCTGTTGTTCCATGTCCAGTTCTAACTGTTACTTCCTGACCTGCATACAGGTTTCTCAAGAGGCAGGTCAGGTGCTCTGAAACGTTGCCTAATAGCAATCTCTGCTGTACAATGGCTCAGGTTCGAGATATTGCTATCTTCATCTGTTTAGTGACGTTTACTTGATTTTTTTTTTTTTTTTTTTTTTACTTTTTGGCCGAGCTGCCCAGCATTTAGGACCTAAGTTCCCCAACCAGGGATCAAATCTGTGCTCCCTGCAGTGGAAGCTCAGAGTCTAAACCACTGGACCAGCAGGCAAGTCCCCAGTGAAGTTTAAGAATGTGAACATGATATTACATTTTATCCTGATTATCTTATAGGAATGAAGGGAAGACAGAATGAAAGCTCTGATACTACTGATGAGGAATATAGACTCTTTAACAAGATAACAAATCTCTAGCCTCAACTGAATGCTTATTAAAACTAAGAAAATGCATACTTAATTATGAAGAAAGAATTTAAGGATATGTCCTGAATAGTAAAACTATATCATTGAAGATTATAGGAAAAATATAATTAGGGACTTAATTTTTTAAAGTCTCTATAATAGAAATTCCTTTTAATGTATAAGTCTATTTTTCAATTTTCCCACATTTGACATCTTCAGGAACACATTATATGTGAAAATAGAGGACTTGCTATGGTTTTCTTCTAAGGTAATTCAAATAGAAAAGCTCTAGACATCCAACTCATATAGTATTATATGTTGTGTGCAGATAATATACTACTTTTGTCAAAGATCTGACAGTAGTTCAAGGTAGAAGTTCAAGTACAGGACTGGATTTATAGGTAAATCCAGAGCCACCTTGGGCTTCCCAGGTGGAATTACTGGTTAAAAAAAACCCACGTGCCAATGCAGGAGACATATGAGATGCGGGTTTGATCCCTGGGTTGGGAAGATCCCCTGGAGCCAGGCATGGCAACCCACTCCAGTATTCTTGCCTGGAGAATCCCATAGACAGAGGAGCCTGGTGGGCTGTATACAGTCCATAGGGTTGCACGAGTCAGACATGACTAAAGCTACTTAGCATGGAGCACAGAGCCACCTTACTAGGTTCACTCAGGCTCCAGACTCATATAAAGGTGAGACAATGGCTGGTGGATCTAGACTTGAGAACTGTGAGAACAACAATGAACACTCTGAATCTGACCTTGAATGCCTGTCACTGGTAAGGACCAAGAGACTGAGTGTGAGGAAAGACTGAGACCACAAGTTTCCCAAATTGAGAAATAGAAGCCAATATCGAGTCATTTCATCCTAACCAGGAATTTGGTAAACCTCAACACTGGGATTTTTGGTATGTGCTTTGGTGGATTTTAAATGTATTTGAAATTTGTGTCTGACTATGAAGCTGGTGAAAGCAATAAGACTTTAAGAGAACAGAAAGAGGTGTTCCATTTTGCAGAAGTGGAGTCTGTATTTTATCCCAAATAACAGGATTCCCTGTTGGCTCAGCTGGTAAAGCACCTGTCAGCCAGTGCAAGAGATGCAAGAGACTCGAGTTTGATCCCTGGGTCAGGAAGATCCCCTGGAGAAGGAAGTGGCAACTGCTCCAGTATTCTTACCTGGAGAATCCCATGGACAGAGGAGCCTGGCAGGCTACAGTCCATGGGGTCACAAAGAGTCAGACATGACTGAGCACATGCACACACACAACTTGTATAAACCATACAAGTTTATGTTGCCCATCACACCTGGTATGTGATTATATCTTGGTTAGTGAACTGGACAGGCTCCAGCATCAGACATCAGAACAGAAGGCTGGGCTGTCAAAACAGAAATGGTGGGAAGTGACCTGGCTGTAAGGCTGAGTGAGAGGAGACAGCTGCACGTGAGCCCACTAGGCCAGGTCCTCATGCGAGAGGAAAATGATACTTCTCATCCACAGAAGTGGGCACTGGGCAAGGTATCCTAGATGCCCTCTACAGTCAGTGGAGGGAAAGATCACTGGATTAGACTGTAGGGTGGCTAAACTTGCATTCATACAGATCAATTCTGAAGTGTAATGGACATAATCTTATCAAAGTCAAGCATTCTATAGCTCTAGCATCAATCTTATATAATGTACTTTCATCAATTAGATTTTTGAAAAGTGTTTCTTAACCACAGTAAATCCCTTTCCAGCAATTTAGACAAACTAAAATGATTTGCAAAATAGGAGGAGAGATTTATGTTGTTTGTCGTCATTTTCCCAAACCACTGGGGTTACAAGGAAGCATAAATATTTTAAAAGTTCTCAGGATAGTTAAATTCTGTCTTTGGCAATTTATTACTTTACAAGAGGCAGATTACTGAGATGTATTCTAGCAATCACTAATTGTTTTTAGATTATGCATTAATATATTCATTTCATAATTGTAAGTGAAAGAATGCATACTAATGTTCAAAGCAATAGTCCTTTTTGCATCATTTAACGAACTTTAATGGTTGAAAACTTAATTAAATAGATTCAAAGTGAAATCAGATTTCAGTGATGAATGTGCTTATCTTTCATCAAAAGAGACAATAGTTTCATGTCATAATGAACTACTAGCTCCATCTTTTTAGCAATATTTGACCCGATGTGGATCATCAATCCATTATTCTTACCACCTTTTCATATATCGCACCACCCCACCCTCCCGCGGTGTTCTCACTTTGCCCCATGCATACTTTGTAGCTTCAACTCTGTGGCTCCTTCCTCCACCTTGGCCACCTGGCAGATTCCACCCTGGCTGAATTCACAAGCAGCTGAATGTGGCTGGAAAACACATACATCACCATGTTGCTTATTTCCCCCCAAACCTGTAATCCTTCAACTGCCAGTCAATTCTGCAACTCCTTCGCCCATTGACTTACTCATTTTCCTTATGTGTATTCCACACTCTGCTCTCTCCTCAACCCTCTAACCACCCCTCTCCCCCATCACTTTTCCCCAGACAGGCACATGACTTGCTCCTTACCTCCTTTGCTTCCCTGATCATACCACTTGTTACACCGCAAGCCCTATCTGAGCTCTGCTTTATTTAACTTCACTGCATTTACCACAACCTGGCACATCACATCTTTTACTTATTTGCTTATTAATTCTGTCTCTCCCTTAGCATACAGGCTCAAGAAAGCCCAGTCTCTGATACAGAGCCTCAAACACGAACGTAAATATTTGTTGAATGAACGTCTGAATCTTTTATATCATAGCAAACAAACTCCTCTGGAAAAAAAAATTACATAACTGAATCAAGAGAAATATAGTGCAATCGTTTTAAGCAAGAAGGAAGAGCTGACCCAAGCTGCACCTGGAGCCCCACCCCTGGATGCTATCCACTGAGTTTGGTGACACAGATAAAACATTCTGGCACATAAGTGTGCCTCCCCCCGCAAAGAGCTGAATGTGAAGAGTACGTCAGTTCAATATAAATCATGTCTGGATTTTTCTTGCTGTGATCTGACTCAGTGTCTCATGCTGCTTGGAGCCAAGTTGTCTCATTAGTCAGTCTTCTTGTTTTAGAGCTTTCCTGCTAGGAAGAAAGCAGAGGGCACTTGCCCCTCTTTGCTGAGACGGTTCGCATCTTTGTTAGCAGTAACTTCTCTGCACTCTCTGTAGATGCAGTTGAACCAGTGCCCCCGGCAATCTGGCTGCCATGGTGCCTCTGCGGGGGCTTGACAAGGAACAGTGGAAACCCGATGCCTTTATGTCACCACAAATCAAGATTTCACTGTGTCTGTGAACCTCTCTATCAGGAATATTGCATCACAATATGAATCTTTTATACACCTGTGTTTATCTGGCAACTGATAAAATGATGCTAGTGAAGCAAGAAGAGAGGTTCTTAAAGCCTGTTTGATATTCAAGTGTCAATTTATATCTAATGTTAAAGCCTTTGAGAGTGAACATTTATTCAGAAGCTATCAAAGAGAATTAGCTTCCTAATTTTTAAAAACCATTGTGCATATCTGATGGGGTAGAAGATCTATGGCTCACTAAAAGCTATTCATATACTTCTAGAAAAACTGTAATTACTTTAGGCAAAAATATATTAACTTCTCGAGATACCGAAGCATACACACTGTTAATATAAACATGTCAATTATGGAGTTGTCTCCCTTTTCCAATATTCATTATTTCTAGCTATAGAAAGAGTTTTGCTGATGAATGGAAAACATTAGGCTGAGGGTTCAAGGGAACTGTCCTAGAAATGTTAAAAATAATAACTATCATTTCACACAACAGGACATATTAAAAAAACAAATATTCTCCTACAGATATAAAAGTTTCTATAAAAGTAAAGTGAAGAATCAAACAGGCTGTAGTGATACAGCTGAGGCTTATTACATTGTTTGGTCTAATGCCTGCTACGGAGGAGATGGCCCCTGGGCTCTCTGCCTTACACATGATCCCATCTAATAAAAGTCTTAGAAACTTCAGTATCACTTAGAGAGGAAAACTGGGGCTTCCCTAGTGACTCAGATGATAAAGAATCTGCCTGCAATGCAGGAGACCCAGGTTCAATCCTTGGGTTGGGAAGATCCCCTGGAGAAGGGAATGACAACACATTCCAGCATTCTTGCCTAGAAGATTCCATGGACAGAGGAGCCTGGCGGACTATAGTCCATGGGGTTGCAAAGAGCTGGACATGACTTGAGCGAATTTCTCTCACTCAAAGAGGAAAATTAGACAGAAGATCCATTTGTTAGCTGAAGAAAGTGCAGCTGGTGACACATAAGCTTAAAACTATGGCACCTGATGCTAAAAGGAACCTTAGATTTGACCTTGTCCCACTGCACAGTTCTGGGAATGGACGACGTTGAAAAGCTAAAAAGAAGATGGCATGATCAAATCACTTAGCGGCAGGGTATAATTTCCATGCTGGGGACTTCCCTGGTGGTCCAGTGGTTAAGAATACTCCTTCCAAAAAAAAAAAAAAGAATCCACCTTTCAATCCAGGGGATGCAAGTTCAATCCCTGGTCCAGGATCTAAGATCCCACATGCTGCAGGGCAACTAAGCCTGCATGTTGCAACTAGAGAAAAGCCTGCGTGCCACAGTGAAAAGATCCAGTATGCCTCAGTGAAGATCCCCCATGCTACAACTAAGACTTGATGCAGCCAAGTAAGTAAAATAAATACTAAAAAAATAATTTCCACACTAAGGGATACATAAGTCAGTGTCTCTACTATACTGCTCTACCCCTTACCCCAAACCTAACTCTTCCTAACTCACCCTTCGTTGTCATCAAATATAGTTGTAGAATTTCATGTTGGTCTCAGATATAAGTACGTATTGCTTTAAATCTATTTCTTTTTCATTGGAAGAAGGGTAAATGTTTCAAAGCCAAGAAATAAAAAACCACTGAATGGTAGATTCCAATTCGATCACTGCAAGGTGGCTTTCCAAGGAAGTGGAATTTATGAAAGGAGAGGCCATGAGGGATGGGACACAGGCCTGAATTATAACAGGTGTGTGAGTGCCCTTGTTTGTGGAAGAGCTCCATTCCACAATGACCCCAAAGCACATCTGCAGAGTATAATCCGTACCCATCACTGAGCCTTATAAAGCTGGGGGTATGTTTTCATGGGGGAAACACTGGAATAAGTTAAAGTGCTGTAAATGTAAGGATTTATTTCTGGATTCTTAATTCTGTTACACTGATCTACTGTTTAACCTTACTATCTTGATTACTATAGTTTGTAGAAGTCTTAAAATTGGGATATGTGAGTCCTCAGATTTTGTTCTTTTTTGAGATTATTTTTGCTGTTCTGGGAACCTTGAATTTTTGAACAAATTTTAGCATCAGCTCTTTAGTTTCTACAAAAACCCAGCTGGAATTCTGATAGAGATTGCACTGAATCTGCAGACCAACTTAGGGAGTATTGTCATTTAAAAAATGTTACATCTTCCAACCCAGGGATGTCTTGGGAAACTGGGGTGTCTTCTTTCTTTCAATAATATTTATATTTTTCAGTGTACAAACCTTATATTTACATTGCTAAATTCGATCCTGATAATTTTATTCTTTTTGATGCTATTATAAATAGAATTTTCTTAATTTCAAAAAAAGAAAGAGTCAAAATGGAGATCAACCACTCCTTTTCTTGGTTATCCTGGAACTCCACCACCCAAACCTTTGAAGGAGGTTGCACCTAGAAAATAATGGTTCCTTCATAATATTTTACAAAGTCATGACCTCTCCTCTATTACTGCCTGCTTTCCTCCTATCAGATGCCTGGCTCCCTGCTTCTGCAAACAGGGATCCTAGAACATGTGTCCCTTTTCCTTCTACCTGATTATTTGTAGTATTGACCAATGGAGACAACAAAGATAAAATCAGGATGTTAAAATTAAGACTAGGAGTTCTTGATTCTGGCTACAGATTTGAATTAACTGGAAACAAAGTTGAAAATGTGTTTTTGGACTCCACCCCCAGATTTAACTGGTCTGGAGTGGAGGCCAAGCATCAAATATTTTTAAAAAGATCTCCAAATACTGGAATATATTTACTACAGCACTATTCTACATAAAGAAATGTGAGCAGAGATTAGGAATCATAAAGGGTATTAACTGGATGATAAAATAACAGAATTTTAGGCATGTAGAGACAGTAGAAGCTTAAGGACCACTTTGTCATAGTGGTGAGGAAACTGAAGTCAAGGGATGCTAAGTGAATAAATCAAGATCTCAAAATTACCTGGAGAAAGAGTCAGAACTCTGGTCACATGATTCATGAGCTGAGTAATGAAGGGACATCTGACATCTGAGAGAATTTAGAATATAGATAAAAAGAAGTGACAGCTTTACGAGAAAATACAAAACATATGACATATCAAGAGGTAAACGTCACAACACCATCAAGGAGGGATTAATAGACAAATTCATGATGGCTCATGGCAGACTTGTAGGAGAAGCTGGGAGTTTGAGCTATGATAACTAACCATGAAAATCAGGGTAAAAACCAAACGGGACTTCAGTTCAGTTCAGTCGCTCAGTTGTGTCCGACTCTTTGCGACCCCATGAATCTCAGCACGCCAGGTGTCCCTGTCCATTACCAACTCCTGGAGTTTACTCAAACTCATGTCCATAGAGTCAGTTAGTTAATATCAAATAGGAAAGAGGTTTGGGTGAGTTACAGAAATGATTCTATAAATACTGCATATTTTCTTACCATATAAGTAAAGTATGTATTTGATAAAGTATGTATGCACAATCAAATAAAGTGCAATGCTTGGCATACAGTAAGTGCTTACTTAATGACTGGAGTTGTTTCCTTTCACTGCTGCCAGCATGCAAAGTCCAAATGAACTGGACTGTGCATGTTCATAAAACTGGAATACTTGACTACTGTATTGCATGTGTACTCATTTCTTGCCTTACAATGGTGTAAGTTTGGCATTTTGTAATCTGCATTTACCTAAGGCAAAGAATATTTTAACTTTCAATTTAATTCTGAGCAATGAGAAAGAGAGATGGGTTAGAGGACCAAAAGAGACCAGCAATGGGACTCTGCATGTTCTCCCTCCAACTTTCCAGGCCAAACTTGTCTAGGACAAGATCAGTAACTTGGAAAGAGGTGATGGTGTCTTGGGTCAGACCTGCAATATGCAAAGATTTCTTCAATTCATTCACCTTCCTATGACTCTTCGTCCCATCTTAGAACTGGGAGTATAAGAACTAATTTTCAAGTAAGAGAGGATACAGCTTGCTCAATGATATATTCTAACACATCACAGAACATCTTTACAGACGAGGTATTCCACATAAATTTATTTTAAAAGATAAATTACATACTTTTAAGAGTCATCTTTCAGAAAAATGGTCTTATTGTTAAGGAATTATTTATAAAGAACATTAATCATGACCCTGTTTTTTCCCAGTGTTTGTTAAACATAATCTGATATCATTCTTGCAGTAAGAATTGCAGTTATTTCGCTTAACAGCTCTGGTGCTCTGAAAAGATGCTATGGTGTGGCAGGTTATTTCTCCCTACTTTTAATGGCCCCAGCTATCGTCCTTATACTGTGTTGTTCTGACCTCAATCTCCTTTAGTAGAATATCCTACTTCTTATGTGGTTTTTTATTTTTTACATAATTTTTACTTGAGTGAGATACATGGGCTTGGAGCAGTCTTTTGTCACTTATTGGTACTTCACTTACCAGTAAGTGAAAGCTATTTAGTTGTTTATTATTGTTTGTTTCACTCTGAAAATTCTGAAAATCTGACTTCAAAATACTAAAAGTCAACAAAAAACTTTAGGAAGAACAACTGGAAATCTATCTCCATACCTATTTCTATTCTAAAATTAATTATACATATAAACATATAAAGTGTATCTACTGAGTACAGTCATTAGAAATTAAATGCTCACTTTAGTTGGCTGACTTTTCTGAAGTGCCCTGTTTTCACAAACCTTGCCTCGAGAACAGAGGAAGCAAGCTCAGTGAGCATGTAGAAGTGTTTAAGGCTACTAGTCAAGGCAAAGCAGCGTTGAAAACAAAAGCAAGGGGGGAAAAAATCCAAATAATTAACTTGCTAATTGTTTCCATCAATGTGAACGCTAGCTGGTGGAGATGTTTCAGTGGTGGCAAATGAAGCCCTTTGCAGTCTTGGCAAGGCCGGTGCAGGGCGGTCTTTGGGGGAACTGTCCCCACGAGGCAGACAGTGCAGTCAGCCCGGCAGCTTCTGCGCTCAAGAAAATGCCAACAAGCTTGCTCTCCTCCCAGCTGAGAAGGAGGCTTTGCGGTAACGTTTACACCTCTTTCACTTCCTATCCATTTCTCCTCAATATTTGAAAATCCATTTATTCTTTCCAGGTTTATTCTGGGACTGCCTGCTTCCTTTATCTGCTCTGTGAAGCCTTGACCTTTGAAGGCACTGCTGATCACTTTCCCAGGCTCCTCTTGTGTTTCCAGATCACACAGTCTCAGGCTGGGGTACCTACAATTTCTGACCACATATTGGGTTGGCCAAAATGTAATGTGGTATGGCCAAAATGTTCCATAACATCTTATGGAAAAACCCGAACAAATAATACTTGCAGTATCTCTTCTGAATTAAATTTTGGGAGCTATTTTTTAAAAATTTCTCTCCAGATAGGCAAATGTAATCTTGTAAAGATCATGCAACAAACAGATCATTTGACCCTCTCAGAAAAGCTGAATTAAATTGGAAAGGGAGACCATCCTGCTGGCACAAATGGGTCAGTGCCAGAGGTTGTGGACATGATCCAGCTCACTGTCACAGATCCCTGGGGCCTAGCACACTGCCTGCCATGGAAACACTCAGTGCATGTTATTTCAAGTGGGAAATTGAAAATGACATATTGATGTTGCTGCTTACCATTACTCTTGCTGTTATTAGCAAATGGTGATTGATTGCTACTGAGTTTTCATTAGCAATTATTGAATTCTCCTAACAACCCGAGGTTCAGTCAGTTCAGTTCAGTCTCTCAGTCGTGTCCGACTCTTTGTGACCCCATGAATCGCAGCACGCCAGGCCTCCCTGTCCATCACCAACTCCTGGAGTTTACTCAAACTCATGCCCATTGAGTCGGTGATGCCATCCAGCCATCTCATCCTCTGTTGTCCCCTTCTCCTCCTGCCCCCAATCCCTCCCAGCATCAGGGTCTTCTCCAATAAGTCAACTCTTCGCATGAGGTTAGGGCTGGAGCCTTCAAAAGACCTTGCACTGAAGAAGTGGTAACTAACCTGTCATTCAAACCTCCCCTTCTTAGAAAGATTGGCAAACTTGTAACTGATCAACTTGGGGAAATGGAATGGAAGGGGGAGATGCTTGGGTTAATCGTAGCCAATGATTGAGGATAAGTGATAAGAGTCTGTGCTCAAAGCAGGGGAGCTGAATTGTAATGATGGTTTTTCAGTGGTCAAAGTTCCCATCAAAGAACCTGACTGAAAAAGCAAGAATAAAGACACAGTGGTTGGATGGCATCACCAACTCAATGGACATGAGTTTGAGCAAGCTCCAGGAGCTGGTGATGGACAGGGAAGCATGGAGTCCTTCAGTCCGTGGAGTTGCAAAGAGTCGGACACGACTGTGCGACTGAACTGAACTTCCACCTTTCAGTGGGCCCCCTGTGGGGGTTGGGAAGGAAGCTGCAGCTCACAGAACTGCCTTAGGAAAGCAAGACCAAAGCTAGATAACACCACCAGCGTTGATAGGTGGGAATATCTGCTACATTTTCAAGCTTGGTTCTGACCGGCTATCAAGCTGACAGCCTACTAGGTCTTCCCGCCCACCAGAAAGTCAGGTTTAGGGTTTACCCCATTCTGATTGGCTTAGGACTGAAGGGGCTGAGTCTGAGGATGAAATGTTACCAGCACCTGAGTGCAGCTCATAAAGGTAGAGATCCTCAGTCCCTTCTAAGTGGAATGTATTGATATGTTTCAAGCAGTAGTGAAAATAACTCTTCAACAGATATTCAAAACCTGGTACTTGGAAAAATTATAATGATAATAATCATTGATTGGAAAATGATGCCCTACTACAGATGAAAAGTTCAAACAGTTAGGACAAATAATGTTTTCAGAAAAAATTCTTGGAAGTATTTCACATTCATTTCCATTAGGTGACATTATTATTCAGAAATCAATGTAAAATAGTCAAGATTGTAGCTTTATATACAAATAAGCCTACATTCAAATCCCAGGTCCTTGGTTTCTCCAAGGTTTATCCTTGGCTATTTTTTTATTTAAAAATAAAAATATGATGAGCAAGTTCACTCCTGAGTACTTATCTGGAAAAAAAAATAAAAACACTAAGTTGAAAAGATGCATGCACCACAATGTTCACAGCAGCATTATTTATGATTGCCAAGGTATGGAGCAACCTAAACGTTCATCACCAGAAAAATATCTACTTCTGCTTTATTGACTATGACAAAGCCTTTGACTGTGTGGACCACAACAAACTCTGGAAAATTCTTAAAGAGGTGGGAATACCAGACCACCTGGCCTGCCTCTTGAGAAATTTGTATGCCGGTCAGGAAGCAACAGTTAGAACTGTATATGCAACAACAGACTGGTTCCAAATAGGAAAAGGAATACATCAAGGCTGTATAGTGTCACCCTGCTTATTTAAATTATATGCAGAGTACATTATGAGAAACGCTGGGCTGGATGAAGCACAAGCTGGAATCAAGATTGCCAGGAGAAATATCAGTAACCTCATATATGCAGATGACACCACCCTTATGGCAGAAAGTGAAGAACTAAAGAGCCTCTTGATGAAAGTGAAAGAGGAGAGTGAAAAAGTTGGCTTAAAACTCAACATTCAGAAAACTAAGATCATGGCATCTGGTCCAATCACTTCATGGCAAATAGATGGGGAAACAGTGAGACTTTATTTTGGGGGGCTCCAAAATCACTGCAGATGGCGACTGCCGCCATGAAATTAAAAGACGTTTACTCCTTGGAAAAAAGTTATGACTAACGTAGACAGCATATTGAAAAGCAGAGACATTACTTTGCCAACAAATGTCCATCTAGTCAAAGCTATTTTTTTCCAATAGTCATGTTTGGATGTGAGAGTTGGACCATAAAGAAAGCTGAGAGCCAAAGAATTGATGCTTTTGAACTGTGGTGTTGGAGAAGACTCTTGAGAGTCCCTTGGACAGCAGGGAGATCCAACCAGTCCATCCTGAAGGAAATGAGTCCTGAATATTCATTGGAAGGACTGATGTCAAAACTGAAACTCCAATACTTTGGCCACCTGATGCGAAACTGACTCATTTGAAACGACCCTGATGCTAGGAAAGATTGAAGGCAGGAGGAGAAGGGGATGACAGAGGATGAGATGGTTGGATGGCATCACTGACTCACTGGACATGAGTTTGAGTAGACTCTGGGAGTTGGCGATGGACAGGGAGGCCTGGCATTCTGCAGTACCTGGAGTTGCAAAGAGTTGGACTTGACTGAGGGACTGAACTGAACTGAACTGACATGTTCGTCAACAGATGAATGGATAAAGCAGATGTGGTTTATATATACAATGGAATATTACTCAGCCATAAAAAACGAAATTTTGCCATTTGCAGCAAAACAGATGGACTTGAAGGGCCTTATTCTAAGGGAAATAAGTAAGTTTAAGTCAGAGAAAGACAAATACTGTATGATGTCACTTATAAGTAGAATCTAAAAAATACAACAAACCTGTGAATATAACAACCACCAAATCAAGGAACAGACTACAGATACAGAGAACAAACTAGTTGTTACAAGTGTAAAGAGGGAGGCAAGATAAGGGTAGGGGGTTAAGAAATACAAACCATTATGTATAAAATAAATAAGCTACAAGTGTATATTGTACAAAACAGGAAATAGAGGCAGTATTTTACAATAACTATAGATGGAATATAACCTTTAAAAATTGTGACGCATTATACTGAACAGCCATAACTTGTGTAATGTTGCACATCAACTACATCTCAATTTAAATAAAACACCCAGTTCCTTCACCACCTGTTAATATTTCCAGTCACGGGAACTTAATCACTTTATTTCACTCCACTGATCCTTGGCTTCTTCAAATTTAAAACTGTAGGGAAAGCAATTTTTTTTTAGAAAGCCCTGACAGAGTTGGGTTGTGTTCTCACTGGCTATTATCACCATTCCTTGGTGTCACCTCATTCATTTCCTGGTGTTTCCTTAAGTATCTCTGTTTGGTAGAAGGTGAGAGGTAGGAGTGGGGCGGGGGGGGGAAACAGAGCTATTCATTATAGCTGGATTCATATCATATACCTTTGTTAAGATGCCTTGGGGGACTTTCCTCGTGGTCCAGTGGTTAGGAATTTACCTGCCGATGGAGGGGACATAGGTCCAATCCCTAGTCTGGGAAGATCCCACATGCCATGGGGAAACTAAGTCCATGTGCCACAACTACTTGGACCCGTTAGCCCTAGAGCCCGTGCTCCGCAACAAAAGAAACCACCACAATAGGAAGCCTGGACGCTGCAACAAAAGAGTAGCCCCTAGTCACTGCAACTAGGGAAAGCCTGTGAGCAGCATAATGGCCAGTGCGGCCATAAATAAATGTAATACTAATTTTTTAAAAATGCCTTGGGGCAAAGAAAATCCAGAATATGAAAATATGGAATTTGAAAGTCGAAGTACTCAAATCCCAGGAAATCACTCTCCATGTGCCAGTAGCAAAGGCAGCATCAAAGAGCAATAGGAACATTCCAGAGATGCTTCTGCCTCCAGAATCACTCCCACCTCTGGACGGAGTAAGCATCTGTTCCCTCAGCCACCCCACTCCCAATGTGAGAATATCCTCACCTGTAACTACCTTTGCAAAGAAGGCAGTAACCAGAAGGAATGCTAGGGGAAATTCAGCCCAGCAGTTCACTCAGGGTGGGTTATATTTAAGAAATACTGTCTTCTTCAGCCTGTGCCCAGAAGACAATATTTTGACAGAGAGTATTTTTGCCCAATTGACAAAATATTGGAAAAATATTGACAAAAATGTTTTTATGAAAAGCAGATATCCAGAAACTTTGGGCCAAGTGGTATCCATGAAAATTGTTTTATAGGCACATAAATAACGAACTGGTCACATGTAAAGTTCTTGGCACTGATCTTACCACAACTCACACTCTCAAGAAACCATTTCAGAAGTGAGTTGGTGAGAATGACATCACTGGGCTAAACTTATCTCCACAAATAAACTGTTTGCAAGTGTCAGAACTTCATTCCTAGCAGCAATAAATTACTTACCTCAGAACTGATGGAGACACACCAGTGTGTAAAATAACACGGCTGAGAACTCCCACCTAGCCTTGTACTTCCCTTTTGGAGTCGATAAAAGTGATGCTCAGAAAGCATAAATAAATTGCTTGAGGTCACACAGTTATTGAGTAGCAAAACTGCTACTGACTGGAAACCAAGTCTGCTGATCTGAGGCCAATGTTCTTTTTACACAACACATCACATTTCCTTCAGCCAAGGCCCAAGGTGTAATTCAAGTGCACATCTATTCAGTAGTTCTGGATGTGACTCACTTTTCCTCCAAGACTTATACTACCTTCTCACTAGGAGAATAGTCTATTCCCCATTTAGCCACTGGACCACCTTTTACCAGGTGGGTGACTATACCGCTATTTCAAAATATATGCTACTTATTCTAAATCTGACATTTTATGGTCACACCTTAAGCTGCAAATAGATGTACTTTGGGCTGAAAATATATTTACAACAACTCTGGGCTGAGTGTTGCTTAGACAAAAATTTGTGTCTTTACAGAATTATTTATTGTAGCAGAGTCTTTAATTCCGATGACAAGGTGACCTGTAGCAATGTTTAATATTCATTCACTTTTATTCAGGCAGAAAATTGACATTAGGACAGGTCTATTCTTATAAAAGACCTTCTAGTTTTTCCAACAGGAAGACACTTTTTCAAATATTATTCAAATACAGGCATGGAAAAGGTAGCCCCAAATTGTGATATCAAGTGATAACTTTGTATTAATATTAGCAACCACAGCCAATAAAATGCTTTTGCAAACATCTGAGAATGCCACAGGCTGAGAGCTGGAACTTTGCTGATAAAGAGGACAGATAGCTCAGGCCCTTCCATGTGTCCTAGGCATAGGGCACAGAGAAATGAAGAATCCTCCCCTCCTGAGTGAATTGACAGCCACATATTTGCTCAAGATCTAGGCTGCAGATGTTGGAAAATGTTGACCTTCAGAAAGAACAATGAAGCAACCACTACATCTTGACCCAATCAGAGTGCTAGGAGAGTCATGGCTTGGTAACAGATGGATGGGTTTTTTTAAATCCCATAAAAAGAGACTTACAGATAAGGACAGAGACGTGGACAAATACACTTGCCTGCTCTTCCTAGAGCCCCAGGCACAACTTGAGCAGTACATTGGGTGTCCCTGTGCCCTGACGTCAAGGCAGCCTCTGCCCAGGCTTTGTTCAGCCTGTCTGCTGGTCTATCTTTACATCCTTTATACGAAGACTGGATTAACTCAGCAGCCGGCCATCTGGGCTGCTGTCCCAGCAACAAAGAAAGCCATGTGGTCCGAAGGCATTTTGGGGATTGAGAAAGGGTAAAAAGCAATAGAAAAACAAACAGCCTGAACCAGAGGGGCACGAGGGAACACGCGGAAGGGCATACTGTGACTGCAGAACAAGCATTCCATCCTGCCAGGCTTGCCCGAGCTGCCTCTGAGTCGTGGCATGAGGGTTCACAGTTCTCAGAGCACAAAGGTCTGGAAACAGAGTGGTCTGAATTGGGAGAAAAGCAGGGAAGCTCTCGTGGCATCCTGCCTCCTGAGACTGGGTGGGGCTCCCAGGGGGTTGGGTCCCTCCCACTAGAAGAGGGTACACCTGGGGCTAAGAGGACAGTGGCCACTAGAAAACCAGCAAGATGAAACCAACCCCCTTGACCACCAGGGCTCACATTAGGAAGGGGATTTCTTGCTCTCTGGAATAATAAAGGGTGGGTATACTGACAGGAAATATTAGGTCCTTATCTAGCAAAGAGAAACTGGCTAAAATATAAAATATTTTCTATTAAATGTTTACCTACTTTAATTTTAGTGCTTTTTAATCAATAAAATAGAACCCATCCAGGCCCAATGGGGAAATTGTCCCAGAGGCTTGGTCAGCTTGAAGCAACCATTATGATATTAGTTCAGCAAATAAGCAAATTTCATTGAGATGGGATGACTGACTATCATAAAGACAGCAATGTTTCTCCCTCAAATAACATACAATATACTGAAGGTGTAGGTAGACTCCTAGAGAGTTGTGTGTTTGGTTTGGTACAGTAAGGATGATTATTATTAGTTTTTTTAATTTTTGGAACTGGGTGAAGTAATTTGATGTTCACATGGAAGAATTAGTCTCCAAGAAAATTTTGAATTATAATAAAGAGGAATACAGCATCTTGTGTTTGAGGCTGAGAAAGTCATCGATTTGCCTTACCAGCTGTAAAACTTATTTTAAAGTTTCTTTAATCAAACCAATGGGAGCAGACACATAGATCAATACAGTATCCAGAAAAAGATCCTACTTTTCATGAGAAATTGACATGTGACAAAAGTGGTATTTAATTTAGAAGAGAAAGGATGGCTTGTTTAGTTCTTTCTCCACTAAATTAAAATGTAATAAGGTTTAGTAGACTTTGCAGGCATCATTGACTAACCATTTTGAGGAAGCAAATTTGGACCTCATCCCACACACAAAAAAGTACTAGATGAAATAAAGGTTTAGCTGTTTAAAATGTTAATAACAAAATGAAACAGAGTTCTTAAGCAACAAGGAATTTCCAAAATTATAAAGAAAAAGGCAATTTTGATTGGAAAAGAAATTCAAGAAAAACATTTGAAACAATAAATTATTCTATGATGTCAAAAGACAAGTAAGAAAATGTAAAAATTATTTGCAAATCACATGAGAGATTGAGAGTTAAATTCTGTAACACATAAATGGATAAGGAAAGAGCATAGAAATCAGTACAAAAAGGAACAAAGTATCTGACTTAAACCTCAAAATATAATTCACAAAAGAGAGTCCAAATGGTTAATTAATAAATGCAAATGATGCTCAACTTCACCAACAGTCTAGAAGATGCAAATTCAATGTACATAAGATGCCATATTTTATCTATCAGGCTGGCATTAATTACAAAGAACACTAATCCCCAGTGTTGGCTAGGCAAATGGAAAATTTCTCTCATGCATTGCTGGTGAAAACATGAGTACTACATTTAAGAAGGTAATCCATAACATCTAGTAAAATAGTCGTGCGTGCACGCTCAGTCATGTCCAACACTTTGTGACCCCATGGACTGTAGCCCACCAGGTTCCTGTCTATGGGATTATCCCAGACAGAATACTGGAGTGGGTTGCCTTTTCCTCCTCCAGGGGATCTTTCTGACCAAGGGATTGAACCTGAATCTCCTGGATTGGCCGGTGGATTCTTTACCACTTGAGACACCTGGGAAACCCCTCAAAATAATTGTAACGTGTACCATTATTTGTAGTGACCTTTCCACACAAAGAAACCTCAAAAATAACCTGAATATCAGATGTCAACGGCTAAACAAATTATGGAACATCATACTATTAAAAAGATGTACAATATGAAGTGTTAACATAGTTATTAAGAAGAATGAGTTAGGTCTGCCTTTGGGGTTGTTATAATTACTTTTCCCATTTCACAGATGAGGAAACTGAAGAACATAGATGGTAATCAACTTGCTGCAGGTCACAGAGCTAAACATTGCTGGACCTGGGTTACAGATCCATGAAGAGCATTTCAAAATGGAGGCCACAGTCAAAGTTATTAAGGGTTGCCAAGAGTCTGGAAGTATAAATACTGAAAAAGGACACTGAACTTGGTAATTGAGAGGCTACCTTATCCTAGATAGGGTCTGAGTTCAATGGGTTTAGGAGAAGAGCACATCAGAGTCATGTGTGGATGTGAAAGTTGGGCCATAAAGAAGACTGAGTGCCAAAGAACTGATGCTTTTGAACTGAGGTGCTGGAGAAGACCCTTGAGAGTCCCTTGGACTGCAAGGAGATCAAACCAGTCAATTTTAAAGGAAATCAACCCTGAATATTCATTGGAAGGACTGATGATGAAGCTGAAGTTCCAGTACTTTGGCCACCTCATGGGAAGAACCAATTCATTGGAAAAGACTCTGATGCTGGGAAAGATTGAGGGCAAGAGAGCAAAAGGAGAAGGTGACAGAGGATGAGATGGTTGGATGGAATCTCTGACTCAGTGGACATTGAATCTGAGCAAACTCTGGGAGAGAGTCAAGGATAGGGAAGACTGGCATGCTGCAGTTCATGGGGTTGCAAAGAATCGGACCTGACCTAGCGACTGAACAATAACAGCAACTCCAAAGAGTAAACAATGGCTATTTTTCCAAGCAATGCAACAGCCAGTAGCAAGAGAAAGGAAGATGGTTTTAATGACTTGCCTCTGCTTGAAACCCTGCCAAGGCTCCTTAACTCTCTTAGAATAAAACTTAGAAAAAAAACTCTCTTAGAATAAGGTTCTATCTGATCTGGCCTCCATCTACCATTTTGGTAATATCATCTGCCCATCTCCTCCTATGCACCTTGGCTCAAGCGGTAAAGAGTTCAACTGCAATACAGGAGGCAGAGGAGACTCAGATTCGATCCCTGGGTTGGGAAGATCCCCTGGAGGAGGAAATGGCAACCCACACCAGTATTCTTGTCTGGAAAATACCATGGACTGAGGATCCTGGTGGGCTACAGTCTGTGGGGTTGTGAAGAGTCAGACACGACTGAACATGCACACACTACTCATCTCCTCTGACCAACTGTGCTCCAGCATCATCTGCCTGCTTTCTGTCCCAAGCATAGACAGCCTCCTGCCTGGGGAGTGTCAGGCTCCACTGTGCCCTTGACCTGGAACCCTATTCCCCCCATATGTGCATCTATTTATCTAGGTCTCCATCAAGTCTCCTGCTCAGAGGCTTCCTAAATAGCATTCCTTCCACCCCTGTCATCTTCAGCCACTCTTTTTTCTTTAGTTTTTTTTCCCCAGCCCTCATCACCACAATCATATATTTACTTGTTTAGTGTTTGCCTTCCAACACCAAACATGAGCTCCATGAGAAGAGGGACTTTGGTTTTGTTTCTTATAGTACCTCCAGCAACTGGAACAGTTGTTGATACATGATAGGAGCTCAATAAAGCTTTGTTAAAGGAATTAAGAAATAAAGTTGGAAGGAACTGTACTTCTTCCCACAAAGCTCATAATTTAATTGTGTGTAGATAATGTGCGTGCACACATACACACACACACACACACACACACAATATTTAATTGAGCACAAGTTCATGGAAGGCAAAAACAGCACACAAGCCTCATAACATAGACAGTGGGCTGAGGTCAACCAGAAAATACTTTGCACAAGCGAAGAGCTTCAAGTGAGATTTGAGGAAAAGGACAGGAGCTTGGATTTATAAGAAGGGAAGTATAAGTGAGGGATGAGTAATGTTTAGTATGAAGACAGGAGGTGAAGGAAGATTCAAAGAGAAAGTCATGTGGAAGTCACCAGTTCTCTGGAGGGCTCAAAATAATATCTTTTTCGACCTTAATAAAATCCATAGATTTTATTCAGATCTGCACAGTTGTACTCATTTGTGGGTCTGGCTGTATCAAGTTCTATATGATTTTATCACACAAGTGTCCACCACCACACTCAAGATACTGAGCGGCTCTATTACTACAAGACTCCTTATGTGATCTTTTACTAACAGAGATGCCATCCTCCATCCTCATCAGCCTGGTTATATCTTACATGATTAATTTGTTCTAAACGGATCTACTCTTTCAGGGATACAGACTTTGTTTTACAGAAAACAGTGTCCAAAGTAACACATCAGTTAAAACTTTATACTAAAATGCTCATCAAATTGGAAGCTTTTCAGGCCAGCTGTGTACAAGGAGACTTTGAATCAAAACAAGTTATCAAATTTAGAGAAGAATGAACCAGGGTATTCAATACTCCCCACATATTCTCCTTGGAGAAGGAAGGGGCAACCCACTCCACTGTTGTTGCCTGGAAAATCCCATGAACAGAGGAGCCTGGCAGGCTACAGTTCACGGGGTTGAAAAGAATCTGACACAACTGAGTGGCTGAGCACTGAGCACCCCCCTCCATCCTCCTCTACTACATTCTGTTGTTTGGGGAAGGACAAATCAGATATTTTTCAGAGTTAGCGTCCCTAGAGGAAAGAACAGCTTATTATGTAAGCATCAAGAAATGTGATGCAGCATGCAGGAACTTTAATTGTGGCAAGTGAGATCTAGTTCCCTGACCAGGGATTGAACCCCAGCCCCCTGCATTGGGAGTGCAGAGTCTTAACCACTGGACCACCAGGGAAGTCCTGCAACTAATACCTTGAGCAGTCAAATAAAATTAATAAATAAGAATAAATATTAAAAAGTAAATAAATGTGTTGATAATACATTGCTTCTTGAAATGTTCATGATTGTTTGAGGACATGTCTATAACATGTAGCAAATTTGAGGGACTGTCTATAGTAACAGCAGGGTATTGGAAAGAACACTGGGCTTGGAGTCCAAAGACCCAAGTTCTGTCACTTATTAGCTGTGTGGCTTTTGGCAATTCCCTTAGCCTCTCACAAACCTCTCAGCTTCTTTCCATAAAATGAGATGAAGACTTGTTATGTTGTTACAAAGATTCCATCCCTTAATGAATGTGGAAACATTTGGTAAATTGTTCTGCAAATACAGACAGCCCATTTCTTTTGTGCTGGAGTTAATTATGGGACTCTTTGGTCAGTAGGCACTGATGCTCTTTCAGCTCTATGCTTATTTTTCTCTCTTCAGCACATTACTAGTCTTCACTAAAGCATCTTGATTTTATCTTTGGGGTCTCCACTGGCCACTATTACAAATAATCAGATAGGAGGAAAAGGGAGACATGTTCTCAGATCTGTCTTTACAGAAGCAAGGGGCGAGGCAACTGATAGGAGGATAGTAGTCAACAGCAGAGGAAATGTCATGGCTTTGGAAAATATTATGAAGGAACCATTATTTTCTAACTGCAGAATATAATCCTTCAAAGGCTTGGGTGGTGGAGTTCCAGGATAACCTAGGAAAAGAGTGGTTGGTTTTCAATGGTACAGATGAACCTATCAGTGGGGCAGGAACAGAGATGCAGACACAGAGAACAGACGTGTGAACGCAGGAAGGAGAGGGTGGGACGAACTGAGTGAGTAACACTGACATAGATCCACTTACTGTTGTTGTTGCTTCCGTTGCTAGTCAGTCGTGAGTTGTGTCTGGCTCTTTTGCGACCCCACAGACTGTAGCCCACCAGGTTCCTCTGTCCATAAGACTCCCTAGGCAAGAGTCCTGGAGCGGGTTGTTGTTTCCTTTTTCAGGGGATCTTCCCCACCATGTGTAAAATAGCTAGCTAGTGGGAGCCTGCTATAAAGCACAGAGAGCTCAGTCTGGTGCCCTGTGATAACCTGGAGGGGCAGGATGGGGGCGGGCTGGGAGGGAGGCTCAAGAGGAAGGAGATACATGTATGGATGTATATATCTGATTGACTTAGTTGCTCAGCAGAAATTAACACAACATTGTAAAGCAATTATACTCCAACTATATATATATTAGAAATAAATTTAAAAATTAAAAAGTGAAAAAAAAAAAAACACACAGTGGTTGGTTACCATTTTTCACCAGTGTTTAAACTTGCTTTAGTAAGTTCCCTCCATGGAAACACACCTCCAATTTTATAAGGCACAGTGATGGGTATAAGGTATGCTTTATAAATATGCTTTGGGCTCAGCATTGCTGGAATGGAGATCATCTACATTAAGGGGCAGTCATGCATCTGTTACAGTTCTGGCCTGTGTCCCAACTTTCATGGCCTTCCCTTTCATAACGTCCGCTTTCTTGGAAAGCCAGCAATGGAAGGTCGAGTCCCCTCAAACCTTGAACCTCTCTGACTTCTCCTTCTGCCACATCTCTTTGACTCTTAACTGGAGAAAGTTCTCTGCTTTCAAAGCTTCACTCAATCAGATTAGGCCCACTCAGATAATCCAGGATAATATCCCTATTTTAAGGTCTGTAACCTTAATTATATCTGTAAAGCATGTAATGTGACATATTCAGTTTCCAGGGATCAGAGCATGGAGGTATTTGGAGTCCATTCTGCTCACCTCACTGCTCATAGCCCATAAAATGACCACCATAAACCTCTTGCATCTGTGTATTTCATCACTCAATCCAAGTTAACATGAAATTTTACAAAGTCTACCTTTCTTCATGCAGGTTTCATGCCTGTGTTATTAGATTAAGAGACATTTCACTGCCAATCTGTTGGGGCTGCTATAAACAAAAATAATACAGACTGGGTGGATAAACAACAGATGTTTATGTCTCACTTTCCCAGAGGCTGAGAAATCCAAGATCAAGGTGCTGGCACACTTAGTGTCTAGTAAGAGCTCATGGCCTTGTTTATAGACAACTACCTGTTTGCTAGGTCCTTACACGGCCAAAACGACAAGGGTGTCCCCTGCAACCTCTGTTATAAGGAAACTAATCCCATTCATGAGGGCACCACAATTGTCATATCACCTCCCAAAGGCCCCAGTTGCTAACACCATCACAGTGGGGATTAGGTTTCAACAGATGAATTTTAAGGGGACACAAACTTTCAGACTATAGCCCCTACCAAAATCCTTGAAGAGTCATATTCTTTGTATAAAACAGAATAACAAGTTTTTCTCCCCTCCAAAAAAAAAAGATACAAAAGAACATTTTAAAAAATGTAATGTTTCTTTTCAGTTATGCCCATAGCAAGTTGAAAGCAAGCTCTGAAGACAGTTATGGTCTGCATGGTTATAAAAATTCCCTTATTGTTGCTATAGAAGTAATATATTTAAATAGTTTTTTAAAACTGGATGCTTAAATTGTTTATAAATAAAGGAATAGAGGAAGTACTTAGAATAATAATTCTTAACTCCAAAATTGTTTGTTTACCCTATCTATTTTTAAATATGGTTGGTCCTGTGTATAGATATTCCACTACCATGTGTAATATTAATGTCCTTAAATGATACACTTTTTACAGGTGGCAAGGGAATCATGTCAGCTTTGATGGAGGTTATATACTGGAAATCACACTAAAAGGAATATGGAAAAGTGAAATGGAATAGTTCCAAGCAGGCTGGAAGCAAAGAAGAATATTAAATTATCACCCAGGAAACCAGAGGTAGAAATTTTTAAAGAGCTTACCATTAAGGTCAGTTAGAGTTTAGTGTCAAGATAAAAGATACATATATATATATATATATATATATATATATATATATATATATATATATGCATTTACCTAAGCTGTATGAAGGAACAGAAAGTCAGAAAGAGCATTAAGCAAGAAAAGCCCTGCCCTGGGTGGTGAGGTCCAGGCTACAGCTGCTCCCCACACTGAAGAGGAAGCTTAGGAGGTCAGTGATGGGAGAGGCAGAGATTCTAACCCTCCCCCCTCTTATACTTAGACAAGTGACATTCAGCTGCGTGGTTGCAAATGCCATTAGGCAAATGAGCAAATGGCAGTGAACGAATATGCCTTTGAAAGTCTACATGATATTCTAATTCAGAAGTCAAAGTCTTAGATGTCTGTGACCGTGAGTAATTGTTTTTGTACTAGCTGCCAAAAAAATCACAGTAAAGTCATTTTAGACACTTCAGTCTAAACACAGGGAAGCTTTTATGAGGCTAATAAACCCATCTCTACTATGTTGTAAATTCGTATATTTCAAAATTCTTTTTAAAGTATATAACCTTTTCTCAAGTACACACTGTACATGGTTTTGGAATGAAAGCATTGCAACATGCCATGGCCGGAAGGACTAAAGTTGAGATTTTAAAGTGAAGTACTGAAAAACGGCTGCTTCTGTGGAAGAGCCCCACACATCACTACAGCTGCAGCCTGACTACCACGGGCTGTGGTTACGCCTTGGGCACCAGAGAAAGAATGGCAAGGCCTGTGGTTGGTGGGAGGTTGTGGCGTTGTTTTTCCAACCATGATTCTGAATATATTTGTATTTCACCTCAGGTTAGAAAACCAATCAACTAACCAACAATGACAATTTCACCCAAATTTACTCATGTCATGACACAGAGAGTTTAGTGCATATGGCTGGAAAGCTGTAGGGTGAAGCAGCTATCAGTCAAGGGCAATACCAAAGGGCAGAAAGATCCAGAAAGCACTAAACAGCAGAGCTGGGATGAATTGTAGAGATCCTCTAATCCAAAGGTTCTCAATTCATGGGCTTCGGGCTGCTATCATAACAAAGGAACAATAAATTTATAGATGTCACAAGCCTCATATATAGCACACACTCATACACACAAACACATTCACACACAGTTGCTACATTTTAAACAATAATATATTTAAATCAGTTGTGTTCCCTTTTCCTTTCCAAGATAGCATGTTGTCTCCAACTCTTTGTGACCCTATGGACTGTAGCCTGCCAGGCTCCTCGTCCATGGGATTCTCCGGGCAAGAATATTGGAGTGGGTTGCCCTCCTCCAGGAGATCTTCCTGACCCAGAGATTAAACCTGCATCTCATGTTTCCTGGGCTTCCCTGATAGCTCAGTTGGTAAAGAATCTGCCCACAATGCGGGAGATGCGGGAGACCCCAGTTCGATTCCTGGGTCAGGAGGATCCCCTGGAGAAGGGATAGGCTACCCACTCCAGTATTCATAGGCTTTCCTTGTGACTCAGTTGGTAAAGAATCCGCTGACAATGTGGGAGACCTGGGTTTGATCCCTGGGTTGGGAAGATCCCCTGGAGAAGGGAAAGACTACCCACTCCAGTATTTTGGCCTGGAGAATTCCATGAACTGGATAGTCCATGGGGTCGCAAAGAGTCGGACACGACTGAGCAACTTTTTCACTTTTTTCTTATGTTTCCTGCATTGGCAGGCGGGTTATTTAACACTAGCACCACCTGGGAAAGCCCTTCCAAGATAGTAGCCAAGTTCTTTGTACAACACTGGCTCACCATAAATTTTAATTTTTCCCTGGGTTTTATTTTCTAAAGCCCTGAGCTCCTTAGAGGAATTAAGAGTGGAGAAGAGAGGTGCAAGGTTTAAGTCAAAGGAAGGAAGGTTTTCCATCCTGTAAAAGATTTGAAAGTCTTTTGAGGTTGTCCAGGAGACTGGAAGGAACAATAGAATCAGTGGGGTAGGGAATTCTCTAGTTTCCTAGGACGTCTGGTACATCTGGGAAGGTATACCATCCAACAACCAGAACTTTTAGACTCAGCAAAGATTATCACATGCAGAAAACGAACAAAAGAAGGCAACTGTAAAAGAAGCAAGTGGTTTCGGACAATGAGTATTTCAGGGCTAATCAGTGTGGGTTGAAGATTGGAAGGATCTTAGGGTGGAAGGGGGAGGCCCAGTAATGATTATGTATGTGTGTGTTCAGTCATGTCTAACTCTTTATGATCCCATGGACTGTAGCCTGGCAGGTGCTTCTGTTCATGGGATTTTTCAGGCAAGAATACTGGAGTGGGTTGCCATTTCCTCCTCTGGGGGATCCTCCTGACCTAGGAATTGGACCTGCATTTCCTGTGTATCTGCTACATTGCAGGTGAAACCTTTCCCCGATGAGCCATGAATGAAATTAGATAAATTACGAGACTGACAAAATCATCTTTGTGATATTCAGAGCCAGATTAAGTAGTGTTTTTATTTTTATTTTTTTTTCTTTCTTTTTTTTTTTATTATTATCTTATTTTTTTTTTATTAGTTGGAGGCTAATTACTTCACAACATTTCAGTGGGTTTTGTCATACATTGATACGAATCAGCCATAGATTTACACGTATTCCCCATCCCGATAAAGTGACATTTCACACATACCAGAACTTACTGTATAGTACTGGTGTTGTGCTATAAACATGCACACAAGACTACTCTAAAAATGTACACAGATGTTGTGAGAAATAAAATGAAGTTTGATTAAAAGAAGTTCTAAGTGTGACTTCCTTGGTGACCCAGTGGTTAAGACTCTGCACTGGCAATGCAGGGGCAAGGGTTTGATCCCTGGTTGGGGAAGTAAGATTCCACATGCCATGCTGCACAGTCAAAAACTCCCCACACCTTCCCTAAAGGGGGAGACATGGCCCTCCACTCACACTGGATATTCCTAGAGGCGGTACAGTTTCCTAACTAGCTGTGCTCAGAAGCACACAAACCACTGATGAAATGCTGATGCCTGGGTCCCAGCCCTAATGCTTCTTTTTTTCCTGCACTGCATGCAGGATATTAGTCCTCTGTACTCTGTGCTAAGTCGCCTCAGTCATGTCCGACTCTGTGCAACCCCATGGACAGTAGTCTCCTGGGCTCCTCTGTCCATGGGATTCTCCAGGCAAGAATACTGGAGTGGGTTACCACTTCCTCCTCCAGAGGATCTTCCCAACCCAGGGATCGAACCCGTGTCTCTTATGTCCCCTGCATTGGCAGATGGGTTCTTTAGGACTAGTGCCACCGAGTCCCCTGACCAGGGATCAAACTCATGCCCTTTGCAGTGGAAACGCAGAGTCCCAACCACTGGACAGACAGGGAAGTCCCGGCCCTAGAACTATTGATTCTATTCCTTTTACCTGCACCCAGCACTCTCCAGGTGATTCTGATGCATACATAGGCTCAGGGACCTCTATCTCCTTCAAGACACAGGCATGAACAAATCTATGAAGTAGTTTTAATTACAGCTGAAGATCATCATTATTAATGACAGAGCTTTGCTTCTAGCAAATTCTTCCTTTAATGGACCTTTGAGTCTCACTCCTTTCTATCTCTGGCCTCCTATTCAGTCCTCTCCTTTTCACTCTAATAAATAACTGATCAACTCTACTGGACAACATATGTTCACTAGAGCCAACAAAGTAAACTCTTGTAGTCTGAGAAATGGAGTTTACTGACCCATGGAGTCCATCATAAGTTAACAAAGTGTGTTAAAGTCTCAGAAGGAGTCTCAGGACTTTCTCCTTCTGAAATCATAACTTATCAGTTGAAAGCACTGCAAAATCTTATGTGAATTTCTTTCAAAAACATTCATTGAAGGACTATTACATTAGATGTGCTCTGTCAGGAACAAGGCCTATGAAGGTATCTTAACTGTTTGTACCTTCCTCCCTTCATGAAGATCACCACATCTTAGTGGTGAAGAGGAAAATTATCCTATCCCTATTTACACTTCTGTACCTGGCTTTTCCCCTACTGTGATACTGTTAGCTGGCATTCTTTGAAATTCATATTAAAATAGTATTGGGAAGAAATGAGGGAATTGAGGACACGATTACTCTTTCCTTTGCTATTTGGGGAGACTTAAAGAAATGAAAGTAAGGAGCTGGTAGCACTTAAGATGAAATTACCTTAGCCTCTAATGGTCAGCCTAGCTCTGTGCTAGGATTAATTTTGTCTAGAGGACATTAACCATGGAGCAAACTCTTCTGTTTCTTGTAAAAGCTGCTGGATGATCCAGGAAGCTAGGACAATGAGGCACCTGTGGGTTGTTCTTTTTAATTAAAAACTCTTTAATGGGATGGACTTTTAGGCATTTACTTGTGGTAAATGCTAGAATTTGGTCCACCTCATTTTGCAAAGTTCAATTTGTAAATCGTGTTTAAAAATAGCCTCCTGGTTTGAACACACAATAAAAAATCTACAGCAGAACCTGAAGGATGGATTTATAGGCTATTCAGATTAGAAAGCAAGTAAGATTGCAAAGTGTCTGTTGTATGGATGGATATTTGTAAGTGCCTGGAAACTGGCAGAGGACTCCTGAGAAAACAGAGAGGGTCAACCAAGAGACTATCACATTGGGAGACCTTGGGCCATTACAGCTGAGAATGGATTTGAACAGAAAGTCTTCTGATCAATCTACAAAATAAGAGTTGAGCTAGCCAGAGAGCTGGAAGGATAAAAAAAAAATCCAGTGAGAGCAATTGTTACGCAGTTAGTGAACTGTGAAGCTCAGCTGTATGGAGAATGCTATCCTGATATGAACTTTCAGAATGTTTCTTAGGAAGGATCAGTGGAGTAACAGTCTGTTATCTGGGAGCAAATGCCTCACTTCCCATTATTTCAACACAAATCCAGCATCTTGGCCCTTAGGAGAAGGTGAGTAAAGAACACTTCATAGTAACCAACTTCTATTAAAGCTCCCTATATGGCAGAAAGGGAAGAAGAACTAAAGAGCCTCTTGATGAAAGTGAAAGAGAAGAGTGAAAAAGTTGGCTTAAAGCTCAACATTCAGAAAACTAAGATCATGGCATCCGGTCCCGTCACTTCATGGCAAATAGATGGGGAAACAGTAGAAACAGTGAGAGACTTTATTTTGGGGGGCTCCAAAATCACTGCAGATGGTGATTGCAGCCATGAAATTAAAAGATGCTTACTCCTTGGAAGGAAAGTTATGACCAACCTAGATAGCATTTTAAAAAGCAGAGACACTACTTTGCCCACAAAGGTCCATCTAGTCAAAGCTATTGTTTTTCCAGTAGTCATGTATGGATATGAGAGTTGGACTATAAAGAAAGTTGAGAGTCGAAGAATTGATGCTTTTGAACTGTGGTGTTGGAGAAGACCCTTGAGAGTCTCTTGGACTGCGAGGAGATCCAACCAGTCCATCCTAAAGGAGACCAGTCCTGAGCGTTCATTGGAAGGACTGATGTTGAAGCTGAAACTCCAATACTTTGGCCACCTGATGCAAAGAGCTGACTCATTTTAAAGACTCTGATGCTGGGAAAGATTGAAGGCAGGAGGAGAAGGGGACAACAGAGGATGAGATGGTTGGATGGCATCACCGACTCGATGGACATGAGTTTGGGTAAACTCCGGGAGTTGGTGATGGACAGGGAGGCCTGGTGTGCTGTGGTCCATGGGGTTGCAAAGAGTCGGACATGACTGAGTGACTGAACTGATACATCAGAATTTGCATGGATGGTGATTGCATGTGTTACAATATCTAGAAAAGACAACTCCATGCAAGCTTCCAGCTTAATTTCATTAGCCCCTATTTCTCAACTGAAGATTTGTATATTAATATTTCAAGCCTTAATTTACAGCCAAAAATCATCTCATTTATTCATTTGTTCTAACAACACTCATGGCAAGCTATTTGAGGAACTGTATCAACAGTAACATTGAGCTTTCTGTTATCCTTATATTTATGCATTTGTCCCATACATTTCTTTTTTTTTTTTTTTGGCCATACACCCAGTGGCATATGGAATCCTAGTTCCCTGACCAGAGATTGAACCTGGGCCCCCTTGCAGTGGAAGCCTGGAGTCTCAACCACTGGATCTCGGGGGAAGCTCCGATTTGTCTCAAACATACTTTTAAGTACCTTCCACATGCTGGGACTGTACCAAGTTCTAGGGATAAAAATACAGACCCAATTTATCTACTCCTCAACCTAACCACTGAAAGGATGACATTACATTAATAACTAAAAGGAATGTGTAATTACAAGCTGATATGTATTATATCAATCAGGATAAGCTAAATTACACAGTGTTCACAAATAATCTCAGCTTGCAACAACAAAGGTATATTTCTTGTTCACAAAAACGTCTACTTTAGAACCATGCAATTCTCTGGGGCAGACAAAAACTGTCCTCCAGGTAGGAATTCAATATACATATTGCATATCTTTCAAATTTCTCATAAGGGAAATTCAACAAAAGTTTAGCAGCATTTGTGAAGCGTTCTTGTCTGGAGAATCCCAGGAACAGAGGAGCCTAGCAAGCCACAGTCCATAAGGCGGCAAAGAGTCGGACACAACTGAAGCGACTTACCATGCATGCACACGTGAAGGGTTCTTGTACAATTAACTTAAGGAAAGCATTCCGTGCATTTTCCAACCATTAGCTACATTGCTATCCAGTGTGGCTTGATGAAACCTGTAGAAACCGTTTTGATCACAAGAACAGATACTTTCCATTAGGGTAACTCACTGGCTACCTAAGGTTATAAGCTTGATGGTTCAGAATAATAAATTTGATTTAAAGGTTCAAAATTAATATATGTGGGAGGTAAAAGCAAGAGAAAATGGAGATGAATTGTACATGTAGAGTGAGCAGCCCAGTCGTAGTGTATGCAAATAGCCACCAGACTCGGGATTAAACAAGGATCTGTCTAAAATAATCCAGGCCCTTATTATGTGAGAGAGAAATTCTAACTGCAACTGAGCAAACAGTGCAAGACTCCAAAGAGAATTCACTCACCCTGTATCTTTATAAAATCAGACCAAAGAGTGACCTTCTCATTAAAGATAAGCAAACAAGAAAAAGACAAAACCAATGGAAAAAATTCCACAACCAAAAAGGAGAGAAATGTCATATTTAAGATGAGAGGAACTTCCTACTTAAGAAAAGGTCTACTACAAGAGTCACAAGACTGTCAGCAATATAGCTTTCATGCTTCCAAAATGTAAGGATCTGTGAAACAAGAAAAGAATGTAGTAAGACAGCAGGAAATTAATCAGAAGGTTCTTTAGGCAGAGGAAGAGAAGAAAAGGGAACTAGTTAAAATAAGAAGTTATTACAAGAAAACCATAAATGTACTGGCAGATTTAAAAATCTGCCTGTAAAATTATTCGTCCAGTTAATTAAAAATACAAAAAAAATCAAAGAAATTTGAGATTATCTTCCAGAAGACAGAGGAAAAGGATGGAAATAAACATAATGATAAAGAGTGTGACAAATATGAAATGCAAAAAAAATCCCTTATGTATGTATAATTGATAGTCCTAAGATACAATAAGAGCAAATAATAGATTACTGGGACAATAATCAAACTCATAATAGAGTAGAACATTTTTATGAGCTTAAGACAGTCCTGAGTTAACACTATGTCAAATAATTAATGAGAAAAAAAGATCTCTTACAAAATCAATGGAAAAAAACTCAAACACCTGAAAAAAAAAAAGAAACAAAATCAAGAAAATAAGTTGTCAATAAACATTTAAATCTATACTCTTCCTAGCAATAAAAGAAAATAATATCTTAAAAGTGTCATTTTTCATTTGTTTAATTGATTTGAACATTCTGAACTCATTTGTCCCAACTCTAGGAAATCTGTAGCAAAATATGTATTCTCACACATCAATGATGAAAAATCATTCTGAGCTTACTAAAAGGTAACCTGATGTTGTATTTTCAAAGTCTTAAAGCTTTGGGTGCTATAACTACACTGCTAGGAATTTAGCTTAAGAAACACACAGAGAAACACACAAAGATATATGTATAATGAATGATATTCACCACAGTCATATTTAATAGTAAAAGAGGAAACAATGTCCTTATGTCCAACCATTATTAAACAAATTACAGTGTGCCCTAGTTGCAGACATGGAGAAGACAGGCATTCAGGTCCATCCAAGTCTGGAGTTTGCCAAGCATATGTAACAAGAAGACAATAGAACAAGATTGCTCAGTCTGCTGGCAGCATTTGGTAGAAGGAAGGGTTCGTGAAGTCTAAGCTGGGGGAGGAGGAAGTCAGGAAGAGTTGCCTGATAATCAGGGAGAAAATCTAGAAGATAACAGCCTATGAGACAAAGCAGCTGAAGAATCAGTATACTGAAAATAATTGAGTGAGATTGCTGGAAAGGGGGATGTGCCATTTCAAAGGCAAAACTCTTCTGAGTGAAAACCAGAGAATGAATGGCCCTGGGAGTGCTTGGCTTGAGCAGTGAAAAGACCATCTCAGAGACTGAAGGACTATTTCTTTACTGACATTGAGCTTGGCCAGGAGGAAGGCAGGACAGTGGGTGGAAAGAAAGTCTGTGAACTAAGAGCTGAAATCTCCTGTGAGGGGGCCTATTAGTCTGCTAGAGCTGTCATAATGAAGTACCATACATTGGGTAGCTTAAAAAAGAGGAATTTGTTTTCTCACAGTTCTGGAGCCTAGGAGTTCAAGATCAAGGTGGGCAGGGCAGGTGGCTGGTTACTCCCTGTGTCTTCACAAGATCTTCCCTCGTATGTCTGTGTCTTAATTTCCTTTTCTTATAGGGACACCAATTATACTGGACTAAGGCCCATCTGAATGACCTCATTTGACCTTAGTCACATCTTTAAAGACCTTATCTCCAAAGGGAACCCTCCTACACTGTTGGTGGGAATGTGATTTGGTATAATCACTATGGAGAACAGTATGGAGATTCCTTAAAAAACTAAAAATTGAGCTACCATATGATCCAGCAATCTCACTTCTGGGCATATATCCTGAGAAAACTATAATCTAAAGGCTATATGCACCCCAAATCATTGCAGCACTGTCTACAATAGCCAAGACATAGAAGTAACCTAAATGTCCATCAACAAAGGAATGGATATAGAAGATGTGGTACAGATATACAGTGGAATATTACTCAGCCATGGAAAGATGAAATAATGCCATTTGCAGCAATATGGATAGAACTAGAGAGTATCATACTAAGTGAAGTCAAAACAGAGAAAGATAAATATCACATGATATTGCTCATGTGAGGAATCTAAAACAATGGTACAAATGAGTTTATTTACAAAACAAAAATAGAATCACAGATACAGAAAACAAACTTACGGTTACCAGAAGGAGAGGGAGGGAAGCATAAGTTGGGAGATTGGGATTGACATATACACACTACTATATATAAAATAGACAATTAATAAGGACCTACCATATAGCACAGGAAACTACTCACTACTCTGTAATGACCTATAAGGGAAAAGAATCTAAAAAAGAATGGGTATATGTATACGTGGGGCTTCCCTGGTAGCTCAGCTGATAAAGAATCCACCTGCAATGCAGGAGACCCCAGTTTGATTCCTGGGTGGGGAAGATCCCCTGGAGACGGGATAAGCTGCCTGCTCCAGTATTCTTAGGCTTCCCTGATGGCTCAGAGAGCAAAGAGTCCTCCTGCAATGCGGAACACCTGAGTTCGATTGCTGGGTGGGGAAGATCCCCTAGGGAAAGGCACAGTAATCCACTCCAGTATTCTTGTCTGGAGAATCCCCATGGACAGGGAAGCCTGGCAAGCTACAGTCCATGAGGTCAAAAAGAGTCGGACACAACTGAATGATGAAGCACAGCATGGCACATGTGTATGTATAACTAATTTACTCTGCTATACAGCAGAAACTAACACAACATTGTAAATCAAATATACTCCAGTAGAATTTAGAAGACAAAGACCTTATTCCAAATAAAGTCACATTCTAAGGCCTTAGGGGGATAAGACTTCAACCTATGAATTTGGATAGGGAGACACAATTCAGCCCATAACAGGGATTGGCCAGGAGGTTGTTAAGTGACAAAAACTAGAATGAACACAGGGGAATGTATCAAATTAGATGAACATAATAAGGGAGAAATGACTTTTAGTGGCAGTGTGGTTTAATATGATACCAACTTCAGCAACCCAGCCATATATGGAAGAAAAAAAAAATCTCTCCATTTGAGAAAGTGATCACAAATATCACATCCTTAACAAGTGAGGCAGGTAAGGCCAGAAAATAAAAGGAACATTTAGTAAAGAAGGTAAAGATATAGCAGAAAAAAAACATTCAGTTAAAATAGTATAATAGATTCACAGTTTATCACACTCCCCCATCTCTAAACACATGCGAATATGACCAAATACAAAAAGAGCAAACAAAAGCAACATAGCCAGGCTTTTAAAGAAGTAAGTATCACTCTAGACCAGGAGCAGAGCAGAAACATCCATGGCTAAAGCACAGTCCTGCTGGGCGCTAATGCAGATGCCAGCAGGAGGTGGGCTGCTCATCATCTCTGGGAATAAAAACACCCCAAGCACTGGGGATGGTCTCTCCTTTCTCGGAGTAACTAAAATAAAATCACTTTGCTTTTATGAAGTTTACCAGTGAGCTCCACTACACTAAATCCAGAAGTGAGCTCTCAACCCTCATGTTCTTTTTTCCTGTTGTTAACATCCATTTGTTTTACCACTCTCTTCTTTTCCCTTAATTCTCTTTGCAACTCTTTTAACTCTTTCCTCTAGAAATGCTTTGTTCACTTAGCTTCACAAACTCCATCCTTATTCTCATATTTCAGTGGCCTCTTTCTCATCTTCTTTACTGGCTTCTCTTCACCTCTCCCCTCTCCAAACATGGGCATAACCAAGACCATGACCCTTGGCCCTATTAATTCTCCTCTCTGCTCACACTCTCTCCCTTTATGACTTCATTCATCTCATGGCCTATTGATCACATATACGACTCCCAGATTAGATGTCTGTCCCAAACCCCGAAGTATATTCCCAACTTCCCATTCACATCTCCACTTGGATATCTTGTAGGCATTCTATTATTTCTAAAGATTTTTTAATGTGTACCATTTTTAAAGTCTTTATTGAATTTGTAACAACATTGTTTGCTTTACAGGCATTGTTTTGAGTTTTTTGCTGTGAGGCATGTAGGATCCTAGCTCCCCAAGCAGAGATCAAACCCTCACTCCTGCACTGGAAGGTGAAATTTCAAAATTCTGGTGACCAGTGGGCCACCAGAGAAGTCCCTTTGGCAGGCATTCTAAATAAATGCTTCCAAAACTGATCTCTTGCTCTCCGCCCCTTCCTGCCACCCACCTCCCATCCCACATGAGTCAAATCTGTTCTTCCACATTCTTTTTAAAAAATATTTATTTGGCTGTGTTGGGTCTTAGTTGTGGCACGTGGCATCTTTCCATGCAATGCACAGACTCTTTAATTGCAGCCTGCAGGCTTAGTTGAGCCGCGCAGCATGTGGGATCTTAGTCCCCCAACCAGGGATGGAACCCGAGTCCCCTGCATTGCAAGGCAGATTCTTAAGGATGGGATCACCAGGGAAGTCCCCTGCTCATCCCACATTCGTCACCATTCTTCATTCATCTTACTGAACAGCAACCCAATCCTTCCAACTGACTACAACACAAATATTGGAGTGGTTCTTCATTGCTCTCTAACTTATTACACACCTAATCCATTTAGTTGAATCTTCAAAATACTTATAACCTCCATCACTTTCACCGAGATTGTTCACTCCACTCACTCCAGCCATGCTGGCCCCCTTCCTGTGCCCCAAGTAAGCACAGTAGGGTTCTTCTGCCTCAGAACCTTTGCACTTCTTTCCTCTGTTTAGAATTCTCCTCTCCGTAGTTCAGGTCTTTACTTGAATATCACTTTCCCAGCAGTCCTTCCCTGATCATTTTATATATGAAAACCAGGATGATGACTATGCCACAGACCTAGAAAGTAATCGGTCCAAACTTGAAGAGAAAAGCAAAGGGCCCCTAGAGAATATCTTCAAATGTAACAAACTGGGCTATTAAGGAGCTGATGACCCTAACCATCAGGTGAAAGCAGGCAATTGTTTTTATGCCAATCTTTAAAGCTGCAGCTGAGAACATAAAGCAACACTGATAATGTACGAGTCACACTCCAGCTAACTGAGATGGATGTTTAGCGAGTACAGTGAGCGGAGTTGAAGGCTCGGCATTGCCCACATGGAATACTGGCCAAATAAATCGAGAATTCACTAAGTACCAGGACCTTGTGTGTGCTTAGTTGCTTTAGCCATGCCCAACTCTTTGCGACCTCATGAACTTTAGCCCACCAGGCTCCTCTGTCCATGGGGATTCTCCAGGCAAGAATACAGGCGTGGGTTGCCATGCCTTCCTCCAAGGCATCTTCCCAACCCAGGGATTGAATCCACATCTCTTGCATCTCCTTTCCTGCATTACAGGTGGATTCTTTACCCATTGAGCCACCTGGGAAGCCCTTCCTAAACAGTTTAAAAGGATTCTGTCATTTAATTCTTATAACAGCCTTATAAAGTAGGTATTACAGTTATCCCCATTTTACAGATGTACTGAGGAGTCTAGGTACAGTGCCTAAGGTGATTTGTTAAGGAAAAGATTTACATTATTATTTACAGTTAAAAAAGCAATTAATATGTGGATCGTTAAGAAGAGTAAAGTCTTTTTAGAAATAGCACAAGCATGCTAAAGTCCTTATCTTTCATGGAAGGGAATGAATATATATTGCTCAAACAGTCTAGTATACAATGATAATTCAAGAGGGGGAAGCATCAGCATATTATCTGGGATGATTACAGAGGTAACCACAAGAAGAACTAAAAAAGAAAATTGGACACTGAGAATCTGGTTGGGGAGGAGATATTTATTTTCTATATGATCATCTCTGTACTATTCAAATTTTATTATCAATACACATATTGCATTTGTAATAAAAATTCAAGACTTCCCTGGTGGTCCAGGAGTTAAGAATCTGCTTTCCAATGCGGGGGATGCAGGCTTGATCCCTGGTTGGAGAGCTAAGATCCCACATGTGGGGCAACTAAGCCTGCACGCCACAGTGAAAACCCAGAAGAGCCAAAAATAATAATAAATTATAATAAAAATCCCTTAAGAATACAAGTGAGGATTTGGAAAAGCAGCTGGGTAGACAGCTGGGCAACAGTGGTGGTGTGCAGAAATCAAGAGCGTCCCCAGCTGTCTGGAGGGAAGCAGCCAGTGATCCAAGAATCAGCAGAGAAGACAAGTTCTAGAAGTAGGGGCAACCAGCTCAGCGCTCTACAGACTGGTGTCTCCTGCCCACCCAATCCGCTCCCCCACCGAAACCCTGTGCCATGCTCAGTACCTCTGAGTACTGGAGAGCTGTCCAGCCTTCACAAGAAATCTGCAGGGGATTTTTTCTGCACAAAGTTTTGTTTTTGGTTTGTTTGTTTGTTTTTTAAATGTGTAACACAGGTGTGATTTCAGTCAATACATTTTTAAGGGATTTCACATGATCTCATTCTTTCCACTGCCAATCACCTCAGTTCCTACAAAGTCATAATATTCAAGAAACGTATGATAGCCCTTTCCAAAAGACAGTTTGCACAATCCACAGCTGCCGTGTCAGTCAGTCAGTCAGTACACATTTCTTTTAGATGGGCTGCTTTGATCTCCAGTGGAATACAGACACACTTCGACATTCCCCATCTGTAATCTTTGGGATCCAATTTCCTCAAGCAATTTACTTTAGGACCATGTTTAGAGTTTGCAGACAGAACTGCCTGGTTCTGAATTTGACACCCTCTAAAAAATGTATTAAGTGCAAATCATATCCACCCCTAAGCTATCATATCCTAGAACAGTACAGATTGTTGGGGTATGTCAACATCTAAGATTAAAAAAAAAAAAAAAAAAGTTTGTTAGGTTTTTCATAGTTTACTTGGCAACTTTGTCTTGTAGTTCTTTCCGACAGATCGAACAGGCAGTTCTATGAGTAAAGGAAACCACACACTTACTCTACGAGGTATTTCCAACGATGTCGGTTTATTGGAAAAGCCCCATCAGGATAGACCTCAACTAGATCTGCAGTTTTCATGTCTGGTACTTCCTCTGTCATTAAGCATACATACATATATTTGTAACTACATACATGTATTTAGGGATATTACTCGTTCCTGTAGGGTAAACCTGCATGTCACACCCATCAGAAGACTGGGGACTTCCGTTGAGTAGGTCAGGCAGAGAACAGTTCTAGAAAGCAAAACCCTGGACCCTTTATTACAATGACAAACAAGCGCACAACTTCCGCAACTGAATTTTTCTCAGTCAGCTCCGGACAAGGCCACCTTCTATCAAGATTGCATCATTTTGATTACACACAATTTTAAACTGCCATGTGATTATCATATAAGACTATCACCTGAGACTTGATTGTCAAAAATGTGTTCATGTCCCAGAAAGGGCTTCACAGGTGGAACATTTTACCCCCAAGCAAATTTGAGTGCAGAGAACTCTCCTTTTTAACGGAGCAAAGAGAAATAAATGCTTTTCTGTGAAGACCCATAAATTGATAATTTACCTTCAAACTGAAGAAGGAAGATTTTACAGAAGACAGCAACTACTGAATCATTCTGTTGTTAAATCAATTACTGCGTCTGATTAGTTTTCCAGTAATCCTTGAAGTAGAGAAAATGTTGGCAAAACAGTAAAAACCTGGCAGCTCAGAAATATAAACATTAGCAGCCATTCAGAAACAGAGGCAACTTAGTACAATGCAGAAGAAGCCTTTGATCTAATTACTTCTGCTAGTAAAGCCTACAATTTCTCTTCCCACTGATTTATTTAGTTTCACAGCATGAGCTCAATTAATTTCTTTTTACTCAGAGGTCATGTAAATTCATATCTTCACTATAAATATTTTGAAATGTCTAACAACTATGCAAAACTTGGTTAACTCTTTAGTACCTGAAATTACCATGTGTACAAAAAGATTACAAATACTTGGTACACAGAAGGCACTCAGGAGAGTATTATTTAAATAGCACAATACAATTAAATCATATCAAATGACTATAAAAATTAGTCATAGTTTAGAAAGTGAGACCATATTTAGACCACGCAATAAATAAATATAAAACCATCAGATTAAATGTCAAACTAAGCAGAAAATTGTAAATGTGCCAATAATTAGAGTTTTGAATAAACAAGAGCAAATATTTAATAACTGAATATTACTGAAACTTCAGATCACTGTGAAGACATTTTGTTTCTGCATTTTCCCCCTTTTGTATTAATATATTTCAGCTATACATTCTCACCAAAGTGGCCTCTATGTTTCACCTGCAGAGAAGATCCCTACAAACAGAATTGACAGAAATGACAATGTACTTTCCTCTTCAGGTGTTGCAAATAATCAGATGGTTACATGTAAACCATGACTCAAGCTTCAGGTAATTATCTAGGTATGGAGTGGGGCTGGGGGTGGGGGGAAGATGATCAAGTACTATACTTAACAGATCACAGCACTTGTTTTCATAATTCAATTGAATTCATCCTAATCTTCTAAATTCTGTTTTACAGAATGAGAACCATCTTAGAGCCAATGTATCTGAAAACAGTCCTTGGAACAGAGGATCTGACATTCCATTTTATCTGTGATTCCTGCCAAATTGAGTGATGCTACATTTTCTAACTCCTTTATCAGGCATTCCTTAGCAAAAGTACTTGGGAGGAAGGATTTTGATTTCAAATTGTGAGAAATGTGTTAGGTTGGCCAAACAGTTCATTCAGGTTTGTCCATAACACCTTAACGAACCTTGTGGCCAATCCAATAGAAGGATCAAAGAAAGAAAGCAGTATTTTTCTTGCTGCTAATTCTGGGGCATTTTATTTCTTTTCAACCTGTTTTATGGTTAACTATTCATCAAGGTCTCAACACACACTGTGGGATGTGTATGTAAAGTAAGAAGATAAAGGAAACCACCAACTTACACAAAATCACATTCCAAAAGCAGCCTGGCACAGTTGTTACACACTCAGTTTCTAATAGCTACACATATCTGGATTCAAATCCCAACGCTGTCACTCACAAGCTCCATGATCTGTAAAGCAAATGGAATAATACCACATCTCTGAGAGGGCTAGGGGGAGACACAGACAAGTAGTAGTAAGAAGAAAGTGTAAAGCTCAGGGCATTGGAGGCCTGGAACCTACTAAGTCATCAATAAATAGCTGGGAGTGCATGCTAAGTCGCTCTAGGTGTGTCTGACTCTTTACAACCCCATGGATTGTAGCCTGCCAGGCTCCTCTGTCCATAGGATTCTCCAAGCAAGAATACTGGAGCTGATTGCTCCAGGGGATCTTCCCAACCCAGGGATCAAACATGTCTCTTATGTCTCTTACACTGGCAGGCAGGTTCTTTACCACTAGCACCACCTGGGAAGTCCAATAAATAGCTATTGTTACTCAAAAATAATTTAGTTTTTGGACCATGGTTTATTCTTTCTCTTAGATGAGAAGTTATAAACACTGGTTAGAATTCCATGTTAGGCTTCCAAAGCCTATTTCACTCATAATGTTTATAGTCTGGCATTCATAGTGTTACAAAACCAAACCACCAATTTCACCGAATCACCAGCCTTGACCTCATATTGTCAGCCAACTTCCCAGACCAGACTCTGCCTCGTTCAGAGCCTCCAAAGTCTGGAGATGCATCAGGAAGAGGTGACCCTGGTGACACCAGCCAGAGCTCTGTGCTTTTCCTGCAGATATGCGATCACCCCAGGTGTGGCTTTATAACCTCGTAAATCTGGTTCTTGGGAGATGTCCAGAGCTTGGCAGTGATCAGGCATTGCTCTGCCGAACCAAACAAGAGCTCAGAGCCAGACCCAGGGACATCGTGTTCCTTGAGCAGTTTTATCCTCCTTGCATGCAGGGCTCAGAACATTGTGGGGATCGATAAAGGTTAATTAACTGAGAATTACAAATGGCTCCTCACAGCTGGCCTCCAATCTCTGCCATGTGCCGTGTTCATTCTTGTCTCTGAGACATGACCGGGAGCTTTCCTTTGGCCTGAACTGCTCTCCCTCCCCTTTCTCTGAGTAAGTCAATCATTATTCCTAAGGCCCAGCTCAGGGGCCACCCTCTCCCAGCGCCCTTTCTGGGCTCCCCATAGTGGGGCACGGTAGCACATCTTGCACTGCCCTGTCCCGCACTGTCTCTGTAGGCCTTTCAAGCTCTCGTGTACACAGAATCATATGGGCAGTGTGTGAACAAAGTGTCTCTGGACTTCATGACCAAACACTCTGTAACAGGCTGGGGAAGCATCCAAGAGCCTGTTCTGTTACAAGCTCCCGGAATGGTTCTGATGGAGGAGATGGCATCATGTGGGAAGCAGAGCATCCAGGCAGAGATGGTCGCACTTACTTTTCTGTCCCCACCAGTGAGTACTGCTCCATCCCCAAATACTGGAGAAGGAAATGACCACCCGCCCCAGTATTCTTGCCTGGGAAATCCCATGGACAGAGAAGCCTGGCGGGCTACAGTCCATGGGATCACAAAGAGTCGGACATGACTGAGCAGCTAAACAACAATCTCCAAATATATTACGTGCTCAATAAATGTTGTTTAAGGGAGTGGGGAGCATTAAAACAAGTAGGTCTTCATCTATCAACAGGTAAGTGTTTACTGAGTATATACTAAGGTATATACTCAGTATATACCTTATATACCGAGTATATACTAAGTATATATATACAAGGTCCCACCAACATTGAAGCAAGTACTTGTCAAAATCCAATGTGGAGCATGAGGTACATGAAATCAAATAGAAATAAAGGGATGCAAGATTTTGCTGTTACCCTGTCACAGAGCCAGAATGTGTCAGGGTCATTTTCAGGCCAGTGGTTCACAACTGTATTCACACACTGGAATCCCCTGGGGACCTTAAAATACCAATGCCTTGACCTTCATCCCCAGAGCTTCCGAATATGTCTGAGACTGACAGTGTGCACCAAGATGTCTAGAAGCTCCCCAGGTGCTTCTTTTGGGTGGCCAGAGTTGGGTTTGTGTGAGCTGCAGGCTCACACAGCCACTATTGGCACCTCTCCAATGACACCTGGTTTACGTCTGCCTCACCTTCCCACATCTGCTTACTGCTCTCCCCCTCTCACCTTTCACCAGATTCAAAGCTTCTTGAAGTCAGGTACCAAATCATATTTTTTTATTTATTCTTTTATTCTCCTAGAGTGCCCATGATAAGAGTCTATACTTAGGGGGTGCAGTATTGTGATTTATAACAAGAAATATATAGCTAGTCTTCATCCCTGTTCCTTGTGTAGAACACCTCTCATTTCTAGTACAGACTCCTAAAACTCTTGGAATTTCCTAAGTGAGGGGAGTGATAAAGGGGTCTTGTGTTATGTAAATGGGGTGGTTTTGGAAAGCCCCTAGATCATCTAAGGTTGGGGACTGATTGCCAGCGGGCCCAACTATGTGATTTCAGAGTTGGAACTTGTAGTCCCACTCCCTAACCTCTGGAGAGAGGAGAGGGGCTGGAGGTTGAATCAACTGCCAACAGCCAGTGATTTAATTAATCATGACTTTGTAAAGAAGTCTCAATAAACTCCAAAAGGACAAGGTTAGGAGAGCTTCTGGGATGGTGAACAAGTGCTGGGAGAGTGTGTGGAAGCTATGTGCCCTCCCCTGATAACTTGCTCTATGACATCTCTTCCATATGGCTGTTTCTGAATTATGTCCTTTTCTAATAAACCAGTAATCTCTTGAGTACACTGATTCTCTGAGTTCTGTGAGTTCCTCTAGAAAATTAATAGAATCCAAGGAGGCAGTTTGCAAGGAATCCAAGGTTTGTAGAACCCAGGGTCTACAGCCCATCAATTAGAGGTGCAGGTGACAACCTGGACTTGTGGTTGACCCCTGAAATGTTGTAAGTATGGTTGTAATGTGAGAGAAAAGGAGAAACACAGAAGGAAGACTGAGATTTTCTTAAATAGAAAGAGAGCAGTAGAAATTTGTGGAATGAGGGAATGAGGATACCACTGACATGGATTTAAATCTCAGCAACCATGAGTGAGTTGGACCAAGAAACATTTCATAAAACTCTAAACCACAGCATGAAAACACTGAATAAGCGCATTTTAAAAAATAGTAACCAGGAACAAGCTGGCCCTTTAAGCACTGGAGAAGTTGCAGAAGAGTTTAAAATGACACAGACTCAACAGAGAACAGCAGCTACAAACCAAAGGGAGCTCTTTAGGAACCTAGCATGAAAAACAACAACAACAAACCCGGACCATCAAATACTTAAACGGGAGCATGTCTGCAGGTCAGCACCATGGACAGAGGTATCTGGAAGGCTCAATAAAGAAGGAACCAAAGGAACCACAAAAGGACTGCGACCCTGCCTTCAAATGACCAATCAAAGCTACTTTCTTTTATCCCAGAAAAAAATATATAACACAAAGGATATTCTATCTATGTTTGAGAAGAATGATTAACTTTAAGCTTTTGTGGTAAGTAAGGTCTTTCAACTAGGAGCATTTGCTATTTTATTGAAATGACAAATCTAATGTAAATAATAAAATTCTATTGTTTCTGGCCCCCTAATGAAACTTCAAGTTTCTAATCCTTTTTTAAAAGCATTTTTATTATTGCATTAGCAAATGATCATAAAATACATCTTTTAGTAGACCCTAAAGATGAAACAGGGAGGCCTGGCGTGCTGCGATTCATGGGGTCGCAAAGAGTCGGACACAACTGAGCAACTGAACTGAACTGAACTGAAAGATGAAACTGAATTCTTTTTAATATAATAAGACAATATGAAAGAATATTAAATCTAAATGGACTCCTCCATCACAAAGTTAGGGCTTGGGTTCAGATAGGCTATCGAGGATGAGATTCACATATCAGCATATTAGAGACTGTGAGAGGCAAGGCAAAGGTAACTCATAAATTTTGAACTCTGCTGGCATACCAGAAGTGGTGAGGGATTTCCCATTAATCTCATTTAATCCTCATCAATGCCCTCTTCCTGCAGGTTTATACTGATATCTCCATTATGCACATGCAGATAGGGAGTATCAGAGAGGATGAGCAAGTTGTCTGAGGTCACACAGCTGCTAAGGAACAAAGTCAGCATTTGGTCTTCTGCCTAACTCTGAAGTTTGCTTCCTTTTTTTAAAGCTACTCAGCTGTGTTACCAGACCTGGGCAGCACACACCATGTTAATCTATGACAAATTGGATATTTCCTTTATCCACTACCTCCTGAAGGCATTATAATCCAGAATAATACACAGATATTCAGAACTAAACTGCAGTCCATGAAAAACAATTTTATTTAAACCAATATTGAAACTATCTCATAATAAAATAACTGTACCTGCTGAGTATAATAACTAAGACAATCACTTTATATGTGGTTTAATAACCACAAGCAGCCTGAAATACAGCTTCATTAAAGCCAGAGTTAGTTTTCCTATTGGTCTCTTGCTCTTTTGTTATACATGTTATATGTTATTTATACATATTCTCACCAATACAGATTAATTAACATGCAAATATGAGTATGACTTCTAAGAATTTAAAACCACTTAAAGGGGACCCAAATGATAGGGAAAAGCTGAGATTTTAATGTGAAAAAAACTACAATACTGGAAAACATTATTTAATTTTAAAAGATATTTATTTATTTGACCATGCCAGGTCTTAGCTGTGGCTCACTGGATCTTTGATCTTCATTGCAGCATGTAGGATCCTTAGTTGTGCATATGGGATCTAGTTCCTTGACCAGGGATCAAAGCTAGGCCACCTGCCTTAGGAGCATGGAGCATTAGCCACTGGACCACCAGGGAAATTCCTAGAGAACGTATTTTGATTTAGTATCTAATGAGTGGGGACTTCCTTGGTGGTCCAGTGATTAAGAATCCACCTCAAAAAAAAAAAAAAAAGAATCCACCTCCCATTGCAGGGGACAAAGGTTCAATCCCTGGTCAGGGAACTAAGATCCCACGTGCAACTGAATCCAAGCTCTAGAGGCTGCATGCCACAACTAGAGAACCTGTGTGCTGCAACAAAGATCCCAAGTGCCACAACTAAGACCTGACACAGCCAAATAAATAAATACTAAAACATATCTACAAAATAAGTTTTCATTTTCCTCTCTGTAAAAAGCATAAGATTACATCTTAAACCATGCATTACAAGGAAAATTTTGTCAATTTTCTGAGCAGATCAATTCATTTACATGAGCCCTTAAAAGTAGAAAATTCCCTCTAGATAGAGACAAAAGACACAATAAACAACCAGGTCAGAGGGATTCTAAGTGTGAGAAGAAGTTAAAGCTTTTACTGGCACTAGGATGCAGAGGGTAACATGATGGAAGGAGCAGAAAAAGCCTAGGATGGCCCCCAGCTGACAGCCATTAAGGAAGCACAGTCCTACAACAACAAAGAACTGGATTTGATCAACAACAGAATGTGCTCGAGAGCACAAAGGAACACAACCCTCCCAACCTTGATTTTGTCTCTGCAAGACTTAAAGTAGAGGACCCAGCTGAGGCATGCTGTACACAACTCTGCTCTATGGAACTGCAAGATAATGAATGAATGTTGTAAGCCACTAAATTTGCAGCAATTTGTTATAGCAGCAATAGAAAGTGAACACAGTATACATACCTTATAATTAACCCTGCTTAATTTGGGGAGGAGTCGTTCATGGATTAGTGGCTCCTAATACATTTAAAAATCACCTCCCTCATCTTTATTTTAGGCTGTTTGGACATATGGTACATGTGCTAATTGATTTTTCCATCACTGTCATGTTTTCAGATCAAAGGATAAACTTAGCAATCTAGAGGGACTCATTCACAAAACACACATCATTACTATAAATACTCACTTCATTCTCGTTCTCACAAAACTCTCTGGGAAAAACTTCCTCATTTGGCTTTTTCTAAATACCTCTGCATCCTTGTTAAGAGGCTTAAGCAATCAGATCATGATTTTGCGTCTTTAAGCATTCAAGAGACATGATCCTGCATGATACCAACAGAATGGAAGAATAATTAACCTGAATTCCTAAACGGAACAAGTTTGGTAGATCTTTGATAGAGAAGTAAGCAGTCAATTCTGGATGGTGACTCAATTTATCAGTCACATCAATCTTTAGAAAACTCTTGTACTTTATAACACTAAACAACACCAGTAATAAAAACAAAGAAAAAAGTTTGCCCATTTTCCACTGATCAAAAAAATTCCTGTTTTCCTTCCCCTGCCACCAGCTCCTGTAGTGTATGTGTGGCAGATAATCTATTAAGATATGACTTTATATTCTTGTTCCTGCTACTGCAATAGGATCTAGGAAAAATAAGGCAAATTTAGCTCCCTTTCCTTCTAGATAAGACAAAGTCTTCAGTTTTGCATTCAGGCCACCCAGAAATATTGGATTTAGGAATTGAAAACAGAAATTGCCAGAAACTTGGGGAAAAAAAAAAGCAAAACCACTATCCAGGCTTTGGAGTTTATTACTAGCCAAAGAGATGGATGTGGCTTTGAGTTTAGATGGTTAAAATGACCTGGAAATTAAGAGAGACTGAAGAGGTGCTACAGAGCCTGCCTCTGCCCTCCCCTATCCTACTGATTGTCCATGATGTCTGATGAGATGGTCAGGGAGGCTGAAGCCTGAGTACAAGTGAGGCAGGGGGTAGATGCCCCCTCTCCCCCAACAAGATAAGCATTAGGAGTTGATTCCTTATGGACAGAAACTCCAAAATATCAACAGCAGGGCAATCGAGAGAGGAGGCTGGGCCGTGCCCAGATAAGAGACTATGTATTTGTCATTCTCAAAGTCAAGGAACCTTTCTTGACTAGTAAATTCCTTGCAGGTCAAAAGAAGAGTGATGCTAAGTCTACCCACAGGCCTCTGCTGGAATCCACCCTGGCTGAGAGATTTGCGTGCACACATTGTGGTGTTGGAGAAGACTCTGGAGGGTCCCCTGGACAGCAAGGAGATAAAACCAGTCAATCCTAAGAAAATCAATCCTGAATATTCACTGGAAAGACTGATGCTGAAACTGAAGCTCCAATACTTTGGCCACCTGATGCATAGAGCTGACTCTCTAGAAAAGACCCTGACACTGGGAAAGATTGAGGGCAGGAGGAGAAAAGGGTGACAGAGGATGAGATGGTTGGATACCATCACTGACTCAATGGGTCGCAAAGAGTCAGACACAACTTAATGGCTGAACAACAACAACAACCTAGGAGGATCCTGAGATGTACCAAATACGGATTCAGAACCAGACAAATCAAAAAGATTGGCCAAAGGAAACCCAGAAGAAATGCCCCCATAAGTGATTTAAACTACCACGAGGGTGTGACTCTCTGAGTACCCCTATATGTCTATCCACACATACTGCATTCTGTTTCTTCCTAATAAACACTTGACTTGTTTCACTACTTTCCGTCTTTGTGGGAATTCTTTTCTGCAAAGCCAAAGGGCCAGAGCCATATCACTGACCACGGGTCTAGTGACTAGGATTTAGCACTCTCACTGCTGAGGCCCAACCTCAATCTCTGGCTCAGAAGGGAAACCCTGCTTTGAGCTGCTGTAGGCTAAGGCCACTGGACATCACAAGTAGATTGACTGACGTGAAGAACGATGCCTACTCCCACATCCACTGATGGGAGATGGGCCTCCTGCCTTGCAACAGACCACAACACACAGCAGTGACCACAATGGCCTACAGAGTTGGAAGCCCTTCCCCAAATTCTCTAAGTCACAGAATACCATGGGACCCTTGGGCCACTATCAGGGACAGAGGCCTCCAGTAATCACTGAAACTGGGTAGCTGGCTACACTAGTCAACAGGGGTTAAGACAGAGACTGAACTCTGTTAGACTGAACTAACAGAGACAGATACAGAAATACGCAGCAATGTGGTGTTCTTGTACACAATTGTGGAGCAAATTCATGCAGCTATATGTGTATGTGTGGACCAGCACATGAGGAGAGTAGATTAAGGGAATCCAATAAATTCCCTTAACCTATAAATAGCTATAGCTTAAATAGCTATAAAAGGAAGGAAACTGGAAAGGGCCCTGCTCCTTTCTTCAAAAGGATTTCTTGATCATTTGTGTTTGCTGATGAGGACAGGAATTTGCCAGGCACAAGCAAGACAGCAGAGAAGCTTGGAAGTGGACACAGGAGGAGGAAGTGCTTCCATGCCTGTGACTGAAAACACAGTCCAGTGTCCCATTGATCTGTAAAGTACCTGCATTCCTTTTGGGTTGGCCAATCCAGCTTGCTGCAGACAGCCATTTACTGTGATATCTGAACATGTGACTTTGTGCTTTATTTCCTTGATAAAGTCCAAATCAGTGCTCAGGAACTATCACGACTCTGTAGGGCAGATTTGTGCTGCAAAGGGAAGAGATGGGAGCTGACACTAAACACCAGGGCATTTTTCCACTTCTAAAATCTACGTTAATTTCAGTGATGATACAGTCAGGTAAATATACTGCTTGCAATAAATCAGTTGCCTACTTATTCTCTTTGTATTAACTCTCCCTCTCTCTCACACACACTACACACACTAGCTACATATATCACACAGAGACACACACATGCACGCACCTGCAAGAAAATTAAGCCCACGAAGATACTTTATTAGTGGAAAGTCACAGCTGACTTAACTTTCAAAAGTCAGGCAATTCGAAGTTCCTTCTGTAACTTTATCTCATCTCCACTACATAAGCACACAGTGAAGCATGAAACCTAAATATGCAAGCAGAATATCTTTGCACAAAGGGGACACATTCTTGCAGTGATGACTTTGTCATTCCTTGCCCTGTATCTTTAAAATGACTTCTACCAGAGTCAGCTTCTTAACCATCTCTCTTTCACCTGAGCTCCTGCCATAGTCAAGACAAGCACTGGGCTTAAAAGCTGTATTTCATGCCAATAAGAGAGTCAAGGCCAAAAAAGAATGGGAGGAAAGGTCTCAGGTCCTATTCCCCACAGACAACTCGGCCACCATAGGCCACATGCATGCACGTCCTTCATCATTCCCAATCCAGTCCTTTTGCAAACACCACTTACCCCCTTTCAGATGACTTCCTGGGATTTCTCTGGTGGTCCAGTGGCTAAGACTCCAAGCCCCCAATACAGGGGGCCCAGGTTCGATCCCTGGTCAGGGAATCAGATCCCACAAGACACAACTAAGATCCTGTGTGCCACAATTAAGACTTGGTACAGCCAAATATAAATAAATACATTTTAAAATTATATATAAAAGAAGACGACTTCCTGACATCTTTGACAACCGCCATTTGCCACCTCCTTAGAACTTGAGATCAAAGCTCACATCTTCCAGAAAGTCTTTTCTGATTTAATTATTTCATCAATTCTTTCAACATGTGGGCATTCAGTTATCAAGAGAATATTCTGCCCTCGCTGACACGTATCTTTACAAGTGAGATAAAGCACAGCTAATGTTAGAGAGAAGTTGAATGATGGTTATCATAGCAAGCAGATTTAGACTTAGATGAGTCATAAGAGAGTAGAATTGTAGTTCGTGGTATTAAATAAAATTTGGGGAATTTAGTAAGAGCTCTATAGACCACATAGCCAGGAGACCTCTGTCACTTTAACAGGTGGAGCTCTGTAAGAGGAGAGAGGAGCCAGCACTGAACTAGGAGTCAGGAGACATGGGTCATTCAAAATCTTATGACTTGCTATTTGCCTTACCTGCTACACCATTAGAATGTAAATTCTTTGCAAATAAGCTGTGTGCTCCTCTTCTCCCTGACACACACATATCCCCTACAGTGCGAAACTGGAGAATCATCTCTATATACCAGGCACTCTGTAAGTATTTGTTAACCTATGCTTACATATGTAGCTAGGGCCAGAAAGAGTTCTGGTGGTTTTACAAGGATATAGGCAACTTTATAAATGTACAGCCCACAGAGCTTAGAAGAATTCTGGAGATGACTTAGTCCAGAATTGGTATTTTTACAGAGGCACAAACCAAGGTCACAAGGGCTCATCAAGAGCACAGCGCCAGTCAGGGACACGGGTGGTACAGCACTGAGCTTCCTGAACTACTGGATCAGCAACCCTCTCAAGGCCGGCGTTAAAACGTGTAAGGGAAAATCTGCTTCAGATTCCAAATAAAGGCTAATTCCCAAAGAACGTTCGAACTACTGCACAATTGCACTCATCTCACAGGCTAACAAAGTAATGCTCAAAATTCTCCAACCCAGACTTCAACAGTACATGAACCATGAACTTCCAGATGTTTGAGCTGGATTTAGGAAAGGCAAAAGAACCAGAGATCAAATTGCCAACATCTGCTGGACCACTGAAAAAGCAAGAGAGTTCTATGAAAACATCTATTTCTGCTTTATTGACAACACTATAGCCTTTGACTGTGTGGATCACAACAAACTGTGGAAAATTCTTCAAGAGATGGGAATACCAGACCACCTGACCTGCCTTCTGAGAAATCTGTATGCAGGTCAAGAAGCAACAGTTAGAACTGGACATGGAACAACAGACTGGTTCCAAATAGGAAAAGAAGTACATCAAGGCTGTATAGTGTCACCCTGCTTATTTAACTTATATGCAGAGTACATCAGGCGAAATGCCAGGCTGGAGGAAGCACAAGCTGGAATCAAGATTGTCAGGAGAAATATCAATAACCTCAGATATGCAGATGATACCACCCTTATGGCAGAAAGTGAAGGAGAACTAAGAGCCTCTTGATGAAAGTGAAAGAGGAGAGTGAAAAAGTTGGCTTAAAACTCAGCATTCAGAAAACTAAGATAATGGCATCGGGTCACGTCACTTCATGACAAATAGATGGGGAAACAATAGAAACAGTGACAGATTTTATTTTGGGGGGCTCCAAAATCACAGCAGACGGTGACTGAAGCCATGAAATTAAAAGATACTTGTTCCTTGGAAGAAAAGCTATGACCAACCTAGATAGCATATTAAAAAGCAGAGACATTACTTTGCCAATAAAGGTCCATCTAGTCAAAGCTATGGTTTTTCCAGTAGTCATGTATGGATGTGAGAGTTGGACTATAAAAACAGCTGAGCACCAAAGAATTGATGCTTTTGAACTGTGGTGTTGGAGAAGACTCTTAAGAGTGCCTTGGATTGCAAGGTGATCAAATCAGTCAATCCTAAAGGAAATCGGTCATGAATATTCATTGGAAGGACTGATGCTGAAGCTGAAACTCCAATACTTTGGTCACCTGATGCAAAGAACTGACTCATTTGAAAACACCCTGATGCTGGGAAAGATTGAAGGTGGGGAAGAGAAGGGGACGACAGACTATGAGATGGTTGGATGGCATCACCAACTCAATGACCATGAGTTTGAGTAAGCTCTGGGAGTTGGTGAGGCGTGCTTCAGTCCATGGGGTCACAAAGAGGTGGGCACAACTAAGCAACTGAACTGAACAGAACTGCTTCAAAACCTCAATGTTATGACATGAAAACTTTCCAACTCCTAAGGCAAACTGCCATTTACAATAATAATACATTTTTGTGTGTCTACTGGCAAGATGTTTTGCTTGGTGATTTTTCTATATGGGCTAAATGTTTTTCATAATATTTTAAAATAAGACCTGTATTGCTTAGGATTACATGTGGCTGAATATATCCAGAGATCCCCAAGTAGTAGTGGCTTAAATGAGAATGACATGAATTTTTCCGTTACCAGTGCAGGAGATGTAAGAGATGTGGGTTCAATCCCTGGGTCAGGAAGATCCCTTGGAGGAGGAAATGGCAACCCACTCCAGTATCTTTGCCTGGAAAATCCCATGGACAGAGGAGCCTAGCAGGCTACAGTCCATGGGTTCACAAAGAGTCAGGCATGATTGAAATGACTTGGCAAAGAAGTCCAGCAGCGGGGGATTCAAAGCTGCTGTGGGTTCATATCTCTTCTGTTCCATATCTCTCCCATATTACTTTTGGGTTCAAGGTTCTCCTTGGGCTCCTCCATTTCTCTAAATTCACCCAGATGGGGAAGAGAAAGGGCACACTCCTCTTTTTCAGATGACCTCTTGAAGGTTCCAAACAACAATTCTGTTTGTATCATCTTAAATAGATTCTAGTCACGTGGTCAGACTTGGCTGCAAGGGACCTTAGACCATGTTGTCTTTACTATCAGTGTTCTGCTACTAGGCAAGAATAAGGGGAAAATATGAGGAGCTACTGGTATCCTTTTCCACAGAATTTCTGCTCAATAATCCCTTTCTGAATAAATTCAAATGATACTTTAATATTATACAAACAATGTTAAAGCAGAAGTATTAAATGGAATGCTATGATTTACATAGATAAAGTAATATGAATAATGACAATAGTTTTAAACCCATTTGGTATAGAAGGAATATTTTAGTAAAAGGCAATTATTATAAGATCACATCTTTGCTTTATTGATATTTAAAGTAGCGGAATAATCCCAGGGCTATTAGATAATCCCTCATAGGGCAAGAAATTAGTCACTGGGTCATGACATTTGTCAAGAGAGCTCATAAGAATGGGTGATTTCTTCAAGCATCTGTTCAGCTCTTTCCACCCACCTCACCTGCCACTTTCCTAGTTTCTTAGCTCTGGCCAAAGGACAAATCATCACCAAGGCAACCAAGGCTCTTCACTCTCCCTGGCTGATCCTGGTCATGATCAGACAAGCACTAAAAATCAAGAGATGCTCTAGAGCAGATAAAAGTCCAGTTTTGCTTCTGTCACAGGATGCCCTGTGTCTCGGTCTCTGAACCCAAATACAGAGATTAAGATTGCAGATTCTCTCTTCCTATTCTTCATGTGGAAGAGACTACTATGAGGGAGTCTGGAAAACGTGAGTTACTCAAAGTTTAAATTTTAAATCAATGAAAAAGATTTTTCACATCAGACTTCACCAGCTCCTTTATACCCCTCCCAGACAGCTGTTCAGAATGAGAGCCTGTGAACAGAAGAATGGATGAAGAAGATGTGGTGTGTATATACAATGGAATGTTAGCCATAAACAGGAATGATATTGGATCATTTTTAGAGACATGGATGGACCAAGAGACTGTCATGCAAAGTGAGGTAAGTTAAGAGAAAAACAAATACCATATGTTAATGCATACATGCGGAATCTAGAAAAATGGTACAGATGAACCTATTTGCAGGGCAGGAATAGTGACACAGAGGATGGACAAGTGGACACGGGTCGGGGTGAGATGAACTGGGAGGCTGGACTTAAAGTATGCACACTACCATGTGTAAAACAGATAGCTAGTGGGAAGCTGCTGCATACTGCAGGGAGCTCAGCTCAGTGCTCTGTGATGACCCAGAGAGGTCGGGTGGGGTTGGGGGTGGGAGAGAGGTCCGACAGAGGGGATGTATGTATATATACAGCTGATTCACCTCATTGTACAGCAGAAGCTAACACAACTTTGTAAAGCAACAATAAAAAACCCAACACTGTAGACCCGATAAAAAATGGTAAAAAATAAACAAATAAAAGAATCAGAGCCTGGCCCCTATACTTCACATAGAAAACCACCAAAAACTCTTCTGCAATACTGTCTCAACACAAGACTAATACTACTCCAACACTGTAGCCAAAGTCAAGGAAACACTCCTCTTAACAGCCGATTTCCTTCTCTCCATTGCTACCAGCTCCAGCGTCCTATTGTCAACATTGAAGAAATTCTAGACCTCTTTAGCCTCCATCATGATATGACTGACTGTGATCTTCTGGATTTCTAAAGGTTCCTTTGACCCTCAAATTTACTTTAGAGCCTTCAAGTTACCTGTCCTCTCTGGATCTCACTTATCTCATTAGAAAAATCAATGCTTTAGAAAAGACAATCCCTAAAACATGTCCCATCCCACCAATGCTACAACATAACCACCGAATAGCAAGGCCACGTCACAGAAGTGAAGCTTTAAATTTCTCTTGCAATGTTTCATTAAGAACTACAGCCATTTAAAAATAATTTGACAATTCTTCTGGATGAATTCTTCTGAAGAAGAAATCGTTTGTATACATCATCCTGTCTTATCAAACTTTCACAGCTGCCCATGAGTGGTAATACACTGTGCCATTTTGAGAGGGTTGGTGAAATGAAAAGTGATGGAGCCTGCCAGGTAAGTACCAATTAAAATGATTTCAAATCATTTAAAATGAGTATTATGTCACAGCCACTGCTTTTTGGAAGAACTAGGACTTTGTCTTTTCTGCAAGGGGAACAGAATCATCTCGCTTTCCAACTCTGCAGGAGTATCTGACAAGGACTTGTGCAGTATACATTCTACAGCACTCATTGTAATTTCAAGTTCAAAGCAGCAGGGACCACAGTATATGCTGCACCCCACGAAGACCAGCATCATCTTTTTTCCCCATTTCCCTCCTTTGCCTTTGCTTCTTTTCCAGGATTTCTGTGTGCCCTACTCTGTTGCATAAAGAATAGTTCCCTAGGGACGATTTCTGATGCTCACTTTCTGATGACAACTCTCTAGTTGGTGATAAACAATACAGAAGCTTTAACTTCCAACCACTCATCCATTTGCCCTTCAAATTACAATGTAAGATCTAGTATTGTCACTTTCAAGTGGTTTAGAGTTTTCACCCTTCCACTCTTCAGTCCTTCTAAATAGGACTGGCTAAAGGAGAATTGTATTTTAAATGCAATATCATCCAAAAGTGAGTGTAGGGAAGTGTACTTCCTAAGAATCAAAGTAATACTTGCAAAAACATTTTTTGCAGCCTACTGTTTGGTTTTGTATATTCAAAATGTCACTCAATACTTTGCATACAAGACTTTTATAGCTCCAAGTTAAGATGAATGCTGGCTACCATGAAAAAACCTTCTTAAACTTTGCTTCAGGGAAGGGCTTAACTTTAAATATGGCGTTCCACAGGAAAAAAAGGGAAGTTCCTAAAAGCCTTAATTAACCTTTACTCATTTCAGCATATATTATCCTCCAGAGAAGACTGGACCCTCTTGGCTAACAGTTCTCCAAAGGACAAGGCTGTTTGGTTAACTTACACTAAGGGTGCAGACTGAGAATTTAAACTCTGCACTGCTTATGCAGCAAAAACATTTTCAAAACACTAATCAATTTCAATGAAGCCTCCATAATTGAAATTTCTCATTTTAGATTTTTTAATTCACCTTAGGACAATAACATTTAAAATGTATTCGGCTTTTCATGAAGATTATGCTGAAGGCGAAGAAGGAAGCCCCTGCCCCTCCCAAAGCTAAAGCCAAAGCAAAGGCCTTGAGGGCCAAGAAGGCAGTGTTGAAAGGGGTCCACAGCCACAAAAACAGAAGATCTGGACATCACCCACCTTCTGGCAGCCCACACTGTGGCTAATATTCAAGGTAGTCCAATATCCTCGGAAGAACGCCCCTAGGAGAAACAAACTTGACCACTAGGCCATCATCAAACTCCCCCTCACCACCAAGTCAGCCATGAGGAAAACAGAAGACAACACGCTGGTATTCACTGAGGATGTCAGAGCCGGTAAGAACCAAGTTAGACAGGCTATGAAGCTCGCAACTTTGATATGGCTAAAGTCAACACCCTAATCAGGCCTCATGGACAGAGAAGAAAGCATATGTTCAACTGACTCCTGACTATGATGCTTAGGATATTGACAACAAAACTGGGATTATCTAAACTGAGTCCAGGGATTTCCCTGCTAGTCCAGTGGCTGAGACTCTGCACTCCCAATGCAGAGGGCCTGGGGTGGATCCCTGGTCAGGGAACCAGATCCCACATGCCACAACTAAGAGACAGCATGGCCAAATAGATAAATAAACAAAAACTCTGAATAAACTGAGACCAGCTGGCTAATTCTAAAACAAAAGTTTTCAGTACAAAAATAAAGCATTCAAACTCTTTATAAATGAACTACATAAGTTTATACTTTTTTGCACCATGAAGATTAAAGAATACAGTCTTTTATGAACAATTTAAATTTTAATTTTACTATCCATTATTGTTATAGAAAGCAAAGGGAGTTTGGTTTTAAACAAAATAATCTTGATAAAGTCACTTTACTTTTCTTTCATATATAAACGTGAGATGTTTAGACCATAAAACTGCTAATAATCCCTCTGGCTTTAAGACCTTATGAAGTGATAAAAAAGAAACTTTGGCTCAATTTGGACCTTTCCATATTTTTGCTGTGCTTATATCCCTTACATTATAATAATAATGCTGTAGAACTTAACTTTTCTTGAGGTACTTTCAAACCCATTATCTCATCTACTCATGGAAAGATGTAGTTGGGGAGAAAAGATCTTCATATTCTTGCTCACATGTTTTTCTCTGATAATTGCTAAGCCTGGCGAATTTATCAAAGCCATAAAATCCTGACCTGGAAAGGTCACTTAATTTATACCTTTTTGCAGCCTTCAATGAAGCCAAGGATCAGAACAACACTGAGTTTTTCAGACTTCATCCTGTGCCTCTTGATTAATTTAGACCCTAAGTTATTATTTTTTTCTTCCTATTTTTTAAAAAATCTGCTAAATGATTTTAAATGGCAAACTAAAACACAATGTACATCCCTGCAAGAAAAGAAACATGACAGGCTACAAATAATGGTTTATTTCAGAGTAAGATCTCACCAAGGAAGTGTAAGCGGATAATCACTTAGAGAAGTTTCAAACATGAGACAGCTTAATTTTGGAATGGAGGATTAAGAGTGGCTGATAATACAAAAATCTGGGAGGTTTCTTCCATATACATTCCTTTTAGTTTCCCCATAACTTATTTACATACTCACTCAGTAACTGTATTGAGTACTTGTTACCAGCTCTCCTCGGTGTTTGCTGTCTTGGGGGTGTAAAGGTGAATAATAATGGAAAGTAGCCAACACCTACTGAGTGTCTAGTGTGTGCTCGGCCATGCCAAGTGCTTCACGTGCAGTTTAGGCCAGCCTTAAGCTCCACTGCCAGGAAACGGTGGCCCCTGGGTTCTAACACTGATCTGCTTGCCTGGACTCCATGCTGTCAAGTGCCTCTCATTTTAAGAGTAAGCCAGAGTTATAGCTGTCAAGGGGATTCCCAAAATCTAGCGAGCGGGGTCATCTGCTAATTCTTCCCCCAAATTGATACTTACCTCTAAGTTGTTCATTTGTGTCAACGATTCTTCTCCCACCCACCGCCCCCCCAAATAAAACAACACAAGTTCAGAAGTTATCTCTATAGAGAACTTTTTTCAGTTCCTTAAATACGCATTTGTTAATTACCTGGTAATTGTTTAGTGCCTTTTTAAATGAAGTGTGAAGTCACTGAAATACTGTGAAAATTTTGGTAGAATTTATGACTTTTCCTTGGGGACTGCTTCATACTGAAATGAGCAGCTACCTTCTCAAGCTTTACGTAAATGAGCAGTTGGGGCATCAAAGAGGAGGGTCCTACAGTTACTACTTGATTTTTGTAAAAAAATAAAACTCATATTGATAAGGATACAATGAAACAGTCACTAACTAGGAATGTGTGAATTGGTACAACTTTCTGAAAAGCAATTTGAATTCATTCTAGAAAGATGTTCATGCCTTTTGACTAACTCCACCTCTTAGCTAGAATCTATCCTAGGGAATGGACTTGGTACTTGAACCACAACATATTTATATGCATGTTCACCGGCCCTTAATAGTAATACCACAATATTATATTTATACTCATGTTTACTAGCCCTTCATAGTAATGCCACAATATTAAAAGCAAGTTATAAGTGCATAAGAATATGGAAATGAGTAAATACACTAGAATACATAAATTACACACTGGGATGTACACTCATTTTATGTCATCTTTTCCAAATATTTTGAGTGATACTGGAAAATATTCACCATAAAATTTTAAGTGAGAACAACAGGATCAAACCATTACATACATGAAGATCTTTCTTAAAGATAGATAATTACAGAGAGAAAGAGAAGGAAAAACTGGACCAGATATATAAGCATTAAAAAGAGCTATAATGAAACAAAACAAAAAATTCTCAAGGCAATCAATCAGTAATAAAAGTTATTTTTTAAAAACCAAGGGAGAGTCACTTAGGATTAAGCAATGGTTTCTTAGATATTATATCAAATCACCAGCAACAAACAAAACAATAAACTGAACATCATCAAAATTTTGTGCATCAAGGGGACACCATCAGGAAAATGAAAGGACAGCTCACAGAATAGGAAGACATTTTTGTGAACCATATGTCTTCTAGGGAAATTGCAACTAGAATATAAAACGAGCTACTACAACTCATTAATAAAAGATAAGTAACCCATTTTGAAAAATGGTCAAACGAACTGATATTGTTGTCCAGAGAAGGCAAACAAATGCCCACTAGGCACATGAAGAGATGCTCACATAATTAGCCATCAAAGAAATGCAAACCCAAACCACAGTGAGATACCACTTCACACTTACTAGAATTGCTATAGCCAAAATCTCAGATAATAGCAAGTATTGAGGAGTATGCAGCGAAACTGGAACCCTCATACACTGTTGAGGGGAATGCAAAGTGGTGCAGCTACTGTGGAAAACAATCTAGTAGTTCTTCAAATGATGAAGTAGTAGGTTACCATTTTTGTTGTTGTTTAGTCGCTTAGTTGTGTCTGACCCTTTTGTGACTCCATTGACGGTAGCCCACCAGGTTCCTCTGTCCATGAGGTTTTCTAGGCAAGATACTGGAATGGGTTGGCATTTCCTTCTCCAGAAAATCTTCCCAACTCAGGGATCGAATCCAAGTTTCCTGCATTGCAGGTGGATTCTTTACCACTGAGTCACGAGAGAAGATCTAGTATGTTACCATTTTGTTGTTTAGTTGCTCAGTTGTGTCCAACTTTTGTGACTCCATGGACTGTAGCCCGCCAGGCTCCTCTGTCCATGGGATTTTCCAGGCAAGAATACTGAAGTGGGCTGCCATTCCCTTCTCTCTACGGCCCAGCTATTCCACTCCTAGGCACATACTCAGGAGAAATGAAAACATATGTCCATGCAAAAATTTGCATATGAATGTTCATTAAACATTATTCATAATAGCCAAAGTGAAAACAACCCAATTATCCATCAAACAATAAACAGATAAATAAAATGGACTATATACAATGGACTATTACTCAGCAATAAAAATAAACAAAGTACTAATCTGTGTTGCAACATGGGTGAACCTTGAAAGTAAAAGTGGTCAGTCATAAAGAACCACATACTGCATGATTCCAGCTGTCTGAGATATCCAGAACAGGCAAATCTAGAGAGATAGGAAATAGATTAGTGGTAAACTAAGGCAAAGGTGGGAGGTGGGTAAGGAGAAGGGTGCTGAGGGGAACAGCTGCTAGGCAGGGGGTTTCTTCCAGAGATAATGAAAAAGTTCTAAGACTGACTGTGATGATGGCTGCACAATTCTGTGAATATACTAAAAGCCACTGAATTGTGCACTTTCAATGAGTGAATTGCATGGTAAGTGAACTATATCCCAATAAAGCTGAATTTTTTAAACCAGAAAAGAGAATACTTATTATTTCATTCACCAACCTTACACCAAGCTCATACTATGACTTGTGTTAGACACAGTGGAAGACACACAAAGAGAACCCCTTGTTTTCAAGGAGTTCACATGAACTAACACTAATATATGCCATTAGTAACAGTCACCATGTGTGTTATTCACTCAGTCGTGTCCAACTCTTTGTGATACCATAGATTGTAGCCCGCCAGGCTCCTCTGTCCATGGAATTCTCTAGATGAGAATACTGGTTTGGGTTGCCATTTCCTTCTCCAGGGGGTCTTCCTGACCCAGAGATCAAAACTGTGTTTTCTGTGACTCCTGCACTGCAAGTAGATTCTTTACCATCTGAGCCACTAGGGAAGCCTGAAGTCTCCACAAAACTTAAAACTTCAGTTGCCAGTAGTTAAACCCTCCATCTTTATTGCCTTCTCTCATGGTCCATTTAAGTTTCAGTTCCTGCTCACTGATATGGCTTTGAGTTCTTCTTCATTTCTGACAGCTGAGGAGCTCCATTTCTGGATTTTTAACCTGGCCCAGGTATTTACATTTTCCTAATTTTCTGACATTCTTGGGTGTTGAACTGAAAGGCAATGAAGCTCTTTCACATCAACTCACACATATTCATCTGATACCTCCAAATACAAATATGATTGCATATTGAATGGGCACCTAAGGATCATGTCAATCTCTTTATCTGACTATTTATAAAACTACACATCCAGATAAGATCCTAGCTCCCCGACTTCACCTGCAATCATATCCCTAATCCATTCCCCTACCCCATGCTCCAGCAACAGCTACCCAGGCTCCATTCCCTGACATTCCATGTAATAGCACATCTTTAAAAAAACTTCACTTAGAGATGGTTTTTACATCTAATTTCTATTTCTTTTTTTAAAAAGTTGTTACTTTATATTGGAGTATAGTTGATTAACAATGTTATGTTAGTTTCAGGTGTACAACAAAGTGATTTATATATATGTTCAGTTATACATATACATGTATCTATTCTTCTTCAAAAGGCCCTGGTGGCTCAGATGGTAAAGAGTCTGCCTGCAATGCAGGAGACCTGGGTTCAATCCCTGGGTCAGGAAGAGCCCCTGGAGAAGGAAATGTCAACCCACTCCAGTATTCTCGCCTGGAAAATCCCATGGACAGAGGAGCCTGGCGGGCTATAGTCCATGGGGTAGCAAAGTGTGAGACACGACTGAGCGACTAAGACGGCAATTCTTCTTCAAAGTCTTTTCCCAGTTAGATTGTTATAGAATATTGAGCAGAGTTCTCCGTGATACACAGCAGGTTCTTGTTGGTTACCCATTTTAAGTAAAGCAGTGTGTACATGTCAATCCCAAACTCTCGAAATATCCCTCCCCACAACCCTTTCCTGCTTGTAAGCATATGTTTGATTCTCTAAGTCTGTGAGTCTGTTTCTGTTTTGTAAATAAGTTCACTTGTATCATTTTTAAAAACCATTTTGCATATAAGCAATGTCATACAATACTTGTCTTTCTCTGTCTGACTTCACTCAGTATGACAATCTCTAGGTTCATGCATGTTTCTGTAAATGGCATTATTTCATTCTTTTTAATAGCTGAGTAATATTCCATTATATATACATAATCATGATATTTTGTGTTCTTCATTCAGGCTATGAATTCTTCAAAATCTCTGCATTTTCCATTTCAGAAAATGCCAAATGGGGTTTGAAAACATAGCTGATTGTATTATCCATGTCCATTCAAAAGACTGAAAGGGCAGTATGCAGACAGAAGCAACTGACCCAGTGCACGTAATCTGTTGAATTTCATACTGATGCAAGCTGGCTGGTGTAGGAAGTCCCTCTGAGTTCATTAAGAGCTCTCTCTGCTCTCAGAGAACATTTGCTCTGCCCTCTTTAGAAAGGGTAGCCTGCTGAGGAGACAGCAGTTTTATTTTGTGTGCTTCATTAGAGCAAGGAAATATAGTTCACTGTGCTTCAACAAATTCTAGCTGCTAATGGGCTGAGATATTGTGAATGTTGAGTCAGAATTGCTGGGACATCAGAGAGCTGAAGGGGGAAAAAAAACTCAAAGAACCAAAGAAATTGCATTTGTAAGCTTCATTTATATACCACATAGCAAGTGAATCAATAACTTGAAAATGTACAGTGAAGGCCAAAAAGGAGTTGATTGCAGTCTTTAAAGAGTCGGCAAAAAGAAAAAGTAGCAGTGCAAATTAAACTCATTCAAAAGAGTAAAGATGGTTGGTTCAAGCCTAAGAAGATTCAACTAGGTTAGCAAAAAATCATTATTCCTAGAAGAAATGACACAGGAAAGGAATAGAATATGAAATGTGAATACCATGAAAACCCCACCCAGATGTTGGTTTTGAGAATTTTTTTCTCATAGCATAATTCATGAGAATGTAAAATGGTATCCTTAGGAAGGCTCATGAATATAACATTAGAAGGTCATCATCAGGGTAAATAGAGTTTTACTAATTAGGGTAGGATCTGAAGAAGTGAAAAACGACCATCTGATCTTCCAGTTTATGCTATTATTCAAAAGCACAGCCAATGTAAAAAAAAATCACTCACATTTTATTATTCACTTCTTGTTTATTTTTCAACTTGGACTTTTTAATCCACTTTTTAAAAATATTTATTTTAATTGGAGGATAATTACTTTACAATATTGTTGTGATTTTTGCCATACATCAGCATGAATAGGCCACAGGCATACATGTGTTCCCTCCCCTTTCCCTCCCCACCCCATCCCTCCAGGCTGTCACAGAGCACCAGCTTTGGGTTCCCTGCATCATACATCAAAGTCCCACTGGCTATCTATTTTACATATGGTAATGTATATGTTTCAATGCTATTCTCTCAAATCATCCCACCCGCTCCTTCTACTGTGTCCAAAAGTTTGTTCTTTATGTTTATGTCTCCTTTGCTGCCCTGCGTGTAGGACCGTCGGTACCATCTTTCTAGATTCCATATACAGGTGATGTTTGTCTTTCTCTTTCTGACTTAGTTTCACTCTGTATAATAGGCTCTAGGTTTATCCACCTCACTAGAACTGACTCAAATGTGTTCCTTTTTATAGCTGAGTAATATTCTATTTTGTGTATGTACCACAACTTCTTTACCCATTCACCTGCTGATGGATATATGTAGGTTGCTACCATGTCCTAACTGTTGTAAACAGTGCTGCAATGAACATTGGGGTACATGTGTCTTTTTCAATTCTGGTTTCCTCAGGGTATATGCCCAGTGGTGGGTCTGCTGGGTCATATGACAGTTTATTCCTAGTTTTTGAAGGAATCTCCATGTTGCTCTCCATAGTGGTTGAGTCAGGTTGCTTTCCTACAAACAGTGTAAGTGGGTTTTCTTTCCTCCACACCCTCTCTAGCAATTATTGTTTGCAGACTTTTTGATGATGGCCATTCTGACTGGTGTGAGGTGATACCTCATTGTGGTTTTGATTTGCATTTCTCTAATAATAAGCAATGTCGAGCATCTTTTCATGTATTTATTAGTCATCTGTATGTCTTATTCAGAAAAATGTTTAGGTATTCTGCCCACTTTTTGACTGGGTTGTTTGTTTTTCTGGTATTGAGCTGCACTTTTAATTTCATTTAGATATTCATACTTTTTTACCTGTGGAAATACCATTACATGGCTCATCAATGACAACAATCTTTTCAACATCCCTTTCCCATTCTACACTTTTTCACTCTTCCTTCGCACACACACACACATGCACATATACACATCTCAATCAACTGTCAGACATCTTTAGGGTGAATTTAATGGGAATTCCCAAGATGAGAATCCCATCTGATCAGATGACCACAGATCTTAACTTAAAGAATTTGCCATATGGAATCTCTTCCAGAGTCCTGGTCTTGAGTTCAGAATAGTTTTCATTCAACACATGAGGATGGGGTTAGTTGACTAGAGGACTAATAGGAAACAATTATGTCTCAGACTACACACCTTCATTATGCCAGCTTTCTCATCAGTCAACAACACCAAAGCATGGGACACAGGCAAGGGCATGTATATATCTCTAACGCCACAATGAAAAAGTAACTCAGGGCAAATCAGACTGATAAAAGTACCATGTACAAGACTCATGTTCATATCGCCCATGTATATCATCTCTGTTTAAAAAAATGGAAAAAAAATTTGCCCAGGAGGAGTCCAACATTTATTCATATGTTTCAAAAAATCTGGTTGTGTCTCATGTTAACTAATACAAAACATCTTGTGTGAGTGGCTCCTCTGGCTTGCACTCACACAAAGAGAAGGAATTCAGAACATTCAAAGGAACCTCTCATCCAACTCTGTAGCATGATCACCCCTACAGAAAGCAAGCCACTGACCAAGGGCTCAGAAAGAAAGGTGTACTCAGTGCCCTCAGGACTCTCAGCATATTTTCAGCCTATAATTACAATCTTCCCTGAACTGTCCCAGCAGCTGATTTAAGCCACATCTGAACAGTTTCACTTCACATATCCTCCTGAGAAAGGTGAAGTGCCAGCAGTGAAGAAAAAAAGAAGTGTTATATTGAAAACACGATTCAACAACAAAATTGCATATATATATGCCCACAGCTATGTTCTTATCTATGTGTCTATAATTTTGTTTATATTTAATCTATATGTCTACAGAGTTACACACAATGATTTTATGCATGTAAAACATTTTTATCTTTATGGCTACATTTTGTATATCAATATTTCATGAAGTTAATATATACACATATGATGATTTTAATTTTGTATTAATATAAACTCACATATATTAGTATGAATCTGCATAAATTTCTTGGCCATTGTGAGTGTGTGTTGTATGTGTGTAGAAAGCCACAAAGCAAAATCATGGCATTCTCATGGTAGTTCTATCATGATGCAATTATAGATATATTTCTTTATTAAAGCAGTGTAGTATAAGAAAACTAGATCTGTACATATAAAACTAATTTAGTAGATACCTTGTATGAAATGAGAATGCAATCTTTCATTGATTTAAAATTGAAGAAAGGTGGATAGCCACATATATATCAATGAAGTTAGAACACAACTCTCAACATACATAAAAATAAACTCAAAGTTGCTTAAAGACCTAAACATAAGACATGACACCATAAAACTCCTAAAAGAGATCATACTCAAAACATTCTATGACATAAATCATACCAGTTTTCTTAGGTCGGTCTCCCAAGGTAATAGAAATGAAGACAAAAATAAACAGATGTGACCTAATCAAACCTATCAGCTTTTGTATAGCAAAGGAAACCATAAACAAAACAAACAAAACCTACAGAATGAGAGAAAATATTTGCAAACAATGTGACTGACAAGGGCTTAACATCCAAAATACACAAACAGCTCATAAGACTCAAGAACAAAAAATAAGCAAACCTATCAAAAAATGGGCAGAAGACATAAAAAGGCATTTCTCCACAGAAGACATATAAATGGCCAATAGGAACATAAAAAGATTCTCACCATCACTAATTATTAGGGAAATGCAAATCAAAACTACAGTGAGGTACTACCTCACACTGGTCAGAATGGTCACCATTAAAAAATCTACAGTTAGCAAATGCTGGAGAGGGTGTGGATAAAGGGAACTTTCCTACACTGCTGGTGGGGATGTAAGTGGGTGCAGCCACTATGAAAAAATGTATGGAAGTTCCTCAAGAACTAAAACTAGAGTTGCCATATGATTCAGCAATCCTACTCCTGGGCATATATCCAGATAAAAGTATAACTCAAAAGGATATAAGCACCCCAATGTTCATAGCAGCACTATTTACAATAGCCAAGACATAGAAAGAACCTAAACGTCCATCAACAGATGAATGGATAAGGAAAATGTGGTACAATACATATATACAATGGAATACTACTCAGCCATAAAAAGAATGACATAATGCTATTTGAAGCAAAATGGCAACTAGCAATTATTTAGCAATGTAACTACTGATTATCATACTAAGTGAAGTAAGAAAGAGAAAGGCAAATACCCATATGATGTCACTTACATGTAGAATCTAAAATATGACACAAATGAGCCTATCTATGAAACACAAACAGAATCAAGGACACAGAGAACAGATTTGTGGTTGCCAAGGGGGAAGGTGTCTGGGAGGGATGGAGCGAGGTTGGGGTTCGCAGATGTAATCTTCTATGTATAGAATGGATACAAAATAAGGCCATACTGTATAGCACTGCCAAAGAATGCTTAAACTACCGCCCAATTGCACTCATCTTACACGCTAGCAAAGTAATGCTCAAAATTCTCCAAGCCAGGCTTCAACAATACGTGAACCATTAACTTCCAGATGTTCAAGCTGGGTTTAGAAAAGGCAGAGGAACCACAGATCAAATTGCCAACATCTGCTGGATCATCAAAAAAGCAAGAGAGTTCCAGAAAAACATCTATTTCTGCTTTATTGACTATGCCAAAGACTTTGTGTGGACCACAACAAACTCTGGAAAATTCTTAAAGAGATGGGAATACCAGACCACCTGACCTGCCTTCTGAGAAATCTGTATGCAGGTCAGGAAGCAACTGTTAGAACTGGACATGGAACAACAGACTGTTTCCAAATAGGAAAGGAATACGTCAAGCCTGTATATTGTCACCCTGATTATTTAACTTATAAGCAGAGTACATCATGAGAAACACTGGGCTGGAGGAAGCACAAGCTGGAATCAAGATTGCTGGGAGAAATATCAGTAACCTCAGATATGCAGATGACACCACCCTTATAGCAGAAAGTGAAGAAGAACTAAAGAGCCTCGTGATGAAAGTGAAAGAGGAGAGTGAAAAAGTTGGCTTAAAGCTCAACATTCAGAAAACTAAGATCATGGCATCTGTTCCCATCACTTCATGGCAAATAGATGGGAAACAGTGCAAACAGTGTCAGACTTTATTTTTTTGGGCTCCAAAATCACTGCAGATGGTGACTGCAGCTATGAAATTAAAAGATGCTTACTCCTTGGAAGGAAAGTTATGACCAACCTAGACAGCATATTAAAAAGCAGAGACATTACTTTGCCAACAAAGGTCCGTCTAGTCAAGGCTATGGTATTTCCAGTAGTCATGTATGGATGTGAGAGTTGGACTGTGAAGAAAGCTGAGCGCTGAAGAATTGATGCTTTTGAACTGCGGTGTTGGAAAAGACTCTTGAGAGTCCCTTGGACTGCAAGGAGATCCAACCAGTCCATCCTAAAGGAGATCAGTCCTGGATGTTCACTGGAAGGACTGATGTTGAAGCTGTCCAATACTTTGGCCACCTGATGAGAAGAGCTGACTCGTTTGAAAAGACCCTGATGTTGGGAAAGATTTAGGGCAGGAGGAGAAGGGGATGACAGAGGATGAGATGGTTGATGGCATTACCGACTCAATGTACATGAGTTCGGGTAAACTCTGGGAATTGGTGATGGACAGGGAGGCCTGGCGTGCTGCAGTCCATGGGTCGCAAAGAGTCAGACATGACTGAGTGACTGAACTGAACTGAACTGTATAGCGCTGGAACCATATTCAGTACTTTATGATAAACATTAGTAGGAAAGGAATACTTAAAAAAGAACATATACATACATATATATATATAACTCAATCACTTTGCTGTATAACAGAAATTAACATGATATTATTAATCAGCTGTATTTCAATAAAATAAAAAATTTTTTAATAAAATTGAAGAAAGGAAAATCATAAATGAGGACAGCTATCATAGGTCAGGTTCCCCAAGAAACAGATTCTAAGATCAAAATGTGTCTTCATGATGTTTATTAAAAGGTGCCCTTAGGAAGCACTGTTCTTGGGTGTGCCGGAGTAGGATGGGGAGAGGGAGGAACTGAACTGCTCCTCAGGATCCAAAGGAGCCTCAGTTAACCCCAGAGGAAGTTCTGGATCTTGGTGGCCTTTCAGAGACGTCCCAGAGTGAGGCAGGAGACTGGGTCTTTACACCCCTGCCTTGATCAGCCATAGGATGTTGGCTGCCCCTGGTGAAGGAGTAAAAACCTTGACAAGGGAAGACAATGCCTGGGGATAAACTCAACTATGAGCCCTCAGCAGTGACACCGCCAGCAGCTGGGGAAATGGTAGGGGGCCTGGGTGGTGCACCCAGCATCACTGCAAAATTCTTGTGAGTCCATAACTTTTTTTTTTTTTGGCCACACCATGAGGCTTGTGGGGTCTTAGTTCCCCAACCAGGAATCGAACCCCAGGCCACTGCAGTGAAAGCACCAAGTTCTAAGCACTAGACCACCAGGGAATTCCCCAATCATAATACATTTTTTTTAATGATAGCTATTAGAATCCACCTGCCAATGCAGGAGACGCAGGTTCAATCCCTGGGTAAGGAAGAACCCCTGGAGAAGGAAATGGCAACCCACTCCAGTATTCTTGTCAGGAAAAATCCCACAGATAGAGGGGCCTGGCAGGCTACAGTCCATGGAGTTGCAAAGAGTCAGACATAACTCAGCGACTAAACAACAACAACAACAACTTATTTGTTACTCCTAATTAGAAGTCCCCTGCTCTATCAGAGATTCCTTCTGAACTTTATGATTTTTTCTCCTGATATTCTGCCTTTTTAGATCACTGAGTCAACTGTAGTGCAGGTTTTTCATGTGGAAAAACAGCTTCAATCACCTTGTAGAGAAACCTGACGGACAAAATGGTTGCCCACTTTGCAGAAAGGGCTCCAGTTCCTTTATCTGCACAATAAGAATGGTAATAATAGTAACAACCTCATGGGGTGTAGAGAATAAATTAAATTATCCATGCAAAGGTCTTAGAAGAGTACTGTCACACCATTAGCTATAATGAGCATTATTATTTTTGGAAAACTCCATGAACTCAATATCACTGTGTGGTTATGAAGATGTACTCAGAACTGCTTCATAAACCAGCTCAAGGGGTCAATACCAGGAATGTCTTTTCGGGTAGTAGACTTCACCCTACCTCTGGTTGACTTCCACATGAGTGATAAGAAAACAAGTTAAGTTTCTCCTCTGTTCTTGGTTTTAGCATAAGGAGATAGAGCTTCAAAAGACAATTGAGAATAGTAGAAAGAATAGTGTTAGGTCAACTATTCTAAAATCAAAAACCCATCATCCATGTCAGAGGTCCTCCAACCTTTAACTGTTCAGATGCACTAATTCTATGGAACAGGTTAAGTCAACCAGACACCTGAGGGTACCGCTGCAGAGAGTTCATCTAGGGAGGTTACCAGGGAGCCACACCATTTAAAAGGAAGTGACACTGTACACCGTAGCTGTTTTACTGAAATTTTCATATGGCCAATGCTATGTTACTGAAACAATATTTCTTGGCTAAAATGGTATTGTAGGCAGAAACCTTTGGGGCCTCAATCACTCATTCATCCATGTGTTGGAACAGTCCTGAGCAGTTTTCTGCAGGGATTACCTGGCCAAATTCCCTGCTTGTGCAAGGAGACAATCACCCACTCAGTGACTGTCTTCAGCTTTCATGAGAGATCACTCACCTTACCCACATCTTACTGGACTGTAAAAGCTCACAGACCTACCCTTCACCTGCAACCTAGCACGTCTAAACCCTGGGTTCTACAATCAGCCAGCTCTCAGCTCTCCAGTCTCACAAAATCCTGATATGAGAAATATTTCCAAGGATGTCCTGAGTGATAGATAGTCCACCATTCAGTCTTCAGAAGCAGGGGTTCTTAAGCTGTTTGGAAGATACTCAGGGAACACCAACACACCATATAGATGATACATGGATTTTTGTGTTTATGCCCACATGCATATTCTTCTGGAGAGACAGCTTAATGATTTTAATCAGGTTATCAAAAGGCTTATCCTGGGAAGTTCTGTATGGTGGTTGAACTCAGGCTGAACTCAGACTGCCTGAATTATACCTACTTCCAGAAGTGTATCAGGTGGCACTAGTGGTAAAGAACCCCCTGCTATTGCAAGACACATAGGAGACGCCGGTTTGATTCCTGGGTTAGGAAGATCCCCCAGAGGAGGATGTGGCAACCCACTCCAGTATCCTTGCCTGGAGAATCAAATGGACAGAAGAGCTTGCTAGGCTACAGTCCATAGGGTCACAAAGAATTGGACACGACTAAAGTGACTTGGCATGCATGCACCATAAGTGTATGACCTTGGATGAGTTGCTTATCTTTGGGGCCCTACATTCCTAATCTGTAACAGGATTAGGATTTTATGTGATTCATAAAACCACATAAATTACAATAGGATTAGGTATCAGTGAAGGTAATGGGGATAGAGGAGTGAACATGGATGACAAAATTAGAAAACTTGGTTTAACACAGTGACATACATACCATCTGGTCCCGTGCCCTTGCTGGAGGTGGACCTCAGATCGATGGTACCCACCTTGTCTGTGGCCAAGGTAGTCGTCCAGGGTGTCTGGGCTCCCTAAGGTTATACAGTTAATGAGCTCCTCACCTGAGCAGCTCCCCTGAGTCTTGTCTGCAAAATTTCTTTCTTGGAGTCTCATAAAAAGGATACTGTGACAAGGGAGATAATAATAGTACCTATAGATAGATAATGACCTATAACAGGAAGATAATAGTAGTACCTATGCCAGGTGTTGCTGTGCAAAGTGAATCAGATCATCTCAGGTATCCAGGTAGAGCACTTTGAATAACACACCTCCAGAACAGGTGCTCAGTTTACATTTTTGCCTTTATTCTCCTTATTAAAATAGTCCATAGCCCCTACAAGACTCAAGAAACGCTGCTCTGGATATCCTCAGTTAAACCCTGAGTTGGAGAGACACCATTAGAAAGTGTGACTTGGACCATGGTTTTTAGACTTGGTTTTTTAAAAATTAGTCCCTAGTGTTGCACAACTGGCCTCACTAAGGGATGACATAAGAGGCCAACCACATGGTACCCACTACTCATCTACTGGCCCCACCCCTTGTCACAGTATCCTTTTTATGAGGCTCCAAGGAAGAAATTTTGCAGACAAGACTCAGGGGAGGAGCTCATTAGCTGTATAACCTTAGGGAGCCCAGACACCCTGGATGAGTGCCTTGGCCACAGACAAGGTGGGTACCGTCTGTCTGGGGTCCACCTCCAGCAAGGACATGGGACCAGGTGGTATCCATGTCACTGTGTTAAACCTAGTTTTCTAATTTTGTCATCCATGTTCACTCCTGTACCCCCATTCCCTTCATTGATACTTAATCCTATTGTAATTTATGTGGTTTTAAGAATCACATCAAATCCATTGAGGAATAAACATATTTGAGGGATTCCTGGATGGCTCAGTGGTAAAGAATTCGCCTGCCAACATAAGAGATGCAAGAGACATTAGTTTGACCCCTGAGTTGGGAAGATCTTCTGGAGTAGGAAATGGCAACCTGCTGCAGTATTCTTGCCTGGTAAATACCACGGACTGAGGAGCCTGGCGGGCTTATAGTCCACGGGGTTGCAAAGAGTCAGACGTGACTCAGCACAGCACAGCACGGCACATACCTAAGCAGAGCAACAAATTCACAGAGAATGAATGAGCGCCTCGTTTCCTATCACACCATTTGCTCTGTCTTATGGGTGTTGTCCATCCTGTTTAAATGAATTTTGATCTTCTACTGTTGTGAAAATGTAAGAGGCCGGGAAGGAAGAGGGACTGGTAGGTTGCAACGAGATGAAAAACAACCAAGGGATTTCTAAGACACCCGATGGTGATAGTTTTCAAAGCAAACAAAATTGCTCTCAGAAAAATATCATACAGGCAAAGAAAAAGAAATCACTTGAAAATCAATCCTGTTTACATCTTAGAAAGGCATTTCTTATAGAGCTAATACATTCTTAATTCTTAGTCTAACAGAACTCTACCTTGTTTTCTGCTGCTCTGAATATACATCTCTCTTTTAAAAAAAAAAAAAAATATTTTAAGCCTGACATTTCAAAGAGAGTGGTCCTTGGGCTTTTTCATTCCAGTGTAGCCTGAAAGCTGCTAGGTTTCCTTTAACAGAACACTTCAATTTCATACAGAAGCCCAGTGACCTTGAGTACAAGAGTGAGTCTTAAGAAGACCAATAAAAATTCTGGAGAAAGTTTCTTGAATTCCCTCAGAAAACCAGAAATTAATTAGTGGATCCTAATTATTTAGAAGAATTATGCTAAGGGCAGCTTTATTATCTCTTGCTTAACAATCCTATGGAGGCAGAAACATTTTGCCTTCATACTTTCTACACAGCCTGCTATGCAATGTCCAAACATCTGAGGAAAATGGGAAGAAATAGGCTGAAAAACAGTAAAAATACACAGCAATTAAAACAGCAACAACTCACATCTGTGTTGTACTTCACAGTTTGTGAAGTGCTTTCATAAATATATCTTACATGATCTTAATAAAAACTCTGGTGACAAAGTCTAAACTTTCCTTTGCTGCTTTACAAGACTGTTAGAAGTCAAACTGTTTCTTGCAAAATTCTTATGTTGAAATCCTAACCCCCAGGACCTCAGAATGTGACCTTATTTGGAAGGAGAGTCTTTACAGAGGGAATGTAGTTACAATGAGGTCCTCAGGGTGGGGTCTAAGTCAGTATGACTGGTATTCTTACAAAAAGAAGAAATCTGGACACAGACATGTACACAAGGAGAAGGCAGAGATAAAGATGAAGGCAGAGACCACGGTGATGCTCCTACAAGCCAAGGAACACCAAAGACTGCCAGCAGATGGCCAGAAGCTAGGCAGGAGGCAGGGGACAGACTCGCCCTCAGAGTCCTCAGAAGGAACCAGTCCTGCCGACACGTTAATCTTGGATTTCAAGCCTCCAGAACTGTGAAACAATAGATTTCTACTGTTTAAGTTGCTCCATGTGTGTATTTTGTTACGGCAGCCCGAGCAAACTAATACAAAGGCTCCTCAGTCTGCCCCTCTTTTCCCTCTGGCATCTCCTCCCATCCCTCCTTCCAAGGATTCTACACTTTACACTGAGCATCCTAGTCAGGACTCTTTGTGCAGAGAAGCTGCCAGCTGTTGTTATGATTTTTTAATAATCATTTTTATTTACTTATTTATTTGGCTGTGCCAGGTCTTTAGTTGCAGCCTGAGAACTCTTAGGGCTTCCCTTGTAGCTCAGCTGGTAAAGAGTCCGCCTGCAATGCAGGAAACAATGGGTTTGACTCCTGGGTCGGGAAGATCCCCTGGAGAAGGGATAGACTACCCACTCCAGTATTCTTGGGTTTCCCCAGTGGCTCAGACAGTGAAGATTCCACCTGCAGTGTGGCAGACCTGGATTCGATCCATGAGTTGGGAAGATCCCCTGGAGAAGGGCATGGCAACCCTCTCCAGTATTCTTGCCTGGAGAATCCCCATGACAGAGGAGCCTGGCAGGTTACAGTCCATGGGGTCACAAAATGTTGGACACAACTGAGTGACTAAGCACAGTACATATGTGAACTCTTAGTTGCAGCATGTGGGGTCTAGTTACCTGCCCAGGGACTGAACCTGCATTGGGAGTGCAGAGTCTTAGCCACTGACCACTAGGGAAGTCCTTGTTACAGTATTAATTGATAGAAGTAGAAAACCTTGCCTGGCAGGGCTCACTACACATTTCAGAATATGTGGGGAGACATAATCTACCCTTTCTAGTTTCATGAGATATTAATAGACGCCAAACTTTGGGAGCCTACACTCATTCCATTAATAAGTTTTCAGCTTGGTTCATAACAAGAAAAAAAATGCTAAACTCAAGTTCTTGCCTATGTCTTTAGCTCTAACAATTTGGCATATTTTTTAAAACACCCTAGAGTGTAAGGAGTATTCAGAGGGTCAGTCACTCCAGCTTGTGGATGGAGTTGGTGGAGAACAGGAACATGGCATGTAGCTCCTATGAACATCCTCTGCCAGACATTCTGTGGCAGTACTTCCATCTGGGAGCAAGGTGTTTGTCCTCCTCTTGAGTCTGGATGGGCATGGTGACCACCTGACCTACAGAATCCAGAATGCAGGTTTCCCGGCCAGACTGTAAGACACAGGCAACATCTCCTTGCCCAGCATTTTGTTCCCACATCAGATGGATTGTCTTAGATGTCACACTCCAGAACCACTGCTCTCAATAAAGAAAGAGGCAAAGCAAGGAATAAAGAAATTCCTCTCGTGAGCATGCAGTTTAACCTGTGGCTGAAGAACTGGATTCACAAGCTCTCAAAATATGGGCAGTGACCCTGAAGGTCTTTTAATATATCACTCCTCCCAGTTTACACCTCCTGCTGTGGTTCAAGAGAACAGGATGGGAGCAGAAAATATAGATGCTGCTCCTCTGCTAAGATGAACGACCACCTCTGCCCTCACTTGGAATAACAGAATCATGTGTTTTGGAGTCAGACATACTAACTGGGGCCTTGAGCAAGTTGCTTAATCTCTCAGAAATTCGATTCCCTTCTTTCTGTGAAAGTGAAAGTCACTCAGTCGTGTCCAACTCTGCGACGCCATGGACTGTAGTCCTTCAGACTCCTCTATCCATGGAATTCTCCAGGCAAGAATACTGGGGTGGGTAGCCGCTCCCTTCTTCAGGGGATCTTCCCAACCCAGGGATCAAATCCAGGTCTCCCGCATTGCAGGCGGTTTCTTTACCATCTGAGCCACCAGGGAAGCCCCTTTCTTTCTGAACTAAAGATAAAAATATTTTCAGGGTGGTTGTGAGCATTAAAGGGATTGTTGTTGTTTAGTTGCTATGTCATGTTCAACTCTTTGTGACCCCATGAACTGCAGCCCGCCAGGCTCCTCTGTCCATGGGATTTTCCATTCAAGAATACTGGAGTAGGTAGCCGTTTCCTTCTCCACGGGATCTTTCTGACCCAGGGACTGAACCTGCATCTCCTGCATTGCAGGCAGGTTCTTCACCACTGAGCCACCTTGGAAGTCCAGTAGAGTGATGATGAGTTTATATAAAGGGCCTGGTGGTACCAGGCAAGTGAGTGCTCAATGAAGACACCTCTGGGGCCAGAGGACCCCTCTCACAAGCCCTCAGGCCTGAGAATACCCTTATGTCAACTCAGGTCCCTCATGGGAAAGGATGACAAGGCTGGAATATTCCAGACACACATGATAGCAAGTCCAATATTTATATTAAAATATACATTTGACAATGTGCTTAAGTCATTACACCAAAAGTACTCTGCTTCTCTGAAGGGCTCCTGTTTAAGACACTCTGGGGTACAGCCAATTTGTAATATCATGGGTATTTTGCTGAAGGCAGGGACTCTGGAGCCACTGAGCCCTCCAGGATGTCACAGGGCCATGGGAGACAAACATAGCAGCCTCTGAGAAAGAGGATGAAGGGATTATTATCTCTACTGTACAGAAGGGGAACCTGAGGATCAGAGAAGTCAATATGACTTAGACAAGGTCACACAGCGAGTAAGAGGCAGGCCTAACAGAACACAGATGTCCTGGCTTTCCTGGTGGGCGCTCTTCCCTAACACACATGGTGCCTCCTGGGGACCTAAGCTAAAATCTTTGCACAGCATTTAACAAGATGGTGATGTTTTTCCTTTGGGAAATACCTAGAGAAGCACCAGGGATAGAAGCTGAGACTTCTAACAGGACTAGTGAGAGGAAGCATTGTATTTTCATTAAGGCTTGGGAGGGGTCAGGGGAGAGTGATGTCCAGCCAGGGAAGCATCAGAGAGGGCTTACTTCCCGAGGGACCCCTCCCCACAGCCCCAGAATTGTCAACAGAGGTTACTGAAATCCGGAAATGTTACCAGTGTGGCTCTTCTTGTGAAAACTGAATACAGAGGAGGCTATGTGTGGTGGCCAGGTTGGGCCACGTGAAGCGGATGACCTGCACAGACCCAGGGGCACCAAGACCAAGGGTCCCCTGAAGAAGAAAGCCCAGGGCTCCCTGGCCCTCCCATAAAGGACTCTGTGGTGTCACCTGCTGGGAAACTGGTCAGGCCAGGGGTAAGCAGCTCTTCACAGAGTGGGAGACTCTCCTGACATCTGTGTTATGAGAAGTAAAACCACCTGATTGACCAGTGACCTCTGACAATCAGGTGAAAGAATGTATCCTTATATTTTTCTCATCAAAAGAGACTTGTAGGACCTCCCTGGCAGTCTAGTGGTGAAAGGCTTCATACTTCCAATGCAGGGGGTGTGGGTTCAATCCCTGGTCAGGGAACTAAGATCCCACATGCCATGCAGCATGGCCAAAAAAGAAAAAGAGTGGATATGGTCATATGCATAAAAGACTCACTTTGATGGACAGAAGAAACTAACATAATACTGTGTTTTTATACTCCAATAAAATTTTTTAAAAAGCAAAAGAGACTTGCAAGCATCCATTAAAATCATCACACATTTTCCAGGATATCTTCAGGTGTTCTAGGGATCCCAGGTTCCCAGGTTAAAGTAATTAATTATGCTTTTGTTTTGAATATTTTGTGCAAATTAATTTATGGGGCAGGTTTATTCTACACTGGAGAAAGCAAGTACTCCATGTTTCTTTCAAGATATTTAAAATTTTGTTCTGAAATCTGCTGGAATGAAAACCAAAGCATGTATTATATATGAAATGACTCACAGTTGTTAACAAAAATCAAATCCTCCCTTAAAATAGATAGCTGCAATTTTGTCAGCTAAACAAAAATAGAAACAACAGCTTTTTACTGCTTTCGTAAGCAAAGGTGTAATGAAAAAAATGTGTCCTTCTTTAGAGAAAAGTTGAGCTTTGCTTGGTCCCTTATAATCAGAAGGAGAGATAAAGGAGAATTAGATGGAGCATCTTCCTTCCTACTAGCCTACCCCCAAGTCAAATTATTGTATGAAAATTTTTATCCCCCAAAACATCCACTGAATATGTGTTAGACTATCCCCCACAATTAAGTACTTTAGAATCAGCCATAGTGGACATAAGTGAGAAATGAGTATCTCAGAACTCGACATTAAACAAATATCCACTGAAAAAAAGCAACTTCCAAACACGTGGGTATAAATGATGTATTTCTCTCTGCACTTTGGTCTATAAATGAATGACTTAAAAATAAGTTCAGAAGCAAAGTTTAAGAAGCTTTAGAAAATCTAGGATTGCTAAAGGATGTTTTTAAAATTGAAGACTCTTTGAAAGCCCCATAATTTCCTCTTAATAAGCATTTGCTTACTTTTAAAAGTGATGATTTCATAACAGCCAAAATGCCTCTGATGAATGACTATTAAAATTAAGTTCACCTTATTTGAAACATGGCAAGAAAAGGTCAAAGTGAAATCATCTCCTTTTGCTTTTAACTGCTTTCATAGATAGAAGCCTAAATTACCTCTGTTGGCTCTGAGCTCACAGCTCCTACGGACTTGTCCATGGCCAGCCTGTGCCACAAGTCGGGGGGAGGAGGCAGTGGCTCCAGCACCAGCACCAGGGATAGCAAAGAATCCAGGCTCAAGGAGCAGATCCTTTCTCAACAGACACTTTCTGGGCAAAATTGTGTATGGTTAGTAACTATCAGCATGTTTTAGGCAACGAATTTCTGGCCTAGGCATTGTTTCCCTTTTCAACAATGTGCTCTGTAGAAGTATATTATTTCAGTTCAGTTCAGTTGCTCAGTCATGTCTGACTCTTTGCCGACCCCATGGACTGCAGCACACCAGGCCTCCCTGTCCATCACCAACTCCTGGAACCTACTCAAACTCACGTCCATTGAGTCGGTGATGCCATTGAACCATCTCATCCTCTGTCGCCCCCTTTTCCTCCCGCCTTCAATCTTTCCCAGCTTCAGGGTCTTTTCAGATGAATCAGGTCTTCACATCAGGTGGCCAAAGTACTGGAGTTTCAGCTTCACCATCAGTCCTTCCAATGAATATTCAGGGCTGATTTCCTTTAGGATGGACTGGTTCGATCTCCTTGCAGTCCAAAGGACTGTCAAGAGTCTTCTCCAACACCACAGTTCAAAAGCATCAATTCTTCAGCGCTCAGCTTTCTTTATAGTCCAACTCTCACATCCATACATGACTACTAGAAAAACCATAGCTTTGACTAGACAGACCTTTGCTGGCAAAGTAATGTCTCTGCTTTTTAATATGCTGTCTAGGTTGGTCATAACTTCTCTTCCAAGGAGCAAGCATCACTTAATAGTGCTAAATATTCACTGAATGCCTGAATATTCTGCTGGATGCAGTACAAATGGTCTAGGAAGAAAAGAGTACTACAATTGGAAGAAGAGGTGGGAAAAGTGGAGGAAGGCATGAACAGGAATGTGGTTTCTTCACACAGACAACTAGTCCTTACCCTGGAGAGTCAATCCTGTGAGATAACCAAGCGAGCAGAGCACCTAGCAGATACTGGACACATGTCCTCTGAGGTGGCACAGGAAGGGGCTCCAGGCGATGTCAATGCCTGATTAGGACACCTTGTGAGCTGCTTTTCCATGAGCAGAAATTGGGTTCTCTAGGCTGCCTTGCTTGTGACCACAGTGGAACAACTGAATAGAGTTAGGGCTCTCATCCTGATGGTAGAATGTGAAGAGCAATGAGAATAAAATGCCCCCAATTACTAATAAATAGAAGAGAACTATGCATAAAATTTAACTCATTTCTTCCATGACATGACTTGGAGCTTCAGTGATCTTGCAGACTTAGTGCCATCCTTTCTCCCACCTGGAAGGTAATGGTTTCTGGATAACCATTCAAGCCACTGGTTCTAACAGTCTGTAAACCACCGTGCAACAAGGCTAAAGATTACCACTGTCTCCATTTCGGTCTAACACAGCTCAGAGAAGGAAAGCAAACAAGTCTCAGGGAAAAGCAATTCTGTAAAAGAGAGCACTTGTGAAGCTATAGTGGCTTAGAATTTTTACCGATATCCATTCTCACTTTTGAGACAAAAAGAGTAAGAACAGGGTAATATTTTAATAGTAATGACATTCAAATATGATCCATTTGAAAAAGGCTAATATATGAAAGTTTACTATAAGAGAACTAAATTGACACTATTTATTCAAGGTTCAGAATAATGTATTTCTCACTTTGCAAAAGGATTCTCTTTTGTAATTCTCCTTAAATAGCCAGCTTCAATAAGCACCAACAGCATTGCTGGGCTCTGAAATTATGACTTACCACCAATCATTCTGGAATAGCTATGGCAGAAAGTAAAAAAGGTGCACCCTTCTCCTAACTCTGCTGGACAGGCTAAATGTTTCTTTTGCCCTCTAGTGTACTAGTTTACAAAGACTTTACGTAAAATTTTAAACATTTTACATAACCAGCATAAAAACGATCACCAAAAGGAAGAGCTTCTATTTAATTCATTTCTAAGGTGCTCTTTGCTTTTAGGTATGAAGATCATGATACCTTCCATAGACACCAATATTTTTCCAGGTGGAATGTGGTACAGAAGGAGCTCAAACTGCAAAACAGAGGAAAAGTTTGCAACAGGCTTCCAGATTATAAATTGGAAATTTTAGACCAGAGAGACCTAACAAACATCTATAGAACATTCCATCCAACACCAGCAGAATACACAGTCTTGTCAAACACACAAAGAACATCATTCAGGATAGATAATATGGTAGGCCATAAAACAAGTCTTAACAAATTTAAAAAGATAAAAAAATCTCACCAAGTATATTTTCCAAGAATAAAACTAGAAATCAATAACAGTAGGAAAACTGGAAATTTCACAAATATGTGGAAATTAAACAAAACACTAATGAACAATCAATAGGTCAAAGAAGAAATCAAAAAATATCTTGAAACAAATGAAGATGAAAACATCACACCAAAACTTACAAGATGCAGTAAATGTAATTCTAAGAGGAAAGTTTACAGTTACTAACGCCTAGATTAAGAAAAAAAATAGAAAGACCTCAAATAGGCAACCTAACTTCACACCTTAATCACCTAGAAAAAAATAAAAGAAATAAAGGCCAGAAAAACAACCAAAAAGATCAATGAATGTAAAAGTTGTTTTGTTTTTTTTTAAATAAACAGAATTGTCAAACCTTTAGCTAGACTGAGGAAAAAAATGTGAAAGCGTTGGTCACTCAGTCATGTCCAACTCTTTGTGATTCCATGAACTGTGGCCCGCCAGGCTCCTCTGTCCCTGGAATTCTCCAGGCAAGAATACTCTAGTGGGTTATCATTCCTTTCTCCACGGCCTCTTTCTGACCCATCAATGAAACCCAGGTCTCCTGCATTGCAGGCAGATACTTTACCATCTGAGCCACCAGGGGATCTTATTTTTTAAATAAAATTCACCAAAGCATTTTGGATTTGTCCATAGGACAGAGGTTTTTTTAAAATGTTACTTCTGATTTGGAAAAGAAAAGACTCAAATAAATAAAATTGGAAATGAAAGAAGAGACATTGTAATTGATGCCACAGAAATACAAAGGATCATAAAAGACTACTATGAACAACCAGGTGCCAACAAACTGGATGACCTAGGAAAAATGGAAAATTCCTAGAAACATGAATCAATGAAGAAATGAACCACTGTTAATTATGAAGAAATAAAAATTCTGAACAGAGCAATAATGAGTAAGGCAATTGAGTCAGTAATCAAAAACTTCGCAGCAAAGAAAATCTCCACCAAATGGCTTTATGGTTAATTCTAGCAAACATTTAAATGATTAACACAAATTCTTCTCCAACTCTTAAAAAAAAAAAAATGGAAAGGAGCAAACAGTCCCAAACTCATTTTATTGCCAGCATTACTCCAATACCAAAACTAGATAAGGACACTACAAGAAAGAAAACTTATATCCCTGATAAATAGAGTAAATTTCCAATAAAATACTAGTAAACAAAGTTTCATAGCAAATTTAAAAGATTATTTACCATAATCAAGTGGGATTTACCTCTGGAATGCAAGGATAGTTCAACATAAGCAAATCAATAAATGCAACACATCACATTAACAGAATGACAGAATAAATCATCTGATCATCTCAAATGATGATCAGAGACAGAAGAGCATTTGATAAAATTCAACATCTGTTCATGATAAAAACTCTTAACAAATTAGACATAGAAGGAACATACCTTAACATAATAAAGGCCATACATGGCATGCCCCCAGCTAACATCATACCTAGCAATGAAAAGCTTTTCCTCTAAGATTAAGAACAAAACAAGGATGCTCACTCTTGGCTCTTTATTCAACATAGTACTAGAAGTCCTAGCCAGAGCAATTAGGCAAGAAAGATAAATTAAAGGCATCCATATTATAAAGGAATAACTAAACTCATTCTTGTAATCATTCACAATATATACATGTATCAAATCATGACACTGTACACCCTAAACTTACACAATATTATATGTTAATTATATCTCAATAAATCTAGGAAAGGAAGAATAAAACATCTAAAAGGATGGATAATGTATTTCTGATTGTGGAAGTTACGTGATATGCATATAGAGGCTTCTCATACTATTCTATTTTTGTACATGCTTGAAATTTTTCATGACGCAAAGTTTTTAAAGACAGCATCCAAAGATTCAACTATTATTATGATCAGAAGTCACATTACTATTAACTTAAGAATATCTACATCAATCAATACACCAAATTAAAGGAACTTTGAAAGAAAGCTATGCATTTAAGATTTGAGATCTCACAAAAAGTCCTTTCTCCCTCATTTTACTTGATTGCACATAAGGAAACATCAATTATTCTTTAAAAATGAGCTCTTTTCACCAAAAGAAAATCACTGCATGGCATTTACCACAAATATCATCAGTAAGATCATTTGTTGACAATTTAGTAAGTATTAAAGAAATGCATTGCCTGATTATTTCAAGGCAAATAGAGGGGGAAAAAGTGGAAGTAGTGACAGATTTCCTCTTCTTGGGCTCTAAAATCACTGCAGATGGTGACTGCAGCCATGAAATCAGAAGACCTTTGTTTCTTGGCAGGAAATCTATGACAAACCTAGACAGTGTGTTGAAAAGCAGAGGCATTACTCTGTTGACAAACGTCCATACAGTCAAAGCTATAGTCTTCCAGGTGGTCATGTATGGTTGTGAAAGGTAGGCTGTAAAGAAGGCAGAGAGCCAAAAAATTGATGCTTGAGAACTGTGGTGCTGGAGAAGATTCCTGAGAGTCCCTTGGACAGCAAGGAGATCAAACCAGTCAATTTTAAGGGAAATCAACCCTGAATGCTCGTTGGAAGGACTAATGCTGAAGCTGAAACTCCAGTATTTTGGTCATCTGATGCGAATAGCTGCCTCATTGGAAAAGTCCCGGATGCTGGGAAAGATTGAGGGCAGAAGGAGAAGAGGGCATCAGAAGATGAGATGGCTGGATGGCATCACCAATGTGATGGACATGAACTTAGGGAAATTTCAGCAGGTGGTGAGGGAAAGAGAGGCCTGGTGTGCTGCAGTCCATGGGGTCACAAAGAGTCGAACATGATTGGGTGACTGAACAACAACAACAAAGAAACACATGTTTCAACATCTATAACTGAAGCTGCCTATTTCTCAGTAATGGAACTCAAAGTCAGGTATAAACATGTAAAATGACAAATACAGTCCAGAAAATTTTAAACATTTTACCTAACCAGTCACATTATATTTTGATATTATTTACTGAACTCTTATGATAGGCTTGCTACCTTACTAAGAGCTTTATCCATCTTATCTCACTGTATCCTCACCAAAACCTTGTGATATGGACATGCTCTTTTATCAGAAAAAGAAAAGGTTCTATTTTATTTCTTTGGCAGTTAATTAAAAATAAAACTCTAATTTTGTCATCAATTTTATGCTACAGTGATGTAAATAGTAAGTTTTTAAGCACAATGTGATTCTCTCAAATTAAAAAAGAAAAGTCCAGCACTTAATATATATACTTCTCATGAAGAAAGATACTAACATTCACTTAAAATATGTGTTCCTAATAACAACATGCAAGTGTTCATATGACAGCTTGGCAAAGATGCTAGAGAATCTTTTTTTTTTTTTTTTTAATGCAATTTTACAGGTGAGCCAACTGAGCCTCAGGAAGTTTATGTAAACTTACCCAGTGTCTTAACATCTTAACAGATGTTAAGAGGCCAAGCTGGGATAAAAACCCAAAAGTGTCTGATTCCAGAGCCTACCTCATAGGAAGTTATGAACCGTATTTCTTCAGAAAAAGAAGAAGCTTAAAAATGGCCATTTTTGACTATAGGTTAGAGTGAACTGTATAATCCCAGATTACTTACACAGTGGTCTGTTTCAGAAATCAAGACACAAAAGTTGAATCACCACAGATTAAAAACAAGGGAAGAATCGCAAGCTTCTAGTATTGATGACTTAACAAGGTCCAGTTTAATAAAAATGCAAAAAAAAACCCTCAATAAAACTGAAGCTACTCCTTTTTTCTCATATAAACTTATTAGGCAATCAAAGAAAGGGAAACAGAAAAAAAAAGTTCTCTCATTTTTTCTCAGCAAGAGCTTTATTAAGAATTAGATGCAAAAAGAGTTTTGCATTTTATTCATAATTAAGAGTTCATTGACCCCCTTACACTGTAAAGAAATTTATCAAAAATAGTCCCCTGTGACCTGCAGCTCATCTCTTTAATGTCACTGAGTTCTATGGCCATCCGAAGCTTCAAGCAAAAAGACCTTGAGAATTGTAACAAGTCACTTGGCTTTATCTAAAATGAGTCTCTAATTGCTTAGTCATGAAAGAGCCTAATTTGGGTGTTTTGTGTTATGTCCTTGGTGGCGTCTGCCTGTCCCTGTCCTGCTCCTACCCGACAGAACTGGCTCACAAGAGCCACATGCAGTAATTAACCATGGAAATGAGAGCTGGTAAGGACACTGCTGTCCCCAAAATATGCACACATAATCACGTTCAACAATCCACAGCAAAATCCCATCAGAAAGTGAATCATTTGTCACTTGATCTTTCATTAATTAATTGAAAGCTCCACATGGGAAGGAGGGAGGACAAAGCAAAGGATAATGTCACAGTAGACACTTCACAAAAAACCAGCACATTCCCTATAAAGCCTTTGCTGGAAATTTTAGGACTAAACTTCAGGTGGTAGGAGAATTGCACTGGGTGATGATTTAGAAACCTGGACTGTAGACTCACTCTTGCCCTGGAAGCTGAATGACCCTGGGCAAGGTGCATCCTCTATCCTGCGCTTGGGGGCCTCCCTGGTAGACCGAGGCTTGTGAACTCCATGAGAAATTCCGGCTCAGATAATCCATGTTTCCTCTATCAGGCTACCTCCAAACGGCATGGAGAGGGATCTTAACTCTCCAATAACCGATTTTGTTTAAAAAAGGATTTACCAGGACTTCCCTGGCATTTCAGTGGTTATGACTTCACCTTTGGATGCAGAGGGTGTGAGTTCAATTCCTAGTCAGGGAGCTAAGACCCCACATGCCTCACAGACAAAAAACCAAAATCTAAAACAGAAGCAATATTGTAACAAATTCAATAAAGACTTTAAAAATGGTCCACATCAAAATAATATTTAAACAATAAATTAAAAAAGGATTTGCCAATGACAAAACCCTAAGCACAAGAGACTTCTCACAAATCTCTGTCCTCAAGAATATACTCCAAAAGGAGTTCCAGTAGATTAACATTTTAAAAACTGAGTGAGTGGACAGAGCTGCTAAAAATCTGAGCAATCAAGATCCAGATTAAGGGGTACTCCATCATCCTAGCAGGAGTATAAGTAAAACTGTAGGGAAAATTCATCAAAAGTGTTACAGTGTGTTTGGGTTTCACCTGATAATTCTGCTTCTAAGAATTTACTGTAAAGAAATGATAGGACAAAGGCACTGAGATACATATAGCAGAGATGCTCATCATAACAGGGTCCACAATTTTTAAAAGGATGAAAACAAAACAATAAATACTATTATTGATTTCACCAATTGGTTTAGAAAAGAAATATTAGTTAAGGAAGGCTAGATTTGTTTCAGAAATACAATATGTGTATGGCACACTGAATACAGAAGCTGGGCAGCATGGTGGATTTTGGTTTGGTCTGCTTTGGTTTTCTCCCGACTCCTGGCCATCTCCCTTGCAATGTTGCTTTTTCTGTCCTCTGAGCCTCTGCATATGCTGTGCCTTCTGCCCCAGACCATTACCTGCAACCCTTCTCTTTGATGTACTCGAGGTCTCCTAGGCTCTTTCCTTGACCTTCAAAATTAAGTCAAATGCCTTACTGCAAACTCCTGAAGAAACATGTATTTATCACACTCTTTACCTATATGGCCCAGAATTGTGAGACCCTGTTTGCTTCTCCTGACCCTTGAATGACACTGTCAGGGAAATATCTGCTATTATTTCTCCAATACCCAGCTGAGTAACAGATGTAGCAGCAGGTATCCCGTAGTTATGGAAAGCTCAACAACATAAATCTCTTAGAATCTCATATATTCTCATTCTATTGTCTAACAAGAGGATTTTCCATTAGCAAACTTTCCATATTTAAATTACCCCAGAGAATCCAAGCAAATGGGGAACATTTGGAAACAAGAGAGAATTCATAATGATCAGGAAATTGTTTTTTTCATATTATTTGAAAAACATATTGAACTCCCCCTTTTACTCTCTTTTATATGATTGCTAATAACACACACACACACAAAAATGACTCAAAGATCTCCTTTAAATTTTAAAACATTACTAGAAAGAAAAAGATGATGCTATTACACCTTAACGTATTTTAAATGTCTATAAAACAGAAAACATTTTTTTTCCCATTCTCACTGTCATACTCACTCTCCTCAGTGAGGATCTGTAAGCAGCACACAAACACTGCTGTCATGATGGTTAAAGGTTAAACTTTGACGATTGGAATTTTTTTTTTCTTTCTCCCTGGGAATTCAGACTTCTAAGCAACACAAGCAGAAGGTGCAATTTCACGGGACCACGTGTAATCACATTTCTGGGTTTGTTGTGCCTACTGATCTTAGGACTTCTTTTAGCCTCTGGTTTACTCTGGTTGAGGAACTCTTCCCTAATAATTAGGGAACAAGGCTAAGACAACTTTGCCACCACCACACTAGGGAGCTCACTTCCTGGTCCCTGTGCCACATATAACAAGGTTGGAGTTATAATAATTATCTGTCACTATTTTGACTAATATTCTTTTGGTTACCTTTTAATATACTTTTAAGCTTTTGGAGAGGTAGCAATGGTATTGGATGGCTATCCAATAGAAAAGCCAACATGAGTAAATAATGTGTGTCTAAATTTTTTAGAACTTGTAATGCTGGAGGCATAGCCATCTTCATTGTGAGCAATCAAGAATGAGTCATTGGCTAAACTGGATTAATCTCAGTTCCCATTCATTCCTCTTCACTCATCACTCTACCAAGTATGTGCCCCTTTCCCATCCTTCCATCACCCTAGACCCTTGCAACTTACTGTTATACTCCCAGTCCTCAAGTTCAAGGTTAAGTATTGTTCCTCTCTTCCAAGAACCTTTTGGCTAGATGGAATTTATTCCTCCTTGGAAGTCCCATAAGAGCTTTATCTGTACTTCAGTTTATTAATTTGTGTATTCACTCAATGGACTCTAACAGAAGGTCCATTGTCTGAAACAATCCTTACCACTTGCTTTGTAATTTTGTGCAGACACACGTTTCGGAATCTGTTACTAGACGGAAAGCTCCTTGGAGACAGGATGCAAGTCTGATTTATTTGTATCCCACAAGAAATTTTTGGTGTGGACACTATTTGCTGCCCACCCAGTAACAGCATCCTCCTTTTTCCTCTTTTCCAATAGAATTTCATGTTGTCTATGCAGCCTTCTCACCCATGCAGATCTCAAGAAACATCTCACATCATCGCATGCTGCTTTCCTTCATTTGTTTTTCTTCCTCCCTTCATCCCTCCCCTCTGTCCTTCCTCTTTCATTCCTTTCTTCCCTTCAGTTATTCAACAGTCCCTGATGGCTCAGCAGGTAAAGAATCCACTTGCCAATGCAAGTTCGATCCCTGGGTCGGGAAGATTCTGTGGAGAAGGAAATGGCAATCCACTCCAGTATTCTTGCCTGGGAAATTCCATGGACAGAGAAGCCTGGTGGGCATAGTCCATGGGGTCGCAAAGAGTCAGACATGACTGAGTGACTAAACATGCAGCAAGGACCAAAAAGTGAGTTAAGGGAAACAGTGCCTTTTTTAGTGAATCATTTGTTGAGATTTCTAATGACTCCTCCAAAAACCCCAAAACCTAACTAAGCTCAACTTCCTCAAGAGGAAACTGAAGGCTTGAGAATCAAAAACATGTCCAAGTTCAGAAAGGAATTGGCAGCAAGGAGTCAGGTATATGTCTGCATACATATATATGTGTGTGTGTATGCATGTGTACACATTTTTTAATCTTAATTCACAACTGAAAAGGCAAATAGATCAGCATTTCAAGATAGCTCCTGCCCTCGAAAAGCCCACAGTCTAATAGGGGAGGCAAACATGTTCTTAATTACAAAAAAGAGGGGAGGGGCTTCTGCTTCTGTGGGCAAGGGGGCAGCTTCACAGAGCAAGACACTCTGGAGGTGAGTCCTAAAGGGTGAGCTAGTCAGATAAACAGGAAAAGGGGAACTATCCCAGGTAAAGGGGCTAGGGCTCTTTGGCATCTCTGGGAACCCCAGGGTGTAGGTGAAGAACAGGCCTGCCTGTTGGGTAGCTGTGCTGGAAGATGCCAGCAAGGGGCTTAGAGAAGATGCCCTCAGGAGCTTTCATATCAGAGTAAGCTGCTGTTATAAACAGTATGAAAAGGCAAAAAGATATGACACTGAAAGATGAACTCCCCAGGTCAGTAGGTGCCCAATATGCTACTGGAGAAGAGTGGAGAAATAACTCCAGAAAGAATGAAGAGACAGAGTCAAAGAGAAAACAACATCCAGTTGTGGATGTGACTGGTGATGGAAGTAAAGTCCGATGCTGTGAAGAACAATATTGCATAAGAACCTGGAATGTTAGGTCCATGAGTCAAGGTAAATTGGAAGTGATAAAACAGGAGATGGCAATCAACATTTTAGGAGTCAGTGAACTAAAACGGGAGAATTTAATTCAGGTGTCCATTATATCTATTACTGTGGGCAAGAATCCACAGAAGAAATGGAGTAGCCCTCATAGTCAACAAAAGAGTCTGAAAGTACTTGAGTGCAATCTCATAAATGACAGAATGATCTCTATTCGTTTCCAAGGCAAACCATTCAATATCACAGCAATCCAAGTCTATGCCCTAATCAGTAATGTTGAAGAAGCTGAAGTTGAATGGTTCTATGAAGACCTACAAGAACTTCTAGAACTAACACCCAAAAAAGACATCCTTTTCATCACAGGTGACTGGAATGCAAAAGTAGGAAGTCAAGAGGTACCTAAAGTAACAGGCAAGTTTGATTTGGAGTACAAAATGAAGCAGGGCAAAGGCTGACAGAGTTTTGCCAACAGAATACACTGGTCATAGTAAATACCCTCTTCCAAAACCACAAGAGATGACTACACATGGACATCACCAGATGGTCAATACTGAAATCAGACTGATTATATTCTTTGCAGCCAAAGATGGAGAAGCTCTATACAGTCAGCGAAAACAAAACAGGGAGATGACTGTGGCTCAGATCATGAACTTCCTATTACAAAAATCAGACTTCAATTGAAGAAAGTAGGGGAAACCACTAGATCATTTAGATATGATCTAAATCAAATCCCTATGATTATACAGTGGAAGTGACAAATAGATTCAAGGGATTAGATCTGATTGAATGCCTGAAGAACTATGGACAGAGGTTTGTGACATTATACAGGAGGCAGGGATCAAGACCATCCCCAAGAAAAAGAAATGCAAAAAGGCAAAATGGTTGTCTGAGGGGGGTCTTATAAATAGCTGAGAAAAGAAGAGAAGCTAAACACAAAGGAGAAAAGGAAAGATATACCCATTTGAATGCAGAGTTCCAAAGAACAGCAAGGAGACATAAGAAAGCCTTCCTCAGTGATCAGTGCAAAGAAATAGAGGAAAACAATAGAATGGGAAAGACTAGAGATCTCTTCAAGAAAATTAGAGATACCAAGGGAACATTTCATGCAAAGATGGGCACAATAAAGGACAGAAATGGCACAGATGTAACAGAAGCAAAAGATATTAAGAAGAGGTGGCAAGAATATACAGAAGAGCTATACAAAAAAGATCTTCATGACTTATCTCCAGAACAATGGTGTGCTCACTCACCTAGAGCCAGACATCCTGGAATGCGAAGTCAAGTGGGCCTTAGGAAGCACCACCATGAACAAAGCTAGTGGAGGTGATGGAATTCCAGTTGAGCAATGTTAAATCCTAAAAGATGATGCTGTGCAAGTGCTGCACTCAATATGCCAGAAAATTTTGAAAAATCAGCAGTAGCCACAGGACTAGAAAAGGTCAGTTTTCATTCCAATCCTAAAGCAAGACAATGTCAAAGAATGTTCAAACTACCACACAATTGCACTCATCTCACACGCTAGCAAAGTAATGCTCAAAATTCTCCAAGCCAGGCTTCAACAATATGTGAACCATGCATTTCCAGATGGTCAAGCTGGATTTAGAAGAGGCAGAGGAATCAGAGATCAAATTGCCAACAACTGCTGGACCATTGAAAAAGCAAGACAGTTCCAGAAAAATATCTACTTCTGCTTTACTGACTATGCCAAAGCCTTTGACTATGTGGATCACAACAGACTGTGGAAAATTTTTCAAGAGATGGGAATACCAGACCACCTGACCTGCTTCCTGAGAAATCTGTATGCAGGTCAAGAAGCAACAGTTAGAACTGGACATGAAACAACAGACTGGCTCCAAGTCAGAAATGGAGTAAGTCAAGGCTGTATATTGTCACCCAGCTTATTTAACTTCTATGCAGAGTACATCGTGTGAAATGCTGGGCTGGATGAAGCGCAAGCTGGAATCAAGATTGATGGGAGGAATATCAGTAACCTCAGATATGCAGATGACACCACCTTTATGGCAGAAAGTGAAGAAGAACTAACGAGCCTCTTGATGAAAGTGAAAGAGAGTGAAAAAGTTGGCTTTAAACTCAACATTCAGAAAACTAAGATCATGGCATCTGGTCCCATCACTCCATGGCAAATAGATGGGGAAACAATGGAAACAGTGACAGACTTTATTTTGGGGGGCTCCAAAATCACAGCAGATAGTGATTGCAGCCATGAAATTAAAAGATGCTTGCTCCTGGGAAGAAAAGCTATGACCAACCGAGACAGCATATTAAAAAGCAGAGACATTACTTGACTAAAAAAGGTCCATTTAGTCAAGGCTATGGATTTTCCAGTAGTCATATATGGATGTGAGAGTTGCACTATAAAGAAAGCTGAGTGTCAAAGAATTGATGCTTTTGAACTGTAGTGTTGGAGAAGACTCTTGAGAGTCCCTTGGACTGCAAGGAGATCCAACCAGTCAATCCTAAAGGAAATTAACCCTGAATATTCATTTAAAAGACTGATGCTGAAGCTGAAACTCCAATACTTTGGCCACCTGATGTGATGAACTGACTCACTGAAAAAGACCCTGATGCTGGGAATGATTGAAGGCAGAAGAAGGGCATGACAGAGGATGAGATGGTTGGATGGCATCACTGACTCAATGGGCATGAATTTGAGCAAGCTCCAGGAGTTGATGATGGACAGGGAAGCCTGGCATGCTGCAGTCCATGGGGTGGCAAAGAGTTGGACATGTCTGAGCTGAACTGACATCATGTGAAATGCTGAGCTGGATGAAGCACAAGCTGGAATCAAGACTGCTGCGAGAAATATCAATAATCTCAAATACATAGATGGCACCACCCTAAGGCAGAAAGAGAAGAACAACGAAAGAGCCTCTTGATGAAAGTGAAAGAGGAGAGTGAAAAAGTTGGCTTAAAACTCAACATTAAATCCTTAATGGATTTTAAGCATGGGGGTAATTAGATTTTCTTCTTCTTCTTTTATTTTTTAAAATTTTTTCCTCACCACTTGGCATGCAGAATCTTGTTTCCCCAAGAAGTGCCAGTCACTCAGTCATGTCTGACTCTGCAACCCATGGGCCCCTCCATACTACTCTATCCATGAACCTGGGTCTCCTGCATTGCAGGCAGATTGTTATCGCCTGAGCCACCATGGAAGCTGTATCAATCCCATGTTCCCTGCAGTGGAACCTGGAGTCTTAACCAGTGAACCATCAAGGAAGTCTTCAGATTTTCATTATATCAGATCACTCTGCTCATGGTTGGAAAAATAAGCTGAAGCAAGTAAGCCCAGAGACAGCAAGATCTGTTTGAAAGTGTCTTTTTGTTTTTAAATCCAGGCAAGAAATATTGAAGGCAGTGGGATACACCAACGGGAACAAGCTTGTGAATTAAATGGTTGGGTTTTTGAAACTTGGTCACATAGGAGGGAGCACAACTTCATATTTTTTCAATCAGGTATGATTTTAATTTTTTTTTTTTTTTTTACTATTTCTTTGAAATAAATACTAGTCAGATGAATGCCCATTAAGTGATTATCTGGAATGAAGGGAAAAGCTATAAAAATCCTAGAAAGCATATACACATAAAAGGCTGCATTACAATATTAATATTCAATACATAGTAGCACTTTTAAAGGAGAAGGTAAACATAAAATAACAACGTTGACAAATATTCAATAGCAGGGGTTCATCTTAGAACTTGCGGTCAATTTAACTTCTAGTTAAGTATATATTAGTCACCTGGCCTTGATCATAAACATTCACAGTGAGTGAGCTTTATGTGATATAATGTCCTGAATAAGCAACATTGGAGGCAATTTATAATGGCTAGCTTCAAGAGATTCCATCTTGGGGAAGTCGTGAAGTTGCCACAAACTAATTACAGATGAAGAGGAGAGACACAGAGGAAGAAGAGGTGGTAGAATTTGTATTTTTGCAGAAGGAGAAGCAAAAGCAATTTAAAAAAAAATTGTAAACATTTAAACACCAGGCAAATGTAATTTGCTGGCCTACTTTTGTATTCCTGGAAATCCTAGATAGTGTTTACTTATTCTGGCAATCATTAATTCAACTCTTTTTAAAAATATTTATTTATTTATTTATTTTTTATTTTTGGCTGTGTCAGATCTTAGTTGCAGTGGTCAGGTTTCTCTCTAGCAGTGGCATGCTGACTCAGCTGCCCCGCTGCATGTGGGATCTTGGTTCTCCAATCAGGGTTTGAACCCATATCCCCTGCATTGGAAGGCAGATTCTTAACCACTGGACCACCAGGGAAAGTAACTTGTAGAAGAAATACTTTTATTCAATGCTTCATATACTGCCTTTCCTTCTGTATATCTGCTTTCTGTTTGGGGGCCAGAAAGAAACGACGACTTTTTAAATTTGATCAACAGGAGAGATACGAGTTATAAAAAGCCATCATTTCTCTCTGACTCCCAAACAGAAAGCAGATATACAGTAAGAAAATCATAGTATGAATCACTGAATAAAAGTATTTCTTCTACAAGCAGACATGAATATTAACTGCAGCATTGTTCATGATGGTAAAAAGCTGGAATGCAAGTCAGCCAGAGAATGGATGAATAAACTGTTGCATACAATGAAATACCACTCATTAGGTAAACAGGAACAAATCTGAGGTTCAAGTATCACGAAAGACTGAATATACAAACAGATGACATACAAAAACAGAGCTCTGACCCCCAACCTGCAGCCACCTGCCCAGGAAACACCCCTTCTCTCGATTAACAGCCCAGGAAGCCAACCTCCTTTAAGTCAGATCTGCAGGAAGCTGGACAGCTTTCTTGAGTGTCAGCCCAGGAGGCTACACAACAACTTCTCTAACAACCAGCCCCGAATGGCCAGGACATGATTAATAATGGATAGTTTCCTTAATTTCTGTCCCACTTTCAACTTAGGATCAATCAAAGGAAACCACATATGCACTCCTACGGAGGAGGAGGTTTCAGTTCTGGTGAGCCTGCCCACAACACCCCCATGCCAACAGCGTCCAGTCAGGGCACACCTGAAATCTTCCCTCTTTTCCCACAATAAAGATGTAAATATTCTACTTGATAAGACCAAAACAATATCTGAAGGAATTCAGCAAAATGCCGGGTTTTTGACAAAGTTGAACTCATGGCCACTTCATTTTTCTCTATGTGCTTAAATCTTTAATGATATGAAAAAGAAACAGTAATGGTAACTCTTCCAATTATGAAGAAAAAATGCTTCTCATGCAGCAATAGATGCTTCTACCTGTTGCAGATACATCCTTAGTTAAGGCTAGTAGTTGATGACATGTTAAAGAGATAGACAGAAAGAAAGAATTTTCTGTAGTTCAGCTTCCTTTCTATTTCAGACAGATAGCAAGATATTGACAGTTGCTCTCCTTTTTCTTGGCTTTTATTTCCTTTTAGTGAATATACAAGTGTCTATGCACATGAGCTTTCATATGACCACTTGTGACCTCATCATTCTGTTCTTCAGACACATATGACCCTTGAGCATCTTTTTTCTTTTTAAAAGAAGACATTTCCTTGTTTCACATTTAAGAATTGTGTGTTCATTGCAGAAATTTTGGAAATTACAGGCTATATATAATGAAACAAAAAGTATCCATAATCATAACTTTCAGTACACATACTAGTAATTTCCATGTATTTTTCCAGTAATCTTGTCTACATGTCTTAAAATAATAAAAGATACTTAGATGTTTATTAATATTAATTTTTAATTGAGATTCTAGCCTCAGGTAATGCCTATAGCCAAAAATACCCCTTATGGTATAAACAACTGTAACCTGGGATAAGAGGCTGATGTAGGAGATTATAATAAATAAATGTGTGAATAAAGTGATAAGTTAGGCACAAGAGTATCATCACCTATTATCTTCACTGATGAAAAAATTTAAATATGTATGTAATTTCCAATAGTTCCCCAAAATTCACATGGTTAATGCAGACTAAAATCCTTAAAGAATCAAGTTATAAACGACAATGTCCTTTCAGGAGGCATCTGAATAATTAAGCTTACTGTGAAAGAAAGTGAAAGTGAAGTCGCTCAGTCATGTCCAACTCTTTGTGACCCCATGGATTATAGCCTACCAGGCTCCTCCGTCTATGGGATTTTACAGGCAAGAGTACCGGAGTGGGTTGCCATTGCCTTCTCCAGGGGATCTTCCTGACCCAGGGATCAAATCCGGGTCTCCTGTCTTGCAGGCAGACGCTTTACCATCTGAGCCACCCGGGGAAGCTTACTGTGAGGGGTGCTCTATTGAGGAGACATGATGTGGATTCAAGCCCAGAGGAAATCAGGTTATCACTGATGGTCTCTCAAGAATCTGGGCACTGATCCAATGTCATTCCTCTACTTGATTCTTTTCTGAACATCACCTGCCCTGTAATTTTAAAAGAAATCATTAGTGTTCTTTATCTGACTCAATGAAAGTCATTTTGATTTCATGTTACTTTTATAACATTATCGGTTATGTCTGAGGGACAATTACATTTTATAGTTATACAGATTATAGAAGCTAACAGGGTTACAATACAAAATGGTTTAAATTAAGAATAAATAAAATACCCAGAGAAGCCACTGACCATTGGGGAAAAATCAGTGATGAAAAGGTCTTATTCTACAAATCAGTCATACCAAAGGAAGAAAATACAGATTTATCCCATTTTAATGCAATATGTCTGTGCGTGAATGCTAAGTCACTTCAGTCATGTCCAACTCTTTGTGACCCTATGGAATGTTGCCTACCAGACTCCTCTGTCCATGGGATTCTCCAGGCAAGAATACTGGAGGGGGTTTCCATGCCCTCCTCCAGGGAATCTTCCTGACCCAGGAATCAAACCCATGTCTCTTATGTTTCCTGCATTGGAAGGCAGGTTCTTTATCACTAGCACCACCTGGGAAGCCCCCACAATATGTCTAGACAGGTAATTTAAGCACCCTGAAGTTCCACATGATATGGAATGACATGAATGACCTAAAATGTTGAGTTTGTCATAAACTAAGCTTAAAATTTTAAATCAAACACTTAAATCTGTTTAGTCAAAATGATCATTAATGTTGGTCACTCTTATATGAGACAACCTGTGTATGGCGTGCGGGGTGTGGTGAGGAAGGACAGAGGTCAAGGTGCCACTCTCTGACCCGTCTGCCCAGTGTGGTTCCAGACACCCACTGCCTGCTGCACACCCACCCCTGCAACATAGGGTGCCTGAAACTGAACTTGTCTCTCCCCGCAAATCCTGTCTGCCTTCCAGTCTCCACCAGTGGCATCACCATCCTTATAGTTTCCCAGACAACAGACTAAGTCCTTCTCAATCCCTCCTATGAGTTCTAACTCCCCATCTTCAACTCTGTCATTCCACTCACTAGCCTATGAATCAGCAAAGTTCACTGATTCTACCTCATATATGTCTCTGGAATCCAGATCCTCCTCATCACCCACCTGCATGTTCACTGCCTCGTCCTCTATGAGTTAATCATCCACAACAGCCTCTAACCAACGCATTGTCTGAAGGCTGGCCCAGCTCATGCCTCACCTTGCCCTCAGAGTTGTCTTTTATAAAAACTCATCTCATCGTGTGACTCTTGAATATGTCTGTCAGCTCCCCATTGCTACTTGGCACAAGGTGTCGAGATGTTCAGCATTTGACTGCAGCCTCTCTCATCTGCTTCATGTTCTGCAAGTTGTCGACCCTTTACATCCATGGGGCCCAGACAAGAACAGAAATGAAAGTCCATATCCATATGCATGAACATAAAAACATATAAATAAATCAAGCTCATAAACCGTTAAATACGCTCAAACCTCCTATCTTAACAAACATAACTGCTTAACAGACTTGGAGACTAGGGGTGAATTTAGAATTCTTGGGTTCCTCAGAGTCTCACATGCGAAACAGCAGCAAAGGAAAACTCTGGGTCCCCAGCCTACATCCCACCCTCCTTTTCATCCATTCATGGGTTCTGTTCATGAACAATATGGGGGGGGGGGGGGCGGGCAGGCTGTGGACAGCCCTGGCTGACGTCAAGAGCTCAACCACATCCCTCTGAGAACCACCACCCCTTGGGCCAACCTCAGGCTTAGAGATGCGTACATCCACCATGCTTCCTGACCTCCAAGAAGGTCTGCACAGATCTTGGATGTGAACTAAGGAGTCATCTGAGCAGGCATGCCCAAATCCCTGGGACCTGGAGCACAGGGGGGATGGACTCCAGATTGGCAGGACCCATGGGCCGTAGGGACCTCTTGCCAGAGTGATACTCCCTAAGGTTCAGGAGCCACAACAAGGCACCTGTACCCCAAGTTTAAGGCCAGCACACCTCACACACCAGCACAACAAAATGCCTTCAAGGTCATTAAGATGACAACGCATCAGTCATGTAAAACCATCATCAGAGATTCTAATGCATATGAAGAATTTATGGTTCATGTTATACCTACTGGCATCAAGTATTGTGGAACCTCCAACTGTCAATGACGTAAATACTTTACAATCTGCTTGGCCAGCCAGCTTAGAAAATAAATAATTCAAATGATTTTAAAATTTGGTATATTTGATTTTTTCAAATTTTACACATAAAGTGAGATTCTGCTAATATTTACTAACATTCGAATCATACAAAAAGTATATGAATTTTAAATTTACATAGTTTAAAATTCACAAAATTTGACAGTGTGGTATATTTTTCAATGCTTTCATAAAAATTTTCAACATGTGGGCCATATCACCAAACTTTGTGTTTGTTGTCATTGTTGTTTAGTCACTAAGTCATGTCTGACTCTTTGTGACCCCAGAGACTGTAGCCTGCCAGGGTCCTCTGCCCATGGAATTCTCCAAGCAAGAATACTCTGGAATGGGTTGCCATTTCTTTCTCTAGGAGATATATCTTCCCAACCCAGGGATTGAACCCGGGTCTCCTGCATGGGCAGGCAGGTTCTTTACCACTGAGCCACCTGGGAAGCTCTAAACTTTATGTTGTAGAAGTGAAAAAGGACAAATGGCAAAGGAATCGAGAGGGTATGAAGGAAAAAAGAGGAAAAAGGCAACGGAGCTGGGCTAGCCGCAGACCACAGCTGGGTCGTCTTCCCGCTGGGCACTAAGCTGAACCCCAGTATCAATTTTCTCTCATGTGACTGAATTCTGCCTAAGAAAACGTGAGTCAGAGCAATGTGTGCCATGGTCCTTAAACATAATCAATCCTTCATGCCCTTTCTCCTTTCATGGTAACTTGGAAACTTTGTATCAGAAATGACAAAGCCACAAAATGAAAGAAAGTGGAGTTCCAAATCATTCCTGGAAGAATGCCATTCACTAATTAGGAACACACATTAGGCAACCAAGAAATAAACTTCTCTTGTGTTAAGCCCTTGAGATTTTCAAGTGTATCTGTTGTAGAGAGGCCAGGGTTATCATATACAATATAAATTCCATAAAATATAATCAAGAAGCACCAGTATCTTGATTGGTTTGGAGTAATATGTTTGTGGGGATTTGGTGGCAAAAAACATACTTTTTCATTTCTATGTTATTCATGCTAATATTAAAAATTTGCCTGCATTTTCTAAATCAAAACCTATGGCACAAGGAAGTAATTCAAAACTGTACCGTACGAGGAGGGAAAAACTAGGCTCTAATATTCACAGCAGAAACTCCAAGTTGGGTAGTTTATATAGGGAGAGAGAGCTTTATTCTACCTGAACCACATAGGAAACAAAGCTATGTCTTTGGAAACCATCTCTGCAGTAGCTCCAATACCACCACAAGAAATACCATAACCAAACTTGGTGGCATCGTTTCAATGCTAGTTCCAATCTTACAAAGAAAGAAAGTGAAGTCGTTCAGTCGAGTCTGACTCTTTGCGGCCCCATGGACTGTAGCCTACCAGGCTCCTCCATCCATAGAATTTTCCAGGCAAGAGTACTGGATTGGGTTGCCATTTCCTTCTCCAGGGGATCTTCCTGACCCAGGGATCAAACCTGGGTCTCCCACACTGCAGGCAGACATTTTACCATCTGAGCCACCTGGGAAGCCCCTGATCTTACAAAGGACGCTTCTTTAGAATCTCCTAGCACTTGGAGACTTCTATCAAGGTGACAAAAGGGGAGAAGAGTTGATCACAGAAAGAGTGCCAGGTTAAAAACATGCTACATTACGTTGTCACATTGAGGGGTGCCTCACACCTGACCAGATGTACCTTGAATGTACAGCACTACTATTACCCATCATAAAAAGGTGACTTGTATTCTGTATGCAATATATTACTTAATCCCCTCAGGCTTCCCACTTCACAGAGTTCCCTGCTGCTGCTGCTAAATCGCTTCAGTTGTGTCCGACTCTGTGCGACCCCATAGACAGCAGCCCACCAGGCTCCCCCGTCCCTCGAATTCTCCAAGCAAGAACACTGGGTTGGGTTGCCATGTCCTTCTCCAATGCATGAAAGTGAAAAGTGAAAGTAAAGTCGCTCAGTCGTGTCTGACTTTTTGCAACTCCATGGACTGCAGCCCACCAGGCTGCCCCATCCATGGGATTTTCCAGGCAAGAGTACTGAAGTGAGGTGCCACTGCCTTCTCCGACAGAGCTCCCTGATATTGGAAAAACAGATGGGCTCTTTGGAGCCACTGGAGATACACAGTGGTCAACGTGTACACAGGAGCTACCCCTGTGTCCTACTTACTTTGGGGACACTGGGAAGATCTGGTACATCACAAAGACACCAGAGGACCAGACTGGCTTGGGAGTGAATAAGAGCAAAACTAGTATCACTCCTCAAAAATAAAATGGGAACTAATATAATAGCTACCATTGACTACAATATAATAAGTTGCGTCACAGTCTTCTCCAACCTTGGGGGCCAAGGTAGCATCATTTTGCTTTTGCTTTTGAAGTAGTAGGGCACAAACTCCTGTTTTACTTTTCTGTCACCACTAAACACAGTGAACTTTTATCTACCAGTGAGGAGTTCATGAAAAGTGAGCTTAGGTTGAAAGTATCTTTTAACCAATAATAGATAATGTGTAACTAAACTACAAAAATGCAACTCTGCTGCTGCTGCTGCTGCTAAGTCACTTCAGTCGTGTCCGACTCTGTGCGACCCCATAGATGGCAGCCATCAGGCTCTTCTATCTCTGGGATTCCTCAGGCAAGAATGCTGCATTGGGTTGCCATTTCCTTCTCCAATGCATGCATGCATGCTAAGTCGCTTCAGTCATGTCTGACTCTGTGCGACCCCATGGACAGCAGCCCATCAGGCTCCTCTGTCCATGGGATTCTCTAGGCAAGAATACTGGAGTGGGTTGCCATTTCCTTCTCCAACTCTACTGAAGCCTAAACAAGACATACAGCAAGAATCAAGATTCATCCAGTGTGCAGCCACTTGAGAAATAGGATTTGCATTTTTTAGTACAGCCTCTGGCACAGAAGACATGAAAACCACTAAGCCAAACAGGAGAGGGCTGGAAGCACAGTGAGAGATATGGGCACATGCCCACCATACATCGTTACCAAGAAGAGAAACATCACATCCCCAGGCATGATGTCAGAATGGTTTACTCCAGCCTGCCAAGGGCTTCGAATTTTCTCAGATCCAAAACTATCTAACTGACTACTGTACATGGGGAAGGATAGGGGAAGAAAAGCAGCATTGATTGATTACCAGTTAATTAGGTCTGATTACCCATTTGGTTGCTGGAAATATAAATGCCTATAATTAATTTTGAATTTAAAAGGAGGCAGTTCCCATGGCAGGCACTGATTGCACATGTCGAAGCCAAATGTGCTCCAGTGTCTGGAATAGAGCTTCTTAGACACTAAGGTCATTACAGCAAAGCCTATGAGAGCTGGGAGGGATGAAAGAATGATGTAGCAGCAATCAATCCCACTTCTTTGATAAAGCACATTTGCTGTCTCATCTCTTTCTGCATTACAAGAAGTCCTCACTAGACCTGAAATGCTGTGGGGATGGGGGCTTTGCATCATATGTCCAAGGACTCCTGAGCCCCCAACAGTGGGAATAGCACAGTATAGGGATGAATGCCAACTTACATGTCTGGTGTGGCTCTGGAAGGATGTCTGCTGGACATCTGTGAGGCTCTCCAAGACCCAGACAAGCCTAGACCACCCTTAGCTGCTTAGTTCCAAGCACCCTCATGAGGCAAGTTAAGTTCAAGATCCTTGAATTAACCCATTCCTGGGCTGCACTAAATGGTAAAGAGCCATCTTCAGGTACTTGAGTGCTCCTCATCTCTTATAATAAAGAAATGATGTCCCTGCTCCCACTGTTCCACCACCTCACTGTTTCTTCCCCAAAGGAAAAGCTACAAATCTTATTGGTCAGCTCTTGAAACATTCATGGGGCCCCATGTTAAGAATGGATGAGGTGACTGTTCTTTGGCGACAGAATGGAACTTCATCCACTTTGTTGTCGTTTGCTAATTCAGAGGTTACTTTTCTCCACAGTCTTGCTTTTCCAGAGGAAGAACTCTGGAGCAGGAACCAGCTCTGGATGGGAGAGGGGGCAACAAACCCCCTCCTTCTAGCCTCCTGAGTTAGAGACCCTGGCATCTGCTTCCGAGGAGAAAAGGAGAAAGCGTGCTTGGATTCCTGGATTTAAGCCTCATCTCTGGGCTTGCTTTGCGGGGCAGGATGCTTGCCTGATTATCATTAAAGCAGTGCTTTCTGTCTCATTAGTTTTTCTTACAAATACACTTCCATGCTAGGGAACTATAGAGGGGAAAGGGGCATTAAAATTCTGCCTACCCAGGACTTCCCTGGTGGTCCAGGGGTTAAGACGCTGCCTTCCAATGTAGGAGATGCAAGTTTGATCGATCCCTGGTCAGGGAACTAAGTTCTCACTTGCCTTGGGATGTGAGATTTTTTTTAAAAAATCTTCTATCCCTGCCCTTTGTTTTCTTGGTGAGTGGCATCTCCCAACTGAACAGCAACTGCCCAAGCTGAGTGGTCCTAGCATCTTCCTTCTCCCTTATCCATGGTTAGTTACTTTGACTTTCCAATTCTTTTTTCAGTTTATTTCCATCCCATTAGAATCTTTGTCTACATGATAGCTGGCATTCATCACACACTCGCTCAGACCAATGTAGGCTCTCCAGGTTCAAATTATTGCTAATTACTCCTGGCTGTTCTTACTCTAAAAAAAGATTTAAGTAGGAAAATCATCCTTCTCATGTCTGTTCCCTCAGCGGGGGCTCCAGCACCTCTCACCTGGAGTGTTAGAAGCTCCAGCCTCAGCCCTTCCTCCAAACCAGCCCACCTCCAGTCCTCAGGCCACACTGATCTCTAAATGAAAACTTTATTACACTACTCTCCTGCTTGAAATTCTGTCTCCCCAAAGCTTCCCGAGCAAAGCCCAGCTCCCCCACGACACGCACCTCTGCAGCCTCACCTCCTCCCACCCCCAAGTGTGCTCTTCAGTGTGTGCTACATACCTGTTCATCTCTCCCCATCATCATACGCATTCCCTTCACTGTGCATCTTTGTGCAAACCATTTCTGACCACCCTCTCCAACTACTTACCTAACTATCCACTGGTTCCTATGTTTCCATAGCACCCTGAATGCTCCTGTGTCTCCCAGCTAATCCACGGGGCCCCCAGGAGGGAGGGCTCTGTGCTCCTATCTCTGTTTCTCTTGGGCTTAGTGCAAGAGATGAATATTTGCTGAATGAGTAACTAAACGGAGGCCAGAGTAAGAATGGCATGTTCCCGAAGAGGCAACTTGAGCATATAGTGATAACTACACCTCTGGAATCAAATGGCTTCTATGAATCTAAATGTTGGTTGAATGAACTTCCAGTTAATACTGGGGTTGAAGAATAAATGATTGTTCTTTGCTGTTAGGTGGTGCCTAGAGGAAACTATATGGTGATAAACTTGATCAAACTATTAGCTGTTTATTTATACATAGAGATCATCCCCACGAATAAAAGCTACCATTTAAATATCACAAAAGCAAAATCAATATTTGCTACATTCACTCTTTCACACCACTAGTTACAACCAGCAGGCATGAGACCACACTTGATTTAAAAGCCAGAAAAATCTCTTTAGGAAGGACCCAGTTTTCTTTTGGAATACATGATTTTCAATTTGTCATCTGACTCAAATCTCCTACAGAGTAAAAGAATACTGAAATCACTGCTAATTAAAGAAATTTAACCACTGTCTACCTTCTTATCAGCCACATTTTCCCCTGCAAGTCACCTTCAAATTACTCCTTACTGTGATAATACAAAAAAATTAAAATTACCAAGTAAACCTGATAAGACTTGGAAATTGGAAAGCAGCAAGTATTAGGTAGGATAGCAAATGAACACTTTTCTCCTGATGTTTCATACATGTTGCTGGGGTAGGAAAAGGGTGGTAAAGAGGAGGAGGAAAAGGGAAAACAAAGGAAAGAGTCATCTGTCTGACTGTCCTACAGTGTTTATCACAACTAACGTTGAGTTTGACTTAAATGCCCAGTTAATTTTTTTAGAAAAAATCAATATTTAAGATTTAGTGACTGAATCTGAGACTAGACGAGCCTTTGAGTGGATACTTGTTCAACTCTCTGAACTCTTTTTTAACAGCTGGTAAACTGTCTCAACATAAGCATTTGCAGAACCTTGGTCTTATTAACCTTTTGACTTTTTTTCATCCTCCCATGTTGCTACCTCCTTTTGCCTTTACTGTTATTCTCCTTGTTATTGGTAAAAGGTTAAAAAAAAGTTTAGGGTGCTAATAGAGATGCCCCACTCTGACTGCTAGAATTCAACTCCTGTCCCATTGTCCATTCCAGACCCTTCTGCTTTGCTCATTCCTAAATGTTTCCATCTCAGTGTGTACTGATGCAGCCTTATTTTTTAAAAAATATATTTATTTATTTGGCTGCATTGGGTCTTAGTTGCAGTGTGCAGGCTGCTGGCAACATGTGGGATCTTAGTTCCCAATTAGGGATCAAACCCATGTCCCCTGCATTAGAAGGGGGATTCTTAACCACTGGGCCACCAGGGAAGTCCCCTGATGCCATTTTATAATGCAAATTCTTTACTAACTTCACTTTCAGTCCTATTCAGACAGAGTGGTAACATCAAGGACTAGCCAGTCAGCGGCCCAGTGAAAAGAGTTACTTTCATCTGCCCTGGTCATGCACTGTAGTGAGTACATCATTGTGACCAGTGCCTTGTCCTCACACACTCCATGCTGGTGTAAAAGGGAGCTGACAGGGCTTACCAAGTACATGATGAGAAGGGCACACATGGAGTGGTAAGGGAAGAAAGGGACACCCACCTAGCCACCCAGATCAGCCAAATCAACCCTGGTGACCAATGGGTGACAGATGTCACAGCCCAATTGCCCTCACATCCAAATGGTGGGGTGCACCTCCAGCTCTGAGAACTTAAATGCTGGTTGAATGAACTTGCAGTTAACACTGGGGTTGAAGAATAAATGACCATTCCCTATGTGCATGTATAATTCGAGGTGAATGGAAGAAGTGAGCTAAGTGGGGATATGGTATTAAGGAAATCATTTCTCTCTCTCTGTCTACTGCAAAGAAAACAGAAAACTAGTGTACTCTTCATACACACAATGCAGGTGTGGACACAGAAGCACCTGAAATTTTTAAAACATGCACACAACTTTCTGAGGGCAATTCCACAGACAGAAAACTGGTGGCTCATACAAGTGAAGCACCTTGTTCAAATCCAATAACCATAAAACTGAAGAGTTGTGAATCAGCCCAAGATCTGTCAGATAAAATGATTTTCTCTCTACACCATCACCTAATCATTATGAGCCTAGCTGTTGTTCCTGTCGTTGCCTCTTACACAATAAAACTACCTATCCTGAAATCAGGCCTTTAGAAAAACTATAGCTTCAAAATTAAACACTGATATACCTCAACAAAATAAAAGACATATATGAAAAACCCACAGCATGCATCACACTAATGGGGACAGACAGAAAACTTTCCTCTAAGATCAAGAATAAGACAAGAATGCCCACTGTTGCCACTTCTATACCATATAGTATTGATGTTTTTGTTATTGAGTTGTATAAATTCCTTATTTGACTACTAACCCCTTATCAGATACATGGTTTGCAAATATTTCTCCCGTTCCTCAGGTCCTCTTTTCACCCTGTTGATTGTTTCTTTTGCTGTGCAGAAGTTCCCTTTGTTTGCTGTAGCCCCACTTGTTTATTTATCTTTGTTGTTTGTGCTTTTGGTGTAAGTTCGCATGTCAAGGAGCTTTCTTCCCTGTGTTTTCCTCCAGGAATTTCATGGGTTCAGGTCTTAAACCTCAGTCTTTAATCCATTTTGAGTTAATTTCTGTGAGTGGAAAAGGTACAAAACTCCAGTTATAAATAACTACATGGTATATAATGCACAACACAATTACTATAAATAACTGTATGATATATAAGAAAGTTGTTAAGAGAGGAGAGCCTTAGAATTCTCATCACAGGAAGACATTTTTTCTTTTTATTGTATTTGTATGAGATGATAAATATTAATTAAATCTATTGTGGTCATCATTTCACAATATATGTAAATCAAACCATCATGTTTACACCTTAAATATACAGTGGCATGGGGGCTTCCCTGGTGGCTCAGTGGTAAAGAATCTGGCTGCTAATGCAGGAGACATGGGTTTGATTCCTGGGTGGGGAAGATCCCCTGGAGAAGAAAATGGCAGCCTACTCCAGTACTCTTGCCTGGGAAATCCCATGGACAGAGGAGCCTGGTGGTCTTTAGTCCATGAGGTTGCAAAGAATAGGACACAGCTTAGTGATATGTCAACTATTTCTCAATAAAACTGGGAGTAAAAGGAATAAAACACAGTACTGGAAGTCCTATCAGACAAATTACGCAAGAAGAAGAAATAAAAGGTACCCAAATTAGAAAGGAAGCAGTGAAAAAACCTCTATTCACAGGTGATGTGACTTTATATGTGCATGTTACATCACTTCAGTCATGTCCGACTCTTTGCAACCCTTTGGACTGTGGCGGTCCAAGCTCCTCTGTCCATGGGATTCTCTAGGCAAGAATACTAGAGTGGGTTGCCATGCTTTCCTCCAGGGGATCTTCCCAAACAAGGGATTGAACTCACATCTCTTACATCTCCTGCACTGGCAGGTGAATTCTTTACCACTAGCCCCACCTGGGAAGACCTAAAAATTCCACACAAAAATCTGTTACAACTTATAATTCAGCAAAGTAGCAGGATACAAAGTCAACACACAAAAATCAACTGAATTTCTAATCACTAACAATGAACAATCCGAAAGAAAAATTAAGCAAACAATTTCCATTTACAATAGCATCAAAAAGAATAAAACACTTAGGAATTAACTTGGCAAAGGAGGTGAAAGACTTGTTCAATAAAAACTATAAAACATTTCTTAAAGAAAGTAATGAAAACATAAATCAATGGAAAATTATCTCATGTTCATGGATTAGAAGACTTAATACTGTTAAGATATCAACACTATCCAAAGCAATCCATACATTCAGTATAATCCTTATCAAAATCTCAATGACACTATTTTACTGAAATGGGAAAATCCACCCTAAACATCATATGGAATTTTGAGGGACCCTATAAAGTCAAAACAATTCTGAAAGAACAAAACCAGAGTTCACACACTTTCTGATTTTAAAAGTTACTACAAAACTAGTTTGGAGAACTCCTAAAATTCAACAATAACAAAACAAATAACCTGACTCAAAAATTACCAAAGAATTTGAAAAGACATTTCTCAAGAAAAAGATATACACATGGGAAATAAGCACATAAAAAGATGCTCAACATTCCTAATGACTAGGGAAATACAAACAAAACCCACAATGAGAAACCACCTTACACCCAGTAGAATGGATATTATTCCAAAAAAAATCAAACAAGTGGAAAAAAAAAACAGAAAACAAGTTTTGGCAAATGTGAAGAAATTGGAATCCTTATGCACTATTAAATAATTCTATTTAAAACTGAATTACCATATGATCCAGCAATTCCGCTTCTGGATATATACCAAAGAACAGAAAGCAGGGTTTTGCATCCATGTTCATTGTTGCATTCTTCACAATAGCTAAAATGTGGAAGCAACTCAAGTGTCCACTGACGGATCAATGGATAACCAAAATGTATATATGCATACAAAGAAATTCTATTCAGCCTTTGAAAAGAAGGAAATTCTGCTAAATGCTACAATATCAATGAAGCTTTAGGACATTATGTTTAGTGAAATAAGCCAGTTTTTTTTTTTTTTTTTTTGAGACAAATACCATATGATTACACTTATATGAGGTACTTGGTGATGATGGTGGTGGTTGAGTTGCTAAGTCATATCCAACTCTTGCAACCCCATGGACTGTAGCCCCCCAGGCTCCTCTGTCCATGGGATTTCCCAGGGAAGAATACTGGAGTGGGTTGTCATTTTCTTTTCTAGGGGATCTTTTCAACCCAGGGATTGAACCTGAGTCTCCTGCATTGCAGGCAGATTCTTTACTGCTGAGTCATAGGGGAAGCCTGAAATGGGACTAACCCAAGAGTCTCTGGATCTTGGCAAAAGATCTGGAACAACCGTATATATCAATTTTTTTTTCCTTTGGGTTCCTAGGATTTTATCAAGATTTTAACTTTTCCTAGTAAGCTCCAAGGGTCTGAGCTATCTTCTCTACCAAACTTTTCCCTCTGTTTGCTCTACAGTTCAGGAAAGAAGCTGGGCCACAGCCAGAGGCAGCTGAGCCCAGAAGTCAGCCGGGGTGGTACAGCTGCAGAACTCTGGATCAGGAGTGCCAGCCCTGACGGCTACACAGTCTGTGATTTGCCTACGTATTTGTATAATGAGGATAAAATTCAGTTTGTATTTAATTATTGTTTTGATAATTTGGTGGTCTTAAATCATTTGCCAATGGTATTTTAAAATTCCTTTTCTTTTGCTTTTATCTTTCCTCTTAATGTAGCTATTAAATGCCACTGATTAAGGCTCACAAATGGAAAAAATTAGCAATGCTTATTAAAAAAAATACCTTGTAGAAAATGGTACAATGAACGTAACAGCTCCTTCTCTCAGAAGATGCCCAGAGATGAAGGAGACATGAGAAAGCAAAACAAACAAAAAAAAAAGGCACATTTAGGAATTTCACAAGGTGAATGTCAAGATTCAAGGGACCCAAAGAGATGCTGGAGGGCAGAACCAGAAGAGGGGACACTTTCTGCTTGAGGCCAGGGGACATTAAGGATGAAAGGGATAGAGAGCAGTGGAAAATCATATGGAGGCAGCAGCTATGACAGCTTTGTTAGTGTTTTTTTGTTTGTTTGTTTTGTTTTTAAGCAAACACTGCTTCCCAGGTGGCCCTAATGGTAAAGAATCCACCTGCCAATGCAGGAGACATAAGAGAATGGGGTTCTTCCAGTCGAGAAGATTCCCTGGAAGAGGGCATGGTAACCCACTCCAGTATTCTTGCCTGGAGAGTTCCACAGACAGAGGAGCCTGGTGGGCTACAGTCCATAGGGTCACAAAGAGTTGTACATGACTGAAGTGACTTAGCATGCGGGAGGGTTTAACTCTGATAGGGGCAGGGAAGAAGGAACAGTGAGCAAGCAGCTAGGAGAGAATTTATAGATCAGGGCACTTTTGAGCTGGGTCTTGCAAGTAAAAAACAAGTTTGTCAGAGAGACAGAGGGTTGGAATAATTAAGCTGCAAAGGTGGAGTTGAGATGGAAAGTCTGAAAGTTTTAGGTCTACGATTTCCTTTCTGTTGTAAAACAAAGTAGATGCTTTAAAACTCAGATGGGTTGGTACATCAAAAGCCCTAATGATTTTTCATTAATTAACTGTTGAGATTAGTATGGATTTTGAACAAATGATATCTTCAATCATTAAAAAAGATTACTTGGCTTATTATGGAATATACTCCCATTCTGTTCTCTAAAATTCTTCCAGAAACTGGAAGTCCAGATAATGTTTGCTTCAATCAGAAGATTCCTGTTCCCAAATGTTCTCAGAGTATATTATTAATACAGAGAGCGGGGTCAACCCAGTCACATGCAAGCTGCCAAGCTCCAAATCCAATTCCTAGCTTGCATCCTAAATTTTCTAAAATTATTATAGCTACTTCAACCAAGAAAAAGGTGGGTGGCTATTGACTTTTGATTATGTTCACAAGCAGAACATAGAGACGAAGCAGGCATAACAGAAATAGCATGTTACAGTACAGAACTCTCAAATTATTTCTAATAACAATTGTGGGCTTAGCAGGCAAGCTTCCTGGGGTGCAAATGGTCTCCTAATCCTTGTACTGAGAATGTTATCTTTTCATTCTATAAGGCTTCCAGAGTGTCCTCATGGACACTCTAACGCTAACCCGAGCTGCTGGTGTTAGCCAGTTTTCCCTCTGTCATTGTTAGACATCTATTAATACTCCATTGGCTCCACTGTCTATCAAATCTGAATCTTTTTTCAACTAAGCACAGAATATTTTCTATCTAAAGACTGGAGATCTCATTAAAAAAAAAAAAGAGGCCATTAGACTGCAGAATCATTTTGCAGAGCATCTAATTTCAAAGATCTACAATCCTACATCCACCAACTGTTATTTATGTGGACACAGGTTAAGGACTCAAATTTGTGCCTTAGCTTCCTTCTATGTAAAACTGGAGACATTAGGGGTCTTCCCTTCCCTTTTCCACTTTCCAGTGGTAAAGAATCTACCGTGCAATACCAGAGATATGAGTTCGATCCCTGATCAGGGAACTAAGATCCCAAATGCCACAGAACAACTAAGCCCGCATGCCACAACTAGAGAATCTGTGCGATGCATCAAAAGATCCCACATAACGCAGTGAAGATCACGTGTGCTGAAACTAAGATCCAATGCAGCCAAAAGAATAAATAATTTTTTTAAAGCTGGAGATATGAATACTTTGTAAGACTCTTATATGGTTTCACTCAAGAGCATAAGTAACACACGGTGCTGCTGGGCTCAGTCAGTCGTGTCCGACTCTCTGCGACCCCATGGACTGTAGCCACCAGGCTCCTCTGTCCATGGGATCCTCCAGGCGAGAATGTTGGAGTGAGTTGCCACGCTCTCCTCCAGGGGATCTTCCCGACCAGGGATAGAACTTGCGTCTCTTGCATCTCCTGGCAGGCGGATTCTTTACCACTGTGCCACCTGAGAAGTCTCTATATAACACATAGCTTATTGCAAACTTGACCCATAGGAGACACTCAGTAAATGCCTATTCACTTTGGCTCATGATAGAACTTTTTTAAAAGACAACCATCTAAAGACATGGAATAAAATAATGCTAGGGTTTAATAAAAAATGTCTTTCCTTTATGCTTACATTCATTAGCAGCAAATCATAACTAATGCTTTTGATACAAGAGAGAAAAGTCATTTCTAAATAAATATAATCAAATATAAAATACCTAAGGGAAATAGGGAAAGTACAAGATTGCGTGAATAGTGGAAAATTATATCTATAACATGCTTCTTAATTCTGAGTTAGTGAAAATAAAAGTGAATGTCCCAGGTGGTTATTTTAATGATATGGGAGCCTATATCAAGGTTGTTAAAAATAGTCAAATTTTCAGAAACAATTCTTCTGCATTCAATTAACATTTGGATCAAAGTACAATTTTTTCCCATGCAACTCATGGCAATAAAATCAACCTATCTTAGGATCAAACAAATATTTTGTTCACTGACTTCCACTCTAAAATAATGTTTGCTTAAGCCCACTGTAAATGCCTTAGGAACCCAAAGAAAGGTAAAGTTACTACTATTTCAGTTCATTAACTTGCTCCTGACACATAACACAACACCTCCACCTGCAAATTAATGACATTCTGAGATTATAGGAATTGATGAAAATGTTCATAGTGGAATTCAATCTGTTTCCTTATGAAAACTATTTTGGGCTTCACATGCAACACAGGATAACTGAACAAGGATAGACACTGGTGTCCAACTGGCTCTACCCAAAACCACCTGTCTTCCCTGCCACCTAAGGGTAAATTTCAAGGGATGTGAAATACCGAATCCTCAGTCAGAAGCAAAACAAATAACAACACACCAGACCCACTCTGTGCCTCTAAAAACAATTTTCCAAGAAATTTATTTTAAAAGTAGACATCATGAAAGATGCCTGCTGATGTGCCTTCATTCCAATGTTTCTCAAAAGCTATGCCTGAACCTCCTCTCTTCCAGGTTCAACTGCCCATAAATAGTTGCAAATATTTTCAAGACACATAATCTGACAAAGAGCCCCTGGAGATGTCTCAGAATATAGGACAGGAAGCCATGAAGTTAAAACTTTCTCTTCACATTTTTCTTCCACCAGATTTGCTAAACCACAGAAACTGTTTTGATTCGCAAGACCATTAGCCACACAAACAAATTAAGTTCATCCATCATGGTAAAATGAGATGAAATTGAATATTTTTTCATACTGAGAGTAAATTCCAGGGCACAAAGGAGGAGATGGAGAAATGGGGTCCTAGCATCTGAAGAGTGCTTCCCTGGGGGTCAGTGGTAAAGAATCTGCCTGCCAAGCAGGAGACACAGGTTCAATCTCTAGGTCAGGAAGATGCCCCCAGAGAAGGAAAAAGCAACCCATTCCAGTATTCTTGCCTGCAGAATCCCACAGACAGAGGAGCCTGGTGGGCCACAGTCCATGAGGTCACAAAGAGTCAGACATGATTTAGCAACTAACCAACAACAATACCCGAAGGACATTTTAGCTCCTGTAAGGACTTCATGACTCATAATGGAGAAGTGAAAACTAGGAGACCCATTTTCAGCATAGATTTCAAAATGCTTCAGCACACATAACTCTCATTGGTTTCAGTTATTAAAATCTGCGAATGAGTAAGCCTCCCAAACACATCTGTTCTTGGGTCCAGGATGTCTCACACAATATCAGAGACAGCATTCAGCCTATTATGAGTAGGAATGACAAGATGCATGCCTGCCAATGGACTATTAAACTTTATCTCTTTCTAAACTGAGAAAGGACTTGAATATATTGATGACAATTTAAGACAGGACCAACAACTTCATTCTGCCAAGATGCTGCTACTGCAATTCTCCTTCGTTTATGTCAGCCTTAGTCACAGCCTCTCATTCAAATTCTTAAATTAGTCATTTATTAATTCAACAGTATATTCTGAGATAGACACTGTCCTGGGCAGGGGAGAAGTGAAGCATGAACATGATTTGAGAGGCTGTAGTCAAAGAGCATCCCATCTAGTGATGGAGACAAGAAAAGTAAACAGGCAGATATGACACACAGGGACAATGCAGTGAAAGCAGGAGATGCACCAGGGCCACCGAGATGGGGAGAGTATGTAAGTGGAACCAAGAGGAGGTTGGGAGAGAAGCAAAAGGAAGGCTGTTATCAGGCAACTGAAACAGACATGAATGAAACAGAGGCCCATTCATGTCAATGTATGACAAAAACCACAACAATATTGTAAAGTAATTAGCCTCCAACTAATAAAAATAAATGAAAAAAAAAAAGTTGAGAAACACAGTAATACCACAAAAAAAAAAAGAAACAGAGGCCCATTCTTGCATCCTCAGGGCTGCCAACCACCCAGCAGGGCTGTAAGTTAGGGCAGAGTTGAGAAAGGAGTGACTAGAAACCAAGCAGAAGAGGTCAGCCTGGGTTGGGCTTTTGAAGGGTTGTAGATATGCCAAAAAAGTTTAGACTTTCCTTAAGGGCAGTGTGGAAAAATTGAAGACTTTTGAGCGATAAAATGACATGAGCAGATTTTTATGTTAGAAAGATGACAATGTGAATTTGACATTGGATGGAGTTAGGAGTGGACGGCTGGAAAGTCATTTAAAGAAAGGACTGCAGTAACCCAGGCAATAAATGACAATGGCCAGAATAAAGCTGTGGGAGTGAAGTTGGAGAGTATGAAAGAGCATCAAGATACATGTGGAAGGTTACAAAACAAAATAAAAGAAATACAGGGGACAAAGCAAATTTGGAGAGATGGTTTGGAAACTACATTTTCAATTTATAACAGGCTGTATTTGAAGGTCAACATTAGTTCTTTATGTACAATTACACACTGCACAACAGTGAGGTATCTACCTGGACCCCAAAGCTGGTCTGAGGAAGGTCTGAACTTGGAAGAATCTCCAGTGCAAGGAGTGGCCAAGAGAGCACAGGCAGAATGCACCGAATTAAGAGGAAAAAGAGAAGACAAAACACTAAGAACACCAACATTTTAGAAATGGGCATCAGTAGAGGAGCATAAAGACAGATGACCATGGAGAGGCAGGAAGAAACTGAGAGAGTAACAGGAAGCCAAGGACAAACATTTCAAGAAGGCAGTTGCCTTCACCATTCGCAAATGCTACCAAGCTGCTAACTGAAATAAAGATAGGGAAATGCAGTGGATTTTTTTTTTTTTTTAAAGAGAGATGGATGATAGATAAGGGGGATTCCTGGTTGTACAAATGCTTGATTGGACTGAGTTAGGGTGCACCTAGGAGATGAGGAATTAGAGATGAGTGTAAAGAACATTTTCATGAACTCTGAAAGTCCGCTTCTGGAAATTTACATCCATGGGGAAAAAAAATGTTGGGACATGACATCATTCCAAGGGGCAATGAGCTCCAGGATGAATCCAGGAGGACAGACAATTGCAGAAAAGTGAAGATAAGGGTCACTGGTATTGAAGAGGTCAAGGAACCAAAAAGCTAGAGTGATGGGTGCATCATCTTTGTGGACACTGAAGTCACTCCAGACTTGGCATGGCAGACAGGCAGGAGCCAGAGAGCAAAACCTTAAGCACAAGGGAGACGGAAGTGAGGACAGCTGCTGACAGTGATGGGGTAGTGGGTTTTAATCAGGTAGCATGAGCCTCAAAGTGAGAGGCATTGAAAGTGGAGAAAGAATCGTTATCTGTAAGATACTCAGGGGAACAAAGGGGTCTCAACCCCAACTCCTGACTGACAACACAGGCTTTGGCAAATGAGCAAATCCTTCATTCACTCATCTCTTCATTGATTCAAGTATTTCTTGAGTACCTGAGGGTTGTGCTAGGTACTTGGAAGATTCATGTGTGCTTCCCGCTCTCACAGAACCTACAGTAGGGAGCTGTTGGAAATGTGGAAGCCTTGAGATGGAGGAGGTGTCACTGGAGATCCAGAGGGGAAGAGAGCTTCCACTGAAGGGGAGGACAGAGGAAGGGGCTTTTGTCCACAAAGGAACCAGTATACCATAAGGCACAGAGCACAGGTTTTGGAGAAACGAGCGTGGTGAAGGCAGGGTCAGATGAGGAAGTACAGAGCAGGCTGGGCTCACAGAAGAGGGAACTCACCCTGGAAAGACTTTCATTGTGAGAAGCAGCTGAGAATGTCAGGGGCGTGAAGCCTGGAGGAGCTAACTAATTAACAGGCCTTGAGGTCTCCAGGGGTATCAGTCCCGAACAGGCAGGTCGTCATTAATTGGGCTTCTCAGGGAATCCAAGCACAGGACACAGCAGAAGGTTCTGGGATCTAGCTCTCATTATGAAATCAGCTTAAGCCTGGATAGACTGTGGACTCAGGGAATCTGAGAGCAGGACCATGGGAGGCCTGAGAATGTACTTTCCGACGTCAGTTACAGAAGCAGCCCCTGATGCTCAGGGAGAAAGCTCAACGTTTTGCAAAGGAGCCTGTCAGTTCTAGACCATGCTTTGGAAGGAATTCACTTCTGACCTAGGTCATCTGTATCTTTCTAACCTTTGTATCTTCTTCGAATGCTCATCTTCATCATTTCCCTCACCATACGTGCATCTTCCTCTGAAATCTAGTCCCCATCTCTCCCCAATAATAAATAAGATAATTTCTGCCTTAATTATCTTGATTACCATAGTCCTGATGGGCTTCCCTGGTGGCTCAGATGGTAAAGAATCTGCCTGCAATGCAGGAGACCTGGGTTTGATCCCTGGGTTGGGAAGATCTCCTGGAGAATGAAATGGTAACCCACTCCAGTGTTCTTGCCTGAAGAATCCCATGGACAGAGGAGCCTGGCAGGCTACAGCTCATGGGGTTGCAAAGAGTCGGACACGACTCAGTGACTAACACACACATGGTCCTGATACTCACTCCATCCAGATGTGTTTTGGCCCAACCCAAGGTGCTCACTTGCAGTTGTGTTGGCAATGTATCTTTTTGAACTCTTTTTTTGTTGTTGTTTTTTGTGGTTTTTTGCCTGGACATACACTAAAGTCCAGTCTTTATCTTTTGAAACCTACTACCATACTCATCTTCACAAAGACTGAGAACCCCGTTAGTCACCCAAGGTCAGAACACCAAGAAACAAAAAGCACATCACCTTCTTGATCCAAATTCCAGAAGAAATAAAATGCCATGCTTCCTCCAACATCTTCATTGCCTTCATTTACCTCTTATTCTTTAAGACAGACCTCTGGCTTTGCCATCTCCTCATCAGCCTTCTTGGTTCTAGTAATTTCCTCTCCAGAGACTCAAAGAGGTCTTTTTTTCTTGCCAAATATTTGTGTCATGTTGCGTTCCTGTGAGCTAAGTGCTACACACAATACAAAGTGCTTTTCAGATGAGATATTCTCATGAGTCAGGATAGTCCTCTGGGTCTCACAGTCTCAGCTTCCTTCCTGGTGGTTTCAAGGCCTTCTGCCAGCCTTCTTGATTCTGTCTTTACCTCCTGAAATCTTTCATGTTCCCTCACTCCAACCAACCAAATAGTCTTTTGCACCCCTCCCTCCCTTTTTTTTTCCCTGTAAGTCTTAAGTTTTTTAAAAAAAAACCTCCGGAACTGGAAGTTTGTAAAACATCTTATAATATTTCCCCCTACCTGCCCATGATTTACTTTTTTTGGTGTGGATTTGTTCCCATAGGGCTTCCCTGGGGCTCAGATGGTAAAGAATCTGCCTGCAATGGGGGAGATCTGGGTTCCATCCTTGGGTTGGGAAAATCCCCTAGAGGAGGAAGTGGCAACCCACTCCAGTATTCTTGCTTGGGAAATCCCCATGGACAGAGGAGTCTGATGGGCTACAGTACATGGGGTCGCAAAGAGTTAGACATGACTGATCGACTAACAATGTTCCTATAGAGTTAACTAAAATTTTAATATGTTCACATTTACCATTATTTTTTGTGCTGTCCTTAGAAATCTTTCCCACCCTAAGATTATAATATTCTTTACTCATACATGTTCTTAATTCTTTTCTTTAAATGTTTTAATTTTGATTCATCTGGAAGGGTAAGAGAGGAAACCAGTTTTGCTTTTCTCCAAATATAGCCAGTTACATCAACAGTTTTTATTGAGTACATTTTTTTCGGCAATGAATTCGAAATACCCTCTTTATTATACAGTCCCATCTTGTTTTGTGTGTTTCTACCTTGGCACTTGGCACTTTATTTACTCCTTCTCTTCACATCTCCATATCCCCTTCCCCATCACAGCTAGCAAAGAATAACTCCTATCACCCATCATCATGGCCCTTCTGTTTCCTTATGTAAGTTCTTGCTTACATTCTAACTCACACAAATGATTTTGCAGACTAGGTAGAAAGGATGAACATGCCTCTGTCCCAAATATCTATCTGAGATGTAGGTTAATAGAGGGCAGGGAACCTGCTGAATGAATGTTCACTGCAATCCACAGAATAACATCAATGTTTACAAAGGGTGCAAAATTATCGGGAAAACCTGAACCGTCAGAGAGACAGAAGCATGGATTCATCGTCTCTTCATTTGCTCGCTCTGATCTGCACCCACTGCCTGATGAACCTCCTCACGCCAGTGCCGTCTCCCTGTGGTGAACCATCCATTCACTGGGCTGCATCTTATTACTCATTTTTCTGTCGGCTCTGGGTGAGCTTCCTCCACACTTGCCTCTCCTGTCTTCTAAGGCTACAAATTATCTGTGGGCCAAGTACGGTTACAAATAGCCTTCCCAAGTTTTGCTGGTAAAGAAAATAGATCATGTCTCTTCATGTCTCAAAGCACTTGTGTTTATTTATATATATGCTTGTGCTCAGTCACTTCAGTTGTGTCTGACTCTTTGCGACCCCATGGACTGTAGCCTGCCAGGCTCCTCTGTCCATGGGATTTCTCAGGCAAGAATACTGGAGTGGGTTGCCATTTCCTTCTCCAGGGAATTGTCCTGACTCAAGAACTGAACCTGCACCTCCTGTGTCTCCTGCACTGCAGGCAGATTCTTTACCCACTGAGTCACATGGGAAGCCCATTTTAGCTGTTTTGGAGATAGTTAATATATGTAAATATATTACATATATTATATATATATAATACAAATATTATATATCTCCAGAGCAGCTAAAATTATTCAGACCATTCATTAGAGGTTCTTACTAGGCCGAGAGGTGCTCATCAGGACATGCTGAACCGTGATGCACTGAAGTCTATTCCCAACATCTCCGCAGTAATTGGCAATATGAAAAATTTAACAACTAATTTCCAAAGATGCCTAATTTCTGTCTGGGAAGGCTCAGAAGCTCCAGCCAGATATACTGAGTGACTCAATGTAAACATGTTCTGTTAGCAAGCATTCTGGCCAGGATGGAAATAACTGGAGTGTCGGATGTGTTTCCAAATAATTAAAATCAAATATTTATTCTCTTTTCATTCATTTATATAACACTTCTTGAGCAACTACTACATGCCAGTTAATAGTATTGGTGCTGAGGATACAGCAACATGGATAAAATAATCAAAAACCTTTGATGCTTTGTTGGCAAAAAGACAATAAACAGATACAGAATTCTAATTAGAGAATCTTTCTTCTACCTCAGTCTTTGGAGGTTGTGATGGTTAATTTTATGTGCCAAATTGGCTGGGTAACAATGCTTATACATGTTTAGTCAAACATTATTCTGGATGTTTTTGTGAGGGTCTTTCTTCCAATAATACTAATATTTAAATTGCTGGGCTTTGAGGAAAGCAGATTATGCTCCATGATGTGGGTGGGCCTTATCTAATCAGTTGAAGGTCTTAACAGAACAAAGACTTATCTCCCCGGGGCAATAAAAAATTCTACCTGTGATTAGCCTTTAGACTTGAACTACAGGCTCTCCCCTGGGTCTCCAGTCTGATATCCCACCCTGTGTGTGCATGTGTATCTATATTTGTATCTATCTATCTATATGGGGGTGTGAGTCACATGATGGACTCTGGGCATGGCCCCAACTGGGTTAACAGTATCAAGGAAAGCCTACTCCTTGAAAGCCCTCCCTTTGGCACCTTCCACTGGCATACCCTCAACTTCACTTGTTCTGGTATATTCTCTGAGAAATCACCCAGTTCAGCTGGCTTTAGTCAATTTTCAGATTGGAGCAACACCAGTTTGGATCTTCTGCTAGCATCATGCCCATGTCAAAAGCAGCAAGAAAGTAGTAGGTAAGAAACGGCAGTCAACCAGTGGGAATGTAAATAGGTGTAGCCACTATGAGAAATAGTATGGAGGTTCCTCAAAAAGCAAAAAACAGAACTACCATATGATCAAGCAATCCCACTCCTGGGCATTAATGACCCAGAGGGATGGGATGGGGAGAGAGGTGGGAGGGGAGTTCAGAATGGGAAACACATGTACACCCATGGCTGATTAATGTCAATGTATGGCAAAAACCACTACAATATTGTAAAGTAATTAGCCTCCAATTAAAATAAATAAATTAAAAAAAAACTGTAATTCAAAAAGATGTATGCACCCCTGTATTCACAGCAGAACTATTCACAATAATCAAGACATGGAAAAAACCTAAATGTTCATGGATAAAGAAAATGTGGTTTATATATACAATGGAATACTACTCAGCCATAAAAACAAATGAAATAATGCCATTTGCACCAACATGGATACAACTGAGACCACCACACTAAGTGAAGTAAGTCAGAAAGAGAAAGACAGATACCACATTATATCACTTATACGTGGAATCTAAAATAGGGCACAAACGAACTTATTATAAATAGAAACAGACTCACAACATAGGGAAAAGACTTGAGGTTGCCAAGGGGGAAGGGATTGGAGGAGGGAGGAATAGTTGGGGAGTCTGGGGTTAGCAGATGCAAACTATAACTTTTATGATGGGTAAATGACAAGGTCCTTCTACATAACACAGGGAACTGTATTCAATGTCCTATAATGAACTATAATGGGAAAGAATGAATATATATATGTATATATGTTTAACTGAATCACTTTGCTATATAAAGAAATTAACACAACACTGTAAATCAACTAAACTTCAAAAAAAATTTTTAAGTGGCAGTCAAACTGCCCCAGGGACAACAAACCAGCTAGTGGCTCCTGCACCCGCTAACTGGAAACCTTACACATGGGAAAGTTCTACTCTTGTTTTTAAAGTTCTTAATTCCAAGGTCATCCTCTTCCCATTGGATTCCACCTGGACTCAAGCACATCAGGCAGTTCCACTTGGTCTTGCCTTTGCTCATGCTCTCCCTCTGCATGGAATGCTTACTTCCCTTCTTCTACCAGAAAACTGTTCATCCGTCCAGGCTTGCCTCAAAAGTTACACTTTTTCTGGTGTTTCTTGACCCCAGCTAGAAAAAAATTAATTACTCTTTTACTGGTGTTCCCAGAAACATCTGCATGACTTCTGAAGATTAAAAAGGACACATAGAAACATTGTCATATTAGCCAAACATTCAAATACCAGCCCAATGAAAATTGTTCTAGAAAACTAGTCTAAATATGAGATGGTACAAGTTTTACTAGTTCTCTTCTGCTTTCATTTCCACTCTTTACAAATGCAATCTGTAAACAGAGCTTCACAGCACTGAATAACTCCAAATAGGATGCTTTTTAGAGATTACTTAACTCATAAATCAGACATAATCCTCAAATACAAGAACTCCCAGTTAGAAAAACTTATTGGTGCAGTGTTGGTGAGGTGGGTGCTATGGGTGCTGGTCATTCTCCTCAAGACACCAGGGTGTGAACTCCATAATTAAATAGAGTATATTATTATCAACTTAATTGCTTCTCTGCTTTAGATTCTTCATCCCTGAAAGTGAGTGAAATTGTACTGTCTTGAAACCAGTTCAAGCAGCTGTCACTTTATTCCAGTGGAATGTCTGAATAAAATGTCCCCCCTTGCTGGGAATTTTCAAAACTAACACAGGTCAGATCTATTTAAATGCCAGAGAAGTTGTTCTCCCTCAGGCTGCTTTTAGCACATATCATGTGCTCAACTTAGAGGTGATTTGCACAAGAAATCATAAAACTGAGCTCATTCTGGAAAGAGATGTCTGATGGGGTTACCAATAGGCTGTGGTAAGAACTACCATAAACCATTTTTGTAAAGCTCATCTGTTGCCTGGAGCCCCCAGGGGACGGTTTCCGTTTTGCACATATTTTTAACTTTCAGGTTTCCTGTGCAGGTCATGTTCCAATATATCATAAAGGTGATTAAATAATCTTAAACTTACTGAAATTTCTGGCAATCTGTGTTTTCCTCCACTACATGTTAATGGTGCCATTTTGGCTTTTATTCCAAGTACCCAACTCATCACTTGATATTTCTGCAGAGGCAGGACTGGATTTGGGCAACTTTTGTGCATTCTACTTTCTTTTAGTGGCTGGTACATCAAAACAACTGCCCCTCCCACACTTGGTCAAGAATTAATTCCTGACTAGAGCCTCCTCCATCTCTCCTAACCCTGGCCTTGATGTACAAAGACTATGACAAAGTCAACAGTCATCTCTCATTCTCAGTTGTACCTGGATGCTCAGCAGTGTTTTATATAGCCAACACCCCTCTTCCTGTGGTCCCCACACGCTCCTAGTCTTCTGCTTTTAGGCAGCACCCTCCACCCCCCACCAGTCTATCACTTCATGGCAAATAGATGGGGAAAAAATGGAAACAGTGACAGACTTTATTTTCTTGGGCTCCAAAATCACTGTAGATAGTAACTGCAGCTATGAAATTAAAAGATGTTTGCTCCCTGGAAGAAAACTATCACAAACCTAGACAGCATATTAAAAAGCAGAGACATTGCTTTGCCAACAAAAGCCTGTATAGTCAAAGCTATGGTTTTTCCAGTAGTCATATGTGTATGTGAGAGTTGGACCATAAAGAAGGCTGAACATCAAAGAATTAATGCTTTTGAACTGTGGTGTTAGAGAAGACTCTTGAGAGTCCCTTGGACTGCAAGGAGATCAAACCAGTCAGTCCTAAAGGAAATCAGTCCTGAATATTCATTGGAAGGACTGATGCTGAAGCTCCATTGGCCACCTGATGCAAAGAGCCAACTCATTAATAAAGGCCCTGGTTCTGAGAAAGATTGAAGGCAGGAGGAGAAGGGAATGACAGAGGATAAGGTGACTGGATGGCATCTCTGACTCAATGGTCATGAGTTTGAGCAAGCTCTGAGAGATAGTGAAGGACAAGGAAGCTTGGCATGCTGCAGTCCATGGGGTTGCAAAGAGTCGGACATGACTGAGTGACTGAATAACAACAACTCCCAACTCCAACTCTCCTAGAAACTTCTTCTTCTAGATCTTCTCATAGTTCAGGCCCCTGACTTCACTTCTTTGCTCTCCACAAACACACACCCCAAGACCTCTCATCCCATCTGGTGGCCTTAAATCCATCTACCTGTCACTGATGTCCTCATGTGTATTCCAACCCTGGCATCTTCTCAGATAAACCCACAGAGCAGACATCTCCTCCTGGATGGATAGTGGCATTAGAACTCAACAGCTCTCCAATAGAACTCTTTTATTCCTCTTCCAAAATCTACCCCTTACACTTCCCCATCAGTTCCATGGACTGCAGCACACCAGGCCTCCCTGACTATCACCAACTCCTAGAGTTTACTCAAACTCATGTCCATTGAGTCGGTGATGCTATCCAACCATCTCATCCTCTGCGTCCCCTTCTCCTCTTGCCTTCAACCTTTCCCAGCATCAGGGTCTTTTCAAGTGAGTCAGTTATTCAGGTGGCCAAAGTATTGGAGTTTCAGCTTCAACATCAGTCCTTCCAATGAATATTAGTATACTAACAGCATAGTGATGCATTTATTCAGGTCAAAACCTTACACACAATACTTGATGTCTATCATTACTGTTTGTCCTGTACACGTTCTGTCATGTTCTCACAACTACTTCATCAGCAAATCCCATCAGCTTTATCTTCTAATTTCTGTCTACCTTGTTACCACCTCTCTGGTCCAAGTCACCCTATATTCTCACCTGGACCCTGACATCAGCCCCTAACTGGTCTCCAAAGTGCCCCTACAGTCAGTGGTCCACAGAACATTAACCATGGTCTTAAAACATAAGTCACATCACATCACTTTCCTGCTCAAAGCTACTCAAACTCCTCTCGTTACAACTAAGAAGCTGTCTTTCCTTTTGGATGGGGGAGGGGCAGCAACTTAGAGTTTTATTTTTGCTGTCGACAATCTTAAATGTATTTTCAGGGGGAAAAATAACAAAGAGATTTCTACTATTTTACACTGCTTTCCCATAGACATAGAAAACAACATGGTTATCAAAGGGAAAAGGTGGAGGGTGGGATACATTAGGTGTTTGGGATTAACATACACAAGCTACTATATATAGAATAGATAACCAGCAAGGACCTACTGGATAACACAGGGAACTCTACTCAATATTTTCCAATAAGGGGGAAAAAATCTGAAAAATAATAGATATGTTGCTGCGGCTGCTGCTGTTGCTAAGTCGCTTCAGTCTTGTCCGACTCTGTGCGACCCCTCAGACAGCAGCCCACTAGGATCCTCTGTCCCTGGGATTCTCCAGGCAAGAATAATGGAGTGGTCTGCCATTTCCTTCTCCAATGCATGAAAGTGAAAAGTGAAAGTGAAGTCGCTCAGTCGTGCCCGACTCTTAGCAAGCCCATGGACTGCAGCCTACCAGGCTCCTCCGTCCATGGGATTTTCCAGGCAAGAATACTGGAGTGGGGTGCCATTGCCTTCTCCGAATGTATGTATAACTAAATCACTTTGCTACACGCCTGAAACAACCACAACATCGTAAATCAGCTATACTTCATTTTTTTAAAAAAATCACTGAACATAATGGTTTTTGGTCAAGTTAAAAATAATAATAATACTCCATTATTCTGGCTTCAAGTACTGTATTGAAATAAAGATCTGACTATGTCATATGGCAGCTTAAAACCCTCCTATGGCTCCTCACTGCTCTTGAAAAAACACCGAAATTCTGGATGGGCCTGCAGACCCTGGTCCATTCCCCTAGGCTGGAGAAAGGCAGAGAGAGGCTTGGATGGGGAGGGAAGAGACCAGGCTGTCATTTGTGGTCCTGCCACCCCCCTCCGAGCAGGAGGATTTCCACCTCCCTAGCCCCGCCCAACACACAGAACATTCCAAATCTTTGCCCTCAGGCTCCAAGGCTGCACAGGACCTGGTTCCGGTACAACCCTGACTGCTATTCTTTCCATCCTTCACTCGTTCCCCCATCTCAGTTTTCCTACAGTTACTCAAACACACAGGTTCATTCCTCCTCAGGGCCTTTCCTGTCTCCTCTGCCTGGACTCCATTCCACCAGACCATTATATGTTCAGGCACTTACTCTGCTCTTGCATCATTCAAAGTTCACCTCCGTTGAGTGGCATTTCCTCTCCAGTGTGCCTGGCACTCAATATCCAAGAGACATCTCAATCCTGGGATGTCCAAAGCGGAAACCCTCATCCTTCCCTAGATCTGATTCCCTCTCAGTCTTCTGCTCAGAGGAGAAGTCTACTCCATTTCACTTCTACAGCCTTGAACTGCTCCCTAATTGTTCTCTCACCTGCTAACCAATGCCTCAGCCAATCACATTAGCTCTGCTTCAAAATATACCTATAGCTGACCTGTGGGCAATTTCTCCACTGCGACCACCTGGGTCACTGGAGCAGCCTCTCAACTCTACTTTGCACTCACAGCAGCCCTGGCAATCCTATTAAAAAAAAAAAAAAAAAGTCACGCTTATGTTCCCAATCCTCTTTTGCGTTCCTACCTCAGGCAGTAAAAAGTCAAAGATAAGCACTGAGCCTGCGGTACCCATGCCTCTCTGATGTCACTTCTGCTACTTGGCATGCTCCACTCAAGCTATTGTCTTGGGGTTCCTTGTGCACACGAGGCGTGCTCCGATTAACTGTTATTGGGCTAACAGTTTCTTCCACCTGGAATCACCTTCCTTGGGTATCTTTAACTTCTTAGATTAAAAGCAGTCCACACAACCCCATACATTTCCTCTCTTCTTTCCAGATTTCATTTTTCTCTAGAGCACATCTCTCCACCTGATGTACAACTGGCTTCTTTATTTATTTGTTTATCCCCTGTGTCTCCCCAGCAGACTATAATTGCTGAAGTCAGGATTTGGGGGAGGGGCTGTTTTGTTTACGGCTACCTCCCCACTGCCTGGAATTGTATCTGGCACCTGGTAGGTTTTTCAGTAAACACATGTTGAATTAATAAATCAACTATCTCTTCATAAATTTCTCTGGTCCAAGAAAGGAAAGTATAATGGCTTAAAGGTAAATCTTATTGCCTTCTCACCATCCTCCCCCTCCCACAGTTTTTAAGAAACAGAACAATATTGTTAAGAACATTGTTATCTACTTTTTCAGCCCAATATGCTAAAAGAATTTATTAAACAAGAACTCTGTGAAATAAGACACAAGTGTAGAAAAATGAAATTATGACTGGAATAAAATCAGTAAGTAAGAGAGAAAACCCATTCATAATTATAGAGAATGAACTTGAGAAGAAAGACCAAATGGATAAAGCTGTGGAAATGTGCACAAAGGCAATGGCAAACTGGAAGGACAAATCTTAGAAAATCCTCCAGTAAAAGAACAAGTATCCAGATGAGAAGCAATAATAGGAAGTGGGAGAAAAATAAAACATTCCAGACCTGAAAAAGCAAATTTAAAATTAGAAATTAATACCTAAACATCTTTCAGAGAAACTTAATGAGCAGAAATAAATATTCTGACAGTTTCACACAAAGTTTCAACTGAAAGAATTTTTCAAGAGTCTTAAAATCAACTGAGGGAAAAAAAATCAACTACAGTGTCTTTTCCAATATCTTCTCTATAATAACAGACGCCAGAAAACAAGGCAGTTTATAGCACACAGAGCAGAAAAGCTTGTGAGTCAAAGATTTTATAAATATCCATGTGCTATTCATATGCCAGGACAACATATGTTAAATAACAACACCTGCAAATGAAGAATGCTATAAAGAAAATCAGCTAGGAGATGAAAAAGTCTGATGAATTTACCACCCAATGAGTTTTCTATAAAAATTGACTGAATAGATTCCAGACCACCAACAGGTTAATGCAACTATAATTTCAAAAAAATGGAGACATGTTAATAGAAAATAACCACCAGTAGGCATCAAAACTGGTTAACTGCTTGGACATAATTCAATAAATATATTGGTTTTTACTTAAAAAATAATGTACTCTAACCAATATAATTTTAGTTATTACAATTACAGTACCTAGAACAGAATACAAAACATACATTTATTGAAAAAGAGGACATTTTGCTCAAAAAAATTGTTCATTAAATTTCAGGTGAAACTGATGCAAGAGTTATAAATCTGTGCACAGTGAGGGGAGGGGTGATGGAAGGAAAATTGGAAAAGCAAGAGACTAAATTCTTTTTAAAGCACTAATGTAAGTACTAGTGGAATTTAAGAGACTGTCTCCCTTCAGTATATGAAATCGGAATAAATCTAACAAGTGATATGTAAGACACTCATGGAAACATTTATAAGAACTCTTGAAAAACATTAAAGAAAAATTAATGGAAATGCCATGTTCATGGATCATAATACTCAGTTTTGTAAAGATTTCAATTCTTCTCAAAGTTATCTTTGAATTAAATGCAGTTCAATCAAAATCCTAGAAATGTTTTTTATGGAACTTGGCACATTGATTCTAAAATGTATATGAAAGAACAAAGGGCAAGAATAGCTAAGAAACTTGCAGGGAAAAAGTGAAGAGATTTACACAGCCAGATCTTAAGACTTATTATAAAACTGCAGTGATTAATTACCATAGTGTGGCACTGACTCAGAAAATACATGAACAAAACAGAATAGAGGGATCACCTGAAGCCTTTCATCTATGGAAATGTAATGGATGGCAGGGTGGCATTGAAGATCAGAAGAGAAAGGATAGATGTTTGATATGTGGCATTCAGACAACTGTCCACATGGAAAAAAATAAAATTAGGTTCCACATCACACCACACTCACCACTACAAAGAATTAAGAATTTGAAAGTAAAAGTCAAAACCTAAAATACTTAAACATATAGGAGAACATCATTATGGAATCATGTAGGGAAGAACTGAAATACCATTAAAAAAGAGGTAATGAAATAAATGATTAATGTTTAACTTCCTTAAAATTAAGAACTTCCTTTCACATAAAGATAGCATGGAAAAAACACTAGTACACCATAGATTTATAAAAATTTTAGAGCCTCACAGTATAAAGTGTAGGCCATGCTGCAGGTCAGTAGGAACTCTTACACAACACTGGAGAAAGTTAAAACGGTATGCCATGCCACTTCAAAACACAATGCAGCCATATACATTAAAATTGAACCCCATAATTCTGTTCTCAGGAACACACATTAAAGAATCCCTGTGTACCTTACTAGACACCAACAGCAATGTTCATAGCAGCATTATTTATAATAACAGCAAACTGGAAAAACTTCAAATGCTCATTAAGGAGGGACAAGATGAATACATTGTGGTATATACTCTCAACAGAATATTTATCAGGGTAAATATGGATTATATCTAAATGCAACAACACAGATGATTCATAGAAATATCATGCTACAGAAGTAGCAATTTGCCAAGAGTATGACACAATATTTAAAAACTATTTTAAACTAAAGTTAATCAAAATGTTGCTCAGGAATACAAACATATGTAATAAAATTTTAAAAATAACTTCAAAGAGAATAATAAATCCCAAAATTAGACTAGTGCTTACCAAAGAAAGGAGAGCTAGGAAGAGCACACAAGTGAAGGGGCTGGTTGGGTTGGAGTCTTAATATTAAGTTAGGTGCTGACGTTCTAGTTAAGCTGGGTTCCAGTTAAGTTGCCTGGTTCTAGTTAAGGAGGTAATATAAGAATATAGATTTATTGTTATAATTTACATGTCTGCTTCACTATTTTGTACATATCAAGTGCTACATAACAACAAAAAAAAAAAAACATTTTACCACGTATAATAGAAACAAAAATGCTGCTTCTTAGTAGGATGTGTGCTTAGATCCTCAGTCTGTCAGGCTCTTCTGTCTGTGGGGGTCCTCCAGGCAAGAATACTGAAGTGGGTAGCCCTTCCCTTCTCCAGGGGATCTTCCCAACCCAGGGATCGAACCCAGGTCTCCCACATTGCAAGTGGATTCTTTACCATCTGAGCCCTCAGTGAAGCCCACAGAGTAGTAAGTAATATACAAATATATAAGGAAAATATTTGAAAAGCAGCAGATAAATTGTCAGGTAATTTACAAAGGACAAGACACAACTGGAAAATAAACATGGAAAAATACTTGATCTTAACTAATAATTCAAATAATCACCAGTTAAAGTCAATTAACACCTTTAAAAAGATACAATATCAGCTCTTGCATAGCTAAATTTGTATCACTTTAAAATCCTGGAGGTAGCACATGCTGGGATACTTTTGGAAAGTGAACTGTCAAAACATTTTAGCAGTCTACAAACACACAGTTGAGATTTGAGTAATGCAGGGGTTAGGAGACTGACCATCCAGGCAGTTGAAAATCAGTATATAACTTATGGTCCTCCACATCTGAGGCTCCTCCATGTCTGGGGTTCCAGATCCACAGAATCAATCAACCCGGATTGTGTAGCACTGTAGTATTTACCATCGGAAAAAACCCACACGTAAGTGGACCCACGCAGTTTCATGGGTTCCATGCAGACCCACGAAGACACATTTAGTTCAGTTCAGTTGCTCAGTTGTGTCCGACTCTTTGTGACCCATGGACTGCAGCACGCCAGGGTTCCCTGTACATCACTAACTACCGGAGCTTGCTCAAACTCATGTCCACCAAGTCGATGATGCCACTCAACCATCTTGTCCTCTGTCATCCCCTTCTCCTGCCTTCAATCTTTCCCAGTATCAGGGTCTTTTCAAATGAGTCAGTTCTTTGCATCAGGTGGCCAAGTACTGGAGTTTCAGCTTCAGCATCAGTCCTTCCAATGAACATTCAGGACTGATCACCTTTAGGATGGACTGATTGGATCTCCTCGCAGTCCAAGGGACTCTCAAGAGTCTTCTCCAACACCACAGTTAAAAGCATGAATTCTTCAGCGCTCAGCTTTCTTTATAGTCCAACTCTCACATCCACACATGACTACTGGAAAAACCATAGCTTGGACCTTTATTGGCAAAGTAACGTTTCTTGCTTTTTAATATGCTGCTTAGGTTGGTGATAGCTTTTCTTCCAAGAAGCAAGCATCTTTTAATTTCATGGCTGCAGTCTCCATCTGCAGTGATTTTAGAGCCCCCCAAAATAAAGTCTGTCATTGTTTCCTTTGCTTCCTCATCTATTTGTCATGAAGTGATGGGACCAGATGCCATGATCTTAATTTTTTGAATGTTGAATTTTAAACCAAAATTTGATCTCTGGTTCCTCTGCCTTTTCTAAATCCAGCTTGAACATCTGGAAGTTCACAGTTCATGTACTGTTGAAGCCTGGCTTGGAGAATTTTGAGTGTTAGTTTACTAGCGTGTGAGATGAGTCTATTTGTGTGGTAGTTTGAGCATTCTTTGGCATTGCCTTTCTTTGGGGTTGGAATGAAAACTGACCTTTTCCAGTCCTGTGGCCACTGCTGGTTTTTCCAAATTTGCTGGAATATTGAGTACAGCACTTTCACAGCATCATCTTTTAGGATTTGAAATAGCTCAGCTGGAATTCCATCACTTCCACCAGCTTTGTTCATAGTGATGCTTCCTAAGGCTTACTTGACTTCACATTCCAGGATGTCTGGCTCTAGGTGAGTGATCACACCATCATGATTATCTGGGTCGTTAAGACTTTTTTTGTATAGTTCTTCTGTGTATTCTTGCCAATTCTTAATATCTTCTGCTTTTGTTAGGTCCATACCATTTCTGTCCTTTATTGTGCCCATCTTTGCATGAAATGTTCCCTTGGTATCTCTCATTTTCTTGAAGAGATCTCTAGTCATTCCCATTCTATTGTTTTCCTCAAAGAAACAATAGAATTCAAGGGTCAACTGTATTTAATTCAGATATCCTATTCTGAATAATCCTTGTTTTTGTACTTTATTTATAACTGTGAAAAGTAATGTTCAACAATATAAAAAATACTGTAAATCATCATATGTCACCGCAAAGGGATATTTATAGGCATTAAAGTGGATAGTTGTAGAGATTATATAAAAACCACAACAAAATGCTAATAAATATTAGATGAAAAAGAATACAAAGATGCATGTACATCACAATGACAACTATAGTGTTTTTTTTTTTAATGCCTATAAAAAGGAATAGAATTAAATACAGCTGGCCCTCCATAACCGAGGATCAGATTTTTTTGATCTGGTTGGCTGAATTCATGGATATGGAACTGAGGATTCAGAGGACCAACAGAATTATCCATTTTAGCGATGTGAGCATCTGCGGAGTTTGGTGTGAGCATAGGAGAGCTGAGGTGTCTTGGAACCAACCCCACAGGGGATTGCTGTAATGCAAAATTGTAATAGTGGTTCTGTGGTGTTGATAAGACTATACTACAAGTCTTATCAACCCAGGTCTCCAAACCAGGCAGATTCTTTACCATACGAGCCACCAGGAAAGCCCAAACACTAAGACCACAAATAACTCTTTTCTCTCTATGCCAACATTTTCACATGTAAATTACATTTCTTCTACAACTTAAGAAACTCAACAAGAAAATGAACAATTAATGCTCAAATATTAAGCTTAGCTTTTCAAAAGGAATTAGTTTTCCCTTCTCCCATATCCTAGGAACATTACCAGGTTGGTACAAAAGAAAGCAAGCAATTTGAAACCATAAAATGAATTTAAACCCTATAAGAATTTTAAAAAGAGAGAGAAAACGAAATTTAGCTGAAACATTGGATTCAATTAATATAGAAACATTTGCTTGAATTCAAATAAAAGGATAATGTGAACAAAAACATTGTAAAAACCTTTTTTTTGTCCCGAGATTAGTTTTTTTTTTTTTTGAGTGAGCAAAGAATACCAAACCCTAAAGCACGTTTTTAAATGAGGAATTATATCCATTTAAACTTGATTTTGGGGGCACAGACATTTTAAAACAACAGGACACAAAGGTGGGGAGTTGGTGTGCTTATCTATTAGCAGACAGCTGCTTATAATTTTGGTTTAGAGTTGGAACACTATTCTTGGAAAAACCAATTGTGTTCAATTTATAACAGATGTAACCAAGTGTTTATTACAGTAAAATGCTAGTTTCCATTAAGTCAAAAGTTCAATGAATAAACAAGTCCTGTATGTCAGCAGAATGACATTTATTGTTCCAAACCAAAGAATTCACTCTAATCAGTGGTGGACATTAATTATTCCATTAACTACAGTGCTCTGATTTTATCCCACTTGGAAGAAAGAGGACCAGGGCAACTAGCTCATTTGCTGTGTTATATTTAATTATGCTTATTCTCATAGATCCCAAACATGATTACAATCATAAAGTTAAACCTAGGAAAATATATAAACATGTCACATGAATCAACATTTCACCCATACAGCAATCTTTAAAGAGAGACAAAGACAGAATTCAAGACCTTTCTGTAGTCTTTACATTAAACATCAAATCATGCCAGCCTTGCTGCCGAAACGGCTTTCTATGTGCCTTTAACGGGTGTTCCCTAACACTGCAGTTCTCCATTTAAACTATTTACACCGACCACTCTCAGGGCAAGTTTCCACAAAGACTAGTGTATCAGTCACACTAGGGTATAAAAACCTTCAGTTTTCACAGCAGAGGCTCCTCAAAAAACTAAAAACAGAATTACCATATGATCAACAATCCCACTCCTCAGTGTTTATTCAGACAAAACTATAATTTGAAAAAAATACATGCCCCTGCTATGTTCATAGCCACACTATTTATAATAGCCAAGACATGGCAACAACCTAAATGTCCATGGACTGAAGAATGGATAAAGAAGATGGTACATATCTACAATGGAATACTACTCAGCCATAAAAAAGAATGAAATAATGCCATTTGCAGCAACATGGATGGAACTAGAGGTTATCCTACTAAGTGACGTAAGTCAGAAACAGAAAGACAAATAGCATATATCATCTATATGTGTAATCTAAAATATGACACAAGTGAACTTATTTATGAAACAGAAACCGACTCACAGACATACAGAACAGACCTGTGGTTGCCAAGGGAGAGTGTGGGTGGAGGAGGGATGGATTGGGAGTTTGAGATTAGCAGATGCAAACTATTATGTATACTGCAGAAAAACTGAATTATTTGGCTGTACACCAGAAACTAACACAACACTGTAAATCAACTGTACTTCAATAAAATAAATATTAAAAATGAAATTGAAAAAAAACCTTCAGATTTCAGTCTCACTACATGGAATGGGCTGAACCAGGGTGCTGACAATGGGTAGCAAGATCCAAATATGGTTTCAAAGGGGGAAAAAAATGCCAGAAACATTTTATAGTTGAAGATATATGAGGGGAAGGAAACTGTGAGGTCAACAGAACTTTGGAAGAAAGACTTTTGTAAAATACTGTGTATCGGGAGGCTCTCTGGTGTAGGACTGAGGCAGACCCAATGGCTTCAAGTACTTGGAAGTATGAACTTGGAGAGCTTCATATGCATAAGGTTATAAGACTAGATAAGCAAGTCCTCCTGGGTGTGGGACAGACTGAAGGCAAAAGTCATCAGATAAACATGGCATATCTCCTGGTGCATCAATTAACTTTATGACAAGTAATCAAAGCATAATTCATATTAAAATAATTACATACATTATGGTGGGGAATACAAAATTTACATGAAGTTTTAAATCGCAACACAAAAGCTGAGATACATTTTGGTGGGCTTTTTGAAACTATTTAGGGCTCACCACCCAAGTTATGAAGGGAAGCCGGTGGCTCAGACGTAAAAGAATCCGCGGGCAATGCAGGAGATGCAAGAGATGCCAGAGATGCTGGTTCGATCCCTGGGTCGGGAAGATCCCCTGGAAAAGGAAATGGCAACCCACTCCAGTATTTTTGCTCAGAAAATGTCATGGAAGGAGAAGCCTGGTGGGCTACAGTCCTTAGGGTTGCAAAGAGTCGTACATGACTGAGCGACTGAACATGCCCAAATTATGAGATTATGCCATCATTCTCTTCCACCTTTAGGGTTACTTAGGGATAAAACTTGAGAGAATCTTCTATGTTATCCAGCCTGGCAATCAAAGTCTTCCACAATCAGCTCCTTGTCCACCTTTCAACCTTACCTTCCACTATTGATAAGTCAAAAAATCACAGTGAAAAATAGCTTGGATAGCATCTTAAGAATGCTAAAATTCTAATTCTAAAATTCTAATTTCATAATAACTTTGAAAAACATAGAAGTATTACATAGTCTTCTGTATAACTTCAAATATTTACAATTAGAAGTTACTCATAAGCCAGTCTCAATAATCAAGAAACTTGAGAACCAGTAAATGTACAAAAATAAATCTGAACAATGAAAAGGGATGATACAAGTTGCATGCATTAAAGCTTGTGCATTTGTTTTTTTCCCCCTTAGGAGAGACAACCATGCCATTACTATTAGTCTCTCTTTAGATTTTTATATAAAAGCCTAATAAAGTAATATGTTTTCATCTTCCCAGGTCATAGCAGCTAGGAAGCAGATAATCAAATATTCTGAGGAGGAATAGGCATACTGTTGGTAGCAAACATGCTAATAGAAACTGGAAATAGCAGTTTACAAGGGACAGCAAATGTTAGAAACTGTAATAAGCTAGATACAATCATGCAGGAAGCATAGAAGCATATGGCTATTCAGAAACAGACTGAAAACATTAAAAGTCCTATGACAGTGGCATGGGACATGAGAATCAGACAGACTAAAATAGTCACTTGACTCCAAATTATGATTTAAGTTCATCATTTTCTATTGGCCAGCCTAGGAATGGGCACATGAACTAATTCAGGCCAATGAGGTGTGTGCTCAAGTCGATGGAAAGGCTGCCTGGTGACACTCAACAATTCTTCACCATTTGTCACCAGTCTGAGAATGGGGCCAAAACCGAGTAGGGCAGAATTAAGGGGGGAATGAGGAACAGCTAGACCCAAGACTCATGACCCCAAACCTGCCTGTCAGGAACTGGAATATATGAATTACATTATCTCCTGTGGATGCCAGTTTCCATTGGGGTTTCTGTTACAGGCAGTCAGTCCAAAGCTTCTTATTACACAGACTAAGCTCAACTCCTGGCTTTGGTATGGGGTAACTTGAAATAAGGCACTTCATTTGTTGGAGCCTCCATTTCCTCACTGTAAGGATCTAATGAGAAAACAGAGGTAAAGCATACTGCATCACTGTGGTCTATTACTCCAACGGATGGCTCATCCTGAAAACCAAGACTATACATAGACCATATTTAAGAACCTAGATACATTCAGAAAAGATTTTTCCCAGAATTATTTGATTTTTTAAATAATTAGTTAAAAAATACTGGCAAAATGTTTTACTTTAGCATGACAATATTTATCCTAATCCAAGAGCTAACAGTAGGCTTCATGGAAAAGTGCTAACATTCTTTACATACGACATATATATACAAATACACAGACAACTTTAATTACGGTAAAGTTCACATAAAATTTATGAGTTTAGCCATTTTAAAGTGTACAGTTCTGTGCCATTAAGTACATTCACACTGTTATGCATCAATCACCATCCATCTCCAGAATATTTTTATCTTCCTCAACTGAAACTCTGTGCCCACTAAACACTAACTCCATACTCCCCTTACTCCCCAGCTCCCAGCAACGACCATTCTACTTTTGTCTGTATGAATCTGACCACTGTTAAGTACCTCATATAAGTGGATTCACACAGTATTTGGATTTTTTTGTAGCTGGCATCTTTCACTTAGAACAATGTCCTCAAGGTTCATGCATGTTGCAGCATGTATCAGAATTTCCTTCTTTTCAAAAACTGAGTAATACTTAATTGTACATCTATATCTATATATATCTATATCTCCCCTTTTTATTTATCCATTCATCTGTTTATCAATACTAGGGTTGTAACAGAAAAATATTTTTAAAGCGTAAGAGGTAAATCTGAATAGAAACAAGGATATTAAAAGAAGATAAAATATGGGAAACCTCTGTGCCTGATTTCATGGAAAAGCAAAATTTCAAAATGTTATTAAAAGTACCCACTACATGTGTTAGGGATTATTTCTTTTAAACTACTGAACTGGTTCAGTTCAGTTCAGTTCAGTCGCTCAGTCCTGTCCGATTCTTTGCGACCCCATGGATCACAGCACGCCAGGCCTCCCTGTCCATCACCAACACTCAGAGTTTACTCAAACTCATGTCCATTGAATCAGTAATGCCATCCAGCCATCTCATCCTCCGTCGTTCCCTTCTCCTCCTGCCCCTAATCTCTCCCAGCATCAGGGTCTTTTCCAATGAGTCAACTCTTCGCATGAGGTGGCCAAAGTACTGGAGTTTCAGCTTCAGCATCAGTTCTTCCAATGAACACCCAGGACTGATCTCCTTTAGGATGGACTGGTTGGATCTCCTTGCAGTCCAAGGGACTCTCAAGAGTCTTCTTCAACACCACAGTTCAAAAGCATAAGTTCTTCAGTGCTCAGCTTTCTTCACAGTCCAACTCTCACATCCATACATGACTACTGGAAAAACCACAGCCTTGACTAGATGGGCCTTTGTTGGCAAAGTAATGTCTCTGCTTTTTAATATGCTATCTAGGTTGGTCATAACTTTCCTTCCAAAGAGTAAGCGTCTTTTAATTTCATGGCTGCAATCACCATCTGCAGTGATTTTGGAGCCCCCAGAAATAAAGTCTGACACTGTTTCCACTGGTTTATGCTAATTTCTTCTATCAGAAGGCAAATAGTCTTATTCCTAAATGAGGAAGATTTTTCTGGAAAATCTGAACAACGTATTTATACTGAAGGTAAACATACTCAGAGAACATTTTTCTAACCCTTTTAGTCTGAATTGGTTTAGGTAACCAAGAACATGGATTATTTATTTATTTACATTTTTGTACACATTGAAAAAGAATAGCCTATACCAACAGTTACAGCAATAGCAGCAGTTCACCATGTTTTTCAAAGGAATAAAATATGTTATTTATAACAGTAACCCTGACTCCCACAGATGATAATGCTTTACCTATTATTTTACCGACATGCTGTGCAATGCATGGGGTTTGTCAAAACCAGTCAGGTGAAAGGTGACAGCTCTAAGACATTAAATTAAAATAATCCTGGGGAGAGGAAGCTCTAACCCATTTTCCAATGCGCCTACTGGTTGTACTTTTTGTGCAGGGTGATCAGAATGGCATGATGGCAATTGGGAATTCCCAAAGACACTTTGGAAGTTCCATCTGACTTTTCAAGGGCATTCTCAGGGAAACTGGCTAATTTCCCAGATGTTTTATGAAGTTCTCACATATTTCTTTCTAAAAATGGTTTTTTTAATGGACCTAGAAAAAATAGTACCTAAAGAAGACAAAAGCCTATACAAAATTGGGTGCATAGAAGCTATTATTAATGCCCTGAATCCAAAAGTATTCTTAGGGTCTTCAATAAGTTAAAAAGGTGTCAGTAGGATTCCTACCTTTCCATTTTAATTTTCTAGGCAAAGCCTAGACTCACAGATTTTTTTTTTTATTCCTTAGGGAACATGAGCCATTTCCATATAGATGTCCTGTGCATGTTCATGGAATAATTCTAGGCTTAAAGTAGTTAATATACTTACATTGAATTTTTATCTATAAAATTTAGGAGGGATTTTCCTATCCCAGAACAGAGCATTCTTAGAGTAGTTCCAAGATAAACTCTAATATTCTTTTTTTGTTTAATCAAACAGAAAACTGAAAGCAAAGGAGGTGTTCAACACAAGTGAGAAGCAAAATGGAGAAGAAGTAACCAATTTTTGGATTCCAAATACCTTCTACTGTATCCTTGGGGAAGTTCTTTCTATGATGCTTCAGTCCAGTCCCTCTGCACTACTCACCTTGTTCTTTCCCCCTCTGCATTCATTTCATTGATCGAGTCAACTTAGCCTTGAAATTCAACTCAAAACTCATTTCCAAAAAGATATTTCTTTAAATAAACCTCAATATTCTAAAGGTTTTTACTCAACATTGCTCCAGGGTTTAAACTAACACAACATTGCAAATAAACTATACTTCAATTAAAATTTTTGTTTTATTTCTCCAGGATGTAGGTATTTCATTATTATTTACTGATACTATTATAAAATCTTGGTAAGCAAACACTTTTTAAAATTTTTAAATTAATTTCATCAAGCAAAAAACATAGTTTAGCAGGTTAAACGCTACTGCAAAGTTTAAAACAAAAATACTATGACACTGTCCCATCTCTCCACAAGCCCCCTGGAGGCAAAGTCTTTTAAATTTTTTGAATGTTTATTCTGGCATGTATGTATTTATTTCCCCATCATATGTAAATAGGGCTATTTCTTAATTTATTGAGGTGAAATTCAGATAGCATAGGTTAACCATTTTAAAGTGAGTAATTTAATGGCGTCAGTATATTTACAATGGAGTACAACCACCACCTTTATCTAATTGCAAAGCATTTCTATCATCCCGTCACTACCACGCATTACACAGTGGCTCCCCATTCATCCTTCCCCCTGTCCCTAGCAACCACCAACCTGCATTTGGTCTCTGTGGATTCACCTAGTCTGAATATTTCACTTAAATGGAATCATACAATATGTAACCTTTGGGGTCTGGCTTCTTTCACTGACCATTACATTTTGGAGGTTCATCCATGCTGTAGCAGACATCACTACTGCACTCATTATGGCTTAATAACATTCTATAGCAAGGAGAGATCAGAACGCCTTCCTCGGTGATCAATGCAAAGAAATAGAGGAAAATAATAGAATGGAAAAGACCAGAGATATCGTCAAGAAAAATAGAAATATCAAGGGAACATTTCATGCAAAGATGGGCACAATAAAGGACAGAAATGGTATGGACCTATGGTTTAGAAGAGGCAGAGGAATCAGAGATCAAATTGCCAACATCCATTGGATCATCAAAAAAGCAAGAGAGTTCCAGAAAAACATCTACTTCTGCTTTATTGACTATGCTAAAGCCTTTGACTATGTGGACCACAACAAACTCTGGAAAATTCTTAAAGAGATGGGAATACCAGACCACCTGACCTGCCTTCTGAGAAATCTGTATTCAGGTCAGGAAGCAACAGTTAGAACTGGACATGGAACAACAGACTGGTTCAAAATTGGGAAAGGAGTATGTCAAGGTTATATAATGTGACCCTGCTTATTTAACTTATATGCAGAGTACATCATAAGAAACGCTGAGCTGGATGAAGCACAAGCTGGAATCAAGATCGCCGGGAGAAATACCAATAACCTCAGATATGCAGATGACACCACCCTTATGGCAGAAGGCAAAGAAGAACTAAAGAGCCTCTTGATGACAGTGAAAGAGGAGAGTGAAAAAGTTGGCTTAAAACTCAACATCCAGAAAACTAAGATCATGGCATCTGGTCCCATCACTTCATGACAAATAGGTGGGGAAACAGTGGAAACAGTGACAGACTTTATTTTAGGGGGCTCCAAAATCACTGCAAAATCACTGATGACTGCAGCCATGAAATTAAAAGACACTTGCTCTTTAGAAGAAAAGTTATGACTAGCCTAAATGGCATATTAAAAAGCAGAGACATTACTTTGCCAACAAAGGTCCATCTAGTTAAAGCTATGGTTTTTCCAGTAGTCATCTATGGATGTGAGAGTTGGACCATAAAGAAAGCTGAGCGCCGAAGAACTGATGCTTTTGAACTGTGGTGTTGGAGAAGACTCTTGAGAGTCCCTTGGACTGCAAGGAGATCCAATCAGTCCATCCTAAAGGAAATCAGTCCTGAATATTCATTGGAAGGACTGATGATGCTGAAGCTGAAACTCCAATACTTTGGCCACCTGATGCGCAGAACCAACTCATTGGAAAACACCCTGATGCTGGGAAAGACTGAAAGAGGGAGGAGAAGGGGTGATGGAGGATGAGATGGTTGGATGGCATCACTGATTCAATGGACATGAATTTGAGTAAACTCCGGGAATTGGCAATGGACAGGGAGACCTGGCATGCTGCAGTCCATGGGGTCGCAAAGAGTCAGACACGGCTGAGCGACTGAACTGAACTGAACATTCTATGGTACGTATACCCCATGATTGTATATCCATGCATCCACTGATAGACATTTGGGCTGTTCCTACCTTTTGCCTATTGTGAATAATACTGCTATGAATGCGTGTACATGTATTTGTTGGAATATCTGTTTTCAATTCTTTTGGGTATATACCTAGGAGTGGGGTCACATGGTAATTCTTTGTTCAGTTTTTTCAGGAACCAACAAACACAGCATCATTTTGCATGCATATTCTATTTAACTAAATAAGCTTCTGAAAGGGAAGGAAATCCTTGTCTTTCTTTCTTTCCTTCCTTCCCCCTCTCTCTGTCTGTATCTCTCTAAGTTATATGGCTACTGATATGTTTCTCTCTACGCTCCAAAACTACTTATTAAATAATTACCTCATTAGGTAGACCTTGAAATTGCTATAAGAAAATATTGTAAAGAATAAAGTTCTTTTTAACAAAAAGAAACCCTATCCTTTATCTTCTTTCACTAAACAGATTTTGGTTTAAAAAGAAGTATAGATAGGAACTTTCCATCTCTATAAGTTTATTTCAGATCAGACCAGTCTTCATGCTTTTCCACCCACATACTCTTCTCTCCAGATAAAGGGTTTATCAGTAACTAAAACAATGCAATTTAAGCACCGTTTTAAGCTTATGATGAATAACAAAGCAAGTAAAACATTATTTAAACATGGAAAAAAGAGTTGGGACAAATCCTGAATCATAAAACATTTCCCTGCGACACAAATAACAAATGACAGTAATATTTCTGCTATCTTGTAAACCACATTTAAATAGTTTGAAAAAGAAAAATGAGAAATAAAACTGTTCTTAAGAGGCCTAAGATATTTAACAGATGAAGCGCCATATCAGAGGCAGTCACTAATTTTAACTCCTAGCACCACACTTTGTATTGGGTATATAAGGTGGCAACAGAGAGGAAACTCACGTTTATTCTGCCCCTACTGAATCATTCGATAGTAGGCTAACATGGAAAGAAATGGGATTTAGGATAACCAATAGAAAAGCCTGATCATAATGGCTTTAGACACTAAAACATACCTCCAGAAAGCCAGAAAACCCACGTGAAAATTTTTTTGAAAAGAAACACATACTTTAAGGGGATTTATATGTAATTCTCTGTAATCATTGCTATGATGGTCTGGATCGCATTATCAGAGTAAGCTGCACTTTTCCTAAGGAGCTGTTTTGTTTTCAGATTGTAGACACAGTGAATGACATCACTGATGACGTATTCATCTCTGCACTGGCTTCAAGTGAGCTCAGAAACCGATCTGATTTTCTGATCCACATCTCCAAGGGTAGAGGAGTTCATAGCATATGTTTTGTATACTAATCTCATCATAGGTTCTTTTTCTTTTTCTCTTATCCCTATTTCTACTCTGTATCTTCTTTGTTCTGACTTAAAATCTATTAGGAACCATGTAAGAATAAAGAAATTGGCCTCTTTAGCCATCCCACTCCCAAGTGGACCTCTGTTTCTAGGACTCTAGCCTTAGTTGGCACATTTGCAGAAATCCATAATTATTCAAAAAGTTGGGGTGATCTGAGGGTGACCTGTATTATCATGCTTGAGACCATGGGTTTAACTTACATACCTCATTTTCCTTAGTTATCATTGGATAAACTTCTTACCTCCTCATGTGGTGTGGAGCATAACTTACATAATTCATGTAAAGAGTTTAGTACACTTCTGGACCACAGTAAGTGCCCAATTAAAATCAACTCTTATTAGCTATTGTGTCCTCCCATGAGCTTAATTGAGAACAAATATTTACATATGCATAAGTCAAGCAACTTTATTTTAAAATAAACGGGCAGAGATAACCAAGTATTTGTTAATACTAACACGCATTTTAAGTGTACCAACCTAGCGGTGAAGATGAGGTGAAAAAGTACAGATAACCAGTGCAGGCAATGCTTCTAAAAAGACAAGGGGCAAATTAGATAGGAGGTTTAGTATCAAAGGAGAATTTAGTTTTTGTGTATGGTTTTGTTTATTTGGTTGTTTAATGTATGTCTGTCATGAAGGCTGTGAACTGTGGTGCTGGAGAAGGCTCTTGAGAGTCCCTTGGACAGCAAGGAGATCAAACCACTCCATCCTAAAGGAAATCAACACTGAATATTTATTGGAAGGACTGATGCTGAAGCTGAAGCTCCAATACTTTGGCCACCTGATGCAAAGAGCCTACTCATTGGAAAAGACCCTGATGCTGGGAAACACTGAAGGCAGAAGGAGAAGGGGTGACAGAGGATGAGACGATTGGATGGCATCACCAACTCAATGGACACAAGTTTGAGCAAACTCTGGGAGATAGTGAAGGACAGAGAAGCCTGGCGTGCTGCAGTCCCTGGGTTCGCAACGAGTCAGACATGACTTAGCTACTGAACAATAACAACAATGTATATTTGTGAATATGGGTGTTTTAAGACTAGTAAGACATGAACATACACTATGACAGAGACATGCATGATGAAAAATAAATACACACAAATATGTACATACTTCTTATATATAAGAAGTTAAAAATGTGAGAAAAATGAAATACTAAGACCTAAAAGAATTATGGATGATGTCAAACATAAAAATATTCTGCAGTAAACTGGGATCTACTTTAAAAATTAATCATTCACAATCTGCTTGTCTTTAAAAAAAAAAACTTTTAGGGGCTTCCCTGGCAGTCCAGTGGTTAAGATTTCTGCTTTCCAGTGCAGGGGACAGGGGTTTTGGGTTCAGTCTCTGGTCAGGAAACTAAGATCCCATGTGCCACATGGTGTGGCCAAAATTCTTTTAAAATGAAGAAAACTTGGGTTTCCCTGGTAACTTAGTTGATAAAGAATCTGACTACAATGCAGGAGACCCCTGTTCTTCCCCAGGTCGGGAAGATCCACTAGAGAAGGGAAAGCCTACTCACTCCATTATACTAGCCTGGAGAATACGATGCACTGGATAAGTCCATGGGGGTCGCAAAGAGTCAGACATGACTGAGAGACTTTCACTTTACTTCACTTTATAAGTTTAGTCACATAAATGCTTCTTTGTTGTTATGTGCATATAAATAAATTTTATACAATAGATGCAGAATTAAAAAGCTGCTCCTAGTAAACCAGAGCAGTTTTCCCCATTGACTTACAGCATCAAATCACAGAGTCTTCTGTGTGTTCAATATTGGACCAGACTGGAGGGGTGAGTGGGGAGCATCTGCAGACAGAGAAGTTGTTGTACATGTAACAAACACTTGGGAAGGTCCAACCACTTTCATTGTATTCAGGGAAAGACAAAGCAGGTTCACCCTGTAATGGCAAGAAAACCTGACAGTATATATTGAATGAATCTTTAATTTATAATCTTAAGTTTTTCCATATTGCATAGCACAAGGAGCGCTTAGCACAAAATGACCTTACCTATTTGGAACTACTACTTAATGTGTGCGTAAGAATCCAAACCAAGGGGATTCAACGATCCCAAACTAGGCCCTATATTGTAAATCAGAGTTTTATTTTGGATGGATTTAAAGAAAGCTATTGCTCATCCACTTCATAAGGAGAAGCTTTCCAAATGCCCTGAGCATATTCTGTTTCATTTTGCGTGCACAGACTCTACTATGTTCATACATTTTATTGACATATCTTCATCTAATGAAAATATGGGCATAAGTTTCCTATATTCAGCATTAGTCAGAATGCTTCCATAAAAGCTTATTTAAGGCATAAAAAGAACAATAATGTCTTTCAAAATTGAAACACATTTGTATCTTTTGTGTCACAGTTTCTGCTTTCCTATCACCATTAATAAGGCCAAAATACAAACATTAACTTGCAAATTGGAGCAAAGTGCTCCCCTTTAAAACAAAGCCCTTTCTTTGGTAAAGAACCTGACCTTCAAAGGTCATTTCGGTAGACTGAGTAATGACATTTATCCTTTAAATGAAGTGTTGTAAAAGTTAAGGTGTTGTATAAGCTTTGCCTTTTTCTTCCACAGGCAAGTTTAATTGTTGAAATTTGGGTAATGTGACTACTTCTATGGAATCAGTTCTACCTTATTTTTAAGAAGATAATACTTGTAGATGAGACAAAGTGAATATATGTTTTGACACTGAAACTCCCCAAGTTACATGTTAGTCATCTGTTTAATGCTCATTTTAAATCTCTCTGGTATATATTTGAAACTTCCTGTTGTGAGTCAGAAAATAAATGTAAACTCTTACAACTACAATGAAGAAACTCTAAAACAACTTTTATCATTCAGTCACATAACACTCAAGAATAAAGAAGATAAAATAGGAATCTCCTTGTTATGAAATCACTGTCTTTTTATAAAAATAATAAAAATGTAAAAGCTACTGAGTCATAGAATTTAAAATGAACAAAGTAAGAATCTAAGCCTCCTATTTTTCAAATGAACATTTAGAAACAATGGTTAATTATTTTGGAAAAATAATCAGTTTTTAAAAAACAGATCCTTTAATAGTGATTGTACCAAGAAATTTGGGGACCTATAGGAAGGGGATCATGATGGCAGAGTAAGAAGACATGGTACTCACCTCCCCCAACCAAAAAAGAAAAGATAAAATGGGAGTGGCAGTCTTAACAAAATAAATTACTTAGGAAGTAATATGGACAAAATCTGGTCACAGTACTTTCATCCAATTTAGTTACTCTTTCACTCACTTCATTGACTTAACAAATCTGAGGCTAGCCACCAAAGGGATGGGGCTTCACTGGTGACTCAGTGGTAAAGAACCCATCTGCCAATGAAGGAGACGAGGGTTCCATCCCTGCGTTGGAAAGATCCCCTGGAGAAGGAAATGGCACCTAATCCAGTATTCTTGCCTGGGAAATCCAATGGCAGGCTACAGTCCATGGAGTTTCAGAAGAGCCGGACATGACTTAGAGACTAAACAACAACCAACAACCAAAGGGATAAAATGAAAAGTCTCTCTCCTCCACCATCAAAAGGGAGAGACAGTAATGCAAACAGCAGTTGTAACACAAAAAAATAACTGTTATAATCAAAGTGGGTACCTAGTGCTGGGGCGCATAGGCAATAAAAGCTATTGGGTAAGAGGGACCACCCAATCCTGAACTGACAGATCTTAGCAACTAATTGCATATGGAGGTGAAGTTAAAGAAGAAATTGAAGATAAGTTCAGATAACTGACTGGGACAATCTCTGAGTTAGGAAACATAGAAAGGGGAGCAGATCTGGAGAAGTGATGATTTCTGACTGTATGGATTGAGCATGAGGTGCCTATGAAGCAGCTGGTGCTGTGCTGTGCCAAGTCACTTCAGTCGTGAACGACTCTTTGCAACCCTATGGACCGTAGCCGCCAGGCTCCTCTGTCCGTGGGATTCTCCAGGCAAGAATACTGGAATAGGTTGTCATAACATTCTCCAGAGGATCTCCCCTGACCCAGGGATCGAACCTCCATCTCTTAGGTCTCCTGCATTGGTGAGCAGGTTCTTTACCACTAGCGCCACATGGGAAGCCCGTGAAACAGCAGGGCCAGGTACCTAAAAATCAGCATAGATGCAAGTCTGCATTCAGAAGGAATTCTTTTTTTTTTGAAGTATAGTTGATTTACAGTGTTCTTAACTCCTGTTGTAAAGCAAAGTGATTCTGTTACACACACACACATATATATACACTCTTTTCTTAATATTCTTCTCTATAATGATTTTTCATAGGACTTTTTTTAAATTGAAGGATAACTGCTTTACAAAGTTGTGTTAGTTTCTGCTGTAGAACAACATGAATCAACTATAAGAATACATATATCCCCTCCCTCTTGAGCCTCCCTGCCACCCCATACCCCATCCCACCCCTAGAGATCATCACAGAGCACCAAGCTGAACTCCAGAAGGGAGTTCTGAGCTGAACAGATTTGAGAGCAGGTTTGAAGTCAAGGATATAAATAATATTGCCTAGAGGTACCCAGAAATAGGAGACCATGAAGCATTAATTTTGCTGAGGAATAGAGTAAACTAAATTGACTAGTTTTTACAATGTCTTCAACTCCAGAATCACATCACATATCACATATTCTAGTGGGGATTAAAGCCAAACTTTATGAGAAACACTAAAGAGTTTTAGTGGGTGGCTTGCGAAAGAATAACTACTAATAAAAACAATGATAATACTATCACCATGCAGATCAACACAGATGACTAGATAGAGAGAAATCAGACAGAACCTTAAAAATGGGAATGCATAGGGATTTCCCCAGTGGTCCAGTGGTTAAGACTCAGTGCTCTCACTGCTGGGTCCAGGTTCAATCCCTGGTCCAGGAACGAAGATCCCAGCAAGCCAGGTAGTCCAGCCAAAAAAGAAAGAGAAAAAAAAAAAAAAAAAAAAGCAGGGGGACTACATAAGTGCAAAGCTTGCATATTAACTGAAAATATGATCTGCACAATGGTCACTACCACTGAAACTGTCATTCCTATGAGGCTGGCAAACATGCAAAGGACTTTAAAATGCTTGCTGACTGATGCATTTTTAGAGAAGAACAGTATTTAGACCTGCAGTTCATGGGGTCGCAAAGAGTTGGACATGACTTAGCGACTGAAAAACAACACCAAGTATTTAAACATACGTTCTGTTCCATGGTAATCTGCCTGGACAGGAGTCAGGCTAATCTGTCGAAAGTACAAAAACAAAATTGCAAATGATAAAATAATGCTGAAATGATTAGTGACTATAAACAGAAACCAACAACTCTTGATATTGACCTTGAGGTCTTAGAAACTGAGAAATACTCAGCATGATAGCCTAGAGGCAAAGAGCCAAATGAACACAGGTTTATGAACCAGGACATGTCCTGGACGGGCCCACAAAAGCCACCTCAGGGGATTTCCTTGGTGGTCCAGTGGTTAAGACTCTGCACTTCCAATGCAGGGGGTGCAGGTTTGATCCCTGGTTGGGGAACTAGGCTCCCACATGCCCCATGGTGCAGCCAACAAAAAAAAGTCTCCCCAGGTACGAGAACAGCCCAAAGCTGTTCAAACTGTTCAAACACTCAGTGATGCTCTAGCGACTTGCTCCCAACTTCTATGCTGCCTCAGTTAATCCATGACACATCCCTCTCTCACTATTTTCCAAACCTTTAGCTCATGGTTAAAAACTTTGGCTTTTCCTGACTCCCTCTTCACTCAATTTACAGAAATTCCTACTGACCCCTTGTTGTTAACCTTGGCTGTTCCCCACCTTCATACTCTGAGATTACACACAGAGCCAAAGACCTGGCTACCACATGCTACCCTAACCACTCCAACCTCTTTGCTGCTTTTGGCAGAACTGAAGCAATTTTGTACTTCTAAGAGGCAATTAAAGACTGAACTAACAAGTAACATGAAAATCTTCTGCAAACTCTTGATTGACAGCAGTAAGAAATAAGGCATGCTGAGTTTATTCCTGCATTATTTAATTAAATGGTATTTATAACTATTAATAATTAGATAACAAATACCTGCACAACTTTATCAAATTTTAAAAAGTAGAAATCACAGCATGATAACATTTTATCTCTCTCAGTAAACATAGAAGTTCAAAGGCCCTATGAAAACAAAATTCAACTGTTTCTGACATTTGCGATGAATATTAATTTGGCTTAAATTATTTGTTAAAAGCTTCAAAGAAAAATGTCCTTGAAATAATGTAGGTTCAAAATAGATATCTGGTAAATTGTAGTTAAATAATAACACAATCATTTCAAACCTATCCATTAATATTCAATTCCACATCCATCTCTGATCTCTTGAGCACCAACTTCACTGCACACCTATGCAGTCCCTTAAAGAGTTTGCCAGTGTGTTCACTGACTGGACCCATAAGGGAGGCTACAACCCCAAGGTCAAGAGAACAAAGGGACCAGGGGTCATAGGGAAAAATGTGTATGATCCTCTTCCCATGTTCTTCCCTCAAACTAGAGAGAGGCAAATCTGTGCCACCATTTTCTCTTCACCCTCCGTGCCAGACATTGCTGATACCCTGTATACTTCACCCCAAGTAAGGTCCTGAAACTACATTTCTTCCTTGCCTGCAGAGCTCCTCTGAGAGTTCACCAGTGAGAGGGCCTCCTGTGAGATCTGGAAGTGAGTTTTCTCTTTGCTTGTTTTTGAGCAGAGAAAGGTTTATTGTAAGGCCATGCAAGAAGACTGGGGGGCTCATGGCCCTAAAAACTCGAGCTCCCTAAAGGGTTTCAGCAAAGTATTTTGAAAAGCCAGGTGAGGGAGGGAATTGAAGGGTATGTGCTCAGCTCATGCACCATTCTCTGACTGGCTGATGAGAGTAGGGCATTATCACAGAGGTTAACATTATCAGTCCTTAGGCTCCAGGAGCCCTGGGGTGCTGTGTGCTCATGGTCATTAAGTAGTTAACATCTCCCATTTGGTAGGGGGCTTTCACATTGTATATAATAACTCAGGAAATGTGCAGAAAGTTTGTTTTGTTCTCTTGATGGTGGCTGCGGGCAGGCTCACAGCTATCAGGCAGACAGCAGAAGTGAGGACTGTCCTGGAGACATAGCACCTTTCTGAGACTCCTGCTTCTGGAGTTCCTAAGGCTGGTCACCCTGTGCTTGGCTCTCCTACCTCCCCAAGGCTGTGTAGGTCTCTGATTCTTGGCATTAAACTTCTCCCCACAGAGACACCTTAATCAGCTTCTCTTTTCCCTCACTCACTCTTTTCTAGAAGAGAAGGGGTGGTTGGGTGATCTGCTGACGACAATGGTTTACTAGCAGACAGGACTACTTCATCTTTCATTTTCTGGGATGGGACCCAGAGGGCTCTCCTTTGTTTCTTGTTTCCTATTGGCAAACACATCTGAGCAGGTCCCCAAACCTTCTGTATTTGTGTCCTACTGCTGCTGTAACAAATACCACAGATGGAGTGGCTTAAAGCAACACAACATTAAAAACACTGTTTTGGGGAATTAGGATGCAGACAGTTTTGGGGATAGTGGCCATTATTCTGTTCAAGACACTTTCTGGAAGCTGCCTCCAGCCTCATCCATATTCAAGCAAGAGGTATTGTAGTCTGGTCCCTCTCTCCCTGTGCAAGCATACCTGAGTTTGTGGGGCCCAATCCTAGATAAAGAATAGGAGCAAAAAGTTCCACTTTGGATAAGCCTAAAGCATATATTTTAATACAGATTTCACAAAACTCTGCGTGGAAAATTCTATAGACAAGCAAAATCACTGTATTCTCCATCTGGCTAGCAATCTTGCTTGGTTGGTTTGCTTTATTGATCAGAACCTTTAAGAGTGAGAAGGGTGGATGGTGACCCAGTACCCTAGACTCATTACACCCACTCCATAGACATCTGATGAACTACCTGACGGTTCTTTTGTAACGGACTTCATATTATATATATTCTGCAATTCGAATTGTTTACAAATTTTTCAAAAATCAAGGCATAGCTGTGTAAATCTATATTTGAGTAAAAGTTCAACATGACTTGAATCATCTGCAAAACAATGAATTTTTCACAAATACCCTCACTACTTGACACTAAAATACAGTAAAATCATAGCACCCAATATTTTTCAACTTCGTATCAGCACAGAACGAAAAGCCTTGTGAATGCTGATTAAGGAAGCTAGTCTACTCACATGAGAGTAACAAGAATACACCATACTGTTCTCAGAGCTGGCTTCTTCAGCCAATACAATCCTCATTAGCTATAAATAAAGCTGTCTTCATCACATTCATAATTGAATATTTAAATCAATATCAGATGCAGAAATGTCCTTGGTGACAACCAAGCAACTGTGTTTAAAGAGCATAATACCTGCCAGTGCAGGAGCTTCATCATCTGTTTAACTGAGAAAAGTATTATTTGATCAGAACACATGGAAAGATTAATGGAAATTTTAAAATCATATGATGGCAAAGCTAGAAATTACACTGGCCTAAATTATAATGCAGTTCAGGGACTCTCTGGCCTAGAAAAAGTGCTGTCTGCATAAGGTGACAGAAAGCCCCATCCCACTTCTACCAGTTCATTTTCTTAGTCCCTCGGCCAGTCATTCATTCATTCATGGTCATTCTTTCCTTCATTCACTTATTCTGCATCTATCATGCACCCAGCACCAGAAATATGAAAATGAACAACACGCAGTCCCTGCCTTCAATATGCTCCCTCTTTGCCAGAGAAGAGAAACCTTCAATTCACTCTTTGCGCAATATAAAAAGAGCTACAACAAAGGTCATGGGAAGCAAGAGAAGGGCATTCTGTTTAGAGGGCTCCCAGCAAAAGGCAGCATAGCATAGTGGCCAAGCAGGGACACTGAAACCCTTTGTGACTTAACTTCTCTGTGTTTCCTATCATCATGTGCTCAACACAGATTTGAGGCAGAATAAGGGTTACCTAGTAATAAAGGCTAGAGAGACATAATAAATGCTATGTCAGTGTCTGAAATAAAGAACTTGAAAGTTTCACAAAAGAGGTAATATTTGAGACCGGTTTTGAAGAACATGTAAACATAAAGCGAAGAGGAACTAAAGAGCTTCTTGATGAAAGTGAAGAGGAGAGTGAAAAAGCTGGCTTAAAACTCAACATTCAAAAAACTAAGATCATAGCACCCGGTCCCATCACTTCACAGCAAGTAGATGGAGAAACAATGGAAACAGTGACAGACTTTATTTTCTTGGGCTCCAAAATTGCTGCAGATGGTGACTGCAGCCATGAAATTAAAAGACGCTTGCTCCTTGGAAGAAAAGCTATGACAAACCTAGACAGCATATTAAAAAGCAGAGACATTATTTTGTCAACAAAAGTATGTCTAGTCAAGGCTATGGAGGAGAAGGGGATGATAGAAGATGAGATGGTTGGATGGCATCACCAACTCGATGGACATGAGTTTGAGCAAGCTCCAGGAGTTGGTGATGGACAGGGAAGCCTGGCGTGCTTCAGTCCATGGGGTCACAAAGAGTCGGACACGACTGAGTAACAACAGCAACAATGTCCATTGTTGTCCAATGTCCAAGAAGAAAGGGTATTTCAGGTAGAAGGAAGTTTCTTTTTCTCCACAAATTTTCATCCACTACTGGTGGGTGAGGCAGCATCTGGTCAAAACACCTAGACAGCAAGTCAGGAACACCTTAACCAAAACCTTGCACTTCTTAATACACCTGCTTCCAGCTTCCTGGAACCAGTAAGCCAGCTTCCTAGGAGGGGATCCATATAGCCCTCTTTCTTGAGTCTAAACACACCCAACTTCCTCTTGGAATTCCTGGCAATGCTTTAAAGTCCTGTGGATTCTAACTCCAAACCAAGTCTCTAGTCTTCTCCTCACCCATCTCACCTTCCACAGGGTCACACCTGGACCCTCCACCTCAGCACTGGCCACACTCAATCTCTCCACAATGCAGCAAGTCATCTTCACAATACACAAATCTTTTCAAGTTGCTTCTCCCACCTTAAAACTGTTTACATTGTACTTGGAATAAATCCACACTCGGCACCAGCCCATAGGACTCTGTGATGAAGCCCTCACCCAACTCTTCCCTTTCACTTTTAACCTTCTTCTCACTCAGGGCTCCAACCAAAGCCGCCATCTTGGAAGTCTCCATACTGGCTCTCTCCTTCCCCAAAGCCTCTATATATCAAGCATCCTCTCCCAGAAACCTCCTTCCTCTCATTTTTTAAATCTGATCGACTACTCATTATCCTTCAGAGTTTAGCTTGAGGAATGGTGCTGACCGGTGGGAAGAGCCCCCAGAAGGGAAGCGGGCAGATGTGCTGTGTACTGGCACTGCCATTCCAGGCTATGTGAGAAGGAAGTCACCCAGTGTTTCCAGGTGTGTCCACCTAGAAAATTACGGGTAGGGACCAGAAGCGTGGTCATGTTCCTTCCAACCCCATCCTTCTTTTTCTACTGTTAACCTTAATCTGGTTGCCCTCTTCCTCCCTTTCTTCTCTCCATGAGCAGCCGAAAACCAATTTTTTCTACTCAAACTCTATTCCATGTCTCCACTTTGAGTTTCATAAAAGTAAAACACTAAAATGGAAAGAGCAGAAATAACGAGTGGTAGCACAATAGACATAGAAAAAGAGTTTCACAAAATCCAATACCATTTTGTGATAAAAACACTCAACAACCAAGAAGGAAACAGGAACTTCCTCAACCTGATAAAAGGCACCTTTGATAAAACTCACAGCTAACATTATACTTGATGGTGCAAGACTGAATTCTTTCCCCCCAAGATCAAGGGCAAGACAAGGATGCTCACTCTCATCCCTTCAATTTGACCTTGTACTGCAGGTTTTAGACAGAGCATTTAGGAAGGAAGGAAAGGAAGAAATGCTAAAGAATATTTTTTTAAAATAAATATGTGTAATACTTACACTCTTAAAATTATAAAACACTATTGAAAATATAAAGGAAGACCTCAGTAAATAAAAAGTCATTCCATGTTCATGTATCAGAAGAATATCAGAAGCATTAATATTGTTAACATAGCATTACTCTCCAAACTGATCTACAGACTTAAAACAATTCCTTACCAACATCCCAGCTGGCTTTTTTTTTTTTTTTTGAGCAGAATTTAACAAACAAATCCTAAAGTTCACATGGAAATTTGAGAGGGCCAAATATCCAAAACAATCTTGAAAAATAAGAAGCAAGCTGGAGGACTCAGCAAGCTGGAGTGTTCTAATTTAAAGACTTAGTGCAAAGTCACAGAATCAAGGGAGAAGGCAATAGCACCCCACTTCAGTACTCTTGCCTGGAAAATCCCATGGATGGAGGAGCCTGGTGGACTGCAGTCCATGGGGTCGCTAAGAGTCAGACACCACTGAGCAACTTCACTTTCACTTTTCACTTTCATGTACTGGAGAAGGAAATGACAACCCACTCCAGTGTTCTTGCCTGGAGAATCCCAGGGACGGGGGAGCCTGGTGGGCTGCCGTCTATGGGGTCGCACAGAGTTGGACACAACTGAAGGGACTTAGCAGCAGCAGCACAGAATCAAGACTATGTGCTTGAGAAAAGACATTAGCAGCAGCAGCACAGAATCAAGACTATGTGCATGAGAAAAGACATTAGGATAGATCAACAGAGTAAAATTGAAAGTAAAGAAATAAATCCCACATTATAGTCAATTAATGTCAGCAAGCATGCCAAAACAAGTCAACCCTTTCCAATAAATGATGCTAGAAAAACTGAATAGCCACATGCAAAAGAATAAAACCGGACAGCTTCCTCACACTGTACACAAAAATTAACTCATAATGGATTAGATCTAAACTAAGCAAGAGCTACAATTACAAAATACTTAGAAGAAAACATAAGAATAAATCTTAATGAACTTGATTTTGTTACATAAGTGATAAAAGAAAAAAAGATAAATTGTACTTCTTCAAAATATCAAAACTTCTGTGCTGCAAACTAAACCATCAGAAAAGTGAAAAGACAACCCACATAAGGGGAGAAAATATTTGCCAGTCATATATCTGACAAGGGGCTTGTATTTAGACAACTTATGAATCAATAATAAAAAGACAAAGAACTCCATTTAATAGTTCCCTGTGGTATACAATATCTTGTAATAACCTATAATGAAAAATAATCTGAAAAATAATCTATGCATATATGTATAACTAAATCACCTTGGTCTGCACCTGAAACACTGTAACTCAACTATATTTCAGTAAAATATATATAGTAAGAAAAACAAAAAGCAAAAAAAAAATGGACAGCATATTTGCACAGACATGTATTTTTCCAAAGAAGATATATAAATGCCCAATAAGCACATGAAAAGATGCTCAACATCATTAGTCAATAAGGAAATGTAAATCAAAACCATGATAAGATATCACTTCACATCATTAGAATGACTATAATCAAAAAAAGAGACAAGTGTTGGTAAGAATGTGGAGAATGTAGAGCCCTCTTATACTGCTGGTGGGAATGTAAAATGATACAGCCCCTTTGAAAACCAGTGTGGCAGTTCTGCAAAATGCTAAACATAAGAGTCATCATATCACATGGTAACGGCACTCCTAGATATCCACCCAAGAGAAATGAAAACATAAATCCATATACAGAGGTGTACATGACTTTTCATAACAGTATTACTCATATTAGCCAAAAATGAGAAACAACCCAGATATCTATCAACTGATGAACGGGTAAACAAAACGTGGTAAATCCATACAAGGCACTATTAGCTGGCAGTAAAAAGAAGTGAAGCACTGCTGCATGCTATAACATGGGTGAATCCTGAAAACACTGTGCTAAATGGAAGGAGCCACTCACAAAGGACAAACATTGCACGACCCCATTTATATGAAATGTCCAGAACAAGCAAATCCATAGAGACAGAAAGTAGCTTAGTGGCTTCCAAGGGTTGGAAGGTACAGAGGGAATGGTTATTGACTGGTAACACAATGGGAATATATTTTAGAGGAGATTGAAATGTTCTAAAATTAGAATGTGGCGATTGTTGCGCAATCCTATGAATATACTAAAAAAAAAAAAGAACTGTGTACTTTAAATGGATGTATTTTATAATATATAAATTATATCTCAATTAAACTTTTTTATAAAAGAAAGAAGGGAAGAAAAGGATGCTCTAAGATCAGGCTTTTCCTTAGTCACCACTGAGATCACCCTTGTTGCCCTCACCTCCTCCACCCCCAATCCTGAGAGGCCTTGTTCTAACAGGGACCGAAGCTTGGGTGAGATGCTCAGGATAAACTTACTCAGTTTGGGCTTTACCTTTTAAATATATATATATAATTTATATATATATGTATTATATATATTATATAATATAATTATATATTATTTATATATAAAAATATTATAATATAATTATATTATAATTAATATTAATTTATAATTAATAATCAATAATATAATTGATATAGTCATGTTGATTATTAATAATTAATTATTAATATTATAATATTACATAATATTATATATAATATATTAATTATATAATATTATATATATATAAATAAAATGTGCTTAGTCACTCAGTCGTGTCCAACTCTTTGCAGTCCCATGGACTGTAGCCCACCAGGTTCCTCTGTCCATGGGGATTCTCCAGGCAAGAATACTGGAGTGGGTTCCATGCCCTCCTCCAGGGGATCATCCCAACCCAGGGATTGAACCCAGTTATCCCACATTGCAGGTGGATTCTTTACCATCTGAGCCACCAGGGAAGCCCATATATACATATACATATATATATATATATATATACACACACACACATATATATACATATACATATATATGTATATATAATTTGTATCACAAAATTTATGTATTTTTAAAAATTTTAAATTATAAATTTCAAATTTCTGAAGTTTACATTTCTAAATCATCCTGATCATCTATTCCAGGGATCAACAGACCCACAGGCCCGATCCAACCAACAGCCTATGTTTTGTTTTTTGTACTGCCCGTTAGTTAGGAATAGTTCTTTGAAAAAAACTAGGAACAGTTGTTTGAAAATAAAAAAGAATATGTGACAAAAATCAAATGTGGACTGCAAAGTCTTACATATTAATTTAGTATCTGGGCCTTTATAAAACAAATTTGCTGACTCTAGGATCTATACATTTCCCCCCCCTACTATTCACAGAGTTAAAAAGGTAAGGGAGTGGCTAGCTATTTCAAATCCTGAAAGATGATGCTGTGAAAGTGCTGAACTCAATATGTCAGCAAATCTGGAAAACTCAGCAGTGGCCCCAGGACTGGAAAAGGTCAGTTTTCATTCCAATCCCAAAGAAATGCAATCCCAAAGAATGCTCAAACTACTGCACAATTGCACTCATCTCACATGCTAGTAAAGGAATGCTCAAAATTCTCCAAGCCAGGCTTCAGCAATACATGAACTGTGAAGCTCCAGATGTTCAAGCTGGTTTTAGAAAAGGCAGAGGAATCAGAGAGCAAATTGCCAATATCTGCTGGGTCATCAAAAAAGCAAGAGAGTTCCAGAAAAACGTCTATTTCTGCTTTATTGACTATGCCAAAGCCTTTGACTGTATGGATCACAATAAACTGTGGAAAGTTCTGAAAGAGATGGGAATACCAGACCACCTGACCTGCCTCTTGAGAAACCTATATGCAGGTTAGGAAGCAACAGTCAGAACTGGACATGGAACAACAGACTGGTTCCCAATAGGAAAAGGAGTATGTCAAGGCTGTATATTGTCACCCTGCTTATTTAACTTACATGCAGAGTACATCATGAGAAATGCTGGGCTGGATGAAGCACAAGCTGGAATCAAGATTGCCAGGAGAAATATCAATAACCTCAGATAAAACCACCCTTATGGTAGAAAGTGAAGAGGAACTAAAAAGCCTCTTGAGGAAAATGAAAGAGGAGAGTGAAAAAGTTGGATTAAAGCTCAACATTCAGAAAACCAAGATCATGGCATCTGGTCCCATCACTTCATGGCAGACAGATGGGGAAACAGTGGAAATAGTGTCAGACTTCATTTTTTGGGCTCCAAAGTCACTGCAGATGGTGATTGCAGCCATGAAATTAAAAGACGCTTACTCCTTGGAAGGAAAGTTATGACCAATCTAAATAGCATATTAAAAAGCAGAGACATTACTTTGCCAACAAAGGTCTGTCTAGTCAAGGCTATGGTTTTTCTAGTGGTCATGTATGGATGTGAGAGGTGGACTGTGAAGAAAGCTGAGCGCTGAAGAATTCATGCTTTTGAACTGTAGTATTGGAGAAGACTCTTGAGAGTCCCTTGGACTGCAAGGAGATCCAACCATTCCATCCTAAAGGAGATCAGTCCTGGATGTTCACTGGAAGGACTGATCTGAAGCTGAAACTCCAATACTTTGGCCACCTCATGCGAAGAGTTGACTCATTGGAAAAGGCCCTGATGCTGGGAGGGATTGGGGGCAGGAGGAGAAGGGGGCGACAGAGGATGAAATGGCTGAATGGCATCACCGACTTGATTGACATGAGTTTGAGTAAACTCTGGGAGTTGGTGATGGACAGGGAGGCCTGGCGTGCTGCGATTCATGGGGATGCAAAGAGTCGGACACGACTGAGCGACTGAACTGAACTGAACTGAGGAGAAAGAACAAGAGGAAAACTTGTATCTTTCCTCTTACCTTATTGCTTGCAACATGAAGAGTAGAATAAGGAAGGCATTTTTGTACAGATTCATGAGAGTTAATTGTTAAATTTTGAAGAGTTTTGGGAGGCAGTTGACATCATGCTGAAATCAGCTATGGTAAAAATATTTACAACACAGAAATCAACAAATGCAACAAGTCAGAGCGTTTTTGCTCCACCATGGATCCAACACACCTCTAAATGAAACCTTCTGAAAATCTCACCTCTCTTGGTGGGGTGTTTTTTTTTTTTTTTTTTTGGCTTTCCTTTCCTTCACGCTATGCTCAGTCATGTTCAACTCTTTTTCAGGCAAGAATACCGATTTCCCACTCTAAGGGATCTTCCCGACCCCAGGATCAAACCCCCATTTCTTTTGTCTCCTACATTGACAGGTGACTACTTTACCACTAAAACCACCTGGGAAGTCCTACTTTTCAGAAACCAGAGGGTATCAAAGAAGCTTTGAATCTGTTTTTGTGTCTATAGGGAATGCATAGATGGGACCCCATGGAACTAAGCTAGAACTAGATAGGGAAGTTCTCAGGGCAATGTACAAGGTCCTCCAAAGAAAAGAAACCACAGACTCACAGTGACTGTCTCTTATCCCCCTTCTCCCTCTCCCTCCTGTGCTGGGACACCCATTCTCTGTATGAGTGACCAGGAGAGTCTCCACTCCCAGGTCTCTGGAGATGCTTGTGAGGGGAAGGGCCAGCCCACTGCCAGGACTGTAGGTAAAACAAACTCCTGATACTAACCAAGGTCATGGATTGCCAAGAGAGTAGAACTTAAATGTTCTCACCACAAAAAAAAAAAAAAAGGCAAATACATGACAGGATGGAGGCGTTAGCTAATCATATGGTGGTGATCATTTTTCAATATATGTGTATCAATGGATTGGCAAATGAGTAGAGCTTAAATGTTCTCACCACTAGAAAATAAAAGGAAAGAAAAAAAGACAATTATGTGATGTGATAGAGATATTAACTAATGCTATAGTGGTAATCATTTTTCAACATATAAGTGTATCGAATCAACACACTGTACACCTTAAATGTATCAATTTTATATGGCAATTATATCTCAATAAAGTTGGGGGAAAAGGTAACAGAAGAGATTTCCTGATCACCACTAGAGGGAGGGCAGGTCACATTTTGTGTAAAGGCATTTGAGGGACCTGAATGCTGGGGTTTAACAGGAAATGAGGCCAAAAGGAAGGAGAGAGGGTGAAGACTGTAGGAAGGACAGGAGGACAAAGCAGAAGGAAAAGGATCATTGTTTTGTGACTTCTACGGAAGGGGTACCAGATGCCAGCATCCAATCTCAGGGATCTGATGAGCAAAGGACACAGATACACTTGAGAGAAGTGGGATCAGAACTCTGAGTGAGTTTCTAGCTAGCCGAGCACCCTTCTCCTATGCAGATATGGCCACAGCAGACCTCAGGGCAGGTGGCTTGAGAGCTTCTCATTCCTCCCAAAGCCATGAATGACACTGATGGATGGACAGAGCAACACTCTAAGATTTGCCTTGTACGAGACTTAACTCTCAAGGATATCTATGTACTTAACATTGGTGATGTGGTTTATTTATTTATGTTTTATTAAGGCAACATGATTTTATAAATTGATTTTTAAAAACTTTTAAATGCAGGAGATCCAATATTATCTATATATTTAAAAGAAGGATATGTCTACTAACTTATTTTCTATATTATAGATATATACTATACATGATATGTAATATAATCTCTTGGTCTGCTGAATATACCAGTAAAAGTCAAGGGAGAGATTATTTACAAAAGTGCCAGCCTAGATCTTTTGGTTATAACAAAATGGAAATTAGAATTTTATTTATTAGAAATTAATACTCATTTCCTCATATGTAGAAGAAAACTACAGTATCATTTTTTGATGCTTAGCAATGAATTAAACAGGTTTCTCTCAAGGAAGCTGGGAATCTGAATTCCACATGTAACATTGTTTCTAGGAGGAAGAAGTTTCCAAACAACCTACTTATTAAAAACATATAGAACAAAGTGTGTTTGTAAACCAGGCACCAAAAAAAAAAAACCCCCAAAACACAAAAAACTGTGTACACAGTTGTTCAGAAAGCTAAGTCACCCTCTCTTCCTTTACAGTCTTATGATAGTTTGGGCTTCTATCCTAGAGTCTGTATCTCCCCCTACACACAACACATCTATATACACACACACACACACACAGAGTTTCTGTTGAAAAGTTGCTCTGGCTGCATCTCTTACAGTTATAAGAAAACGGATTTCTAATGGCTATATTTCAAGGTTGTTGGCCCCATTTTTGCTGCTTTGGTAACTTTTCCTGGCTCCAGAAAAGCTACTCTAAAATAATGCAAATTGGACAAGGTCACAGAGAATGCTAAGAACAGATCTGGTAACCTACAAGTACTAAACCCAAGGCTCTCCTATTTCTGGAGCAAAAATTGGGCACAACATAGCATTTTTCTGTTAAGGCAAAACCATTATGAACACTCAAGATCGCAAATACTATCTGCTGAGTAAACTCATAAAGTGTGGCTGTTCTGAGCTAGCAGGAATTACGAGCTGTAGGGCTTAGCGTGTAATTTTATAGAAATGCAATAATGCACCCAACTTTAACACATAAGCACAATATCTGCTCACAACATCCTGGTAGAACTGTAAAAAACATCCTAACAGCTTAGCCAACAGTGCATTTAAACAGGTACAGCCTATTCTTAAGCTGGACTTTTAGAATGAAGGAGTAGTATTTGCCACATAGGCTAGTCTAAACCCTGGAGATAGCTTTACAAGGCTCCACTTAAATTAATTATGATTTTCTTAATGTAGTACATCATTGGTTAATTGATATGGCCTTATAACTCCTCCTCGGCTAGAATCCACTGGACCAGGAGGCAACCACTGAGAATAGACATGTTAAGTCAAGCAAGAAGTAAACCCAGCATTAAGAGACAGGAAAAGTAGTTAAAACCCAACCTGGGTGGCCAACTAGTGACCCATAAAGTTTCTCTCTGTGCCTTCTCATGTTTCTGCTTTCAGTCCTGACTTGATTAGATGACTCAATTAAGAAATAACGTTCCAGAAACAGTTCTGTTGCCCAGCTTAGCTCTGATCTCCACTTTTACCCCCGACCCTGGGATATCAGTCTCCCCAGCTTTCCACGGCCACTGCCATCTAAGAACTGCAGTGAGACCCGCAGGGGAAGAAGACCCCCGCTCCACTATAGGAGGGCCCACCTGGAGATCAGGAGAATTTTCGATGCTCTTACCCTGAAGATGAAACTTACAGCAGCCAAGGTCCAGATGCCCCAGGCCAGAAGGTATTTCATGGAAAGAATTACACTGTATCTTAGAGAGTTAGCTGTATTTATTTCCTAATTATTTCCAGCAGCACATATAAACAACCGTTGGGGCTTCTAAGTCATTTTCAAAAATAACAGCTAAGAATCCAGGGAAAGCAGGGCCTCTGACCACAGTCCTGGTCTAAGCAGGGACAAAAAGTCCAGGAGACCAGAGAAGACACCATATAATCATGTCGCATACTGACTAAGCACATACTGTGTGCCAGGCGCTGTGATGATCACTCCACGTGCATTTTCATTTAATTTTAATAGGACCCTATTTAGGTTACAGACACTATTTTATCTCCATGTACTTATTCGACAGATATTTACTGAACACCTACTATGTGCCACACATTGTTCTAGGCACTAGAAATACAGAAGTGAACAAAGAAGGTAAAATCTCTGTCTTCATGGAGCTTGCCTTCTAATGGGAGAAACACAAGATAGAGACAGGTAGAATTTATGGTCATAATAGTCACAAAGGCTAAAAGGAAATTAGCGTAGGCAAGGTGGGGATAAAAACCTAGAGGAGTGTCATCTCCAACAGGGTAGCCAAGAGAGGCTTCACTGAGAAGGGGAATTTGAGAAAAGAGGGAGTGAAGAAGTGAGTCAAGCAGGTGTCTCGGAAAGAACAATCCAGAAAAAGGTTCAAACTGCTTAGTTCAAAACTGCTTAGGAGTGAGCCAATGTGATATGTTGTAGGAATAGAAAGGGGATCAGTGCAGTGGAAGCACAGTCGTGGGTGGTTGAGGAGTATAAGAAGCCAGAGAGTTACATGTGGTGAGACAGTGTAGAGCCTTATTCATCTGATGTACTGGAAAGCCTTTTTCTTTTTCTCTGAGAAGAGACAGAAAGACACTGGAAAATGTAAGCAGAGGAGTCATATGAAGAACCTCATGTACTCATAGTATGGCTCTGGCTGCTGAACCTGGACTGTGGGGTGGGGCCAAGATGGAAGCCTAGAGAGAAGTTAGAAGGCTACTGCAATAAACCAGCTGGGAAATAATGGAGGCTCTGTCCAGGCTGGTAGCAAGGGAGATAGTGAGAACTGGTCAGATTCGAAATGTCAATGCATCAGGAAGGCATAGCTGCAGGATTTGTAAATGAATTGAATGCTGGCTGTGAAGAAGCAGCATGAAGGATGACTCCCAATGTTTTTGACCCCAGCAACCAGAAAAATGGAGCTACCCTTTGCTGAGAGGAGTAAATGGAAGAAGCAGGTCTGGGGAAGGGGTGCACCAGGAGCTCATCTATCCAGAAAGGGATGCTGGCAAAGGGAACAGTATTTTAGATACAGAATCTTTATAAGGCTATGGCTCTCATATTAAGAATTCCAGTTCTACCTAAGAGCTGCTTCCTTCACTCATTCATTATTTTATACTCACTCATCCATTCATTCTTTTATTCAACAAATGTTTATTGGATGTCCATTGTGTGCCCAACGGGTGCTTAGTCTCAGACATACAGTGAGCAAGAAATACTCAGTTCTTTTTCTTATAAAACTTACAATACAGAGGGGAAATAAGCAACTGTGCAACTACATCTATCGCCATATATGGTAATTACCTATAAATAAAACAAAAACCCACTAATAAATAAAAAGTAACTTGCCCATGTAGCTGGGGAGAGACAGGGTTGTAACATAAACACAAGTTATCTTCCTCCAACCCGCTGGATAGCACAGGGAGCTCAGCTAGGTGATTTGTGGTGACCAAGATGGATAGGATGGGCGTGGGGTGGGAGGGAGGTCCATGAGGGAGGGGATATATGTACACATATAACTAATGAGGAAAGAGGACATCCAAGGATAGCAGACCTTTTAAGTTGCCCCTGTGTTTAGGTGTCCTGAGGGCCTGCTTTCCTATCAGGCCTGGAATGGACAATATGTGGGAATCTTCTGTATGTCTGAATGTACCCTGGGAAATTTATACCCTTCATCCTTTTAGACCCTCATTTTCTCATCTCCAAAAACTGGGCTAGATCATTTTCAAGCTCAGTAACTATGACCCCCACATTCCTAAAATCTCAGCATTTCTGGACCCTAACTATATTTCTAAAATAAAGATTCTGCCCTCTAGAAAGTACACTTTGTATACCTGCATGATCCCTTCAAATGGTCATTCAATCCAACAGCGTGATTATGATAATAATCCAAATCAAATAACCACAACAAACGAAACACTTCAGGGTCTGGTTAAAGAATTCCAAATTTTAGCTACTATTTAAAGTATTTATTTACATTTACTTCTAAAACATAGTTTTAATCACCATGCATTGTCCACAATCACAGTACTTTTTCTAGAACTCCACTGGTGTCCTTAAACACCTACAAAATACCCATTAATGGAAAATATGGATTTTCTTCTGTTAATTATAAATTACTTGTGAGTGTCGGTATACTAAATTAATGGCACTGACTACAGAAAACAATGCCCAAATAAAATAGTACTCTATACTGACATATTGTTTTAAATGTCTAATTAAATCATTCAAGTTAAATTATCTCATTTTGTAAGTAGAAAAAAATGAGGTTTACAAAATTTCTAGGATGGCTCTAAATCACATGTCACTAAGAAGGTTCTAAATCCAAAATTATTACTTATAAACTCATGACTCAGATCACTGAATTATTATTACTATTAATAAATACTAATTTTTTAAAAGTAAGTAGTTCTGTTGTACAAGTAAGAAAAATATATGAACCTGGTAAATATAATAAAATTAAACTATGGGGAAAAAAAAAAATCATTCATTCTGGAACCTGAGTGAATTACCACCTTCTACCAGAGTGCAACAGTAACCTTGGTTCAGATAATTAAACCAAGAACAGTCTTGCATATATATATACGTGTGTGTGTGTGTGTGTGTGTGTGTATATACACACATATATATAAAACATATATATGTTTAATCTTCATTGGCAGAACCTATGTATAAATATTTTAATCATGTTTAAATCAAATATGGTTAAAGCACAGGAATAGAAATGTGCACATGAAGTAGCAAAATATCATGAGATATCTGAATGAATGATTTCGGTAATTCTAAAGAATTTTTTCATCAACCCGTCCCACTAATCTAGACACATCTGAATCAACATATTATCAACATATTCACATGAGCATGGCATGATGACCTCCACATGGTAAATTAGGGCTTCCTTGGTTGCTCCCTGGTAAAGAATCTGACTTCAGTGCAGGAGAAGCAGGTTGGATCCCTGGGTCGGGAAGATCCCCAGGAAAAAGAAATGGCAACCCACTCCAGTATTCTTGTCTGGGAAATCCCATGGACAGAGCAGCCTGGCGGGCTATGGTACATGGCATCACAAGAGTCAGGCTCACTTAACTAAACCACCACCACCACCAGCATGGGAAATTAACAGAGAACCTGCTGTTTAAAAAAAAAAAAGTTACAATGTAAATAAGCAAAGAGATGTGTGTATTTCATAGATAGAGAACTTTACTGATTTCCACTGTGTGGAAATGAGAAACAAGCTCTGTTGCTACATAACTTTCAAAGGCTACAAACCCTAGCCTCTCTTCTTTCTTACCCTCCAGACCTCCATTTATTCCTTCTCCTTCCAATTCACTCTTTTTCTCCTTTACATGATCCCCCAATTCAGCATGATACCTTCCTCTAATATTTTCACCAAGAATAATTCATCCATTCATCCATCCATTTAACTGACCTCATTGTTGACCTACTATGTGCCTGGCACAAGACTGTGCTCTGGCCATCAAAGATAAATAATAATGTCCCGGATTTCAGGGAAGATGAAATCTAGTAGATGCTGGACCCCATAGTTAAGGAGTTGGAAGTGAGTCATTTTCCTAAAAAACAGATATCACCTGCTCTTTGCTGCAGGGCATGTATTTTTTCCATCTCCTTTCCAGACCACATCTCTTACAGACTATAAGCTCCCTGAACACTGGGACAACACATCAGTCATTTCTATCACCCCAGCATCTAACACAATGCCTGGCACATACTGGGCCTCATAAATTGTTTTGCATGAATAAATCTGAGTAAATGAAATTAGGTAATCACTATGCATCATGAATAACTTACCAAAAAATAAAAACAAAACAGAATTTAGTTAACAATCTCCCTTTCCCCACAAAGTGCACCCTTGGTACCAGAAGCTGGATGGGATACTGGTTTCCTAAGCACAGACGGTCCTAATCTGGAAAACTGATGCTTCGTTGACTTCCCGGAATAATCTCATCTCATTTAATATAAAATTCCCTGAGAACCTTCTCCAGTTGAAAAAAGGGTGAGCGAGCTGCCCGCGCCACCCTCCCTTTCCCTCTGCGGGGCTCTGCTCCAGGCAGGAGTGCAGCTTCTAAGAACTTTTCTCCAGGTTCGAAGTTTGGTCAATTGATAAAGAATAAAAGCTCCTTCCCGAGGCGGGTGAGAGAGGATGGAACCTAAAAAGATCTGAACGTGCCCCGGGAACAAGTGAGCAGAGCGCCGAGGGTCTCTTGAGTTCACTGGGTCTACCCCGCCCTACTCGCCGCGGGGAACAGCCTGACGACTGCGGGGACCCGCGGCCGCGCGAGGAGGGCAGCCGAGAAGGGGAGCCGGAGGGTCCGGGGGACCGGCGCAGCGCTGGTGCTCTCGGCCTCGGAGAAGCCGCCCAATTACAAGAATTAGCCACTGAAGCTCCAACGGCGCCCAACTGCAACTGTAGCGTCCCGGAGCATCACACCCGCCCTCTTCCTGGACCGCTGTTTCCCCCGTAGAGACTGGAGCATCTCAGAGGACCCCCCAACTTCCCACTCCGAGCCCCTGGATCTGGACTGCCCGGAATCCCCACCCTTCACCGTCGCTGCCTGGTGCCGGGTTCTTCTGTCTCCTCTTGCCCCGGTCTTCCAGGGTCCGGCAGCGGCAGCGATGCTCCACCCCAGGCAGCCCCGAATGAGAAGCCACTCGTTTCCTAGACTCACCCGTTTCCAACCTCTGAGACCCTCCTGGCTCGCCACTCCAGGATGGCGAGCCAAGGTCACCAGAGTAGGTGTGACAACAAACCTCCACCTTCTCTCTCCCCAAATCCCTCCCTTTCCGAGACCCCTATGGCCGGTTCCTTGCGCGTTGCTCCTCGCAGGTGGAGGATCTCCTCCCCTGGCTCCATGGGATCCCACCCTGCCTTGGTCCCCCGCGTCCTCGACCCTCCCGTGACGCTCACCTCTCCCGGCTAGGGTCGCCGGCAAGTCTGCTATCCTCAGAGGACGAGGGCAGGAGCTAAGTCTCCCACTCTCTCCAGGGGAGCGACAGAGAAACCGACGCAAACTTCTGCTGCACTTACTTCGGGCCGAGGCTGCCGCCCCCTCTTCTTTCCTCGCTTTCCTACAGGCAGCTGCTTCACGGCGGTGACTTGGAGCCGGCGCGCTCGCATTCCCCGCACCAGAGCCGCCGCGAGATGCGTAGGGCTGGGAGGTCTCTACCGGACGAGCGGGCCCGGGGCCCGAGTCCTGGGGCCGAGGTCGGGCCGCCGCGCTGGGCGGCGAGCTAAGTGGCGACCGCCCCCAGCCCCCCGGGGATGCTGCGCACGGCGCCTCGCGCCCAGCTCCTCCGCTGGGTCGTTTCTGTCCCAGTTGCAGTTTCAGTGCCTGCCAGGTCTGCAGCACCCTCTCCGTCCTTCCCAGGAAACGACTTTCAATCCACCTGGCGGCTCGCGAGGCTCCCCCGCGGGCTGGCAGCGCCACAGCGGGTGCAGAGGAGAGGGAGGAGCGCGGGAGCCGGGGCCGCCCCAGTGCGCCTCCAGCTTCCCAGCTGGGCGAGGAGCGCGCGGCCCTCTCCAGCCGCTCTCCTCGGGACTGCAGTCCTGACGTCACCCCGCCCCCCCACCCGGCGGAGAAGCCGCGCGGAGGGTGGGGTGCGGGGAGCGAGGACGCGGGAGTGTGAGCGGGACTGTGAGCGCATGTGTGTGCACGCGCGCGTGGGCCTCGCCAGCCCGGGGACGGGTCGGAACCGCAGCTGGATCCTGCGACGAGACAGAGACCGAGCTCCCTGCAAACTGGAGCCGAGGGGCGGCCGTGAACAGCCGGGGGCGCTCGGTTCCAAGTTGGGGCGGCGATACTACGCACACCGAGTTTGGATGCGACCAAAGGGGCTGGATTAACGCGATAGGAGGGTTGGTAACGCAGGAGTTGGGCACTATCTTCCCCCAAAGTTGGAGGAAGCCCGAGACGCCTTTAAAAACCTGCACTAGAGGTACAGGAGGAAGAGGGGAGTGGGCCGAGCGGGCGGGTTGATTTTCACACTCCTGTAAGAAAGAGGCGGGATGAGGAGCTCCGAGAGCCCTCCGGGCCTCCACGGCCGCCGCAGGTCCCAGGACGGAGCCCTCTTGCGTGCGCCAAAGGCGGCTCTGGCCAGCTCCGAGCTCACCTCCAACCCGCCGCCGCTGCGCACTGAGAAGTTGATGCAAAGAGATCAAAGGGGCCGGGCCTTCCGCACCTAATTCCCCGCCCCGCCCGACTCTGGGGGAGTTTTCGACAGAAGATGGGTAAACACTCCCAGAACCAGAAAAGAGGCCAAGGCCGGGGTCCAGATGCCCCATACCCTGTCGTTGGGTCTGAGGCCGTGGTGGTTAGAACTCCGTGCCCAGTCCCTGGAGATCGTCGACCATCGTAGTGCGTCTCCGCCACCCACCAGGAACTTACTCTCGGAATCTGCCTAGTTCTCTGAAGTTATACTGGGGACCCAACAGGGCAGTGACTTTGCGAAAGGCGCCAAATGAAGGGTCTTAAGAGGTTCTAGAATGGCTAAAGGTTTGTCCCTCTGCAGCGACCCCCGCCGTCAGGGGGGCAGAGTGCGCGGCTCCTTGCTCCCGCGGTACTCTGTACCCTGCGGCTGTGCCCAGCTCCCGGCCGGCCGCAGCCTCAGGGTCGGCGCAAAATGTGCAGGAGCGCCTCCTGCCCAGGCTGGCTCCGCTGTCAGCAGCGAGGCGTCAGACACGCACTGCAGTGACCAAGCGAGCAGCCAGCAATTTTGCCCTGGTCGAGTGGCAGTGCTTTTTAAATGCAAGGTCATCCTTCCTGAATCCAGAATACTGATCGCCGAGATGCCTCTTTCGGGAAAATACTTCCTTAAAATGGAAAAGGTGACGGTAGGAAGCGGGAAAGAAACAGAATGGGAGGAAAACGACCCCCTGACCACAAACACGCTTTTAACTTCAACTTCTCAAAGTTACTCAAAATATGATCCAGAAGGAGCAGAAAGTTTCACTTCAATCTTGAATCTCTGAGGAAACTGAACAAAATAGAAGCAAGTGTGGAATCTTGGTCTACTGTTTTATGTTTAATAGTCTTAGGAATTCCCACATTTGGAAAAGAGAATTCTAGCTAATTAGGCAATGTCATGGATATCCTTAACTAGGGGTTGGAGTTAACAAATAAATAGAATACTTAAAATTAGTAAAGATACAGCATGTTCCTAATTAGAACAGAGAACAAGGGAATTTCAGAGGACACTGGATACCAGCCTCCAGGCCCTCTTGCAACCGACCTATTTTTTAATATATAAATTTAAAAACACCCTGTCATCATGAAGGAATTACATAACCAAGTCCTAGTGATGCGTGTTTCAGAAACAGCAATTCCTCAGCAGGAATCACTGTTCCTAATAATGTTAATTCAGATTAATAGTGTGGGAATAAGCAAGTCATTGGCCAAAAAAATAAAAAGGTTTGAAAACAAGATGGTGAAGTGGCAGCCATGCTGGTAGTATGAGCCTTCTAAGTTGGGTCACAATTCTAAGTGCTCCATGTCAACAGCTCATTAGTGATGCTATATTAGCAGGTATGACAACCTGGCTGACACAGCCACAGTAAGTAATGGCTATTTGATGTGGCAAGCCTAAGCATCCTTCCTTGATTTCCTGTTGTTATTTGGTGCACAGCTGCAGGATAACTTTCTTCACATTCTGAACTGATTGGCTGTTTGCATATCGGTCTTGCTTCTAAATTTATAATCTCCAGGGCAGTAATTTTGTCTTCCTTTCCACGTGAAACAGTGCAGTGTCTGATAAATGGTAGGCACTTAATAAATACATATTGATTTAATTAATTGTTTTTTAAAGAGTATGAAATAACTACATTTTAAAATGTTTTAAATGGACTCGTATGTCATCTATGTGAGAAAACTATATATCTGATATAAAACAAATATATTTATATGTGAAATGGAAAGAAGAAAAATCAGTTCTCAAAAGAATAACCCTCCATAGTTGATCATGTTAAATTATCCATAGAAACATCACCTGCTGCTCTTATTATATAAGAATTCTTTCATGTTTGTCTATTGACATGTACATGTTTTAAAAGTTTAGTATTTGAAACTCAGAATCACTCAGAATTCCAAAGTGCAGTACAAATATTTTCCCATTGGTCAGAAGGCAGCATGTCATTTAAGTTGGGTGCATGCATATATGATAATGTAAGAAACACTGTTAGCTCAACTCACACTGGACTTTGCCCTAGTCAACACGTGGACATTCACAAGGGTCCGGACACTGCCATATGGCCAAGTGGGTTGAGGACCACAGCTTGTGTGATGTGCCCCCAAATAAAGGCATGATAGTTGACCAGGAAGTTCAGCCCATGCACACTTCAGAGTCCAAATGGAAAATTAGCTACACACACACACACACACACACACACACACACACACACACACACACACACATGTGCACACCAGTCCATAGCTACCGGAGAGCCAAAACATCAAGTTTACAAAGAAGGAATGGCTCTATTGGGAGCAAAGATGGCAGTGTTCTGCGCAGGGGGACACTATTTCAATATAGCAGTGGCTTGTCATAATATACTCTGTAACATTAAAGTCTCTAAACCAAACCCTCTAGCAAATACATGTTGGCAAAACTATGGAGACTTATAATTCTGTCCTTCCAGAAGTTATCTCCTGAGCAAAACAAGCTCCTTAATACAACTTCTCATTTTTTGCCAAAAAAAGAGGCAAGAATAATAAAATTCATTTCATATAGGACTTACCTAAAAAACAGTTAATACATATATCTCATACATATGTGTGTTATCTATGTATCTCAGGTATAGATTATGATTTTCATAAATCTGCCCAATTATGTAATACATTTTCTAGAGAAACACTTAAAAAGAGCCTAGAAGAGCTCATGATGAAGAAAACATCACAATTTTCAAACACTGTCTTTAGAATGTAACAAATTTAGAATAAATCACTGGAGTTTTCCTGCAACTTCTCTCAAGACTTGGATTTGCTCTTAATATTTCTGCTTCATGATATATTAATAGCTTAGTATTTGAACTTATGTAGTGCCCTCTACTCTTGGTAGAGTTAACCCCAAAGACAAAATCTAAGTGGCTGATTTCTTTTAAAATGTTGAAATCCTAAATTCAACTTGATAAATTTGATGAATTCAAATTTTAAAACTTCACAACCGAGACAAGTAGTTAATATCTAATTATACTGATTTGTAGATAATACTCCTGAAATACTATTACAGGTTAGCAATAAGTTTGTGATGAAAGTTGAATTTTTGGCTGGTGTTATTATATTAAAAAATAATGACAACATTTTATTTTTACACATGTTAATATACTGTAATTATACTTCTCCATAGATTTCCAAATAGGACTTAGAGCATTCCCTAGAGATATGTTTTCATGAATTATGGAGTATTCACCCAAAATGGACTATATTGGCACCAAAGAACATTTTGGACACATTGTAAACCCTGAAGAGCAACAGTAAAGAGACAATTTGTTATTGTTTTCAGTTAACATTTGAGGGAAGGCTTTCATGGCTGGTAGGTTTTTTATAGGATGGGTTTTTATATAAGGGGCATTCATATAAGTTAAATAAGCAGAGTGACAAAATGCAACCTTGATGTACTCCTTTCCCAATCTGGAAACAGTCTGTTGTTCCATGACCAGTTCTAACTGTTGTTTCTTGACCTGCATACAGATTTCTTAGGAGACCAGTAAGGTGGTCTGGTAATCCCTTATCTTTCAGAATTTTCCACAGTTTGTTGTGATCCACACGGTCAAAGGCTTTAGCGTAGTCAGTGAAGCAGAAGTAGATTTTTGTTTTGGAATTCTCTTGCTTTTTCTCTGATCCAAAGGATGTTGGCAATTTGATCTCTGGTTCCTCTGCCTTTTCTAATCCATCTACTACATCTGGAAGTTCTCAGTTCATGCATGTACTGTTGAAGCCTAGCTTGAAGGATTTTGAGTATTACTTTGCTAGCATGTGAAAGTGCAATTGTATGACAGTTTGAACATTCTTTGACATAACATCATTGACTCAATGGACATGAGTTTGAACAAACTCTGGGAGATGGTAAAGGACAGAGAAGCCTGGCATGCTGCAGTTCATGGTGTTTGCAGAGAGTAGGATACAACTTAACTATGGAGCAATAACAACAGCAACTCCTATATGTGGGTTTGCTTGTAAATGAAAACAACACTGCTAGTTACAAAGTCTTTTCTTTTTCCCATTACAAGTGTCAAGGCAAGAAAAATCCTAAGCAAGGGAGTGGATATAGAAGGTCAAGTACCTATTAGACTTCATTCCTGCCTTCAAAGAGTCTGCAATCTGGTATCATTCTATTTTCCTACCTTCTTTCTAAAGTCCCTAGGAGTGGTGCTTTGGGATCTAAGAGTCCATAGAGCTAGATCTGGGCAAGTAGGGAAGAGCTAAATTTACAGAAATGAATTAAAATTTATTAAAAAGGTTTCAGGAAGTATTTGTAAGTGGATTTGGTTACAATATGTGATTCTTCCTGAACTGTTAAGAGAAACTTCAGCCCAAGTCTAAAAGGACACGTCCATTTATCCTTTAGTCCATCAGGAATACTTACTTTGTTAACCCCATTTTCTGCCTGGTCCCCTTCAATTTTTGCATAGTGTAGCCTTTTTTCATTTACGTTGTCTAAGTCAGGAAATTAGAACTGAAGCACCTCTGGGCTGAGCCCTTGTCTGCCTATGTGTTTATCAAGCATTACATACACTTACTGCGCTCTATAAATAATAATAACAGTAATCACCCTTTATACAAAATTAGAATATGAGCATATTCATCCAGTCTAGTATGCTGATTTGCTTTAGTGCATCATAATTATCTCATGAAACCAATGGTATAATGGGCACTACATTATACAATCTTCCAAAAATATGTTACTATATATTCTGGCAGGAGATGCACCTGCAGTTTTTCTCCACCCACCTCTAGGCTACAGAAATGGCACGGTGATACTTAAGTGGTATTCGTGTTGCAAAGTATTCAAAGTAATCTCCTTTTAAGCCTTTTCCATCCAAAAAGCCAGGCAGCATAAAGTATGGTTAAGATATATTTGTCCAGAAGGAGTAAGTTAAACAAGAAGATGGGAGTGTATAATTTGTCCCACATAAAGGACATGAGAATTACAGATTGCCACACTTACTGCAGGAAACACAGGGCCTGGGGGCATTTATGTGCGCCGTTATTGTTGTTGTTCAGTCACCTAGTCGTGTCCGACTCTGTGACCCCATGGACTGCAGCACGCCAGGCCCCCCTGTGCCCCACCATCTCCTGAAGTTTGCCCAAGGTCATGTCCTTTGCATCGGTGATGCCATCCAGCCATCTCATCCTCTGCTGCCCTCTTCTCCTTCTGCCCTCAATCTTTCCCAGCATCAGGGTCTTTTCCAATGAGTCAGCTGTTCAGTTCCAATAATCAAAATACTAGAGTTTCAGCTTCAGTATCAGTCCTTACAACAAGTATTCAGGGTTGATTTCCCTTAAGATTGACTGGTTTTATCTCCTCACTGTCCAAGGGACTCTCTCAGGAGTCTTCTCCAGCACCACAATTCCAAGGCATCAATTCTTTGGCACTCTGCCTTCTTTACTGTCCAGCTCTCACAACCATACATAACTACTAGGAAGACCATAGCCTTGACTATACAGATCTTTGTTCACAGAGTAATGTCTGCTTTTCAACACACAGTCTAGGTTTATCATAGCTTCCCTGCCAAGAAGCAAATATCTTATGATTTGATGGCTTCAGTCACCATCTGCAGTGATTGTAGAGCCCAAGAAGAGGAAATCTGTCACTATTTCCACCTTTCTCCCCTCTATTTGCCATGAAGTAACGAGGCCAGATGCCATGATCTTAATTTTTTTAATATTTAGTTTTAAGCTAGCTCTTTCACTCTCCTCCTTCACCCTCCTCAAAAAGAGTTTCTTTAGTTCTTCTTCGCTTCTGCCATTAGAGTGGTAACATCCATATATCTGAGGTTGTTGTTTCTCCAGCCTATCTTGATTCCAGCTTGTAACTCATCCAGCCTGGCATTTCTTATGATGTGCTCAGTGTATAGATTAAACAAACAGGTGACAGCAGACAGCCCTGTCATACTCCTTTCTAAATACTGAACCAGTCAATTGTTCCATACAGAGTTCTAACTGTTGCTTTTTGACCTGCATACAGGCTTCTCAGGAGACAGGTAAGATGGTCTGAAATTCCTATCTCTTTAAGAACTTTCCACAGTTTATTATGATCCACACAGTCAAAGGCTTTGGTGCAGTCAATAAAGCAGACATAGATGTTTTTCTGGAATTCCCTAGCTTTCTCTATGATCCAGTGAACGTTGGCAATTTGATCTCTGGTTCCTTTTCCTTTTCTAAACCCAGCTTGGACATCTGTAAGTTCTTGGTTCACATAATGCTGAAACCTAGCACACAAGATTTATGTGTTAACCACTGGTAACTGCCAATGGCCACCATTGCAAACTGCTTGAACTTTCATTGTTTGATTAAACAGCAATCAGAACATTAGCCTTGAGTTCATTGTAAAAAACAGGGAACTTCCTCTCATCTTCAAACTTAGAGGAAAGAGCAAAGAAATTGCTGGAAACATTGTCAAAAATATCTCCTGGTTTGTAATATGCAGAGCTGCTGGTATTTTCCTGCAACAGAGTTACCAGGTTGAGGTAATTAAGCTAGAACTGTAGCGTAAATCATTAAGTAGACAGGTCACATGTCCAAAACACCTATGACATTTGAAAATATACAGTGTAGAAAGAGCTGTACTACATAAAATTGAAAATTGCACATCATTTTACTGCCTATGAAAAGGGAGCTCCCTGCCTTCCTTGCTTTTTGCCTGGGGCTTTTCTTCTGATGCAGTAATGTTATTTTAATGTGTCAGGATGGAAACCTCGGCCAGAGACTTCTGCAGTCACAAATTTCAGTGTCTCCAGCTGTATTTTTAGTCTTCTGAATTAATTGGATATAGCACCATATAGTAAGAAATCCCTTTGACACCGCTGCAGAAATACCTAAGGCAAAGTTCCCAGAAAGAACCACTCACTGGCTGGCCACAGAATAGAGATGGCAAAGACACTGAGTCTGCACAATCCTGGCTCCTTCCATCTTCTCCAACGGAGCAAAAACCCATTGATTTTTACAGTACATAGAGCTGACTTGGGAGGATGTTATCATTTAAAACATTACCCAATCCACCATAATAATCATTAGGTTTGTATGTCTTCAACAACTGCTTAAAAAAAAAGACTTAATCTAGTCTTCAGATTTGTGTGTAAAATACCATGGCAAATGATAAATGCAGGTCAAAATGTCCTTAGGACATTCCCATTAAAATGATAAAAGGAGAAATGCATGGTACCTGTTCTCTAGCAACCTCTTCTGAAGTTTGAAACTATACATCTTAGTTAAAACACCATCAGAAGATACATACTTCTCAGTCTTCAGCAGGAAAAAATATATATGCTCGGCAGGAAAGAATGTATATATCAAAAGAGAAATATTTATAACAGGGGGGATGGGTGAGATTAAGATGAGAAAGGACATTTCTGGCTTCTGTGTAAGCGTATATTACTGTCCCCCACCCAGAGATCTATTGGTAAGAGAAGTGTATTGGTCAGGGTTCAAGATAGGGAACAGAAATTATTCTAGATATTTTAAGGAAGCAGTGATTCAAGGTCCAGAATTTGGTTGCCACAAAATCATTGGAAGATTCATTGGAAAAAGTTCTGATGGCAGACTTGAGACTCTAGAAGTGATATGCAAAAAATATATAGAACTGAATTCTCAAGTGAGCTGTGACCTACCTCTGAGGCTGCCATTGCAGCTGTGAGTTCAAAATATGTCCTTTCATTGTACTGCTGCAAGCTGTTTCTGGGCACTCAGAAAGAGGCCTCTGAATGGAAATTCCTGGACTATAGGAAAGCAGATATGTGGGTGAGGGCGGCTGGCCTTGGGGGCCTGAGTTCTTGACTGTAACTCCCTCTAGAAAACTGCAGTGTGGTGGTCGTTCACCAAGGCTGGTGTGATGAGGGCAGATTGCCTCCATGGGACCGGCCAGGTAAAGCCTTTGTAATTATCTGACCCTGAACAATCCCATGTAGATTTTGGTCCAGAGCTGGAGTCCTCAGGGACATGTAAGGAATGCTCTGTAGGTGGAAGATTAAAGCCCTTTAAGAGAGTGTGGGTCGGGGAAGAATTATATAAATACTATACATATATGTATGTATTTGTGTGTATGTCTATTAACTCCCTGCACTTGTGGTGGCCTGGAGAAAGAGATTACATATTTTCAGACTATATCCACATAAAGCTATGGAAAAAAGTTATTTTTTAAAAAAAACAAAGATCCAAGACACCATGAAGAAAGGTACTATTCTTTCAAAGTTTACTTGATCTGTTCTCCAGGATGCTGGAAATACCTTAAACTATAACAGCAACATTAACAATGACCCTGGTGTCTGGATATTTTTTTTTTGGAACTTCTGAATATTTTGAAAACAACAACAGGAAACCTAGTGAGGTACAAGTCCCAATATCCAAGCACTAACTCTTCTTGAAACTCTTCCAAGGAGGTGGTCCATGTCTTGCTCACATGCTGATCACACATGGCCCCCTTTCTTCATTCTATGACTCCCTGGAAAATGATGCAAATTGGACAAAGGGAAATAGGTCATTTCTTCTCAGACTTTTGATGAAGACTTTATGCATCCCTTAGGCTATTTTTTGTTTTTGTATCTTGTCTTCCAGAATGCCACCTATATACGCATTTTTGAAACTAAAATGAATCAGAGGGACATAGAGATGGATGTACATCCTGGTTTAAAACATAGGCCTTTCTTGTCTTGAGGACTAACAAAAGGATTCTTATAAATCTAATTTAGGGAGTTTCTTTTAAAATACAGCTGAAGTCCAATTATTTTATGTTGAATATTTTTAGTATTTGGCCTATATATGGGACATATGTTTCTGGCTGCCCAGCCCTTTTGAAAACCCTTCTAATTTTGGGATATGTTCCACTTTGTAAATTCTACCTTTTCAAGATTAAAAAAGTGACTGTTTCTCTTCCTCAGCCTCCTTTGCAGCTAGAGCACAGGCAGGTGACCACGTGGTGTCAGTGGTCTGTTACACCCACAGGAGACTTCAGTCCAGGAGGGAACTGCATGAGAAATAACCTCTAGGTGAAGTATCCATTTTGCTGGAGAGACTGATGGAGAAGACTTTCAGCTTTTAGCAGAAGCTGTGATTGCAAAGTAAAGTCTTTATAAGTGGAGTCCCTTTTGGCAGCGGGAGCAGTTAAAGCCAAGTTGAATTGCTGGCAGCCTTGCAAAGCCAAGTATCTCTAATGCAGTGGCAACTGTGGCCATAATTTCTCCTAAAACCAATTCTATGGTGTGGTTTAGAAATTTTAGTAGAATGTTAGCCCTGAGCTTGTTTTTCTATGTTGGGATTATGTTGAATCTACAGATCAGTTTGGAAACAATTGGTATTTTAACAATGTTTAGTCTTCCAACCCAGAAATATGACATATTTCTCCTGTTTAGATCTCTTAAAATTTCTCTCTGCATGGATTATAGTTTTCAGTGTATAGATTTTGCACACTGTTTGTCAGATTTATCCCAAATATTTTATCATTTTGGTGCTGCTGTAAATGATACTATTTTTCAGTTTTCAACTTCTGACAGCTCACTGCTAATATATAGAAACACATTGACTTTCGTATGTTGTTGTTGTATCTGGTAACTTTTCTAAATTCCGTTTTTAGTTATTTTTATACATTTTCATCATATATTTCCCATAGGCAATTATGTCATGTGTGAATAAAACCAGTTTCATTTCTTCCTTTCTGATCTTGATGCATTTTATTTCTTTTCCTTGCCTGGCTACACTGGCTAAAATGTCCACAAGATGATGACTAGAAGTGGTGAGACATCCTTGCCTTGTTTCTTATCTTAGAGGGGAAGTACTCAGTCTTATACCATTGCTGTGATGTCACCCAAAGTTTCTTTACATATATATCCATCTTTTATCAAGTTGAGAAATCAGAAATTTTTAATCAGAAATGGAATTTTTTTCAAATACTTCTCTGTGTGTTGAGCTATTCATATGGTATTTCTTTTTCACTTGTTAATATGATTAATTATGTTAATATATATTCAAATGTTAAACCAATTCTGCATTCTTAGAATAAGTCTCACTTGGTCATAATATATTATCTTTTTTAATATACATTGGTAGATTTGATTTCTAGTTTGGTTAAGAATTTTTCATCTATGTTTACCAGATATAATGCTCTGTAGTTTTCTTTTCTGTGGTATATTTGTCTGGTCTTGGTGTACAGATAATGTTATTCACATGGAATGAGCTGAAAAATATGCTCTGTGTTTCAGTATTCTAGAAGAATTCATATAGAATTGGTGTTATTTCCCCCTTTACTGTTTAGTAAAATTTACCCATGAAAATGGAATTTTCTTTTTAGGGAGAATTTTAACTATATGTGCCATTAGTTTGATAGATACAGATACAGGGCTACTCTTGAGTAAGCTTTAGTGGTTCATGTCTTTCAAGAGATTTGTTCATTTCTTCAAAGTTGTCATGTCTGTTGTCATCTAGTTGTTCATATTTCCTTATTATTCACGTATTGTCTGTAAAATCTGCAGTTATGTCACATCCTTTATTCCCGATATTGGTCATTTGTGTCTCCTCTTTTGTTTCTGATAAATATGGCTAGAGGGTTGTCAACGTTACTTATCTTTTCAAAGAGCCAGCTTTTGTTTTCACTCAGTTTTTTTCCTATTGCTTTTCTGTTTTCCACTCTAATTCTCAAGTCTGTCCAATCTTGTATTTACTTTGGGTTTAATTTGCTCTTCTTTTTCTAATTTCTTAAGGTGGAAGCTGAGGGCAATGATTTGAGACCTTTTTTATTATCTAATAATACAGACATTTAGTGCTATAATTCTCCCTCTAATTAATACTTTAACAACATCTCACATATTTTGGTATTTTCTGTTTGTACTTTAACTCAGTATAAAATACTTTCTAATCTTTTTTTTTTGATCTCTTAACTGAACCACAGGTTATTCAGAAATGTGTTATTTAGTTTCTGAATATTCAGAAACTTTCCCAAGATCTTTCAGTTATAGATTTCAAATTTAATTCCATTGCGGCAGGAGAACTTGTTGAGACTTTTTAATGGCCCCAAACACAATCTATCTTAGCAAGTGTTCTATGTGCCTTTGAAAGGAATATGTATTTTGCTGCTGTTGAATGAAATGTTTTATAAATAGCAATTAGGTCAAATTGATTTAGATGTTATTCAAATCATTTATATCCTTACTGATGTTCTCTCTATTTGTTCTATCAATTAGTTTAATTTTCTAATTATATTTGTGGATTTGTCTATTTTTCCTTGCTGTTCTGTTAGTTTTTGCTTCAGGTATTTTGAAGCTCTTTTATTAGATATATAAATATTTTAGGATTTTTATCTAGTCTTGGTTAGCTGAAATCTCTATCATTATGAAACAATCCCATTTATACAACATAACATTCTTTGTTGCAAAGTCTACTTTGATATTAATATAACCAATCCAGCTTTCTTTAGATTAGTATTAACATGTTAGATTCTTTTGCCTCTTTTGCTTTTTTAAAAATTAATTAATTTTAATTGGAGGCTAATTACTTTACAACATTGTAGTGGTTCTTGCCATACATTGACATCAATCCGCCACGGGTGTACATGTGTCCCCATCCTGAACCCCCTCCCACCGCCCTCCCCACCCATCCCTCAGGGTCATCCCAGTGCACCAGCCCTGAGCACCGTCTCATGCATCAAACCTGGGCTGGCGATCTATTTCATATATGATAATATACATGTTTCAATGCTACTGTCTCAAATCATCCCACCCTCGCCTTCTCCCATAGAGTCCAAAAGACTGTTCTTTGTATCTGTGTCTTTTTTGATGTCTCACATATAGGGTCATCGTTACCATCTTTCTAAATTCCATATATATACATTAGTATACTGTATTGGTGTTTTTCTTTCTGACTTACTTCACTCTGTATAATGGGCTCCAGTTTCATCCACCTCATTAGAACTGATTCAAATGCATTCTTTTTAATGACTGTCTTTTACTTTTAACCTATTTGTGTTGGCTTCCTGTAGGAAACCAATAGTTGATCTTGCTCTTTAAACCAATCTTAAAATCTCTGTCTTTTAATTAGGGTATTTAAACCCTTTAATTTTATGTGATTAATTATATGTTTAGACTTAAATTTACCATCTTGCTATTTGTCTAATCTGTCTGTTTGCCTTTTCTTCATTTCCTCCCTTCTTTTGAATTAATGAAAAATTGTGATATTTCCATTTTATCTCCTTTGTTGGCTTATTAGATATGGCTCTCCTTATGTTTTATTTTAGCAGTTGTTTCAGGGTTTTTAGTACCATCTAAATATCTTTAACTTATCTTTAATTCCAAGTGGTGTTATATCATGTCACAGATGGTAAAAGAACCTTACAACTTGTATTGCTTCTGTTGAAAATTCTGCTGTAATTCTTACTGTTTTTCCCCTCTACTTAATGTTTTTTTCCCCCTCTGGCTCCTTTTGAGATTTTCTCCTGATCATAGTTTGGAGAATTTGACTATGATGTGCTTTAATGTAGTTTTCTTCATAGTTTTTTGGTTTTGTCTTGGTTTCATTTTGTTTTTTGTTCTGCTTGCTTCATTAAACCACCCTGAATATATAGATTTTTAGATTTGAAAAAATTTCAATCATTTCTTTAAATATTTTAATCTCAGCCTCTCTATCCTTTTTTCTGCTGATTTCAAGTTCACATGTGATAAGCCATTGCAGTGGTCCTACATATTGGTAATTCTTGCCTTCTTTGTTTGGTTTTTGTTGTTATTGTCTTTTTTCTATTTTTCATTTTGCATAGTTTCTATTGGTATGTCATCAAGTTTAATAATCATTTCTAAAAAAATTTTTTTAATTAAAAAAAAAGAGACTTCCCTAGTGATCCAGTGGTTAAGACTCCATGCTGCCAATGGAGACGGCTCAGGTTCGATCCCTGGTCAGGGAACTAAGATCCCAGATGCCATGTGGCACAGCCACAACATTTCCTTTTTAAAGTTTAATAATCATTTCTTCTGCAATATTTAACCTACCAATAATCCTATCAGTGAACTTTTTCATCTCTGTGATTTATCATTTTTAGAAAAATGATTTGAGCTTTTTTATTTATAGCATAACTCTACTTGTTCAATCTTACTCCAGCTTTTTGAACATCTGGAATACAATTATAATAACTGTTTTAATGTCCTTGTCTGCTAAATCTAGCATCTGTTTCAGTTCTGGGTCCACTTTGATTGATTTAATTTTTATCCTCATTGTGGATCATATTCTCTTGCTTCTTTGCATGCCTAATAATTTTTGATTGAGTGGCAGGCATTAAGAATTTTACCTCGCTGCGTGCTGGTTATTTTTGTATTCCTATAAATCTTCTTAAGCTTCAAACTTGGATGCAGTTAAATTACTGTAAAACTGATTTGTTTGGATCTGGCTTTTCTAATTTCTTAAGCAGAGACCTGTCCAGTCTAAGGCTAATCATTCCCTATTTCTTAGGCAAGATCTTCCCAAGTTTTTTACCCAATGCACCCAGAATTATGAGCATTTTCATTCTGGCTGATGACAACAGGAATTATTTCAGGCCCCATGTGAACACCAAGTACGGTCACTCCAATCTTTTTAAGAGTGTTCTTTCCTCTGCCTTCGGGAGGTTTTTCATATGCATGTGTTTATCAGTATTCTGCAGAATATTCAAAAGGACCATTTGGAGATCTCTGGAGTTCCCTTTCTGTGCAGCCTTCTCCTCTTTGATTTTCTTTTCAGCAGACTTGAGCAGACTTTGCACCCCCAGATTCCCTATACTGTCATGCATAAGGCTACCTCATTTGTTTCCCATTTCTCAGAGAAAACCATTCTTCATTAACTTTTGTTCACTCTCTTGAAAGCCACTGTTTAATATATCATTTTTAGGGTTTTCAACAAATGTTGCTGGGAAAATTAGATATACAAACATCAAAAATAAAAAACATTGATCTATACCTAACATCTCTCTAAGAATGAATTGATAAATTGCACTTCCTTAAAATTAAGAACTTCTACTCTGTGAAAGCCACTATTAAAGAAATCAAAAGCCAAGCCACAGACTAGGAGAAAATATTTGCAAATCAGACATCTATAAAAGCACTGACATATCCAGAATATATAAAGAGCTCTTGAAATACAGCAATAAGAAAAGAAACAGCTTTATAAAAATGCACAAAATATTTCAAAAGATACTCTACCAAATAAGATATACAGATGGCAAATAAATGTGTGAAAAGATACTTAGCATTATTAGCCACTGGAGAAATGCAAACTGAAACACCATGTGATACCACCATTCACCTATAGAATGACTTAAGAAACAAGCAAACAAACCCTAATATCATCCTGGTGAGATTGTAGAGCAACTGGAACTCTCACATGTTGCTAATGAAAATGCAACTTTGAAAATAGTTTGTCGATTTCTTACAAAGTTAAATATACATTTACCATATGGCGTAGCAATCTCACTCCTAGCAGGTAGGATTGACATAAAATCTATTTTCATACAAGGGCCCATATGAAAATGTTTGTAACCACTTTATTCATAGTTACAAAAACTGGAACCAATAGAGATGTCCTTCAATAGAGGAATAGAGATGGACAATCTGTGATATACATAATGGAATATTAATCAGCAAACAAAGGAATAAACTGTTGGTGTATGTAACAGTATGGATGATTCTCAAATACACTGTGCCAAATGAAGTAACTGGACATGAAAAAGAAGAGCAATTCCATTTATATGCTATTCTAGAAAAGTAAAACCTTAGGAATGGTAAAGACATCAGTGGTTGTTGGGTAGGGCCTGGAAGAGAGATTTATTGTGAAGGACAAGCAGAAAGGTATTTTGGAAGATAGACTGTTCAGTTTCTCAGTTGTGGTGGTGCATTCGTCACAACTTTGCATTTGTCACAACTCATAGAACAATAAACCCAAAAAAGTGACTACTACCTTATGTAAATTAAAAAATAAAATTTAAAAACCTACATACTGAATACTGAGACACCCACCACTTTTCCATGACTCAACTCCAAGAATGCAAGCAAGTAGACCTATTTTCCAAGGCTGGAGACTAGAGGATTCTTTTCTCTTGAGATATAAAAAGACTGAGTGGAGGATGAAGGGAATATTTGCATATACTGACATTTGATACTACTGAAACAGCTGGGCCTCTGCTAGGAAACTCACATGGAGCCCTAGTCAATATGGCCTAACTTTACACACACATATTCCAAAAAGCTTCTTAATGTAAAGAATCTATAGGCTATCAGGGGAACTAAGACAATGTAGAAAGTTGAAAAAAAATTTTTTAAGTCTGCATTTAATATCCTCAAAGAGCTAAAAGAAAATATTGACTCCATAAAAAATAATAAAAGACACTGAAACAATTAAGAATCGTTAGATATTAAGAAAAGGGTAGTGGAGACTTCTCTGATGGTTAGTGGCTGAGACTCCACGCTCCCAATAAGGGACTCCCAGGTTTGATTCCTGATCAGGGAACTGGATCCCACAAGATGCCACTAATGATCACACAAGCCCCACTGAAGATTGAAGATCCTCTGTGCCACAATGAAGAACTGGTGCAGGTAATAAATAAATATTTATTTATTATTAAATAATATTTAATACTATTTATTAAATAACATCAAATACTATTTAATTAAAATAATAATAAAATCAATATAATAAATATTAAATAAAAATAAATTGATGATATAATAGATAAATTAATAATTAAATATTTATTAAATATTATTAGTAAATAATAATACCAAATAATCATAAATTTTTTTAACAGAGTAGACAAAATAAAAAATATGAGGAGATAAATTGAGGAATAGCTCCCAGAAAGTAGAATTTGAGATAAAGAGACAGTAAAGAAAAATTCTGGAAAAGTGTATGATTAATTCAAACTTCCTCATCCAGATAATAGGTAATATCGAAAAGGAGAACAAAGAAAACACAGGTGAGGAAATTGGGGCTATAAAAATTACAAAATAATTTCCTAGGATTGAAATGATGAACCAAGCAAAATGAACAAGAAAGGGTTCAAGCAAAGCATGTCATAATAGTTTAAACACCAGAGGTTTTTTTTTTTAAGTCCATAAAGCTTTTAGGGAAAAAAGACTTGTTAATTCAAAGGATAAAGAATTAGAACAACATTAGACTTTGTATCAGAAACATTGGAAGCTGGAAGACAATGGAGCAATACCTTCAGAATTGTGGGGGGAAGAATTATGATTCATATCCAGGCAATCTACCAGAAGTATAACGGTAATAAAAAACACATTTTCAAACATTTAAAGTCACAGAAATGTTATTGAGAAGGTTAATAGGTAGGAAGGTCAGAGGTCCCCAAGCAGCAGGAGGAAACAAACTGCAAACAGCAGGCTTATTTTTCCCTTCTCTGTTGACAATACCTGGTTCCACCTGAACTTAACTTTTCTCAAACCTTGAGCTGACCACTGCATTTTTCTTATGGAAATGTTTTTCTTAAGCTATGTTAATGAAACTATGTATTTGCTTTGAAATCTGCATTCCTTCAAATCCTTTCAGCCTAAGACTAACCTTTTTTTCTTTTCTCAAACCTTGGGCTGACAATGGCTCAACAAACCAGTATTCATGGCCATTGGTGTTTCCCTTATCTGATTAGCAGCTCTCTAATGGACATAAAACACCTTGTTAAAAACTAGCAGTGGTCAAAGGACTGGAAAAGGTCAGATTTCATTTCAATCCCAAAGAAAGGCAATGCCAAAGAATGTTCAAACTACTGCACAATTGCACTCAGCTCACACACTAGCAAAGTAGTGCTCAAAATTCTGTTTTGAAAACAGAAAAAAAAAGCCAGGCTTCAACAGTACGTGAACTGTGATCTTCCAGATGTTCAAGCTAGATTTAGAAAAGCCAGAGGAACCAGAGATCAAATTGCCAACATCCGTTGGATCATCGAAAAAGCAAGGAGAGTTAAAAAAAAAATCTACTTCTGCTTTATTGACTATGCCAAAGCCTTTGACTGTGTGGATCACAACAAACTGTGGAAAATTCTTAAAGAGAATACCAGACCACCTGACCTGCCTCCTGAGAAACCTGTATGCAGGTCAAGAAGCAACAGTTAGAACTGGACATGAAACAACAGACTGGTTCAAAATTGGGAAAGGAGTACATCAAAGCTATATATTGTCACACTGCTTATTTAACTTATATGCAGAGTACATCATGCGAAATGCCAGGCTTGACGAAGCACAAGCTGGAATTAAGATTGCTGGGCGAAATATCAATAACCTCAGATACCCAGGTGACACCACCCTTATGGCAGAAAGCGAAGAACTAAAGAGCCTCTTGATGAAAGTGAAAGAGGAGAGTGAAAAAATTGGCTTAAAACTCAACATTCAGAAAATGAAGATCATGGCATCTGGTCCCATCACTTGATGGTAAATAGATGCAGAAACAATGGAAACAGTGACTTTATTTTTTGGGCTCCAAAATCACTGCAGATGGTGATGCTTACTCCTTGGAAGGAAAGTTATGATCAACCTAGACAGCATATTAAAAAGCAGAGACATTACTTTGCTAACAAAGGTCCATCTAGTCAAGGTTATGGTTTTCCCAGTAGTATGTATAGATATGAGAGTTGGACTATAAAGAAAGCTGAGTGCTGAAGAATTGATGCTTTTGAACTGTGGTGTTGGAGAAGACTCTTGAGAGTCCCTTGGACTGCAAGGAGATCCAACCAGTCCATCCTAAAGGAAATCAGTCCTGAATATTCATTGGAAGGACTGATGTTGAAGCTGAAACTCCAATACTTTGGCTACCTGATGGGAAGAACTGACTCACTAGAAAAGACCCTGATGCTGGGAAAGATTGAGGGCAGGAGGAGAAGAGGACGACAGAGGGTGAGATGGTTGGATGGCATCACTGACTCAATGGACATGAGTTTGAGTAGGTACTCGGAGCTGGCGATGGACAGGGAAGCCTGGCGTGCTACAGTCCATGGGGTCACAAAGAATTGGACATGACTGAACGACTGAACTGAACTGAACTGAACTGAAAAACTAGCAAGAGGGCACTCTTTCTGTCCTCTTCTGATGTCTATATCAGAAGCCTTCCCTATCTCTTTTATATTTTAATAAAACTTGGCTACACAAAAAGCTCCAAGTCGTCAAGCCTCATCTCTGGCCTCCGACTGAATTCCTCTCCTCCAGAGGTCACAAATCCCAGCATAGCACACAGCTCACAGCCACAACCCTTCATTACTTGCCAATTCCCAGTCACTATTTCTCAGGAAGCTACTGGATAATACAATGCAACAAAATAAGCAAGTAAACAAGGAAAACAAAGAGAGCAAATGTAAGGAACAGAGGATCTAAGAGAAGAGTGAAGAACAGAGGAGTCCCAGGATGCTTTGTCTCCAATAGTGAAAGTGAAGTCGCTCAGTCATGTCCGACTCTTTGCGATCCTGTGGACTGTAGCCTACCAGGCTCCTCCGACCATGGGATTCTCCAGGCAAGAATACTGGAGTGGGTTGCCATTACCTTATTGGTCATATCAGCCAGAATAGGAGTGAAGTGAACGTGAAAGTTGCTCAGTTGTGTCCAACTCTTTGCAACCCCATGGACTATAACAGTCCATGCAATTCTCCAAGCCAGAATACCAGACTAGGTAGCCATTCCCTTCTCCAGGGGATCTTCCCGACCCAGGGATCGATCCGGGTCTCTTGTATTACAGGCAGATTCTTTACCAACTGAGCCAAAGAATTCTAGAGTGGGTAGCCTATCCCTTTTCCAGCAGATCTTCCCAACCCAGGAATCAAACTGGGGTCTCCTGCATTGCAGGTGGGTTTTTACCAGCTGAGTTAGCAGGGAACCCTGTAGAATAGGAGAGAGGGTAGAAGAATTGAAGAATTATGTCTCCAGGGCAAAACACACTAGACTTGATAGGTTACCTGTTATGTATTCCCTTATAGAAAAGTAGTTAAAATAGTATCATGGGGACTTTCTGGGTGGTGAAGTGGTTAAGAATCCACCTGTCAATGCAAGGGACAGGGGTTTCATTCCTGCTCTAGGAAGATTCCACATGTCCTGGGGTAACTCAGCCCACTGCCACAACTACTGATCCTGAGCTCCACAACAATAGAAACCACCACAACAATAAACCCAGCACACTGCAACTAGAGAAAGCCCAAGCACAGCAATGAATTCTAGTGCAGCCAAAAAATAAATAGCATCCTGGGTTTTCTAGTTTTCGTGAAGAATCTGAGCAGAATTTGTGATGGGAACATGAAAAAAAAAGCAAGTAAAAAGGAATCAAATGTCAAATCCAAGGGAAATAGAAAGTTTCATAAAAAAGAAGATATAGTTGTAGAATGAGATTTTGCTCAGGTGTGAATGATACTTTCATAGCGATGAAAGTGTAACACTGATTACTGATTTTATTTAAAAGTTATACAAGATGGAAGAAGCTGAGGGGTGGGGTGGTCTCATAAGAGTTCCAATGCTCATCTTTCATATCAAGAAATCAGAAATCAATGCCTAAAACTGAAAAATCAAAGTGAGAATAGTATTTAAAATTATATAAGTAATTGTCAGAAGAAATAGCTAAAAAAAAAAAAATGTGAAGAGGGTGTTTCTGAGAAATCCAACTCAGGTATTAGAGCAAGGAAGTACTGTTTTTTTATTAGATGTGTTCATTTTTTTTTAAGTTCTATGTGTGTTTTACTTTGATAAAAATAGAATTTAAACATTTTTAACTAAAATTGCTGTTGTGAGAATGTCAGTCAGCGTGGAAGGCTGAAAGGTAATATTTTCGGAGGGAAGGGAAAGCTGTTTTCTGTTTTTCAAATCTGCCTACACATAGGCCTAGCTCTGTTAGTTATTCTAGAAGGAAAGAAGCTCAGCATGAATCTTGAGTTTTAGACCTTCTTCTTATAGCATTGTTTCTTTAACGTATGCAAACTTTGCACTTTAAAGTTTTCTTTTTAACTCTTTTCTTTTTTTGTAGTCTTTTAAAATTGAACTTTTTTCTGCCAATACAGTCACGAATAATATTTTGCTGCCCTAGACAGCTGACCACCAGCCTATATGATAATAAGATTGGCCCAGACACTATGAAATTGGCATAACTAAATGTCATGATAGATAGGAAAATGTGGAATCACATTTTGGTAAAGTCAGCCCTTAGTCTCTCCAGAAAAGATTTCATCCCTCAGAAAAGGTCCTAGAATGACATCCTGATGTTGAAGTCCTATGCCAAAGCCCATGATGCTCCAGTAGTAAAGAGCTTTGTATAAATGCTTGGTTGAGTGGTCAATTTTATGGAAACCAGAGATACTGCTCAAGAAACTCCAGGGCTGGCTAAAATACCTCATAACCTCAGGACAGTGACTGATGAAATAAAAACACATCTGTGAAGGTCTGCAAGAAGCTTAGAGGCAAATTAATTCTGACTTGTGTGACATTTGTTGACTAAGATGTCTGTGAACTTTCTATTGTATCAAGTACCTTACTACCCCAAAACAATAGACATAATTAGGTTAATTTAGGACAGGTAAACCAGGTGAAGAAAATTTCCATCAACTTTTACTTTTAAATGGTATAGAAGTGGACTTTAAAAAAACAGACTATCAATCTATGCATTTAACATTCATTGTGATTTTGTCATATATTTGGCCTTACTTCTTCCATCTTATGTATTGCTGAACTTTTTTTCTGGATTTCATCTTTTTTCTTCCTGGTCTTCTGAAATGATTCTTTTTATTCATTTCATTTTTTCTTTCCTACCCTGATTTGGAAAATACAATTTTTTCCCCTTTTTTGTTGAGGTATAGTTGATTTAAATATTGTATTAGTTTCAGGCATACAATGTAATGTTTCAAAATGTTTATGTATTGTACTTCATTTATAGTTATAAAAATTCTCTATATTCCCTGTGCGGTGCAATATATCCTTGTAGCTTATTTATTTTATACTAAGTAGTTTGTACCTCTTAAACCCCTACTCCTATCGTGTCCCTCCCCCCACCCTTCTTCCTTCTGATAACCACTAGTATGCTCTCTATATCTGTGCATCTGTTTCTTTTTTGTTACATTCACTGGTATTATTTTTTAGATTTCACATATAAGTGATAATATATAGTAAAGAAAATACATATTTTATCTTTAGTCTTCAAGCTGTTGTCCTTGAAATTTTAACATGGTTACATTTAAAATTTACAGTAATCAATATTTTTACCTGCCTACTGTATAACATAAAAGTTTAGGATGCTTTAACCCATATATTTTCCCACTCTCTAAATAATAGACAGACGTCTATTGTTTTATTTTTAATCACTTCTGACCCATTCACCTGTTTACATTCAATATTTGTCCAGTCTTTTAGCTCTATATTATTTATGATGACTCCCTCACAATTTATAGACATTGTTGTTTTATACCCTCAATAGTGAGTAGATTTGGTGATATATTTATGATTTTATTTATATGCCATTTTCCCCCAAACTCAGATCTCTTTTGGAGATTTCTTCCTTCCACTTGAAAAACACCCTTTGGAAATTCTGTAAGTGAGTATTTGTTGCTGGTAAATTCTTTCAATTTTATTATATGGAAAATATTTTCCTCTTGTTTGTGAAAGACAATTTTGCAAGGAACACAATTTTTTTTTTTTTTTACAGTTGTATTCTGTAAGGACTTTGAATACTTTAATATTCTACTTTCTTCAGTCTTCATTGCTATTGATGACTTGCTATTCAATCTAATCATTATTCTATCTTGGGTAAACTGCCTTTTTCTCTCTGGCTGCCCTTAATGATTTCTCTGTATTTTCTGTGTTCTGCATTTCCACTGACTGAGTTTATATGTGGATTTTTTTTTTTTTTTTTTGGATAGTGGAGTGCAATTTATTACACCGGCGGGCCCAAGGCAGAGTCTCCTCTTAGCCAAGGGCCCCGACCAGCATTTGTGAAAATCTTTTATACCCCATGTGTACGTGTCCAAACCCACCAGTCCAAAACCCTTGAGGCTTACAAAGGAAGGGTAAATACAATCACAATAACCCCATCATTCACATGTTATGTGTTCAAACAGTTAATAATCAATAAGCCTGTGGTTACATTCTGATAGATACTGTCCGGAGGCAGGGGTGATTAGTGTCTGTTTTCTCTTAGGCAATGAGTAACCTGGATGTGATCTTCAAGATTCCCCTGCCCAGAGGGGGTCTTATCCTTCCATTGTCATTCCCACAGGTGCTAAGCACAGAGTTCAGAGTCCATTGGAGAGGCGGCCTAGCACGATCAGCACGGACAGGCCTGAGATGGAGTCCAGGCCCTATGAATTCCTGCTTCATTCCCCCCTCTTGATGCTCTTAGTTTCCATAATGAGCATCATTTATTGAGATATATTGTACCTGAGCCCTCCTGCCACCCACATGAGAGAATGCTATCAACTTCTGGGTTACAAAATTCACAAGGCATTGTAGGAAGCAGGGCCCACAAAGCAGTATGATCAAGATTACTATAACAACAGTTCATTAGACATGGCTTTCACTTGATTTTGCATATCCTCCAAGGCAGTAGATACATTTTCAGACAGGTCAGGGATGTACACACAACATTTGCGCAAGTCCCTCCTTGGGCTGCTGTGAGTATGTCTAATGCCATCTTATTTTGAATTACTGCCTTCCTCATCTGAATCTGTTCTTCGTTCAAAGCTTGAATGGCTTTAGTACTGTCTAAGAGGGCCTGTTTAGTGAAATTAGTTAAGGCCTCTACCTTAACCATGATATCCGTTGTCCCTACAGAGGGTATAAACAAGGCAGCAAGATAGTCATACCATTGGAACACGGATCGTGTCCATCTTACATGCAGATAAAGCAGGTTTACTGGAGGCTGGTGTAGGCTATGTTTAATTCTGCCATAGGCGAAAGCAAATCCTAATGTGCAACGCCCCACCCAGCCAACTGGTAACCATGGCCATAAGTTAAGCCCACAGAGCCACTGGGTCCCATTGGGGGCTACCCAGCAGATTCCAGGATTATATTTCCAGTCGGAACCGGGCCACTGAACAGACTGATTGGGGTGATAGGTAACTTCCAAGATTTGTTTACTTTGTTCAGGGGACAAATAACAATTCTTTTGGGTCTAGGGGACAGTCTCCAAATCCAACTTTCTGTTCTTTTTGTTCCCAGCAAATAGTAGCAGGGGCAATCAACTGTCCTTTCCCAGGAGTCATCCAGAAATATTCATCCCAGACCTGGTAGTATGCTCAAGGTACCGGGAGGCCTGTCCCCCTTTTGTAAGGGAGCCCTTTTCCTCTTTAATTCTCATATATGAGGAATAAGCCTTTGTTATCTCCGTAAGGCTGGTGTTCATGTTAAATGTAACCCTATGTCCCTGGTCCATTGATGCCTTCTCCTTACACCAGGAGAGCAAAGAAAGGTTATGGTTGGTGAGAGAGAGGAAAGTTCCTTTCTGTTGTTAAAGTCCCCATAACGGAGTGGCGATACCCACCAGAGGAGTCTGTCCATTACTGACAGGGGAATAGCCCCACATACCCAAGTTCAGAATTGCATTGGTGAGGCCGAGCAGCAGGAGTTGTTTACCCAGCTCCATCCTGTAGAGGGCTCATCCGGGACCTCGTTTTCTTCTTCCTCCTCAGAATGATCTTGGTTTCCCGTGGGTCGGTGGGGTCTTTCTGGGTGGTCCACTCGGCGTCCTCCAGGTCAGTGTGGTATGCCTTCTTCACTCTGGTGTGATGGATCAAGGGACAATACCTGCAACTTTAACTCCTCTTTGTAGATCTGTGCCTTCTTCGACACTCAGTAACCTGCTGAGTGGTTATGTGTGGATTTTTTTTATTTACCTAGATTAAAGATATACTGGTCTTCTGAATTAGAGATGTGTGTCTCAACAATCTTGAAAATTTCTCTGGCATTTGACCTCCCTTTTCTACTTTCATTTGTTTCTCTAATCAGCATTCCTCATAATTCTTCAGCTGTGTCTATTTGGCTCTTCAGCCATCCCATTTCATTCTTCTAAATCTTAATTATTTTTTCATTTCTAGAATTGCAGTTTGGTTCTTTTTCAAATCTGTCTGGTCACTACATAGCCTCTCTTTCCTTACTCTTTTAAAACAATTCACTTTTATTTATTTAAACATGTTAAATCTCATTGTTTTACCACCTCCAATAATTCTTACGGATCCATCTTTGTTATTTCTGCTAATTCTCATCATACTGGTGTTTGTGTGTGTGTGTGTGTGTGTGTGTTTAACTAAGGGTTTTGTAGTTGTGGGCACTCTCTTGCTGGAAGTCTAGGTAGAGGGTGCCCAGACCCTAGGAAAAATCTGACTTTCCTCCTGAGGTCAATAAGCATTGCTTAACCAGGATCCCTTTTATGTTAGGATTTTATACATCACATAAATGGTGCACATTCAGAGCTGAAATCCTTGTCATGGCTGGTGACCTTGAAATCTTCAGAGAAGATTCTTTGTCACTCACGCCACTCAAAATTGAGACTGGTAAGACTTCCCTGGTTGTCCAGTGGTTAGGACCCTATGCTTTCACTGCCAGGCGTTCAGTCCCTGGTTGGGAAACTAAGATCCTGCATGCCGCACAGTGTGGCCAAAAAGGAGAGAGGGTGAGACAGCTTATCCTGCTGCCTGAGTCATCTGGGCTTTTCTTCTTCTTCACTATTTTTTCTTTCACATTGCTGCTGTTGTTTAGTCAATAAGTCAGGTACGACTCTTTGCAACCCCACGGACTGTAGCCCTCCAGGCTCCTCTGTACATGGCATTTCCCAGGCAAGAACACTAGAGTTGGTTCCATTTCCTTCTCTAGGAGATCTTCCCAACTCAGGGATTGGACCTGTGTCTCCTGCCTTGATAGGAGGATTCTTTACCGCTGAGCCACCTGGGAAGCCTTCTTTTATATTAACACTTCTTAAAACCCTTTTTGGGAAAGCTCTCAGAGTGAGGCTGTCTAGATAGTCTCAGAGATGACAGCAGTTTCAGTAATTTTGACCTTACTTTTTAAGTATATTTCTTCCATGCCTAGAATTCTTTATCATTTGCAGAAGAAGGAATTTTCCTGGCATTACAGCATTCCACCCATTTTATCCAGAAGCCTCTGGTGCCTGTGTCACATGATGATTTTATACCCTCTGGGTAGATGGAAAGCACAAGGAGACCAGAGAGAAGGGTGCACTAGGCCCATTTTAAGCAAGTAGCTGCTTCTGTATACTCTTTATGTCTCATCAGGTCCTTTTCCTCTAAAGTAAAACCCGCCAGGATTAGATTAAAGCTGTCTCTGACTCAGCATTTGACAGGTGGTCATTGCCAACATGTAAGCCTCAAATGGAGACTCAGTGGAGAATATCACAAGCAACACATTATTGTGTGTTGCAAGGATGGAAGATGATTCTAATTCCAATTTATTTACTGGGTAAATATTTATTGAATTCTGGGTACAATGCTAGATTCTGGAGCTGCAAGTTGAAGTAGGATTCAATCCCTGCCTTCATGGAGCTCACTAATAAGGAGAGGGGAGGGACATAAATAGTCAAAACTGCAACTAAACTATGCTACAAGGATTTTTGAAGACTGGAGAACAGAGAGATCACTGTGGGAGCCCAAAAGAGAGGGGATGTGTTTTCTAGTCAAAGGATAAAAAGCAAAAAGGATGCATTAGAATCGTGATGACAACTGGCAGTAGAAGGAGTTACTGACTGCCTCCCACACTGTTCCACTTCCCTCTCCTTCCACCCCCATACAATCACAAAGCATCAGAAAAATTTCCTTAAGATTTTATTGGAAATGGAAAAAGTAAGTAAGATAGCCAAAAAGAGCTAAACTTGGTGACTTTCTATAAAACAGGAAGAACTCTTATGGCCTAGTTGACCCAGGGAAACAGAACCATGAAGGGGAAAACCATGAAGCTAGTGTCCAGAAGAGACAGAACTAAAAAGGAATTACTGGCTACTTGTGATGTTCAGAGCAGGAAGCAGAATTTCAAATCACAGTTGGCTGAAATTGGACATAAATTGTCAAGGAATTTGGGCCAAACTTGGTGGGTAACAGAGAGCCACTGAGAGGGGTAATTGATCTCAAAAGTCATCAAGACATGTTCTGTTTGGCTTCCCAGATGGTGCAGCTGTAAAGAATCCACCAGCCAATGCAGGAGACATGGGTTCAATCCCTCAGGCAGGAAGATCCTCTGGAGCAGGAAATGGCACCCCACTCCAATATTCTTGCCTAGAAGATTCTATGAACAGAGGAGCCTGGCAGGCTATGGTCCATGGGGTCGCAAAGAGTGGAACATGACTGAGCAACTCAACAAAACAACAATAACAACAATTCTATCAAGACAGGAGTGTAGAGGACTAATTTGAAGTGAAAGATGATAGAGAGGAAATCTAAACATCCACTTCCCATAAGCTCTTCAACCCCAGAACAGCTGACTATGGCTCCAGTTCTGCAGCAACTGAAAGATCCCTGTGATGCAGTGGGCCTCCAGACACCCCCTGCTCAAGACACAACTTCATTCCTGAGGGAGTTCTTGGCTGATTTCTTGTGAGGTGTCCCTCCAGGGTCACCTGAAAACCCTGCTGTCTATTCAGCTAAAGCTGTCTGCCTTTCCTTATATCCCGTGTTCCCTCATTCTCCAAATGTGACAATAGAAGAGACTGTTTCCTGAACTTGAATGGACCATTCACGCTTAGAGGGCTTACCAGTATCTCTGTGGGGAAATGGAGATTTAAAAAAAAAAAAAAAAAAAAACACACAACAACTATAATGTTGGGCAGTTGTATGAGTTCAGGGAATCTTACAGTGTCTTCATGGTCAGGATCTCTGGTGTATACCCCTTAATTCCTATTCTTAATGACCAAGAACTTCAGAAAAAAAACATCGAAGTTTCCAAGAATAAGTATTTCAAGTGTCCCTCTTCCTCAGATTCTGGATGTAATGGGGAATCACTAGAAGTTCCCATAGCCCTATTCTCAGAACCCCTTGTTCAGCTCTGGTCCTGCCTTCCTTTGCCCACCTTTGGCTTTAAAGGGGTTCATCTCCTCTCAGTCCCTTCTTTCCTTTGCTTTTCCTCTTTTCCAGCTCCACAACCCCAATGAAAATGGTTTTGTCCAAAAGTGATTTCTGTGGCATGGGTGGGTTCCAGTCACAGATCACAGGTGACTACAGTTTGCCCTCTAACAGTAAGAAGAGAATGGACTTGGTCTCGTGACAGGAAGTCTTCACCTCATGAAATTTCAAACAAATATGGAGATTTTCCTTTTTTCTGTTTTGCTCTGTTTTAAGATTGTACAACAAACTGAATTCTAAGACTGTTCTCTTACAAAATCAAACTGTCACAGGGGGCAAGAGACCTTGAAAAGCCTACAAGGGTCTTTAGAAAGAATGAATGAGGACATGGCGACTGGAAATAGTATTATTTTTGCTTTGAGTCAGCTTGCTACCAATAAGCCCTTAAAAGCATGTTTATTGCCTAACTAGGTAATGCTCTTAAAACGTTCTGAAATATAGCACCATACTGCACCCAAAGGAATAGGATTAACTGTGGCTAAACATGCTGGAAATTCTTTATGATTTGTAGAAGAAGGAATTTCCCATGAATTACAACACTGAAAACTCCTCATTGAGAGCTAACTCCTTCTCATTGGCTTCCTCATTTTAAGTGAGATAATGTGTTTCTGAGTAGCCTTACAAAGAGTCTTTGTAAGGCATGAATACTGAGGAAAATGGGAGAAAAGTAAGACCAGAGTGCCTTAAAGAAGAGAAGTCTAAATTATTCAGTAAGAATTCAACTTCTTGGATTTGAACTTCACTAGAAACTCACTAGGACATTCTGTGCCCTAGATCAGAATTTGTTAAGGTATATCCAAAAAGGCATAGTTACTGAAATATCCACCTGATAAATTATTCTCATTTATAAGTATAGTGGTCATAGATCTTAGACTTTTCTGGGACAATTCCAGTATAAATTTATTCTTCTCTATAAAGGCAGTGCCTTCAGTGTCTAAGTGTGGTTTCCTGTTGCTCATTTTAGAGATTAGAAAATATCTATTGCTAGACCACGTGTTCCAATTTTAAGTTTATAAAATAATGTTAACACGAACCCTCAAAAAATGTTATAGTGATATTCCACTATATTTATAATGCTCAGAAATCTGAGCTAATTTAGCTTAGACTCACAAAATCACTGGAATGTAAAAGCACTGGTAAGGTACTATAATTTATCCTCTTTCAGGTAGGCAGTCACACCTGAGTCACCCCAGGCTAATGAGAATTTATCTTATTTCTAAAGGCGGTCAGATAAGCAGATCAACAAATCTCATCCATTACCCTCCCTCCCTGAATGCACAGCTGTGATCTGAATGTGAAAAGGTAAAGTTCTAGACCTAGTCATCCACCACCTGTGGTGAAAGAAGACCGTTTGCCCCATATCTAACTCGTGACAGGGTTCAAATTCATTTTTTTCCCCTAAACCATTTCCAAAGTCAGCAAAAACGACTATATTTAATGCTAGCAAGTTTGTTACAATATAAAAGACCCAGCTTGTGTCCCTTTACTATACTTTCTCGCACCTCTTACTAAATTAAGCCTTTGCTGGATGACTTGATTATTTTTCATTTAAAATGAATTCCTGAATTCACTAATAACTAAAGACAAGGAATTGCAATGTTTCAGTATAGATGTAAAACAAATTAAAAAACCCAATTTCAAGCTTGTGGTAATTACTTATCATTTTGAATATGCTTCCCAGATATCAGGCCTGGAGTGAGAAGGGAGACTAGGTCTACCATCAGCTAGGTGGTTAGCTTCGGCTCATGGGCCTCAGTCTCATGTATAAAGTAACAGAATCAGAGTAGATTCTCTTCCTTTTCCACTCTAAAAGCAATGGTATTTCTGGGTTGTGGGGGAGGAAGGACATTCTTTACTAGAATCAATATGTTCTCAATTTTATGTAAAGAGCAATGTAATTCCACCTTCAAGTTCCTTTCCCTATGAAATTGCTACCACTTAATTCTTTGGATGGCATCACTGACTCAATGGACATGGGTTTGGGTAAATTCCGGCAGCTGGTGATGGACAGGGAGACCTGGCGTGCTGCGGTTCATGGGGTCGCAGAGAGTTGGACACGACTGAGTGACTGAACTGAGCTGAACTGAATTCTTTTGCATAGACATTCTGGTGTCTCCATCACCTAAAATTAGAGAAATAAACATGAGTGCAGTGCATCTACAAGAGCAATTTATGGAGACAGGAAGTGGAGGGCTGTAGCAGGAGGAGATGGCAAGAGAAGAGAATTCACAGGCTGGCGCTATGTCATGAAGACCAGTAGGCAGGCCTTCCCTGGTGGCACAGTGGACAAGACTCTGCCTGCCAAGGCAGGGGACACAGTGTCAATCCCTGGCACAGGAAGGTTCCACATGCTACAGAGCAACTAAGCTGATGAGCCAAACTACTGAGGCTCTGTGCTACAACTACCGAAGCCAGGGCTCCTACGGCCTGTGCTTTGCAACAGGAGAAGCCACTGCAATGGGAAGCCCGTGCGCTGCAATGAAGACTAGCCCCTGCTCACTGCAACTACAGAAAGCCCACAGGAAGCAACAAAGAGCCAGTGCAGTAAAAATAAAGACAGAAAAGAAAAAATAATAGAAAAAAGACCAGTGGGCATGGAGAATTCCCTGGCAGTCCAGTAGTTAGAACTCTTGAGCTTCCACTGTGGGGGGCCTGGATTGGATCCCCTAGTCTGGGAACTAAGATCCTACAGATTGAGTGAGTTGGCCAAAAAAGAAAAAGACCAGTGGGCAATGCCTTCTGTCTTCAGTTGAGATACATTTGCCTTTGCAGTACATATTTATTCACCTTGGTTTTTCATTTATGTATAGGTATGTTTCTAGCATGAATACTCTTTTAAAAAAGTATTATACAAAAGCACAAACACTATCTGTAAATGTCATTTCAAAAACATTTAGTCGTTTCAATGTCTTGGAGCTTGTATAAACTCATGTTTCATCTTAAATATCTGAGGCAAGAAGGTTAACATGAAATGCTGCTCTGGCTTACTATTTTTCAGTATTATGGTGATAAATGAGTGGAGAAAAGGACACACGCCAAGGTGGAGGAGAGAGTATATTTTTCTTCTACAATGTAAAACTTTTAATTATTTTAAATGTGTGACTTAGTCAACTTGGAACCAGTCTACCTCACAGGAAAATAAAAAGAAATGAAAATTGATGATACAATGGTTCAGTGACTTAAAAATTTAAAGTTATTACAAATGGAGTATGAAAACCTGTCTAACCTAAGCAGTTGCCGCTTCTGGGGTGTGTGTGTATTTGTGTTTGTGTTCAGTTAAAATATCATTATATAGATTGTTTTTATTTTCCTTGAAGACACAAATGAAGTTTATTTTTAAAGAACTTTTTTCATGTGGGCCATTTTTAAAGTCTTTATTGAATTTGTTACAATAGTGTCTCTGTTTTTTTTCTTTTCATTTTGTGACCACAAGGCATGTGGAATATTAGCTTCCCAAACAGGAATTGAACCCGCAGCCCGTGTATTGGAAGGCAAAGCCTTAACCACTGGACTACCATGGAAGTCCCAATAAAGGTTATTTTTAACCTACCTTATAGATACATATATTCTTTACAAAGCATCTTATGTCACACATTTATTTAAGGAATAATTACACACAAACTGTACTTAGCAGTCACATACCCTCCAGTGCTCTCCTCTCCAAAAAAAAATAAAGGAGCTCATTTTTCTCTGAAATGATTCTGAATTAACACCCAAAAGTAAGTCTAACTTTCCAAATTGACTGGTGAAATCATAAGGTTAGGTGGCCTCCATATTTTGCTAACTTTGATGAAGAGAAAAGGTAAAATTTCTACTTTTTAAGATTATCTTCCATATGTGCACACAGACGATAAAAAAAAGCAAAACTTATAAGCTACTAAATGTCTATTCGTATTACATTGAATAAATAAATTACAATGTAACCAGCCATGGAATATTATACCACTGCTCAAAGGAATAAGATGATCTGTCAAGGATAAATGAATAAATATTTTTAAAATGTTTTAAATGTAGAAGTGTATATTCATATTCCTGTAGTAAAAATACTTATTAATTTAGTAATAAATTATAGTATAGCTCATGTATATTTGTGTGTGTGTTTATAATACAAATGATGCCAATGGTAATCACTGGGAGACGGGAGAAAGAATAAGGGAGAATCTCACCTTCTATATGTTTTTGAATGATAACATTTTTAATGACCATAAATTACTTTTGTAATCAGAATAAATATTAAATATCCTCTAATATGGACATTATACATTTAATCAAGTGCTGATTCTCCTGCCAATAAAATAAGAGAGTCTGGGAATTGAGAAGATAAAATGCCAGTGGTTCCTTTCACTATAATGCCTAATTACTCACTTGTAAAATTTTTGCTTCCCATTACCATGATTTTGAACTCTTCAGACTTACATGTCTTATTTCCCAGTGGAGGACTCTTTCCACCTATGACCAGTGATTTAACTAAACTGAATAATAGACAAAGAAGAGATTCACTGCTCTATCTTGAGTAACTGACCTTCATTATCAAGCAGAAATAGAGTTACTGATATATATCAAGGGCATGAAGGAATATTTATAACCCTGAGAATCCCCTAGGGTGTCTCCTAGAATTTCTGTATCCAATAGTAAAGATTAACGGAAGACCACAGCAACACAATACATGTAAAACCAGAAAGAACTCAGGCACTTAGGGAAGGAAGGTTTGGATCACCCCACCAGATATAGAACTCTGACCACAGAATTGCTGGCTGAGGGCAAACTGATACAGAAAATTGGTAGTGGGCAAAGGAAGTTGTAAATACCAACTGTATTCTTCTGACTTATTGCAGAACTGAAGACCATAATAGTTCTACATATTTTTATTCCTTGCTTTGTTTTCTATATATATTTGTATGTAATTGACCAATTTTCTATTTATTTTCTCTTCACTTTTATTTCTATGAGGTGGTAGTTAATGATAATTTAGTTTTGAGGTTATTGGTTACCAAGATAGGTTTGTGGCTGAATTAGAAAGGAATGAAGATCTTCAAGGATCAATGCAATGTTTAATGGGAGTTTGGGTCTTTTCTTTAAGAAAATGCTATGTTTTATTTGCATGGGGGATGGTTGCATAATGGGAGTAAGTTGTTGCCCTTGCAGCTATTTGGAAGACTCCGTGTGCATAAAACTTTGTTTATGGTTATTGAGCAGGCAAAAATGTAGACTGTGACAAAATGGTTTGACTCTCAACTCGGATGTCATACAATTTTTCTATTTGGTGATATGCTGCAGTGGTAAAGAATCCACCTGCAGTGCAGGAGGCACAAGAGATGCAGCTTCGATCCCTGTGTCAGGAAGATCCCCTGGAGGAGGAAATGGCACCCACTCCAGTGTCCTTGCCTGGGAAAACCCATGGACAGAGGAGCCTGGTGGGCTGTAGTCCATGGGGCTGCAAAGAAAGAAATAAAGAAAGAAAAAAAGTGAAATCGCTCAGTCGTGTCCGACTCTTTGCGACCCCGTGGACCGTAGCATACCAGGCTTCTCCATCCATGGGATTCTCCAGGCAAGAATACTGGAGTGGGTTGCCATTTCCATGGGGCTGCAAAGAGTCAGACACAATTGAGCGAACATGACTGACTGAGCTGAGAAAGCTAAAAACTACATTCTTCAGACTTTTGCTGCTAGGATTCTGGATGTAAATTTGGTTCTGCCTTAATTAAACACATTTATATGAGCTTTTTTTGAAAGAGTTATACCATCTTTCTGTAACAATGTGGACAGACAAGCAAGCTCTGAAGGGTGGGGGCTTGGAGTGGCCAGATGTCATAATCCATAGTCTAGTCACCAGCTCCATGGGTGGAGGTGGAGGTGATGGTGGCAGCTCTTGGAGCTGTGGCTGCAGCAATCACTGAATCCTGGGATTGCATCAAGAGTGGTCAACACTCAAGTCAAAGTTTCAGTGAAATACCCTGACTTCCATACCTCCAGCACTTACAATTATTTTATAGACAACTTACTTCTATTTAAATCCTTTCATATTCAAAAAACCTCTCCTTTTCTCTCTTTCCTGAATAGATAGAAAATCCTAGAGTTACACTTGTACCTGTTCAAAAAGAGGCAAGTAAAGAATGTTCACTTCAACATTGTTTGTAACAACTCCAAAACTACATGTCTAATCATAGGGGAATGGGTGAATAAATTAGGGCACATATCTACTATGAGATGCATCAGTTTAAAAGAATGAAGTGCATCTCTACCTATGAACATGAAAACAGTTCCAAGAAAATAAGGAGGTTACATGATGCTTGTGCTATATTAAACACACTAAACATACATATTCCAAATATTGCATGTATAATACATGATTTGAGTATATATGCCATGCATCACCATATACTTTTTGAAAGAATATACACTAGATTCATAATAGCAATAACTTCTTTGGAAAGTACTAGCATTGACAGTGGTGATAAAGGAAGACTTCATTTTTATTGGGTTGGCCAAAAAGTTCATTCATGTTTTTCTGTAAGTTGTTGATGAAAAACCCAAAGAAACCTTTTGGCCAACCCAATAAATAGAATGATTGATTGAATTTTTAGAATCAGAATATAGCCCTGGATTACTTGATGATTAAAAAGAAATAAAAAATTCAGTTCAGTTCAGTTTAGTTGCTCAGTCATGTCCGACTCTTTGCACCTACATGGACTGCAGCACGCCAGGCTTCCCTGTCCATCACCAACTCCCGGAACCTACTCAAACTCATGTCCATTGAGTCAGTGATGCCATCCAACCATCTCATCCTCTGTCGTCCTCTTCTCCTCCTGCCCTCAATCTTTCCCAGCATCAGGGTCTTTTCTAGTGAGTCAGTTCTTCCCATCAGGTAGCCAAAGTATTGGAGTTTCAGCTTCAACATCAGTCCTTCCAATGAATATTCAGGACTGATTTCCTTTAGGATGGACTGGTTGGATCTCCTTGCAGTCCAAGGGACTCTCAAGAGTCTTCTCCAACACCACAGTTCAAAAGCATCAATTCTTCAGCACTCAGCTTTCTTTATAGTCCAACTCTCATATCTATACATACTACTGGGAAAACCATAACCTTGACTAGATGGACCTTTGTTAGCAAAGTAATGTCTCTGCTTTTTAATATGCTGTCTAGGTTGGTCATAACTTTTCTTCCAAGGAGCAAGCATCTTTTAATTTCATGGCTGCAATCACCATCTGCAGTGATTCTGGAGCCCCCAAAAATAGTCTGTCACTGTTTCCATTGTTTCTGCATCTATTTGCCATGAAGTGATGGGACCAGATGCCATATCTTCATTTTCTGAATGTTGAGTTTTAAGCCAACTTTTTCACTCTCTTCTTTCACTTTCATCAAGAGGCTTTTTAGTTCTTCTTCGCTTCTGCCATAAGGGTGGTGTCATCTGCATATCTGAGGTTATTGATATTTCTCCCAGCAATCTTGATTCCAGCTTGTGCTTCAATCAGCCCAGTGTTTTTCATGATGTACTCTGCTTATAAGTTAAATAAGCAGGGTGACAATATATAGCCTTGATGGACTCCTTTCCCTATTTGGAACCAGTCTGTTGTTCCATGTCCAGTTTTAACTGTTGCTTCCTGACCGGTAAAGCAATTATAAGCATTTTTAATATAAAATTGTATAGTATTTTTAAACTACCTGGAGCTACTTGAACAAAATATAGGAGAGGGTTGGAGAAAGAGGGATATAAAATAAGCTAACATTTTTGGGGGAAAGAGAGGGCCATAGAGTGAGAATACATAGATATTACTTTGTTCTTGAGAATGACAGGGAAATTTAAGTTCAAATATATTTTAAAAGTAAGAGTAAGCATAGTAGAATAACAATTGGACATCTAACTTTCAAATCATCTGAGAGAGGGATCAAGGGAAGCAATACAACAAAAGACATCAATGGAACAAAAGAAGCTAGAACATGTAGTAAGGAGATGATTCTATGGAAAAACACAGAACACCAAAATTGACTCAAGAGCATATCAAATCTGCATAGTTTATTATCCAGGAAAAAAACTTAAAAGGTTAAAAATAATAATACTGTAATGAGGAAAAGAAAAGGCAATAGACCCATATGGTTTAAGGACAAGTTCTCTCTATTTATTGAAGGTTTAATCAAGTCCCTATATTATTTGTGCAATTACAGAAGATAGAAAAATTGGAATATTTCCCAGTCAGTTTTATAGGTTTACATTGCTATAAAGTTAAAAGCAGAAAAAAAAAGCTAACAAGAATAGCATAATAAACATGAGTAAATAAAGACCAGTATCATTCATAAATATAATTGTAAAAATCCTCTCTGGAACGTTATAACATTAAATCCAATGTTATATTAATTCCAAACAAATTACTTCTGAGAATTTATGAATGGATCAACTTTAGGAAATCTGTTTGCCTAATTCATAACTCAAGTTAATTGAGAAAAATCATGAATATTTTCATAATTGCCATAAGGATACTTGATAAAATTCAATATCCAATCCTTAGGGAAAAATATTACCAAACTAAGGAATAAAAGTATATTCTCTTATTATGATAAAGAGTATCTATTAAAAACAAATATCGTAGCTAATATAAAATATTAGTGGCATTCCCACAGAAGTTAGGATTAAAACAAGAATATCAGTTTTAAAGACTATGTGCATCATTCTGGAATTATTAACAAAAAGATCAGTGAAGAAATAAGGTACAGATTCACAAATTGAAGGGATGAAATGAAAATAATTTGCAGCTATATAATTTAGTTCTAAAAAAATTAAGGGAAACAACTAAAAATATAATAAAACTAATAAAAGGTCAGAATGTTAGTTATGCCAAAAGGTCAGAATGCCAAAGACATAAATTAAACACATAAATCTCAAAAGAATCAGAAAAGAAGGAGGAGGAGAAGAGGAAGAAGAAGAATTGAAATAGAAAAATATTCCATTCACAATAGCGAAAAATTATAAAGTGCTTAAGATGAAATATTCAAGACATACAAAAGTAACAACACTTTTCTGGAGTGTATTTAAAATTTTTGAATTAATGGAAATACATTAGATGTTCCTGAATGGAAAGATTCAATCCTGGAATCATTCAATTCTCTCTATACATTTATTTTCAGCACAAATTGCTTCCTGTTCAAAAAATTATTTTTGAAGCAATCACATAGTTACAGAAAAGGTGAGTGCAATACAAAGGCCCACTTTTTTCTGATTTATTTGAGAGTAAATTACTTTTTCATTTTCCTATCATCTAAAACTTTAGTGTTTTTCGCATGAACAAACATGTTCTACATGATGTCGATACAGCCTTAAAAATCAGAAAATTATTGACATATTATTGATGTATTATTGTCTCCTAATCATTAATCCCCATAATCAAGCTTCATCAATTACCTTAGTAATCTTTAGTTGGGGCATGTGGGATCTGGCTTCCCTGATAGCTCAGTTGGTAAAGAATCTGCCTGCAATGCAGGAGACCCTGGTTCAATTCTTGGGTCAGGAAGATCCCCCGGAGAAGGGATAGACTACTACAGTATTCTGGCCTGGAGAATTCCATGGACTACTGCATAGTCCATGGGATCTCAAAGAGTCATACATGACGGAGCGACTTTCACTTTCACTCACTTATGGGATCTAGTTCCCTGACCCGGGATCAAACCCAGGCCTCCTGCATTAGGAGCAACCCTTAAGTAATCTGTCATAGCAAAAACATCCAGTTCTGAATCATGCATGGCCTTTAGTTATGCCTCCTTCCGTCTTTAATAGTTCTTCCTTTGACTTTCATGACCTTGATACTTTAAAAGACTATAGGTCAGTTGTTTTGTAGAATGTTCAATTTGGACTTGTCTCACATTTCCTTAAAATTGAGTTCAACTTATGCATCCTTGGCAAGGGTACTGCAGATGTAAACCATGCTCTGCTGATCCCCTGACTAGGCTGTCCCTGCTTTGTGGATGCCCTCCAGGTCCTACTCAGGCTTTGACACACAATACCTAGCAACAGCTCTGCATGTTTCCCTCTTCACCCTATCTGCCCTCTGAATCCCACTCCAGACTTTCTCTGTATATGAGCATCCTTTTTACCTTCCTGTGACTCAGACACCCCATGGAAGGACTCTATAAACTTAATATAATCCCAGCCATAATTCCAAATGAAATTTATTTAGAAAAAAAATGTTAAAATTTTACTTAAACAGCAACTTGAGATGAGTCAAGATATGTTTGAAAAAAAAGATTGAAAGGACTTACTTAACCATTTATTGTAACATATTATAAAACAATAAAAATTGAAATAGATTCTGAATCAGGAATAAACATTTATGAAAAAAATAGAGATTAAAGAAAACAGATGGAAGAATATTGTAGTATTTATAGTCAGAATAGAAATAACAATTTAGTTGAAAAATGGTGATAATGAAGAAAAGCATTAATTAACAGTCTGTGTTAGGATTTACACTAAAGTTTAAGTGCAAAAAGTAAAATCATAAAGCAATATTGATTCATAATATTATATTTTGGGGCTGGGATATACCTTGCTAGACATAGTAGAGGAGAAAAGAAAAGAATGAACACTTGGACTATTTACAAATTAAAATATCCTATATAGTAATCAAATAATGGCTCCATTTCTCTCCTGCACTTTCCTTCATATGGAAAATGAGGGCTTGGATAGATGATTCTGAAAATCTCTTCAAGTTCTGAAAAAAAATTCTCAATATTTTATGCATATAATTGTACTTCCATTTTGTTCATGTCTGCCTTGCATCTGTCATATAATATAACCTCCTTGAAGCATATTTTTTAAATCCAAGCCTTTTGATTGGAACGTTTAACGTTCTTCTTTTGTACCTGCAACAAGGAATACAGGCTTTATAGAATTAGTCCAGGAAAGCTGCTAAGCAAATAAAACACAAGAGCCGCAACTATAACCAGTAGCAATGATGACAATCCCATTGGGGTGAAGGATGATCCAATTTGTAAAGTTCTCCATTGAAGTCTCTGCTGAGCTTGTTAATGATTGGACAGAGATTTTTGTAAATGCCAATAAGCCTCTCAAGCTTTGCCACAGGGTCCAAGTACACAGTAGCCTATCTTCAATACTCCAGCAGTTTATAATATACTCTGCTTTAATCTTAACTCCCTCTTGCACAGTCTCAAAGTAGGCAGAGATGAGAGATTAGGGCCTTCTCTGCTCTTTCCCCTGAGCACAGACCTGCACTGTGTGGCCTTCTAGATTGCCAGAAATAAGTAAAAGTTTTTCTTGGTGCTCTGTGGATATCTCTTTCCCATGCTTTTTTTTTTTTTTTTTTTTGGAGTCTTTTGGTCAGCCTCTTGCATATCCCACCTTGTATTCCCATTTAGCTTGTATTCCCATTTCAGACAGCTCTGGTGTTAAATGATTTCCTCTGATCGTTTTTGACAAACACACTGGTGACAGGCTGTCCATGTAGAGCAAGTTCTGAGTCCAGTCAAATAGAGACAAACCTCGAGAATGGGGCTGGAGCAGCCAGACAGATCAAACAGAAACGATTCTCTGGGGAGAGAGCTTTTGGGACAGCTCCAAACTTGTCTGCGGCCTCCAGTGGCTGCTAGGCTGCTGGTTTTCACAGTTACCATGGTTACAGGGCCTTAAGTTTTCAAGGCTACTTTGGAGCTAAGCAGAAGGGTACAGAGCAGGTTACAATGCCACCAAACTCAATGCTCTTACCGAGAGTCAGCTGTTTTTCTCAATTTGATGTTCCTTGGATTGTTGTAAACTTTTGGTTATTTTCCAGAGTTCCGAAAAAGTTTAATTTTGATGATATTTTTGGTCAGTATTCTAACTGCCTTTATGAAGGAGTAGTTTTTTTTTTTTGAGATCCTTATTTTATCATTTCTTAAGAAGCCAGTATGCTTCTGCCATTTATTTTTAATTTGGTATCTTTTATCTTATTGATTTATAGAAGTTTTCCATTTAACTTCTTAATTGATTCTGGATATAAATCTTTATCTTCCCAGGTGGCACTAGTGGTAAAGTGCATTGCCTGCCAATGCAGAAGATGCAAGAGATGTGGGTTCAATCCCTGGGTAAAATCAATAAATCTTTGGTCAAGTATATGCCCTGTGGATATCTTCTCTGAGTTGGTGTCTTGCCTTTTGGATCTGTGGATCTAATCTCGTGCCTTGAGGCTCACCTGAATGAGTTTGTCATGTAGAGGAGGAGTGGACACTTTGGTTCACCTGCCAGGTAGTCAACAGTATCTACTGGCTCAAACAGAAATTGGTGGGAGGTGGAAATTCAAGTCATTGTGCTATATAATATGATTAAAATTACTCACATTACATTCTTGTTTTTATATTTTATTATTCAATTATTATTAAAAACTGAAATAAAATAGAAATAAGTGGAGAAAATAAAAATTTTCCTCTTCCGTCTCTTCTACTCATGACTTAACCTTGGTTGTCAGTATTTGGTGGGTCCTTCCTAACCCTTTCTTATGAATTTACACACAATCACACATCCACACACGTGTTTAGGTGGTAAAAGATTTGTAAATGAGGTCATACTAACTCTGTTTTGTGATGATGGTTTTCTATTATTGTTATTTTTAAAGGCTATATAGCATTCAATAGTAGCAGAAATGCTATGTTTTGCTGGAGATTTAGATTGTTCCCAGTTTTTCCTGCCAAGAAACAATACTGGGATGTCATTTTACGTATATTTCTATTTTTAAATCTAAATACTTCTAAAGAATTGAATCCCCAAAATAGAATGCCTGAACCAAATGATGGAAACTTTCTTTCATTTATATAGAGTAGCAGCTTGATTTCTTGAATGTGCATCAAGATAGGTTCACCTACAGTTAATAGAAATGCGTGTTTACACACATTTCTCAGCAAATAGTGAAAGTAAGTATTTTTCTAATTTTGTCAGTTAGATGGTTAAAATATATTTTAAGATTTTAATCCGTATTTGATTACCTGTAACACTGAGAATCTTTTCATTGGTTCCTTTTTATCTCCACTTCCATGAATTGTTTATTCTTATCTTTTAAATATTAATATTTTTATTTTTTTCTTATTGATTTTTATTTTCTCTTTACATATTCCGAATAGTGACCTTTGTCTTAAAACATATTGTAAATATTTCCTCAACTTTGTTGCTCATATTTTAATTTTACTTATATGGTCTTTTTTATATTCATTTTTAAAAAGGAGATTGCCTGATTTAACTTTGAAAGTGAAAGTGAAAGTCACTCAGTCGTGTCCGACTCTTTGTGACCCCATGAACTGTACAATTGATGGAATTCTCCAGGCCAGAATACTTGAGTGGGTAGCCTATCCCTTCTGCAGGGGATCTTCCCGACCCAGGAATCAAACTGGGGGTCTCCTGCATACTTAACTTTGGGTTTCTCAAATTCTTGTCTTGTTTAGGAAGGTCAACCTCAACTCAATATTATACAAATACTTTTCTGTATTTCCTTCTAATAATTTAATAATTTTGATTATTTTTTCTTATTTTTATAGAGAATGACAATTAACCTTCCAAGATTTTTTTTTGTCCTTAAATGCATCACTTGTAAATTTATAGGCTTCATAATGAATCTAGCTTTATGTTTTTCCAAAAGTGTGGGAAATTATCCAGTAATGGTTTATTAAATTGTCCACTCTTTATCTCATATTTGAAATGCTACCTGTATCAAAATGAAAGTTTCATGTTTCCAGGAGTCTGTCTTGGGACTCCCGTGTTTCACTGATTGCTATATCTATATCCGTGCCACTGTCTCACTGTTTAATTTATTATAGCTTTATGGTATTTTTTTCCATCCCTTTCCTTGTTCCTCTATTTTATAAACGTCTTTGTTGTTCTCGTGCCTTTTCTATTTCATGTGATATTTAGAATAAGCTTCAGATTTCTAACAGAAATTCTTATGGAATTTTGATTGATGTTATATTTAATTAATCAATAAATTTGTGGTAGGTAGATTTGATGTCTTTATAATGTTGGATATTCCCATCCAGGAGATATGTATATGTCTTGATTTATATCTTATAAATTTTTGTCTGTTTATCTATATAATTCTGACATTTCATATTAGGTATCTTATAAATGAGTTGCAAATTATAAATGGCACTGTATTAGTTACTACATTTTCTAAGTGGTAATGGTAGATGCTATCAATTCTGCATGTTGTTTCCAACTTCACTCGTTAATTCTCATATAAGTCCTAATAGTTTTCTGGATCATTACTTGATTTTTTCTTGATTTATTTCAATAATTAGAACTTCCATAAAATGTTGAATAGTAATAGTCACAGTAGCTATCTTTGTCATTTTGCCAATTACAGTGGAAATAGCTTTTAATGTTTCATCATCAGGTTTATTTGAGGGACATAAGAAAGTCCCTTTCTATTCTTTTCCTAACAAGTGTTTTTAATAATCATTATCATGATTGAGCATTGAATTTGGTTTCTCTTTCATTTGTTAACATTGTGAATTACTCTAATAGGTACCCTGATGTTAACCACCTCTCTATTCGTGAGATGAAATCTACTTGGGCATCAACTATTTCTCAAATATCATTAGATCTGATTTCTCAATATTTTATTTATGTACTTGCATCTATATATTCAAATTGTACTATAATTTCCCTTTATTTGGGGGTTCCCTGATAGCTCAGTTGGTAAAGAATCTGCCTGCAATGCAGGAGACCCCAGTTCAATTCCTGGGTTGGGAAGATCCCCTGGAGAAGGGAAAGGCTACCCACTCCAGTATTCTGGCTTGGAGAATTCATGGGGTCACAAAGAGTCAGACACAACTGACTTTCACTTTCCCTTTATCTGAGTGCTATTTTTACTGCAAATTGGGGTCCAGATACTTGTCATTTGAAAGCCAACAAAAAGGCAAGCTGGGTGGAAAGGAAAGTTTGGTGGACAGTTGCCCAAGGAAGGGGGGTAGAGATGAGCTCCTGTCCAAAGGTTGACTTCCTCCCACTGAAGATCAGTGAGCAAGAGCTTTTATAGGTGAAGAGAGGGGGCTACAAGCAGAAACAGCACAGTCAGCTCTTGATAGTCATCTTGAAATTGGTTCTACAGTGGTCTGATCAGTGTAATCTTGTTTTGTGTTTAGTTGCTCAGTCGTGTCTGACTCTGCGACCCCACGGACCATAGCCTGCCAGGCTCCTCTGTCTGTGGGGATTCTCCAGGCAAGAATACTGGAGTGGGTTGCCATGCCCTCCTCCAGGGGATCTTCCCAACTCAAGGATCGAACCCAGGTCTTTCACATGGCAGGCAGATTCTTTACCATCTGAGCCACCAGGAAAACCCAAGAATACTGGAGTGGGTAGCCTATTCCTTCTCCAGGGGATCTTCCTGATCCAGAAATTGAACTGGAGTCTCCTGCATTGCAGGTGGATTCTTTGCCAGCTGAGCTACCCTCTGATCAGTGTCATCTTGATTGTTTTAAGTACAGTTAATCTGCAGTCCCAGGGTAAGTTTGTTCCCTTTCTTTGAAATTAACTCTGGAAATCATGGCAGCTTATGTCATGGCTGCAGTCTGGTCATCACGTAGTTAACTTCTTCCACCTGGTGGGGGTTTTAGTCTCTATAAGACAGTTCAAAGGATGTGGCACAGAATATTATCTGCAGCCCTTGGAGATGGACTCGAGGTCCTTGACTATGCTTAATGACTAAAGTAGTATTTAGTCTTTTGGGACTGTTTTCCTCTGTTTCTGCATTTCCACTGCTTTGATTAAACTTATTCTGTGGCTAAAGTTTTTCCACAGACAAAAGGTAGGCTGAGGACATAGAGGACTATAGAGTTCTGCTTCGTTTTAGACCCCTCTTTTCTTCTGTACTTCTCAGTCTTGAGGAAGGACAGGTACAGAAAAAGAAAGGGAACAAAGTTTTGGATAGAGAGGGTAATCATAAACGTGGCAGAGGAACCCTGTTTTAGTTCCATTTCTGTTCAACTTATTTCCAGCTCTTGGAGGGAATGGGGTGACAATCACTCTAGCAACTTCCTGGTGAAGTGGGGTATATTCCTGCCTAATTTGGGGAATGGATACAGAATTGGAAATAATCTCAAGTTCCAAGCTTAGCATCAGTATTTTGTATTTTGAAAATATTACCTCTCTCTTTTACCAGGTACTTTGTCATAGTACCTGGACATACTATACAGGATCAGTATGAAAATCAGGATTTGCAAAGAGATCAAACCAGTCAATCCTGAAGGTAATCAATCCTGAATATTCATTGGAAGGACTGATGCTGACGCTCCAAAACTTTAACCACCTGATGCCAAAGGTGACTCATTTGAAAAGACCCTGATGCTGGGAAAGATTGAAGGCAACTGGAGAAGGGGGCAGCGGAGGAGGAGATGGCCGGATGGCATCACCGACTCAATGGACATGAAGCTGAGCAAACTCCAGGACACAGGGAAGGACAAAAGAGCCTGGTATACTGAAGTCCATAGGGTTGCAAAGAGTCAGACACAACTTAGCAATTGGACAACAGAGACATTACAATGAAGATAATAATCAAATGCATCTTTGTATTATGCTTTAAACATGTTAGGGTTTTTTAACCTTAATGGTTAAAGCAGATGTACAATGTATGTTGAGGGCTTCCCAGGTGGTTCAGTGGTAAAGAACCCGCCTGTCAATGCACGAGATGCAGGAGATGCAAGTTTGATCCCTGAGTAAGGAAGATCCCCTGGAGCAGGAAATGGCAACCCACTCCAGTACTGTTATCTGGGAAATTCCATGGGCAGCCTGGCAGGCTGTAGTACATGGGGCCACAGAGTCAGACACAACTGAGTGGCTGAGCACACGTGCACAATGCATGTTTTTTAGGCCATAAACAGGATGTTTTTGGTTAACCTAAAGTTCAAATTAAATCATGAATAAGCCAGAATGACTTCCTCATAACACAATATGTGAAAATTTCTTGCATAATTTCCCCCTTTTAATGGCAGATCTTTTCATAGAGAGAACTAATAATCATTGTATTTTCCCAGCATTCTCAGAGTGGTTCAGTTGCCTTTTCTAGATCCATTCATGTCCCTCAGTGCTAGGCTTATTTTTTGCTTATATATTGGCCTAGTCATCCACATTGGGGGAAAATTAAAACTAAGACACAGCAAACAAATACAGAGGTATGCTTAGGTGGAAACATTTTATAGGATACATTTTATCACTTATACCCAACTGTTACACAAGCATTGTACATACACTTTTAGCAGTAAACGTAAAACCAGCAGTGATACACATCAATCCTGAACCCTGGGGTCAAAAATATGACTTGAAGCAAAACAATAGATTTCTATTAGCATTCTTTAAATTTCTTACCCACTTCAGCAGTATGATCTGAAAGTTATCAAATATTTTCTATATAGTTTAACATAACAAATAATTCTAGTTACTTTAATATTTCTTCTGAGATGGAAAATAGAATGGTGGGTGTCACAGGCTAGGGGGAGGGAATGGAAGGTTATTGTTTAATGGGTGAGAGTCTCACTTTGGGCTGACAAAAGTGTTTTGGAGATGGATAGGTTGTGGTGACAGCTGCACAACAATGTAAATGTGCCTAAAGCCACTGAACTGTACATTTGAAAATGGTTAAAATAGTAAATTGTATGTACGTATTATCACAGTAAAAACATTAAATAAAAATTTTAAACCATAAAAATATTTCTTTTGAGACACCTAAGGGCCATTTGGAATAGTCAAAGTTAGCTAGAGAAAGAAACTTACAATCTGTTATCAAAAGCAGCTCTTTATTTCAGGAAAGTTTTGTTCTCAGGAAAGTTTTGTTCTCTTAACAGAGAGAAAGAAAACCAAATTCCAGTTTTCAATCAGCTTACTGTTAATAACATGATTCATTTACCAAATTAAATCCAACCTAATCTTAATCACTCCTGACAGCGTACAAAATTCTTTTCTCAAAGTTCCCTTTTTCCCCAAATGTTTTATTATTTTTTGTATCCATATAATTTGTCCCTTATTTTCCCCAACCTAGAAATAACCAGCTCCAGGACAAAATTATTATCATCATTTTTCCTCAACAAAAATATCTCCATTCTTTATACCTTCTCTCGCCGACAACACATGCCCTACTTCTTTACACACTGGAATGTTTCCCTTATCATTTTTAGTAACTTTAATTACAGATTACAATTTTTAACCCTTAAAAGCCTTCACAAAACCAGGAAATAAGTAACTAAACTGTTATAACAGCATTTACTGATTGGAAAACTTAAGCACATATTCCATAACCTCTAATGGTACAAGATGCGTGTTTAATAAACCCAAACATCTTTTGAAATTCTACTAATTAACCCAAGGCTGAAGTCTCAGGCAAAGTGGGCTGTGTTTGTATTTCAAGGACATGATAAGAGTTAACTTCAAACTTTCTCCTAGGCATATTTTTGTTCTCTCATCCTCAGCATTCTTAAAACAGTATTTTATCAAACTAGCTTCCTCTAACTGCATATGCAAAAAGAACTAGTTTTGAAATTTCAAAAGTTTCATCTTAACCATTTTTTTCCTGCAGTCTAATGAAAACCATTGTCATATAATGTTTAAAAAAACTATCTTTCACTGCTATATTTTAAATAGATAACCAACAAGGACCTACTGTACAGCACAGGGAACTCTGCTCAATGTTATGTGGCAGCCTGGATGGGACAAGACTTTGGGGGAGAATAAATACATGTATATGTATGGCTGAGTCCCTTCATTGTTCACCTGAAACTGTTACAACATTGTTAATCAACTATACCTCAGTACAAAGTAAAAAGTTTTTTAAAATTACCTTTCTTTTTTTTTCAGTCATAATCACATAGCTAAAATTTTTCTAATGAATTGAATCTGAATTTCCCATTTTACAAAAGACAATAAAGATATCAATTACATGTGGACCTAGAGAGTGTCATACAGTGAAGTAAGTCAGAAAGAGAAAAACAAATATTGTATATTAATACATGTATATGGAATCTAGAAAGATGGTACTGATGAACCTATTTGGAGGAAAGGAATGGAGACACAGACATAGAGAAGGGACTTGGGGCCACAGCAGGTGGGACGAGCAGAAATTGCGGCACTGACACATATACATGACCACATATAAATAGATAGCTGGTGGGAAGCCGCTGTAGAACACAAGGAGCTCAGCCTGGCACTCTGTGACAACTGAGAGGTGTTGGATGGGGGGATGGAAGGCAGGCTCAAGAGGGAGGAGATGTATATAGTTATGATTGATTTGTTGTACAGCAGAAACCAACACAACATTATAAAGCAATAATCCTCCAGTTAAAAAAAAGTAATTAGAAAATAATTTTCATATGGAGAGGTGATCAAGAAGTAGGTTACCAAAATTATAGTAAAAAATCCTTACCTTTAGAGAAAATGAATTAATAAAGCATTGTTTTGGGGGGGGAGAGAGAAAAAGTAATGTCATATTTTAATGCATAGAAAAACAGTACACATGATCTTATTAGAGAAGCAGAAATAGACACACGGAGGTAGAGAACGAATATTTGTACACCAAGGGGGGGAAAGCGGGGGTGGGGTGGGAGGAATTGGGAGATTGGAATTGATACATATACACTATTGATACTATGTATAATATAGATAACTAATGAGAACCTACAGCACAAGATACTCAATGCTCTGTGGTGACCTCAGTGGGAAAGAAATCCAAAATGTACAGCTGATTCACTTTGCTGTATGGCAGAAACTTACACAACATTGTAAAGCGACTGTACGCCAATAAAAATTAATTTATAAAAGATAATACCAATCACACAAATGGAATATATACCCACACACCAGAAGACAGAATCATCACAAATCCAACAAGATAATGACCGATACAGAGTCCCAAACAAAGACGCCCCCAACACAAATGGTCCTCAATGTCAGGCACGTCAGAACCAATTGGCAAAATGCCCAAATGGCACTTTGCGCTCAAACGAGAAGTTAGCCTGGGTGCCCACCTGGACTTACCAGGTCTTGGAGCTCTTCAATTCGTCCAGGCGCACGTTTCCGTTCCACCGAGGAAAAGCGTACGTTGACAGCCAGTGCCGGGCAGAGGAGAAACAGGGAGGATTCCCCGAAACAATGGTTTCAGCAGCTGCTAGAATCCCGACGCACCCCCCACCGTCCCGGTCCCCACTAAAATCTTCCTCTCAAGGCCAGGTAGCCTCGAGCAGCAGTTCCTCACAGCCATCCCGGAGCGTCGTCCTGGCGGCTCTACGCGAGGGAAACCCCAGAAGCCAGGTATCGCGAGAGCATAGGAGTCCCACAGAAGGAGCCAAAAACCGAGAGTGGGGCCCAGCTGCTCGCCACTCTAAAGCCAAAGAAGAGGCGAGCTGGTGGAAAGGAAAGTTTGCTTTATCTCAGAGGACAACAGCCTGGGGGCAGGGGACTCCTGACAAAGGCCAACTCCTCCACACTGACAATCAGTGAGCAAGAGCTTTTATGGAGGGGGTAGGGATGGGGCTACATGCAGAAATAGCACAGTCGGCTCTGGCAGTCATGAAATTGGTGCTGCAATAGTCTGGTCAGTGTCATCTTGATTGGATTAGGTAGTTAATCTTCGGTTCCAGAGTCAGTTTGTTCCCATTTCTTTGAGGCCAGGTCTCAGAATTGTGGCAGCTTATGTCATGGCTACAGTCTGGTCATCACGTAGTTAACCTCTTCCACCTGGTGGGGGTTTCAGTATCTACAAGACAGCTCATAGGATATGGCTCAGAATGTTGTAGAAACCCTTGAGGAGGAACTAAAGGTCCTTGCTGCTGCTGCTGCTGCTGCTAAGTCGCTTCAGTCGTGTCCGACTCTGTGCGACCCCACAGACAGCAGCCCACCAGGCTCCCCTGTCCCTGGGATTCTCCAGGCAAGAACACTGGAGTGGGTTGCCATTTCCCTCTCCAAAGCATGAAAGTGAAAAGTGAAAGTGAAGTCGCTCAGTTGCATCTGACTCGCAGCGACCCCATGGACTGCATGGCTCCTCTGTCCATGGGATTGCAGGGAAGAGTCCTGGAGTGGGTTGCCATTGCCTGCTCCAAAAGGTCCCTGACTATGCTTAATAACTATAAACTAATATTAGTCTTGTTGGACTGTTTCTGCATTTTCTCACTGCTCTGATTAAACTTATTCTTCAACTAAAGTTTTTCCACAAAAGGCAGGCTGAGGACATGGGGGAGCAAAAGGATCATAGTGTCCTGCTCCATTCACTATGCCTGTCCAATTTTTACAGCAGAATTATGCTAGGTATACAGAGTAAATGAGAGAACTTTTCTTTTTTAATACTTCACAACGGTTTAAAATAGTAATTATCTGTTACTTACAGGTTTTGCAGAATCACCCATAAAGTAACCTTATTGCCTTTTGGAAAGTGTTGATATTTACCTGCTTTACACAATCTACTATAGTTCATGATCTAAACAAATTTTATCTTTTCGAGACAGTATTTTTTTTAGATTATCATTTATTTCACCTGGATTTTCTAACTTTGAATGTTGCCAAGTAGAAAGGTAGACCAAAAATACAAACGAAACAAAATGCTTCAAATAAATGGATTGCTGAGCATTTCCTTACTTGGACTAAAGATGACATTGCTTCTTTCTCTTTCCCCCTTTCAGTGGGGGAAAAAAAAATTTAGATAATACTTGGAGGAGCTATGATTCAAACCACATTTCTGTATTAAGCAATTTATAGAGCAAAACAATCCAGTTTCAAATGTCTTGCTCAATACTAAACTGTGTTCTAATTGTTTACGAGACAAATCCATATATGCAAATTATGTAGTTTCTCAAATTTTAGATGAAAATTTAACCATTTAATAATGAAATGGTTGAAACATGAAACAATGAAAAGATGTTTGAAAATATGTGCAGATGTTGAGCTTCCTGATAAATGATGACCACTGCTTTAGAGATGTGGTCATGAACCCCAAGAGTACATGGTGGGTGGTCCTGCAGTTGATGTGGCAGGCCCCAGAGCTGCTGCAGGACAACCAGAAAGAACAAGTGTTGATGTCGTGACTGTTCGTACAGTGGTCTCTATAGTGTCTATCCACTCTCAGCTGCAGGGCCGAGACCACTCAAGCCAATCCCATCTGCTCTGCTGTTAATACTGGACTGAAGCAAAGCAAATCATCCCAGGGTATTTGTATGTAACTTTTACAGATTTGCATTGCTGGACCTCTGCCCAGGTTTTGAATTATATTCTTGTGTGTGTACCTCTAGGGTTCTAAATAATTTTTGAACAGCCCCACCAGCAGAGTTCAGCATTGGGCTTTACTAGAGGTGTCTCTTGCTTCTTTGGGAAAGGACAGGACAATTTCCTAGTCCCCGCCTGGCTCAGGCACAGGCTTCAGAGGCAACAACTCCAGATAGATAAGAATAGGGGCATCTGGTTTCAAGCATTATCTAGATAAGAGAGGGGCTTTAATCTAGGTTTTTAGAGGTGGGGTTCTGGGGTTCTAAAACATGTTTCAGTTGCCTCTAAGATAAAGTGTGTTTTCTTGGGAGAAGGTTTATTGCTTACTGGATTCTCCAAGGAGTCCATGAATTAAAAAGTGTTAATGTTATTAGTGAGGGTTGTCCAGAGATACAGACCAATAGCAGATAGATAGATAGATAGATAGAGGAATTGGCTCATGCAATTATTTAGGCTAATAAATTCCACTTGTCTGATGACTGCAAGCTGGCGATCCAAGAAAGCCAGAGGTATAATTCAGTCCAAATCCAAAGGCCCTAGAATCAGGTGAGTCAATGCTATTAATCCTAGTCTGAGAGCAGGAGATGAAATGTCATGTCCCAGCTCAATCAGTGAGGCCGGGGGAAAATATGAGGGAGCAACAAATTTCTCCTTCCTCTGCCTTTTGTTCTCAACAGATTGGATGATCCCTAACCACTTGGGGAGGGCGGTCCACTGTAGTGAGCCCACTGATTCAAACGTTAAGCTCATCCAGAAATACCCTCAAAGACACACCCACAAACAATGACTAACCTGGGCACCCATGGTTCAGTCATATTGACACATAAAATTAACCATCACAGTTAAGAACCTTGGTAGAGGTATCGTAGACATCATTTTCCTTGAGTTCAGGCAAAAGTGCAGAAGCAGTAATCCAAGGCTCGAGAGAACCAGGAGAGTAGACCCAGGTTTGTACTGCAGGCAAGAAACAGGAGAAGGAAATGGCAACCCACTCCAGTATTCTTGCCTGGAAAAATCCCATGGACAGAAGAGCCTGGCAGGCTATAGTTCATAGGGTCGCAAAAAATTGGACATGACTGAGCGACTTCACTTCTTCTTCTCCTGGCAGTGGTTCTCAATCTTGATTGCTCATTAGGGCCACTGGGAACTTAAAGAAGTCCAGAGAGATGGCCTATGAGTTGAATAAGACTGCACTGAATCCAGGTTGGAGGTGTTTGTGTTTCTGTGACTTAAGGATTCTCAAGAGATCCTTGAGCAAATTCACCCAGAGAGGTCAAGTTCCTGCCTTCAGCTCTATAGCCCCACAAGATCAGATCATAGTTTCTCAAGAAAAAAATATTCTTCCCTGGTGGCTCAAGTGGTAAAGAATCTGCCTGCAGTGCAGGAGATCCAAGTTTGATCCCTGGGTTGGTAAGACCCTCTGGAGAAGGAAATGGCAACCCACTCCAGTATTCTTGCCTGAAGAATCCCGTGGACAGAGGAGCCTAGCAGGCTACAGTCCACGGGGTTGCAAAGAGTCAGATGTGACTGAGCGACTAATACTTCCCACTTCCCTAGAAGTAGATAGAGCCAGACAATTTATACTTCTAAAGGAAATTACTTAGGAGAATAATTACTTGTGGTGCATTAAAATTCAATGTTTTTTATCAGAGATATCAAAGTCTTACCTGCTTAGGATCTAAGGGACATTAGAAGTACTCATAATACTCTTGAATGGTATTTAGAAAGACTTAAATCTTTCCTGCTGAATAGTCTCTTTTGGTGTTGAAGCTTAATATAAATGCCCAGGACTTTTACCTATTCCCCAAGAAGAAGTTCACACAGTCTAATAAAAGTTTATAACCTTCTAACCTTCTATTTTCTGGATGGTGAATGGTGAAAAGTCGCTCAGTCGTGTCCAACTCTTTGTGACCCCATGGACTGTAGCCTACCAGGCTCTTCCTCCATGGGATTTTCCAGGCAAGAATACTGGAGCAACTATATGAAACTGGAAAATTTGGGATGAATTTTCTGGATATTCATCCCAAATTTTCCAGTTTCATTTCATCCCATTAATTCCAGTGAAGTGAAATTTGCTCAGTCGTGTCTGACTCTTTGCGACCCCATGAGCTATACAGTCCATGGAATTCTCTAGGCCAGAATACTGTAGTGGGTAGCCATTCCCTTCTCCAGGGGATCGTCCCAGCCCAGGGATTGAATCCAGGTCTCTCATATTGCAGGCGGATTCTTTACCAACTGAACTATCAGGGAAGCCTAATTAATTCCAGTGGCAACCACTTATATCATATTATCTCAACAAATCACTCATCAGTGTATTATTTCAGAGAGAATTCATTCCGAGCAAAAGCATTTATTTCCAAGATTTCCATTCTTTTTGCAGTGTGTGAAAAATGATCATTGTAATTAGGCATAGACACTATTTAATTTTGATTAGTGATCTACAAAGTAAACTGTAGAAACATGAAATATTCAAATCAGGACACAGTCTGAATATAAGGCATGTGAGCAATATACTTTGGTAAAATATTTAAAAGGGGTTTATTGCTTAGCTATTTTTAGCATTTATCTTAATAATTTAAAACCCTATTTTTTAAAAACATTAAATAATGCTTCCTGCAAACTCCCCTTTGGTTTGAAGGTAAGTAGGCTTTAACCTTTTTTTGCAGATGCTAATGAAAGCCTGAAATTAACCACCCCATTCTACACTCTCTGCAGTTTTCTCCTTGCTCCCCAATATATATTTTACATCTCTTGAGTTTTGATCATTCTTGTGTAATGTATCAACTAAATTCTGCATTTTTTAAGAGAAGAAATATCAGACAAGACAAGCCTATGGTGAAAAGTTCATCAAGCAATTGAATTTAATGTAGCAATTTGTCTGCCTCTTAGTTCTGATTGGATAAACACCAGTTTCTGATGACCAGTTTAGGAACTCAATGATGGTGGGTGCACACCTAGGAAGCATGAGGCCCCTACATCCCAGAGTGACTGGCTCTTCATCTCAAAGTTCTGGATGCTTGAGGCACTAGAGAGCAGTTCTTCGTCTAAGCTGTCTTTACCACTGGGAAATAAATAAACAGAAAAGTCTCTGACTTCAGAGCCATCTGTGTAGCCTGGGTTCACATCCCCTTTCTGTCACCTAGAACCCTGTCACCCTCATGAAGGTCACAAACTATGTGAAGTTCAGTTTCCCATTGGCAAAATGTGATTACTAATATCTACCTCTGAGGATTTTATGTGTATTATGTAATATATCTGGCTGGGGGAGAGGGAGGCAGTCAATAAATGGAAATGATCCTCACTGCACATTCCCAGAGTCTATTAGCATCACTGCATTTTCTTTCAGCAGAGAAAAATTTACTAAAATCCATTAAGGAATACTTACTTTTATGTAACTGTATCTTCTAACATTTTCTAGACCAATAACAAATATTTATTGAGTGTCTACATTGTACCAGGGATGAGGTTTGGTACTGAGGACAGAGCAGTGAACAGGGCCCACCCCAGCTTGCTGTTCCTGCATTTTACAGGTAACTAAGTGCATCCATCCACTTTGTCCATCTTTGGTGGTTTCAGCAAGAAGTCTAATAAACCCTCCTTGACTGGAAAAAAAACATACAAAAGCGATTATTCCTCTTAGGAATTTATTGAATGCTAACTGTAATAAGCATTTGCATCTGTTTTAAAATTTTTTATTGAGTTATAATTTAAATACCATACAATTTACTTGCTTTACTTGCATAATTCAGTGATTTTTGGTATATTTAGACAGTTGTGCAACTATCACCACAGTCATAGAGGTTTGTTTTTTTTTTTAATTTGGGCTTTTTTTTTTTTTATTTGGGCTTTTATTTTTTGGCCATGGGACACATGGGATCTTAGTTACCCAACCAGAGGTAGAATTTGCACCCCCTACATTGGAAGGGCAGAATCTTCACTGCTGGACCACCCGGGAAGTCTCAGCATTTGTACTTTAATTCACAATAATCCTATGAGACAAGTTCTATCGTCATTGCCATTTCACAGAGAAGGAAACCAAGGCACAAAGAGATAAGTGAAATGTTAACATCACGGCACGAACATGTGGCTGACCCTGGACCATGGATCCCGGCAGGCCAGCTGCAGAGCCCAGGCTCTTAGCCCCATGCTCCCTGCATCACACAGACGGAGTAGAGCTGGAAGCAGTCTCATCTTCTCCAGGACACACAGCACATGTATACACCTTGAGCCCTGTGCCATGGATGCAGTCTGGACAAATATCCATAGGCTCTGGGAAGAAAGAAGACCCAGAAAAATTCTTTCCATCAGGTGGTTCTAGATCTAAAATTCTCAACGAGGAGGGAAAGGTAGGCAAAGGTTCACCCTTATACCTCCTGGAGAAGGGTTAAATATGCCAAGAGGACTCACCCTGAGATGTGCCAGATTATCCTGAAAACTTGTATTTCCTTCCCAGGGGAAGGGACTTGTATTAACAAAAAGTGGATTGAATGAGTGTTTCTTTACTGGGGACATCGGGAGACAGAAGTAGGGGGGCCTCCCCTTAGTGGGCTTCATACACAAATTGTGGCTCTGCAGTTGATGGGCTGGGGGTTGTTTGAAGCTGTGGACCAAACAAGAAAGGAAGAATTGCATCAGGATTAATAATCATAGATCCATAACCCAGGCTGTAGATGGCTTCACCATGGCCAAACTCCCAATTCCACAAAGCTATCTAAGCTGGTCAGCGGTCCTCTTGGGGCCTGGCCAGAAAGCTCTGTCCAGAGAAGAGTTCCACACAGAGTAGTGAACTTGTTTCTTTTTTTTTAAAGCTTTTATTGAATTTGTTACAATACTGCTTCTGTCTTATGGTTTTTGTTTGTTTGGTTTTTTTTCTTTTTTGGTTGCAAGACATGTGGGATCTTAGCTCCCCAACCAAGGATCAAACCTGGGCCCCCTGCATTGAAAGGTGAAGTCTTAACCACTGGACTGCCAGGAAAGTTCCCTGGATCCATTTCTTAATGGAGTTTGTATGATGCATCCAGAGTGAATCAGCACTACAAGAGGCAAAGCAAAAAGTGGAGAGACACAAAGCCATGGTAGGAGGAACCATGACATGGAGAGACATTAGCTCTTAGCCCAGGAGCAGCAGAAGAGACTGCTGAGACACACTTTACCATGGAACAGTGGATCACCATGCAAGCAGTGATGCCCAAGGTGGGGTCTGCAAGATGATCCATTGTGACATTAGAAGAAAATAGTAGAACTCTTATTTGCACTTATTTATCTCATTGCTTCTTCATTTCTATTTTTGCATACATTAAAAATATATATATTGGGGACATGCTCTATTTTTTTGACCACTGAAGGATCAAAAGTGGTTGGAAGCCACTGCAAAAAGCAGTTGATGAGCTTCTTCTGGGTGAGCCACCAGAATGATTTTATATACGGAAAATGCTCCAATTTGCCATGAGGCCCAGACCTAGGACGGCTGTCTATACCTACCTCTCTCCCTGTACTTCCTTAAAGACCCACTGATAAAGTATCCCAAGGGATCTCTGGAAGAGCCCAACCAAGAGACAGTATCCAGTTTTGGTCTATGGTTTCATGAGGGCGACAGCCATGTATGAGGCTGAGGCTAGGGAGATCAGAGTTTCAACCACAGGAGGAATTCAAACGGTTCCAGGGAGAAGGTGTGAGGTGTCCCTGGACACCATAAGGGAAATGAGAAATTTGGAATTGCAGCTATCTTCCTATTGGCCTTCATTAAAAGTTGCATCTTTTCTATCAATCATTCTCTTTTAGATGTACACCTCTGAAACAGTTAACTTGAGTGTGTTACATTGAACTTTTTGGGTAGCTACACAGTGCAGCTCCCTCAGAACCATTTAACATCAAACATTAAAAAAACAAAAGGAAATTTCAAGGCAAGATCTCTAAAGGTCATCAAGCTTTCATAAATTCTCATCAAATTTTCTACCTACCCTGTAGGTCTAGCAGCTGGAAAACTTTTCCAATAGAGAAAAATACAGAAAAAGCTGTAATAAAGAAATGAGACGAAATCGACTTAAGAAACAGAAATAGAAGCAATTTCCAATGCAGAATATTAGAAGGATTTCAGTGATCTTATCCCATATCACAAGCAAAAATAAAACAATCACAAATATAAAGTAATGTGGTATTTTACATATACTATGTTCTAAATTCCATAATTATTGCTGCTAATGGTTGAATTCATGAGCAGGGTAACATAGATCAATGGTGATTAGCCATCCTTTCCATAGTCTATACTTGTGAAAACTTGGCTGTTACTTCATAAATGACGTTTCTTGCAAAAGGAGAAAGTATTTTCATAAATAATTTCAATAGTCTTTCACCTATGAATACCATCCCTCTTTGTAGATTCCATTTGTCCCATCTAAAAATGTCTTAAAATGTTAACATACTATAAGTTGTTATTACAGTATTTATGATGCCTTTGCTCCAGAAGACCCATTCAACTACCAAAAAGTTCAGTCATGTTGCTGCCAAAATACCTCTAAGCTCTGGTTATGTGTCCATTTCTATCTAGCAAAGCAGATGAACACAAAGAGAAATTAATCATGGTCTCTGGGCTAAAGGAACTTGCACTCTAGCAGGCGGGACAAAACATGCACATAAATAATTATGATACAAGAGTAACTATGTGATAAGGCTATAAAAATAACATACATAAAAAGTGGAAGGTGGAAAAAAGACAACCTCTTTAACAAGTGGTGCTGAGAAAACTGGTCAACCACTTGTAAAAGAATGAAACCAGAACACCTTCTAACACCATACACAAAAATAAACTCAAAATGGATTAAAGATCTAAATGTAAGACCAGAAACTATAAAACTCCTAGAGGAGAACATAGGCAAAACGCTCTCCGACATAAATCACAGCAGGATTCTCTATGACCCACCTCCCAGGATATTGGAAATAAAAGCAAAAATAAACAAATGGGACCTAATTAAACTTAAAGGCTTTTGCACCACAAAGGAAACTATAAGCAAGGTGAAAAGACAGCCCTCAGAATGGGAGAAAATAATAGCAAACGAAGCAACAGACAAAGGATTAATCTCAAAAATATACAAGCAACTCCTGCAGCTCAATTCCAGAAAAATAAATGACCCAATCAAAAAATGGGCCAAAGAACTAAACAGACATTTCTCCAAAGAAGACATACAGATGGCTAACAAACACATGGAAAGATGCTCAACATCACTCATTATCAGAGAAATGCAAATCAAAACCACAACGAGGTACCATTACATGCCAATCAGGATGGCTGCTATCCAAAAGTCTACAAGCAATAAGTGCTGGAGAGGGTGTGGAGAAAAGGGAACCCTCTTACACTGTTGGTGGGAATGCAAACTAGTATAGCCACTATGGAGAACAGTGTGGAGATTCCTTAAAAAACTGGAAATAGAACTGCCATATGACCCAGCAATACCACTCCTTGGCATACACACCGAGGAAACTAGATCTGAAAGAGACACGTGCACCCCAATGTTCATCGCAGCACTGTTTATAATAGCCAGGACATGGAAGCAACCTAGATGCCCATCAGCAGACGAATGGATAAGGAAGCTGTGGTACATATACACCATGGAATATTACTCAGCCATTAAAAAGAATTCATTTGAATCAGTTCTAATGAGATGGATGAAACTGGAGCCCATTATACAGAGTGAAGTAAGCCAGAAAGATAAAGACCAATACAGTATACTAACGCATATATATGGAATTTAAAAGATGGTAACGATAACCCTATATGCAAAACAGAAAAAGAGACACAGATGTACAGAACAGACTTTTGGACTCTGTGGGAGAAGGCGAGGGTGGGATGTTCTGAGAGAACAGCATTGAAACAAGTATACTATCAAGGGTGAAACAGACCACTAGTCCAGGTTGGACGCATGAGACAAGTACTCAGGGCTGGTGCACTGGGAAAACCCAGAGGGATGGGATGGGGAGGGAGGCGGGAGTGGGGATCAGGATGTGGAATACATGTAAATCCATGGCTGATTCATGTCAATGTATGGCAAAAACCACTACCATATTGTAAAGTAATTAGTCTCCAACTAATAAAAATAAATGAGGAAAAAAAAAAGTAGAAGGATGTCAGAAAGATAGCACTCACTTCCAGAGTAGGGGGGAGGGGTAGCATGAGATTTACAGAGAAAGGTGTACTTGATCCAGGCATTAAGGGACAAGGTATGGCTTAAGCTGAACGAGGGGGAAGCAGAGGAGAGGGAGCAGGAGGGGAGTAGAGGTATTCGAGCTTGGCCGGGGGGAGGGCTGGGTAGGGCGTGAGGGTAGAAAGAAGAGGAACCAAAAAAATCACACCTTCTAAAACAAAGAATGGAAAAACTTGGAGTCCAGTTAAAAAGCAAGTTATGGGATAAAGTTAGCTCCAAAGTAACTGGAGACAAGTATAGAAGTAGGTAATAAAGAAGGATAGGTAATAAAGGTTGGTTGGTTGGTTGGTTAAAAGGATATGGTTTAAAGCGTCTTCTCTAAGTCCTGGGTGTTCATTGGAAGGACTGATGCTGAAGCTGAAACTCCAATACTTTGGCCACCTCATGTGAAGAACGGACTCACTGGAAAAGACCCTGATGCTGGGAGGGGTTGGGGGCAGGAGGAGAAGGGGACGACAGAGGATGAGATGGCTGGGTGGCATCACTGACTCGATGGGCATGAGTTTGAGTAAACTCCAGGAGTTGGTGATGGACAGGGAGGCCTGGCGTGCTGTATCAGATTCATGGGGTCACAAAGAGTCAGACATGACTGAGCGACTTAGCTGAACTGAACTTACCTTTATCTGTTTCCTTCTTCCAGCCTTGAGTGTCCTCACTACACTTTAGAAACCCATAGACTACTGGGTTTGTTTATTTGTTTACTTACTAGACTCTTCCCAGATCAGGAGCTCCGAGGGCAGGGCTGGTGTCATTTCCCTCTTTGTAGCCACAAAGTCCAACATGGAGCTTGGCGTGTAGATGTCTATGGGATGAATGAATGCCAGGCTGTTGGAACCATCTCTGTATAGCAATCATATGGTTATGTTCAAGATTTTGTTATTAATGACCAAGTCTAAATGTTCACAAAGGAGGAAAACAGGACAATGGGCTCAGCAAGCCAGCTGGACCGTCAGACTGCCCTGGGTTGGAGTCTACCTCTGCCATTTCCTCAATCTGAGTGACTTTACACACTTTTCTGACAAACATACATTACCTTCATTTGTAAAACAATCATAACACTTACCTCCCAGCATTATGGCGAGGATTAAATAAGCTCATGTGTGTTGGACCCTTAGCACATTGCCTGGGACCTAGTAAGTGCTTAATTTATATAAGTTATCTTGCTATTTAACATTAAATATAGTTTGTCAATGACACTTGTAAAGTTGCTCAATATGTCAGCATGACATTGGTTTTATGTTCAAAGCACAGAGGCTGGATAATAACAGCACTTAATTTTAATTCTAAAATGGTACCACCATGATTCTCTCTCTGGTGGGCATATTTTTTTTTAATTTCTTTTTTATTTTGACATATTACACACACAAAGAAGAATGAAAAAGGACACAAACATACATTGTAATGTATAATTATGTAGTAAATATGCTTGTAACCAATGTCCAAGATTTAAAATGAAATATTGGTTGCTCCTCTGAAGTCCGCAGTGTGACACTTCCTATTCAAAGAGGCGACCACTGCCCTGATTATTCTGGTGGGAGGTCCTGTCCCAACTCTCCTAGCTTCCTTATAGTTTTATTCCCTATGAAATGTGCTTTCTCTTGTTTTTCAATTTTATATCAATTAAAAATAAACTGTATGCATTCTTACGTGCCTTGCTCTTTTGATCAGTATTGTGTTTATAAGATTCTTCCTCCCCGCCAGAAACCCTCTATTTTCTCCTTTTACATTGCTGTAGAATTGCAATGTGCTAATGGGTGAACCACAATTCAGTCATTCACTTAATGTTTATGGCCATTTTACTGTTAATGGACATTTGGTTCATTTACAGTTGAAGATCATTATCAAAATTCTGCTTGGAACACTCTTATACATCTCCTGAGACACAGTTGTGTGCATTTCTCTAGGGGTATATCCAGGAGTATGAGTGCTATATTGCGAAGTATGTGTAGCTCCAATTTTGCCGGAAAGGGTAAACTGTTTTCCAAAGTAATTGTACTAATTTCTACTCCTACCAACAGTGTATGAGAGCTCTCCACATCCCAGCCAACATTTGTTATTATCAGAGTTTTAATTTTGCTCCTCCTGTGTGTGCCCTAGGATCTCGGCTTGTACTTTCCAATTATTAATGAACTTGAGCATCTTGGCATATTCTTATTCTTTGTTTAGATTTCCTTTCTTTGTGAAGTGCTTATTCAAGACTTTTGCTAATTTTTTTCATTGGGTTGTCTGCCTTTTTCTAACTGATTTGTGGATACAAATCTATGTTGATTATATGTTGCAGATGTCATTTCCTTCTGTGGCTTGTAATTTCACACTATTTGTGGTGCCTTTTCATGAATTTGATTAAGCACTTTTAAATGTTTGTTCTCACACTTAAGTTTATAACCCACACGAAGCTGATTTTTGTGTGTGGTGTGAGGAAGGGGTCCAGTTTGATTCTTTTCATGTCTGTGCTGTGCTCAGGCACTCAGCCGTGTCTGACTCTTTGTGACCCCTGCCTGCCAGCTAGGCTCTTCTGTCCATGAGATTCTCCAGGCAAGAATACTGGAGTGGTTGCCATTTCTTCTTCTAGGAGATCTTCCCGACCCAGGGACTGAACCCACATCTCCTGTGTCTCCTGCATTGCAGGCAGATTCTTTACCCGCTGAGCCATCATAGAAGCCTTCTTTTCACATTTAGATACTGTTATACCAGCATTATTTTTTGTTGTTGTTGTTGATCAACTTTGGCTCCTTTTTATTCAGGAAGCATATGCTAATTCATTTTATACATTTTTTTTTTACATTCCAGAAATAAGTGAAAATAGCAGTTTTAAATATGTTACAAAGTTGGCTTTGGGGGCTAAAGAAGCTTTTCGAGAGAGGACCAGCCAACTGACCTTTTCATCAAAGCACCAATGTATCTTCAGTCTTTTACCAAGCTCTACCACAGGTGTGGCCACCTTGGATATGTTGTACATCCAAGCCACGTGAAAGCTGTTAACGGAGAGTTGCTGCGAGTCTCTCTGCAAGGCACCAAGAACAGACAGTTCCAGCTTCCTTTCTTCAGACTGAATCAAAATTTTGGAAACTTTTCAATTGCTCTCTCAAGTAGTGCTCTCTCAGTGTGAAGACTGCTGCTGCTGCTAAGTCGCTTCAGTCGTGTCCGACTCTGTGCGACCCCTTAGACGGCAGCCCACCAGGCTCCGCAGTCCCTGGGATTCTCCAGGCAAGAACACTGGAGTGGGCTGCCATTTCCTTCTCCAATGCATGAAAGTGAAAAGTGAAAGTGAAGTCGCTCAGTCGTGTCCGACTCTTCGTGACCCCATGAACTGCAGCCCACCAGGCTCCTCTGTCCATGGGATTTTCCAGGCAAGAGTACTGGAGTGGGGTGCCATTGCCTTCTCCATATACCAGCATTATTTAACAAGAAGACCATCATTTCCCCAATTGTTCTGGACTACCTCCTTTGTCACAAATCATATCAGTTTATGCCTGAGTCTGTTTGGGGTATCCTTATTCTTTTTCAGGAGTCTCTTTATCTGCAACAATTCCACACAGTCATGCCAGATATTTGGCAGAAGAAATCCTCTTTCCTCATAACTCTTCTTTCAGTGTGCCTTGAGTATTCTTGGGGATTTTTTATTTCTTTAAAAGTTTAATATCAGCTGGCTAAAATGAAAATCAGTCTCTTGGGGTTTTAATTGGGATTTCATTGAATATTGAGACTGATTTGGGAAAAATTTAAATCCTTACTATGTCAACTCTTTCAATCCAAGTAGATGGCATATCACTCCATTTAGTTAGCTCTTCCTTCCTTTCTCCCAATAAAGTTTTGTAATTTTTCTTATAGAGTACTTGTATGTTTTTTGCTAGATTTTTCACTAATGTAAGAGTCTGGGTTCTTTTTACTGTATGTTATCAAATCATTTACAGTATCTTTTATTTACTAGACCTTTTCTGTTTTTCAGATATAATACCAAGCACTTCAAATATATTATGTATTGTAATAAAACAATCTTGTTAGCTCCTCCTACTATTACGCTCATTTTACTTTTGAACATGATGCTCAAAAAGGTTATATATATCACTCAAGGTCTCACAGTTAGTAAGTATCCAAGCCAGAATTTGGAAGGCTTGTCTGATTCCCAAGTCATGCTGTGCTACTACCTCAGTGGGAGATGTGCCCTAAGGGAACTGAATGCATTTCAGATACGCTTTGATGGGTAAGAAAGATCAAGGAGCTGGGATACTTACCACAGAGGATGGAAGAAGTGGAGGGATCCCAAGCACTCAGGAAACTGAAATAAGATGTTGAGATGAGCAATGATGGGAGTCACATAAAGTAAGGAGGTGCTGAAGACAAACATCACTCAAGCTGCCATTTTTCTTCCGGCAAAGAGAAGTCAATCAGTTAGCTTAGGAGCTCCTGGGTATCAGGTTTGCTTCAGTGGCATCAATCCTGGACACACAGAAGCCATATCAGCAGTCTATGTTACCCACTTGCTATTTTTAAACTGAATTTTATTACCCAATTTTCCAGTCTCTTTCAACTGGTACCTTTCATTTGGATTTTCATCTTGGCATATGCACTTCCCCTAATTCTTACAGCTGTTTGCTCAAGCCAATTTTGAGGCTAATTTTGGGAGGACTCATCTATATTGAATACACAGGATATATGAGAACATGCCTCTCATATAGAAGATTTTTATGAACAAAAATTCTTTGATATAGTTCCTAACCATCAATCTGCATTTTTAAAATGTAGTTAACAGTACCACTGGCCAGGAACTCTAAGAAGCAGAATGACAGCACAGATGGTCCAAGAGTCTTAATGTCTAATGCTACACTTTAAAATGACGCTGTTTCATGGTGTTGATCTGCCTGCCTTTTGAATTCTTCAGAAAATGCATGTTGGATTGTAGTTGATTTTGAAGAGCAATAGCTGTATAAGGTGAACCACAGTTAAATGCAGCTTTGGAATAATTGGCCTTCCTCCATTGTTCAGTTCATAATAGCTGCAATAGCTCAGACTGCTAAAATAGATCTAATTATGTAGAAAAATATTAAAGGAACAGCAAGTATTTCCTCAGTTACCATACCTTGCCTAGAAAGTAAGCAAGGATTTTTTTTTTCTTTTAGCTTATGACTGTACATAAATTTAAGGTCGAGTAAAATGCAGAAACCAGAAAAAAAATATAGAAGAAAACCCTCACTTAGCAAAAGTTCAGACAATCCTGAAAATTACAAAAGTAAAATGGGGATAATGGGGATGTGGAAAGATTATAAAAAGTAAGAGGCATGATTTAAGAACTTTGATGCAAATTTAATACTACAAATTTGTTTCTGAAAAAACTATAGTACACATTTGCACATGTGTCTAGTATAAATACACAAAATTTTAAATAAAAGTAAATTGGTAAATGAATAAAGGATTCATATATTTGATGTGTATTTTATCTCATGGTAGATGTATGTTATCTGAGATAAATGCTAATTGTTCAGTCTCTCAGTCGAGTCTGACTCTTTGGGACCTCATGGACTTCCATGTACTTCCAGGCTTGCCTGTACGTCACTATCTCCCAGAGTTTGCTCAAACTCCTGTCATTGAGTCGGTGATGCCATCCAATCATCTCATCCTCTGTCGTCACCTCCTCCTGCCTTCAATCTTTCCCAGTGTCAGGGTCTTTTCTAATGAGTCAGCTCTTCGCATCAGGTGGCCAGAGTATTGGAGCTTCAGCTTCAGCATCAGTCCTTCCAATGAATATTCAGGGTTGATTTCATAATGTCAGAAATTTGAAGATTAATGTGTTTTGTAAATTACTTAATCATTTCAAAGTACATTAAGTTTTTTTTCTTCCATTTTGCCCCAATTTTAGCATCTCCTTTTGTGAACCATTTCTGATTGTTACATTCCTATTTCCCCTATTTGGGGAAATTTTTAAGATTCTTTTGATTGTCCTTCCCATAGTTCATTAACTTTAAGCTAGACCCAACTTATGATATATTTTTAATTTTTTAAAAATAGTTAGGAAATTAGGAAGACACTTTCTTAGAAAATTATGTTGTTTGCAGTTGTTAGGTTCCCAGGCCAGTTCATAAAAACAAAACAAAACCATTTCTTGCAAATTGTTGCTGGAGCTTAACTCCAATAATACTTCAGAGTCTATACACCATTTCTTACAATTATACCATGGGAAATAAATTCCGTTTAAAGTTGAGGTATCAGAAAAGCACTTTATTTCCCTACTGCAGTGGGACTTGGACTTCCTCTTCAACTGTCCCTTCTACCTTCTGAGGCCTGACAATGGGGAGACCCTCTCTAACCCAGGACACTCAGGGGGGCTTCTACAAACTAGTGTAGGGGCTCTGGCCACAGGACTAATGGTGGGGTGCTGGGAAATATGCAAAATGAGGTAGGCCTTGGGCGGAAGTTTAGGGGAATAGGAACAGGTTAGGGATCAAGGCTTTCTTTCAGTATTCTGATTGAGCCCGGGTTTTGCCTTCTACTGTCAGTGTTCTGTTTCTAATCCTGTTCACAAATAGTGGTGCACCAGTCTCTCTTTTCCTTTCCACTTTCTGTTGCCTCTACCCAAGACAGTATTCCTCCCTGACCGAAATATGAACAAGATCAGTCTGCCGGCTTTCTTCCTTTAAGCCTTTGTCCAAGGACATGAGTCTCTTGAGGACTTAAGGGTTTTGACCATTGAAGGTGCTGGGAAACACATGAGTGACAAGGTGATTCCCTCTTTCTGTCCTCTATTTCCCCCTAGAACATGCAAAGGAATATCAGGTTTGCAAATACATGTTAATAATGAGTCTTTTACTTCTATTTATTTATTTATTTTTGGCTGCCTGCACAGCATGCAGGATCCTTCTTGTGCGACCAGAGATCAAACCTGTACCCCCTGAAACATGAGTCTTAACCACTGGACCAGCAGGGAAGTCCCTACATGTTAATGATGAGTCTTGAACATAAAGGCTCAAGTCAGAGTTATCCCATCTCATGGGGTCTGAAAGAAAAGCTTTCTGGGATCTTTTTTTCACTGAAGAAGCTAATAACTGCCCCCTTACAGGAAAGTATGGAGGATGAATTAGGGTTACGTGGGTCAAAGTACTCAGCACAGCGTATAGAACATCTTTAATAAAAGATCACTTCTTTTCCCCTTATGGGCCTTTCGAAGTTTGGTCAGAGGAGGGAAGCAGCTATTTTTGCAAAACCAACAAACACTTAGCAGCTCTAATTTGAAAATTAACATACCAGTATGTATTCTGCAAATCCTGTTAACAGAGGTTGTCAAATAGTGGGTCCACTGAATTAATTACACTTGACATCTTTAACAAATAAGCACAGATGGCAATTTGTAGTCAATGGTAATCTCAGATCAAACTATCTTAGCATCAGATTTGACTTACTATGAATTAATATTCTCAGTTTGGGGTTTTCTTTTGTGTAGAAATATTTGCTCACAAGCTCTCTGAACACAAAGAAACCCAAAAAACTAAAATGTAATTTTTGCAGTTGACAATAGAACAAAAGTAAGCTAAATTTTGCCATAAAGGGTATTGTTTTAGGGATAAAGTTCATAATATGGGGAAAATTATAATATAAATGATCTTGTCAAGTCATATTTTTCATGCCATTACTCTTTGTTTTATGTTGTAGCAGAAAAAAAATGTAGCTAATAGTTTTCAAGGCAGTTCTCATGGGAGTTAGAAATTCTGGTTTGGACATTCTGAGTACATCAGGTTTTCTTCACTGGAAAATGGAAAATCATCTCAAGGGGGTATCATAAAAAAGAACTGGGAATGAGATGAAAGGGAACAAATAAAAATGGGACAAGGTATTCATGCCAGGTCGTCTTGGGTTTGACCAAGGTATTCATGCCAGCTCACCTCTCACTAGCTACATGATGGTGACCAATTTAAGCTTTGCAAACCTTAATTTCTTATCTGTAAAGGAAGAGTAATATATGAATTGTAGGTTATCATGCGGATTAAGTAAAGCAATCCAAATACCTTTAGCTCAGTTTCTGACACGTAGTAGATGCTTAACAATGTTAATCCCCAACACCCTCCCTTTCCAGATAAAGAAATATAGAAACATGTGCAGAGTATCTTAATTAATAGGAAAATATTTATGCAATGTTTACTATGTGCCAGGGTCTGTCTTAAACACTTTAAAAATATTAATTCTCATCACGACCTGTGAAAAGAGCTATTATTCTCTCTCTTCTGCAGATGAAGAAATTGAGGCACAGAGAGTTAACAACTTGTCCAGTGTACCCAGCAAGGAAGTTGTGGGGTCACCTTCAATCCTTGGCCATCAGGTTTGCACTTAAATCCCACACACGCTATCTCCCCCAAAAATGAATGAAACCATTCAGTAGCATTCTTTGTGGTCAGAATTTTCTTATCAAGGGTAAAATATGATATAGAAATATCAAAGGAATGGTCATACACAAAAATATTATTAAAAATAAAATAATACTAGATATGCCCTCCAGATATTTTACCTTAAGGGATCTATGGGGCAAAGGGAGAAAGTGAAGCACAGGGATAAGAAGAAAGAGCATCATGGAGATTGGGAGGCCATTACCAAAGTCATCGCATCTAAAACAGTGCTTTCCCACCATCTAAGCGGGTAGAAACTTGTGGTTATGACAGAGCTCGTCCCTGACTCGTAGGAAACACCACCACTGCCACTGGGCCCCAACCATCACTGCTACCCTTGCTTGAGCCATGACGATTTCTTTAAAACAAAACCTCTGTCCCAGGACAGCTCTGTTTCTCTAGGTTCCTGGTTTGAGTTCATCTCCCTTAGCATTCTTTACCACTGAGCCACCTGGGAAGCCCCATCTATGTATGGATCTGTTTATCTATGTTCTTTGGTAATTCCAAGTTCCAGTAACCTTAACTTTGGCAGATTTCTATATCATATTTTACCCTTGATAAGGAAATTCTGACCACAAAGAATGCTACTGAATGGTCTCTCCCTCTAGTCTCTCCCTTCGACACAGGCTGGATGCCCTTGAGCTGGCAGATTAATTTGGCCACAGAGAAATCACAGTAGAAGCATCTCAAGCTTGGGTCGCCCTTGACAATCCCCACTGATAGAACTATTTAATGGGTACATCAGGGCTTCCCTGGTGGCTCAGTGGTAAAGAATCTGCCTGCCAATGCAGGGGACACAGGTGTGATCTCTGATCCGGGAAGATCTCACATGCCTCAGAGCAACAAAGACCATTATCACACACAACTATTAAGCCTGCGCCCTACAGCCCATGCTCCACAACAAGAGAAACCACCACAGTGAGAAGCCTGTGCACTGCAACTAGAGAGTAGCCCCAGCAGCAACAAAGACCCAGCACAGCCAAAAATAAATAAAATTACAACGGGTATCTCAGAAGACTGTTCACTGGAGGGCACAGACATGATACCACAGTCCTAGACTATCTCTGGTCTGGAGATTTGCCTGAATGCTAAAAAATTCTTAGTAAAATATTTCCACTGGAAAGAAAGCTAGTATTATTCCTGAACAATACCAGGAATTGTAGGAAGGGGCTTATGAAGAAACATCTTTTTTTTTTTCTAGTTAATTGTTGTGTGTGTGTGTGTGTGTGTGTGTGTGTGTGTGTTTGATTTGTTTTATTTTAGGTGGTGAATGGCTGCACAGACATTATAAGCATATCTTTGAAACAAGGCTGACCAAATTTCAGGCCTGCACATTTTTGTGGGCTTAGTGATGAAAGAGTACTGCTATTTTAAGAAGTGATTAAGAGCAGCTTTTTTTAGACTCAAAATTTAATCGAGATTTTTCTTTCTTTTGTCAATTGTTCTCTGACAAGCGAGTTCATTTCCAAGTACATTGGGCTGAATGAGATTCCAAGAGGCCCAGGAATATCCTTCCCGACTCCCTCTCAACAAGGGGGACAGTGTCCTCTTCCAGATTAAAAAGTCCCTTCAGAGGGAGCGCATCACAAGCCTTCTGGTAAGACTAAAAGCTGGGCAGGGTCCTGGGAGGAAGCTGGCGAGGGGCCATGGACCAAGAATTCAAGATTATGAAATCCTGATCCATTTCCCTCCTCTAAGACAGCTGAAAGACAGACAACCGCTTTGAAAACTCAAGATGTTGATCTACTGACATACAGTTGAGCTTTCCTCAACTCTGCCCTGTCACCTTTTCCTTTTGGAAGCCTGTTATCTAAACAAAAGTGCTAATAAAAACTGACACCCACAGCTTGCTTCCAGCTTGGCTTAGCCAGCGTTAAAGGACCACGATCTAACTGGAATAGTCCCTACGAATGACATAATCACAGGGGGTGGGGAAAGCATATAGGGCATGAAATGCAATATCACATTCAAAACAAATATAAGGCAATAGATTGTGACACATAAATTCCTCTCTTGTTCTATAGGTCTAAAGAAATCGGCCTGTGGAAACTGATGGACTATAATGTAACTGAGCAGGACCCTGAGGGGCCTTCCCCCACATCCTCTGCTTTAGCTCCTCTCTGAAGTACCTGGAAAATAGTATCCAATGCAAAATTTCCTGAGTTGTTTTGCAGATGCAAAACCCCCATCTCCCTCTAAATTGAAGATCTTAGTTACTTGACCACCCTAAGCACATAGCCCCAGGCCTCCTGTAGTCCAAGGACTGATAAAGGTAATAACCATGTGACACCACTTCGTTCAGTCACCATCAGAGAACAGCACACAGGCTGATCCCAGATGCTGTGACCCTCCTCCCTCACCCAGCTGTCTTTAAAAGTGCTGCCCAAACTCTTCCTGGGAGCTCCAGGCTTTTTAGGTCATGAGCCACCCTATTTCCTTGCATGGCCAAGCAGTAAACCTTTTGCTGCTCCCACCTCTTGACATTTCAGTTTGTTTGGCTTCCCTGTGCATTGGGCATTCGGACTTGCATTAACAACAGAATACTCAAAAGTAGTATTTTCCCATTAAGGAAAAAAATGTATGTATGTGATTTACTTGGAGAAAGGACTGGCAAACCACTTCAGTATTCTTGCCTTGAGAACACCATGAACAGCATGAAAAGGCAAAAAGATATGACACTGAGAGCCGGAGAAGACTCTTGAGAGTCCCTTGGACAGCAAGGAGATCAAACCAGTCAATCCTAAAGGAAATCAACTCTGAATACTTATTGGAAGGACTGGTGCTGAAGCTGAAGCTTTAGTACTTTGGGCACCTGATGTGAAGAGCCAACTCACTGGAAAAGAGCCCAATGCTGGGAAAGATTAATGGCAAGAGAAGAAGGGAGCAACAGAGGATGAGATGGTTGGATCGCATCATTGACTCAATGGACATGAGTATGAGCAAACTCTGGGAGATGGTGAAGGACAGGGAAGCCTGATGTGCTGCAATTCATGGGGTCACAAAGAGTCAGACATGACTGACTGAACAACAAAAATGTGATTTACTTTGGGAAAAAATTCTGCTACATCAAAATTCTTATAAATATAAATAAGAGGGTAAGTAACTTCCTTGTGGTTTAGTGGTAAAGAGTCCACCTGCCAATGCAGGAGACACAGATTCAATCCCTGGGTCAGGAGGATCCCCTGGAGAAGGAAATGGCAACCCACTGCAGTAGTCTTACCTGAGAAATCCCATGGATGGAGAAGCCTGGAGGGCTACAGTCCATGGGGACACAGAGTTGGACACGACTTAGTGACTAAACAACAATAACAATTCAGTTTTCACAAGTCTCTATTCCCCTCTTTTGCATTTGGTTGAGGGAGGGGAGTGAACACAGGATCTTTTCTCCACCTACAGAGAGTGTCACCAAGGGGGAGGCATGGGTCTGGCCAAACTATATACCAGGCTGTTAGATGGGTGCATATCAGTACAGACTTCTTCCACACTGCCCCCGAATTTCTTTCATAGGCTTGAACCTCATTAATCCTGACTGCAGAGAATGGCATTCTCAAAATTTCTCTAGTAGAAGAATCCACATCTGAAAGCTGAAGCTTGTCTTTCTTTCCATTTTCACTGTCTGCATTTCCCAAATAGTGGTTTTTGTGAGATGTTAAAAGGTATTACCCAATAAAATCTTCAAGGGTCAAGTACATTTGAGAAAGAATGGCCTTGAGGAAAACCCAGATCTCCTGCTGCAGAGGGCTATAGATTCCACTACATGCTAATATGCATCGCCTATCTCCAAGTAAGAAACAAAGTATGCACTGTCTTCCAAATTTATTGAACAATTTAACTTTCTTTGTTTTTTTTTTTTTTCAGGGACCCACTTGTGTCCCAGAGAATTTACTTGGGGAAATTTTATAATCATTTTGGGGAAATCTTATTAAAAAAAATCTTATAGTTGTTTCCCAAGTTTCTCATTTTGTATCCATATTTTTAAATGTGTTGTTCCTACATGTCATATGTGTATTTATTGGACAGCATGTTAGTAAATATTAAAGAAATCAAATTAACATACTGTGTATTCTGACTCAACTCACTCAGCATTTAGAAAATGTCTAACATCGTATGCTCAACTCTTTTAGAGTTTTGGGGAAATTTCAATACAAGATTTCAAATAGATGAAAGGCAGTATTAGCATAGTTTTCTAAGGCCTCAAATCAAAGACTCCCACTCAGACAGCAAATTAGTTAATTCTTACTAATGTTCCATCACCGTGATAGAAGGAAATACCCATGTGCTTGCCCGTCCAGAGCCACAGCGCATTGATTTGATGAAGCACTTTCTGATCTGCAGCCTCTGATAATACCTATCAGCCGCCAGCAGCCAACTTTGATACCCCGCTGAAGGGCGAGTTAAGCAGCTTTAACTTGAAAAGGATCAGAAACAATTACAAAATCGAATGAGGTGCTCCTGACATGGCAGGAAGAGGTTGAAAAAGCAAAATATCAGGATTGTGCATTCATCAATCCACAAAGCCAGCAAGACTCTCCCTGAATACATGCAAACAAAACAAAACAAAACAAAAAACCCACCAGAAAACCCACAAGAAAAACAGAACCATAGCAAATAAGAAAACAGCTAGTGTGCAGAAATCACTTAGATAATTTTTGTGCTATAGTTGTGCAATCCTTTTTTTTTTAAGATTTTTTTTTCAATTGGACCATTTTTAAAGTCTTCATTGAATTTTTTACAATATTGCCTCTATTTTATATTTTGACTTTTGGTCCCAAGACATGTGGAATCTTAGATCCCTAACCAGGGATCAAATTTGCACCCTTCACACTGGAAGGCAAAAATCTTAATCACTGGATCACCAGGGAAGTCTCAGTCCTTCAAATGAGCTATAGCACCGTGGCAGCCTGGATAGGAGGGAGGTCTGGGGGAGAATGACATGATACGACATGCGTGCTCTGTCATGTCTGACTCTTTGCGACCCTATGGACTGTAGCCTGCTAGGCTCCTCTGTCCATGGGATTTTCCAGGCAAGAACACTGGAGTGGGTTGTCATTTCCTCCTCCAGGGAATCTTCCGGACCCAGGGATGGTATCAGCATCTCCTGCATTGCAGGCAGATTCTTTACGTCTGAGCCATCCAGGAAGCCCCTGGGGGAGATGAAAACATGTATATGTATGGCTGAGTCCCTTTGCTGCTCACCTGAAACTACCTCAACATTGTTAATTGGCTATACCCCAATGCCAAATAAAAAGTTTAAAAAAATGAGCCATAGCACCAACATTAAGTAGGCTTGTTACAAAACTTACATAGTGCTTAACACTTATTAGGCACTCAAAAAAGTATTATTATTATTGGAACATAAAAAGGTGAGTGAGAGAAATACTGTCAAAATTCTAGTCATCTGCTAGAACTGTCAACCATCTCAAGACTCCCTCAGGATATTATTAAACAGCCAACACTAGGAAGCAGTCAATAAAAATACAGATATCATTCAAAGTAGAGGAACAAAGGAGGTAAATTACAGATTTTACTAGAATCATTGAGATTATTTTTTCCCCGAGGGACTCACAGTTTTGGCTGTCACTTGCAATATCTTCATGAGGGCTGACAATTGTTAAGTTTCCCAAGAAGCTGGTGATATGATTCAGAAACATCCACCAAATTGTGAAACAAAGCAAATTTGTGAATTTTCATCCATGAATTTCACATTTTTCTAATGCAAACTGCCTGTGAAGGGATCAGAATGAAAACCTCAACCCAAAGTAAAAGGTAAGGAATCTTGGTTTCAGAAACCCCAAGAGTGATGACATAGAAATACATTCAAAGGCGCTCTGCCTGATTCCCTTGCCTTCTGTTTTCTCTATACCCCTACTCTTACTTGACCATCTGCACAAATAAGCCATTAGACCTGCCCCCACACAGAGAATGTTTGACTGCTATGGAAAAAACCCTAGTCTCTCTGGCCATGAAGTTTCTTATGCCTGCTTCACCCTTAAGACATATGGAATATTGAGCTGGAAGAGAAAAAGATTATTTGCTTCACACTAAATTCCCATTTTCATGCCCAGGGTTTCTCTTTCTATACAAAAGCTCAAGGTTTTGCTAGAACTGGGTGGGGATCATTTTCCTTCAGTGGCACATTTATACTAATCCATGGCCATCCATGTATTTCAGCATCTATTTGCTGGACAGCACATTTTTCTGACTGCAAAATATTCTGTCCCCTGCAGACACCAGTTGTCTCCAAACAGGAAGACTTGACCTTCATTTCAGCAGAGACTGGAAAGGAATGTCATCTCCTTGTGATATGTTAAACAATGTGACCTCTTGTTCTGCATCAGCCTCTGGCTCCGGCCCACCCTGCAACCCTCTAAACTGGTCACTCTTGAAGTTCTTGCCTTAGATCTTTTATTTTGCTTGCTAAGTACTAGAGGTGGATAATGATGCTGGAATGTTGTCAAAGTCCTTATGGAAAGAATAGATCGATTTTTGACAGTCCTGAGGGGGCTCGGGCCTAGGCCATAGGTCCCAAGTGATGAAGAATATCTTCTGCAAACCTAGCACACCAAAACAGGAAGACCATGCCTCCCTGGAGAGCAGCCACTCTGCTTTAGTCACAAACAAGCCTGATAATAGAAGAATCTAACTGAAGTTGACACATTCTCATTAGAGCAGCTGAAACAAAAGCACATATGGATCTTTCTGAATCACTGAACACACACTGTTTGATAAATTATATTCTCATTTTCAGAGCCTCCGTCTCAGAACATCTAGCAGGTAAGAGCCGGCCTTAGCTCTGGGTTGGTACTTTTCAGCACACTGAATGGATTCAGTGTAGGAGGGGTAAGGAAAAAGGAAAAGGTAACTGTCAGCTGCTGGCAAGTTTGTCTTCAACAAGGCTTGGCTAAGTGAACCCCAGCATCAAGCCTCAAGACACCAGTGCCTTTCCAGAACTGCTGCTCTCCATGAAAGAACAGGAATTAAAACTAGTGTTAAAAGGGCTGGAAAGGGTGACATTAATCTTTTTCTTGGAACTATGCTCTTTAACTCTGTTCTCTGAGCTGTTGGTGATTACATCATTCTCCTTTGGGCTTTGACTTGGGCAAGAAAAGTGTCCTGAGCGGAAGCAGGTGAGACAGAGCAGGCTGGGCTTTAGCAAGGCCACCCACACAGGACAGTGTTTCTGTGCTGCGTGACAGGAGCTCACGTTAACCTCTACACATCCAGGTTCAAATCTCAGAAAGAGCCTCTCTCCGTGAGGATCTTATCACCAGTGATAGAAACTCACTCTGGATGACTGCAGCAGAAAAAGAACTGGAAGCATACTGAATAGTTTCCAAAACTGGTCGGCAAGACAAGGGAACAAGGACCAGAGATATGGGTGGGTTCCTTTACTGCTGCTGCCCTTTATCCCCAGGTCTGGACACTGGCTCTTCTGCCCTTGGGAACTGGAGCTGTCCTCCTTCCATGTCACTAGCTCCTCATTCAAAGTTTCAATGAGAGCCTGTGATTGGTTAAGCTGAGGCTTGTTCTCACACTTTGCTGGTGAGGTGGGGTGGGGACAGATCAGTTCAGTTCAGTTCAATCACTCAGTCATGTCCGACTCTTTGCGACCCCATGGACTGCTGCAGGCCAGGCTTCCCTGTCCATCACCAACTCTCGGAGCTTACTCAAACTCATGTCCATCAAGTTGGTGATGCCATCCAATCATCTCATCCACTGTTGTCCCCTTCTCCTCCTGCCTTTGATCTTTCCCAGCATCAGGGTCTTTTCTAATGAGTTAGCTCTTCGCATCAGGTGACCAAAGTATTGGAGTTTTAGCTCCAGCATCAGTCCTTCCAATGAATATTCAGGATTGATTTCCTTTAGGATTGACTGGTTTGATCTCCTTGCTGTCCAAGGAACTCTCAAGAGTCTTCTTCAACACCACAGTTCAAAAGCAACTAGGTGGGGACAAATACCTAGCCTTTTTCAGCTTTGTTGGTGGGAAGTAAATGAGTTTTGATGCTTAAAACTCATTTACTCAATGATGCTCAACAGACTCTCCCCACCCCTGACCCACCAGCTAGCCAGTGCATGCTCAGTTGATTCCAGCTCTTTGTGACCCCACGGACTGTAGTCCTGCCAGACTCCTCTGTCCATGGAATTCTCTGGGCAAGAATACTGGAATGGGTTGCCACTGCCTACTCCAGGGGATCTTCCTGACCCAGGGATTGAACCCGTGTGTCTTATGTCTCCTGCATTAGCAGGTGGATTCTTCACCAACTGCACCACCTGAGAGAGGGGGTTATCTGGACAAATGTTCATTCATTTGAGAACCTCTAAACAATTCTGATAAAATGCAACATAACCAATTTCCATAGGAAATGGACCACCACCCTCCCTGTACCAACTTCAGTCCCTTCAAATTCTGTCTTGCCCTTATTAAGCAAACACAATTTGAAAAAAGCCATTGGTAATTCTGATATAAGATCTAACCCTAGTCCTCCAAATTCCTGGGGAAAAACTGCCCTAAAACATGATTCAGATTCCTCTGGCCTACTGAAGTTTTACATTGCCTTTTTTCTAAACTGAAGGTTAGTTTAAAATAAAAATGTCTGAACTGCTTAAAAAGAAGAAAGAGAAAAAGGTAAAAGCTATTTGTGATTTCTGAAGAGCAATAATGAAAGCAACCTCAAATCCCCAATTTTTCTTCCACCTGAAAAAAAATTCCTAAGAAAAAAGAAATTTAATTTCTCAGAACAGCTTTTAATTTTGTTTTTCTTCTCATTGGCATACTTTTGACAGCCCTACAGGAAAAGATGACAAAGGTAAAAAAAAAGTTTTTTAGAATCATGACACAGAAATTTTTACTGGTTTTTAAATAGTAGGATGAATACTATTCAGGGTATAGAATCTGCAGAGAGACATAGTCTTAGAGGGGGGAAAAAAAAACACAGAAAATATCTCTTTGGTCTTTTTTTAAATATATGCCATTGCCAAATTCCCTTGAGAAATGGATTCCCTGCTGGTCTTGCTTCCAGACAGGCAATAAACTACATGACCCCTGAAATTCCTTTTAGTGAGCTTTAGACACGAGTTGTTAACTAACCCAACACATGGCCAAGCTCCCCCGTGGAAGCAAATAGAAAACTGGGCAAACTGCTAAGGATTCATCCTCAACACTTCACCTTCAGTGGCTGCAAAAAGAAAGCTCATTTGAATTCATTGCTTTCGCTTACTCATGGAGATCTTTTCAAAATGAATTACTTTATAACTCCAGAATAAACGTTGAATTTTTGCTTTGTCAGTAGTGATTTGGTTTTTTGGAGAGAAAACACCTTCATGGATCACAGGTATAATTAAACCTTGGTTTTATAATGGAAGGAGTTATGTAGGTAGGATGATCTTTGCAGTAGTCAAGCAAGGAAGTTTCATAGGAATCACATATTTTATTAATATAAAATGGTTTTATAATTATAAAATTGCATATTTTATGGTTATATTGGTTACTGGTTACTGGTTATATTAATGAAGACTAAGCAATCCAGTAAGTCTATATGTATTTCTCTAATGCAGGTGAAACAGTGGGTTCTTTCCAACATTATCCCTTTTGGGGAGTTATTTTGTAAGCGTGATTCTCAATCTACTTTATTATAGCACCCAGAGGATGACTGAACTGAGGATGACTACATCTATGGCTCAAGTCCACCTGGTCCAGATGCTGCCCCTTAAAATAACAGAGGAGAGTCTTCAAATTTGAAAATGTATTAAAAACAAGTAAGCTTTGGTTGAGAATAATTCAACTTAATGATTTGAATCACTAATATAGGGTTAGTAAAGTAATGCTCAAAATTCTCTAAGCCAGGCTTCAACAGTATGTAAATCGTGAACTTCCAGATGTTCAAGCTGGATTTAGAAAAGCCAGAGGAACCAGAGATCAACTTACCAACATAGGCTGGATCATCAAGAAAGCAAGAGAGTTCTAGAAAAACATCTATTTCTGCTTTATTGACTATGCCAAAGCCTTTGACTGTGTGGATCACAACAAACTGTGGAAAATTCTGAAAGAGATGGGAATACCAGACCACTTGACCTGCCTCCTGAGAAATCTGTATGCAAGTCAGGAACTGGACAGTTAGAACTGGACATGGAACAACAGACTGGTTCCAAATTGGGAAAGGAGTACATCAAGGCTGTATACTGTCACTCTGCTTATTTAACTTATATGCAGAGTATATCATGAGAAATGCTGGGCTGGATGAATCACAAGCTGGAATCAAGATTGCCGGGAGAAATATCAATAACCTCAGATATGCAGATGACACCACCCTTATGGCAGAAAGCGAACAAGAACTAAAGAGCCTCTTGATCAAAGTGAAAGAAGAGAGTGAAAAAGTTGGCTTAAAACTCAACATTCGGAAAACTAAGATCATGGCATCTGGTCCCATCACTTCATGGCAAATAGATGGGGAAACAGTGGAAACAGTGACAGACTTAATTTTTTTAGGCTCCAAAATCACTGCAGATAGTGACTGCAGCCATGAAATAAAAAGACACTTGTTCTTTGAAAGAAAAGTTATGACCAACTTAGACAGCATATTAAAAAGCAGAGACATTATCTGGCCAACAAAGGTCCATCTAGTCAAAGCTATGGTTTTTCCAGGAGTCATGCATGGATGTGAGAGTTGGACTATGAAGAAAGTTGAGTGCTGAAGAACTGATGCTTTTGAACTGTGGTGTTGAAGAAGACTCTTGAGAGTCCCTTGGACAGCAAGGAGATCCAACCAGTCCATCCTAAAGGAAATCAGCCCTGAATATTCATTGGAAGGACTGATGCTTAAGCTGAAGCTCCAACACTTTGGCCATCTGATGCGAAGAGCTGACTCACTGGAAAAGACCCTGATGCTGGGAAAGATTGAAGGTGGGAGGAGAAGGGGATGACAGAGGATGAGATGGTTGGATGGCATCACTGACTCAATGGACATGAGTTTGAGTAAACTCCAGGAGCTGGTGATAGACAGGAAGGCTTGGTGTGCTGCAGTCCATGGGGTCACAAAGAGTTGGACACGACTGAGTGACTGAACTGAACAGAACTAAGGATGACTTCATCTATGGGGCCAGTCCACCTGGTCCAGACACTGTCTCTTAAAATAACAGAAGAGAGTCTTCAAATTTGAAACTGTATTAAAAACAAACAAGCTTTGGTTGAGAATAATTCAACTTAATGATTTTAATCACTAATAGAGGCAGCAAGTTACAAATAATCCAAGTCCAAGGCCAGCCTGGGTATGGGATTATCTACCCATCAATTCTCTCTTGGTGAAGACTTTGGCCGAGAGCAGTACAGCCAGAGTCAACATTTCACTGCCCCTCTTTTATTTTCTATTCCTGCCTCTCCATCCTCAATTCTCATTCTTTAATCATGTGCTTCTCACTGGGGAGCACTGACTTGGTCGTTTTCTGGCCTTGTCATTAATGTGTCATTGCAGAGTTCTAGCTCATTATCTTCAATTGCCCAAAGTTTAGCCCTGAGAATACAGTCTTTTGTCTTGAGAGTTCTTGCTGTTGCTAATGAATACTGCACAAATCTCCACAATGCAGAAACTGCAGAAGGTGTGGGTTTTCTCAGACCTTTCCAGCAAAAAAGCAATGCAATGTCACATTTAAGAGACCTCAGTTTCGGAAGAATTTTGACAGTTACTCTCGGTGTGATTTTGCACAAGTTATATAATCTCTCGGAGCCTCAGGAATGTGAAGTCTGTTCCCATGATTGGCATCTGGTAAAGCACTCACAGAATGATAGTTGTTCCTGTTATCTTCAGAATTTCCCCACATGCAGAGGTGGGAACAGGTTCATGGAAATGTAAGAATTTAGTTGAAAAATTGAAAAATAAATATTGTCCAGTTGAATTCTTGCCTAAGGAATCTTTCTTACTACCCCAGTCCATTTTCTGAATCCACTCTAAATATCTTCTGTACCCACTCTTCCCATGCAAAGGAATTATTTGCTCCCAAGACTGGGATTCTGTAGGATATATAAGAATATATGTTATTTACTATTTCTGTATCACATGAACAGTGGGAATTTTAAAATTCAAATTTTTATTCAATGGCATTCACTACTTGAAAGGTTCTAGATAGTTCTGTGTTGCAAAGGTCACTGTCAAACCGCAGTAGTTACTCCAAGTAGCCTACCTGAAACCACTGGAACTTACTGAAGGACCAGCAGCCCCATCATATAGATGATGCCATAGTTGCCACTGTACAAGTTAAAATACATCCTGGACCTTACTTTCTAAAAGATCTATTTCTAAAACACTGATGGCCAAGATATGGAAGTAGCCTAAATGTCCATGGACAGATGAATGGATAAAGACAATGTGGTGCATATATATAAAAAGAATGAAATAATGTCATTTGCAGCAATGTGGATAGACCTAAAGATTATCATACTAAATAAAGTAAGTCAGACAAAGACAAATATATAATATCTCTTATATGTGGAACCTAAAATATGATAGAAATGAACTTACATACAAAACAGAAACAGATGCACAGGCTTAGAAAACAAACTTATGGTTACCAAAGGGGAAAGCTGGGGGCAGGGATAAATGAGGAGGTTGGGGTTAACATATACATCACATTATATGTAAAATAGATAATCAACAAGGACCTACTATATAGCACAGGGGACTCTACTCAATACTCTGTAATAACCTCTATGGGGAAAAAAAAAATCTGAAAAAGAAGTCACTTTGCTGTATACTTGAAACATAACATTGTCAATCAACTATATTCTAATATAAAATAAAAATTTTAAAAAAATAACACTAGCTGCAGAAACACTAGGAGGGACGGAGAGGCCTCACTCTCTCCTGGTTGGGTTTTGTCTGTATCAGTAGCCAGCAGCCCTGTTTGTAAACAGGAAATGAAGCTGTACGGTTTCTCCAGAGCTGACTACTGAACCGTCCTGAGTGAACTTTCCTCTTTTAAAAAAAACACCACAGACGAATCTGTTTGGTTAAAAAAAAGAAAAAAGATGGCGGCAGAGTTGGGGAGAGCAGAGTGGATGGGAGGGTAAAGATAAGTGCCAGCCAATAATAAAGACGGTTGTATAAGCATTTTGGGGGAAAGGGAGGGTAAAGAACGCTGGCTGTTAAAGTGCCTTTTTTGAAGCATAAAACTGGTGTCAAAACAAGGGATAAGGAGTGGCATAGGAACCAGGGACTCGATTGAAGAGAGGCTGGGTCATGAAGTCTCAAGTACCTGACTTATTGACACTAAATCCATCGTCAGTGAACAAGGTGTTCATTTGGAGGAAGGTCGATGGCAAATTTTATAATGGAGATATTAACCAGATACCACTTGCCCACCCCGCCCCGCCTCAGAGAGACTAAAATAACTGGGATGACCAGCACCTTGTGACATGATGCCTTTCGGAGTACCATGCACCCCTTGCCCCTGAGAAGGAATTGCGTCTAAAAGTTCAGCCTGTCTCACTGTGTAACGTATCTGCCTCTTTTCCCCTGCCATTCTGCCTAATTCATAGCACATTCTTCTATTGGACACTGTGCCTTCTAATATTATTTTTCTATAACCTGTTCATTTTCTCTTTATCATGATAGGGTAACACATTTCCCAGTTACTCACAAGTTGTTGTTCTGTCCCTAAGTCTTGTCCAATTCTTTGAGACCCAGTGAACCACAGCATGCCAGGCTCCTCTGTCCTCCACTATTTCCCAGAGTTTGCTCAAACTCATGTCCGCTGAGTCGGTCATGCTGTCTGACCATCTCATTCTCTGCTGCCCTCTTCTCTTTTTGCCTTCAATCTTTCCCAGTATCTAGTTCTTTTCCAAGAGTTGTCTCCTTGCACAGAAAAAGTTTCTTTGCAGCAAACATTACACTTATTTTTATAAATATTTCTTTTAACTAACCATTTTGGTATGTTCAAAATGTACTTCATTTTTTATTAAAAATTCTATTTATACTTAAAAAAAATTCACCCTGAATCTGATCAATTTTCTGAACATAAATTTCAGTTGCCTTTTTATATAGTTCATGACGTACTCATGGCAAGTGTACTAGGGTGGTTTGCCATTCCCTCCTCCAGTGGATCATGTTTTGTCAGAACTCTCCACTATGACCCCATCCATCTAGGGTGGCCCCATAGGGCATGGCTCATAGCTTCATTAAGTTACGCCAGCCCCTTCGCCGAGAGATCCATGAAGGGAGGCCTGGTGTACTGCAGTCCATGGGGCTGCGAAGAGTCAGACACAGCTTGGTGACTGAACAACCACAACAAAATTTCAGTTACAGAAAATATGGACGAGAGAAGAACGACATGATACAGCATTATTGAGTTCACAATGTGGGACATTTCTACAGGATAAATGACTGTTTCTCTAACAAACTAAAGGTGTAAATAAAGGGGGGGGGGGTATGTGGTTATAAGATTTAAAAGACCTAATGTTCACTAAATGCAGCATATGACCCTTGTATGAATTCTAAAAATAAATAAATCAACCATAGAAAGACATTTGAGACAATCAAGGAAACCTGAATATTGTCTTGGGTTTAAGTGAAATTAAAGAAATTATTGTTGGTTTTAGTATCTATGACAATGGCATAGTAGTTACGTTGCTTTTTTAAAAATGGTGCATAGGGGAAAGACTTAAAAATGCATATGAAAGTTTTTGGTATGAAATCACATGATGTCTTGGATTTGTTTTAAAATCCTGCAACAAAAAACAATGGGTGGAAGGAAGGAAGCATAATTAGCAAAATGCTGAAAATTGCTAAAGTTGGGTACGTGTGGGTTTATTATCCTATACTTTCTACTTTTGAGTATCTGAAAATTTCCATAACAAAAACTGTAAAAAGTGTTTACTTTCCCAATTATCTGCATGTTATAAATATACTTAAAGCTTAAAAATTCTATTTATTTATAAGTACTAGGAACCATATTTAAGCTACATCTTAGTTTGGGCTGCTATAACAAAAACACTATAAACTAGGTGAATTATAAACAAATAGGTATTTTTCATGGTTCTGGAGGGTGGGAAATCCAAGACTACAGTACTGGCAGATTTGGTGTGTGTTAACAGCCTACTTCCTGGTTTATAGATGTGCCTTTTTGCTGTGACCCCTGGGAAGGGATATCTCTCTGGGATCTCTTTCATTGTTTTTCTTATCTTTTAATTTATAAAAAATTTCTCTGGGATCTCTTTTATGAGGGCACTAATCTCACCCTCATGACCTAAGTGCCTCCTAAAAGTCCTGCCTCTTAACACCATCATCTTGGGAGTTAGATTTTAATATATGAATTTAGGGGGTGGAAGGCACAAATATTCAGTCCATAGCAAGCTAAATTTCCCCTAATTGTGGGATCTAATAGTCTAACTTTGGAGGCAGGAAAGCTGTCAAGAGCTGTAGTTTCTTGGGCATAATTGATATACAAACAGATTTTCAACATCCCATGAAAAGAATACATATAATCAGTCTCCCTTGAAATGTCACAGTGAACCTTTAGAATCCCCTCACGATAAATGTACTCTTTGTATCCTGGAGATTTTGCTAGAAGATGGAATGGCCCTGGCAAAAATTGACTGGTTTTGTTACTAACATGCTATGATAAATTGGAAGCACTGATTTGATCAGAGGCCAAATTGGAAAAAAAAAAATACATCTCTTTGAAAAGGGGATATTTCCAACACTATCTGCTCCAGTATTATCCCTGATAACAGTGAAAGAGCAGGCTCAGCTGTAATACTCGATTTAATATGTTAAATATTTAAAAGAAAAGTCTAAGGAGAAAAAAGTAATCCCTGTCAAAGAAAAAATAAGAATTCCTTTGTCAGTTGGGCAGGACATATGAATAGATAAAGAGTCCAGTTTCTAAATGACACCTTTACAGTGAGAACATGGAATCTGTCACGTCCAGGATATTAGAGGACAAGGAGCATTCCATTTAAGGGGCCAACAGAAGAGGGATGTCCCACCTTGACATATATAAATGGAGGCTACCTGTGACTTGGTTAAATAGTGTTGATGCTTCCAGAGTCAATGGATGAAGGAATAAGATATAAGTCTTAATATACTCAGTGGCTGCTTTAAACATGCATAGGGGTCTTGGTGTTAGGAATGACCTATGTAAACACATTCAAGCTTATTTGCTGTATTCCTGGGTCTCCTATTGCCTAATTCTCAGTCCAATGTAAGAAGCTCTCCCAAAGGGTTCCGCTTCAGGGATAGTTCTCACTCTTATTTCAAGATCATTGTAAACCAATCTTCTATTAACTGGAGGCCCAAAGTTGGCAGTCCTTAAATTTCATGACAGAGAAAAGAGGATTTCCCTAGTGGTCCAGTGGCTAGGTCTCTGTACCCCCAGTGCACAGGGCCTGAGTTCTTCGAAATCTGGTCAGGGAAATAGATACCACATGCCACAATTAAGAGTTCACATGCTGCAACTAAAGATCTGGTGTGCTGCAACAAGGATTCGGTGCAGTCATATAAATAAATATATTTTTTAAAAAAGACAGAAAATTGAGGTGTCACCATTCACAGTCCAAGCCACACCAAGAAATCCAAGTTACCCCACAGTGATTTTGTATCTCTTAGAATTTCAACCTAACATTTTATACCTAGTAGGAATGCAATATTTTTAGAATAATACATTTTCACACTTTCATAAGAAGTTTTGTTAGGTCTTGAAAACATATCCCAGCCTATTCCTACTGGTCATGGCATATACCAGTCACTCTCATCTTTGCTTTCAGTCAATCAAACACCCCCATAAAAAGCACTGGGCCCCAGTCATCATCTCTTTCATTGTCAAGCATCTCCTATTACAGAGGTGCCCATTATGTCCAGCACTATCTTATTTTCAGGGAGGTTCAGATTTCGGAGAAGGATGAAGTATGTGCTTTGTCACAGGAGTAACTGGCAGTGTCTGTCTTCCTGCAACTGAAAAGCTTTACATCTTGTCAAATTGTAGCAGTATAAGCTTTGCATTTAAATAGTTACCTGACAATGATACATTTCAAAGCACTTCTTCCTTAAACTGAAGTGGACATTCACTGGTGACATCTGTCACTTGGAATTTTTCCCTTAATAAAATTGATTGTGAACAAGTAACAGAGAGAGATTGCTTCAGGACATCTGGCATGTGAAAATGGCCCCTTTGCAAAAAAACTGGATGTCAAGGTGTTTTCATTAAAATGGTACCTTACCTGAGCAATGCAAGTGTTAATAGAATAAAAGAATTTTTCCGCCATCTAAACTAAGTCAGCTATCTACAGTTCATGAGGAGTACATGTTTCATGGGAGAATGAACAAATTATGCCTCTGAAGAGTAGCTGGATATTTATTCTGACACAGCTTCCACAGGACAACTAGCAACCTCATTTGAAGTAAATTCCTTCATCTAGTCCAATAAGAATAATTGTATCGGAACCGTGCTCCCTGCTCTAAAAAGGGCAAATCCATTTACTGCTGCAGAAAAGTCTCTGGGATGGATCTAGCCTATTTGCTTTTGTGGGTTTTGATGCTGCTGAGTAAGCCAATGATATTTCAAGTTGGTGCTGGTTTGGACACAGTTGAGAGAGCTCTGCAGAGTGCTTTTTCTTCAATAGCTCAATCATGACTGCAAAAACATGATCAGTATCAGAGATGTGGAGTAGTAACTTGTCTTGAGAGCAGTGAACTAATGAACATCCATCATGAGATTGTTCGAACATCTTTCACAATTGAATATCTGACTTTAAAAGGAATGCTGTAAAGTCTTCAGCATTTTCATAGCATTTATGTAGAGCAATCGGTAGCCTTTATCTGTAGTTTAAATGCAAAAAGAAAAGAAAAATCACACGAATGTTTCATTCAAGGCTGCTTCTGGAACAAAATTAATAATGGCTGCAATTTGCAGAATGATTCTCTCATGTTGTGGAGGCTAAATCTGACCAATTTAATTCCCTTGCAGTGATGGCTTAAAACATTGCAGAAGAAACAGTCAAAGAACTATGAACATGTCACTACACAATCCTCTCTGACCAAAAGCCTTCAGAGAACGTCTACCAAGATTATTCTTAGCTCAATGATGTTATGTGATTGCTTTCCCTTGTAAATCTAACACTGATTTTCCAGATTCATCCATTTTCATTTTTGGTGAATTCTAATTGGTTCCTACTGAGGCTGGGTAGCCACCAAACTGATCATATGCCAGTTTAATGGACTCCAGGGATATTTAACAAATTGTTCACTATTTTACTGTGTACTGAAGGGTAGCTATAACTATTCTTTTTTCCTGTCATAACCACTGTGGCCATTATGATAGCCTTGCACATGATTTATTTTGTGGTATAATTTTCTATGCAGGGAAAATAATAATGCTGCACCACCTCCATCTCCTCTACTACTGAAAATATGATTAAGATCAAAGACAGACCCTGCTTATACATGAAAAATACTAACTGCTAGCTTGTCAATTTGTAGAGCAAATTGTGACTCAATTCCATATAACACTGGACATTGACAAAGATGTATTGCAGTGAAGTCACTGTGAGATCATTCATTCTATCCTTCCAAAACGAGCATTTCATCAGCTTGAAAAAATGTAATAGACCTATTCATCAGATGTTTAACGAATAAGTTTTAAATAACAAGGGACCATAGAAAACATCTTTGAAATATTTGAATCCAAGCTTTCCTTTCTTTAAAAACAAATCCGTTAGAGGTAAAAAATTGCACTTCATCATACTGTTTATAGACAACAGAGATTCAACTTCCTGATGATAATTTATAAAGCAGTGAAATGAACATATGCAAATTTTCAGGAAGCCTAAGAAGCTTTTCTTGTTTAGAAAAGTTTAGTCTGTTTGATCCTTTCAATTCAGCGAGTTAACACTGAGCACCGCAGACATCTTACATTAGAGGGTTAGCTGTGACTTTTAGCTTGAATTCGGGCAAAAGTCCAAACTGAAGGGACAGATGGGAGAGCAGCATGCAAAGATGAAAAGAGCCCTCTCTTAAATGATAATATGCTATAATCAGAGGCAGGAAGATAATTCTTCTGCTGACCTATGGGCGCAAAGAGCGTTGTGACCACTACATTTTACATGAGCCCAAAGGCCAAATAGCAGAAGGTGCAGAAAGCTGTTATAAATTTTATAACCTGATCTGTTCTCCTCAAATGGGAGTTTAGTATTATCAAGCTACATTGTCATGCAATGAGCACAAAAGGGCACGTCCCCAAACCTCCAGTAACCATCTATTGATTTCTTCACTTTTCCTTCCTTTGCCAGCTCTTTTCCTTCATCTCCTTCCCAAGTGTGCACCACAGTCCCACTGTTACTGTGTTCACTCTGCTGGAGACCTGGCTGGACTGGTCATCTGATATGTTGCTGGAACTCATCAATTTGGGAGGTATGTTTATTGTGAAATGGTAGAAAGCATGGCAACATACTCCAGTATGCTGGCCTGGAGGATTCTGTGGACAGAGGACCCTGGCAGGCTACAGTCCATGGGGTCGCAAAGAGTCGGACACACCTGAGCAACTAACACACATGGATAGAGTCCAGTTTCTTTAACACGTCTAATAATCTCCATGACCTGGTCCCCACTGACATCATTTTGCTTTGATTCTCATTTTTCTTTCTTCTCTTCCTTTTTCTTCATCCTTGCTACCCTGGGTTTGAACATACTATATGAAGCCATGAACATTAACCGTTGCCTTAGAAGATTTTCCGGAGAAACCCATGTTAAGAGAATCAGAATAGAAAAATGGTTCTGGAAAGCAGACACACAGGACAGGATTTAAGGTTCAAATTGCCCATTCATCTAAACTACCTCCTTCTAACTTTCAGGCTGCTTTATTATTTTTTTTCCAGCTGTAATTTAATGCTCATCTCTTCCTGTATTCTCCATACTTTCCATAAATGAGCTTATCTCTTCTCATAGCTTCAAAGACCATACTGGTGTGATGATTCTAAAATCTTATCTCCAGCTCTGACATTTCTCCTGGACTACAGATTTACATATCTAACCACCTTACAGACTCATGAACACTTCAGATTCAATATGTTCTGCCCTGAATTCATCATCCACACACTTGATTCAGGCATCAAGTTTTATCTAATCTTCCCCATAAAAGACAAAAAAAGTGACAAAGTGAAGTCACTCAGTCATGTCCGACTCTTTGTGACCCCATGGACTGCAGCCTACCAGACTCCTCCATCCATGGGATTTTCTAGGCAAGAGTACCGGAGTGGGTTGCTATTTCCTTCTCCAGGGGATCTTCCTGACCCAGGGATCAAACCTGGGTCTCCCGCATTGTAGGCAGATGCTTTACTGAGACACCAGGGAAGTCAATCTTCCCCATAAATACATCTCAAAACACGATTTTCTCCATTCTCTCACTGTCACTACCATAATTCAACCTATTAACCCACCCATTCTTGCCTGCAGTCATGCCATGATCTTCTCTTTGGCTTCACACTTTCTAATCTTTCTCCCTGCAAATCCCTTCTCCATGCTACAGCCAGAGTGATCTCTCTGAACTGCAAACTTAATCATCATTCTCCTGCTAAAACCCTCCAGACTCTTCCCCATTGTTTTCAGGATACAGTTCAGTCTCCATAAGAGGTCTGCTAAGATCCTTCATGAGGTTCCCTACTGAGACCACCAGCCATTATCATCTTCATCTTATATCTTAGCCCTAATGATAGTATTTCAGTGCCTTACAGGTAGCTTGTACTCTCTTTCCTCAAAGCCTTCACATAGGAAGTCCCCTTTACCAAAATACCTTTCTTCTCAGGCAGCTCAGTATCAAAAAAAGCAAACAACTCAATCAAAAAATGGGCTGAAGACCTAAATAGACATTTCTCCAAAGACATACAGATGGCCAACAAACTCATGAAAAGTTGTTCAACATCCCTAATTATTAGAGAAATGCAAACCAAAACTACAATGAGGTATCACCTCACACCTGTCAGAGAGGCCATCATTAAAAAATCTACAAACAATAAATGCTGAAGAGGATATGGAGAACAGAGAACTCTCTTGCACTGTTGGTTGGAATGTAAATTGTTACCGCCACTATGGAGAACAGTTCCTTAAAAAATTAAACGTAGAACTGCCATATGACCCAGCAATCTCACTACTGGGCATATGCCCAGAGAAATCCATAATTCAAAAAGACATGTGCACCCCAATGTTCATTGCAGCACTATTTATAACAGTCAGGACATGGAAGCAACAGAGGAATGGATAAAGAAGATATGGTGCATGATACAATGGAGTATTACTCTTTCATAAAAAGGAATGAAATTGTAGAGATGTGGATGGACCTTAGGGACTGTCATACAGAGTGAATAAGTCAGAAAGAGAAAAACAAATATTATATATTAGCACATGTATGTGGAATCTAGAAGAATGGTACAGATGTTCTTATTTGCAAAACAGAAATAGAGACACAGATGTGGAGAACAAACATATGGACACCAAAGGGGAAGGAAGGGATGGGATGAATTGGGAAATTGGGGTTGACATACATATACTATAGATATGTTTAAAATAGATAACCAATGAGAACCTACTGTATAGCTCAAGGCATTCTACTCAGTGCTCTGTGGTGACCTAAATGTGAAGGAAATCCGAAAAAAGAGGGGATGTGTGTATAAATATAGCTGATTCACTTTGCTATACAGTAGAAACTAACACAACATTGTAAAGCAACTATACTCTAAGAAAAATTAGTTTTTTTTAAAAATAATACTTTTCTCATATCTCTGCCTTTTCTAAGTCCATCCTTCAGTTCTCAAATTTGGCATCACTTTCTCCCAGAAGCCCCCTAGACAAGGGGTGATGTGATTTATGGCTCCTTGCTATTTTCATTCTGTTATCACACATTTGGAGAAGTCACATGCCAGGACTCTTGCCTAGAAAATCCCATGGACGGAGGAGCCTGGTAGGCTATACAGTCCATGGGGTCGTGATTGCTTGTTTAATTGTTATTTCCCCCACCAGACTGTATCACTTGTTTGTTTCGCTTACTGCTGTAGGCCTAATGCAGGTCACAGAGCCTGGTGCATAGGAAACACGCCATAAATATTTGATGGATGAATGGCCATCATTTTAAAGAGACAGAATGTCTCCTAAGCAGGTCTAATTCCACCATGATATGATTAAGTGTATTGACATGTCTAAATAAAGAATGCATCAATCATTAAAAGGAGATGGTCAGTTAGGAAACACAGAACAAGGTGAGTCACTGAGGTAGATGCTAGAATGCCTATCCAAGCATATCTAGGGATGAAGGAGTATTAGCTAATGGACTTCAAATAATGTAGTCCCATTAGTAAGAACATCCCTTTTAGGAAAAGGATACCTCCAGCTCTTTTAGCCAGATGCTATTAACTCCCCACTTTCTAATTCCATACTCATGTAAAATTTTATAATTATTATGTGGCTTCTCATGTAAGTCTGTTTACACGGAGAATGACATGCAGATTCTGAGGATTTCAAGTCTCTGTCACAGTGATTTCTCACTGTAAATTAATGAATTGCCTGTGGATTGTGACGTGCACACATCCTGAGCTGACCAGGATGGGGTCCTATCTACTCTTTGCTCTGTGGACATTTCAGTGGCTCTTACGTCACTTCTCAGGTTCAGTGGCCGCGGTGGCAGGGCCAAGTCCCAGGAAGCCCACAACAGAGAGTGGAAGGAGCTGGACAAGAGGCAGAGGTCATACCCTATAAATGCCGTTCTTTTCAGCCAGGATTCTTTGCCAAGGAACCACAGCTCACGAGCAGGCAGTTTTTGTAATGTTTTGTTCTCTGGTACATGGACTGAGTTATCTTAAAAATTTCCTCACCAATCTGAGAAACTTCTAAATTACAGTGACTGAGAGCACACAAAAATGAAAAAATTTCAAAGCAATTTATTTGAAAGTGACCACAGGCAATATAATGGTCATGGGCAATCAAGGTTTTGGGTACGTTTAAAAACCATGTATTGGAAATAAAAGCAAAAATAAACAAATGGGACCTAATGAAACTTAAAAGCTTTTGCACTACAAAGGAAACTATAAGCAAGGTGAAAAGACAGCCCTCAGATTGGGAGAAAATAATAGCAAATGAAGCAACAGACAAAGGATTAATCTCAAAAATATACAAGCAACTCCTGCAGCTCAATTCCAGAAAAATAAATGACCCAATCAAAAAATGGGCCAAAGAACTAAACAGACATTTCTCCAAAGAAGACATACAGATGTCTAACAAACACATGGAAAGATGCTCAACATCACTCATTATCAGAGAAATGCAAATCAAAACCACAACGAGGTACCATTACATGCCAGTCAGGATGGCTGCTATCCAAAAGTCTACAAGCAATAAATGCTGGAGAGGGTGTGGAGAAAAGGGAACCCTCTTACACTGTTGGTGGGAATGCAAACTAGTACAGCCCCTATGGAGAACAGTGTGGAGATTTCTTTAAAAACTGGAAATAGAACTGCCATATGACCCAGCAATCCCACTTCTGGGCATACACACTGAGGAAACCAGATCTGAAAGAGACACGTGCACCCCAATGTTCATCGCAGCACTGTTTATAATAGCCAGGACATGGAAGCAACCTAGATGCTCATCAGCAGACGAATGGATAAAGAAGCTGTGGTACATATACACCATGGAATATTACTCAGCCATTAAAAAGAATTCATTTGAATCAGTTCTAATGAGATGGATGAAACTGGAGCCCATTATACAGAGTGAAGTAAGCCAGAAAGATAAAGAACATTACAGTATACTAACACATATATATGGAATTTAGAAAGATGGTAATGATAACCCTATATGCAAAACAGAAAAAGAGACACAGATGTACAGAACAGACTTTTGGACTCTGGGAGAAGGCGAGGGTGGGATGTTTCAAGAGAACAGCATGTATATTATCTATGGTGAAACAGATCACCAGCCCAGGTGGGAGGCATGAGACAAGTGCTCGGGCCTGGTGCACTGGGAAGACCCAGAGGGATCGGGTGGGGAGGGAGGTGGGAGGGGGGATCGGGATGGGGAATACATGTAAATCCATGGCTGATTCATATCAATGTATGACAAAACCCACTGCAATGTTGTGAAGTAATTAGCCTCCAACTAATAAAAATAAATGGAAAAAAAAAAGAAAAAAAAAACATGTATATTATCTATACTGAAACAGATCACCAGCCCAGGCTGGATGCATGAGACAAGTGCTCGGACCTGGTGCACTGGGAAGACCCAGAGGAATCGGGTGGAGAGGGAGGTGGGAGGGGGCATCGGGATGGGGAATACATGTAAATCCATGGCTGATTCATGTCAATGTATGACAAAAACCACTACAATATTGTAAAGTAATTAGCCTCCAACTAATAAAAATAAATGGAAAAAAAAGATCTTTCTTCTTAAAAAAAAAAAAAAAAAACCATGTCCTGTAGCCTGCCAGGCTCCTCTGTCCATGGGATTCTCCAGGCAAGAATACTGGAGTGAGTTGCCATTTCCCTCTCCAGGGGATCTTCCCAATTCAGGGATCAAATCCAGGTCTCCTTCATTGCAGGCAGATTCTTAATCATCTGAGCCATCAGGGAAGCCCCGTTGGATGTGTGATCAGAAGCAAATCCTGAGAGTCTTGGAGGACCAGTTTCCCAATCTTTCACACACAGGGTTGAATTTGATGTGTCTAGCTTAATCTTAACTTAATCTTAAACTGTAGGAATTCTCTAGTTGAGAAAAATCATCTATATCCTTTCTTCTTTAAAACCTGTTTTAATGAAAGTAAGTTGGATTTATATAATGAAGGGAGCTTCTTTTTTTTTTTCATTTATTTGAAGGGAGCTTCTGATTGATGGAATTATAGAATCATTTTTACTACTGCTCTTCACCAGTGACTCGTTCTCCTTGGGTGGCCCCTGACATACCTAGAAAAAGATTTAATCTTCAGACTGTGCATCTGAAACTGGTGAGATGCTGGGACACCACTTTCTCCCTCAGGAAGTCCTCCCTGGAAGGTCTACCTGGAACGCTTCGTTCTGGGCTGAGATAGGGACTGGGGACTAAACACTGCAGCAGACTCAAAGTGCCGGGAAAACCCTTGAACATCACTGCTTTCCAGAGGTGAGTTTGGACTACCAATCTAAGGTCCCCTTTACCCAAAATGAAATCTCCACCACTGTCCACGCTGCGGCCATGAGCAGACTTTCAAAGAGAGATACACATTTTTAGTCTTCCTCAAGGGGCTCTTTAAAGGGGCTGAAAATATTCCATTGAAGGGAAAGGGAAGGGACACCTAGTTTTTTTATCATATGGCTCAGAAGAGCAATCTCAGGTGAGTGTCAAATAATTTCTATTATTGGGCTGAATTATGCCCCCCTATTCATAACCCTATTCTCTAGTACCTCAGAATGTGGCTATGTTTGGAGACAGGATATTTAAAATATAATTAAATTAAATGAGTTCACTAGAGAGGGTTCTAATATGGTACAACTTGGTATCCTTATAAGAAGAGGAAGTTTGGACACAATTACAAAGGGAAGACCATGTGAAAACATAAGAGAAGAAGTCACCTGCATGCCAAAGAGAGAGACCTCAGAGTGAAACCAGCCCTGAATGAAACCTTGATCTTGGCCATCTAGCCTCCAGGACAGAGAGAAAATAAATTTCCGTTGTTTAATCCACTCAATTTATGGTACTTGGTTATGCCAAGTACCCATTCATCTATTGATGGACACTTAGGTTGCTTCCATACCTTGGGAATTATAAATATTGCTGTTAGGCACTACCTACAGTGGCCAAAACATGGAAGCAACTTAAATGTCCATCGACAGAGGAATGGATAAAGATGATGTGGTACCTATATACAATGGAATATTACTCAGCCATTAAAAAGAATGAAATAAACTATTTGTAGCAACATGGATGGACCTAAAGAGGGTCATACTGAGTGCAGTAAGACAGAGAAGGAGAAATATCATATGACATTCCTTATATGTAGAATCTAAAAAGAAATGGTACAAATGAACTTACTTACAAAACAGAAAGAGACTCACAGACTCAGAAAAAGAACTTATGGTTGCCAGGGGGAATGGATAGTTAGAGAGTTTGGAAAGGTCATGTACACACTGCTATATTCAAAATGGATAACCAACAAGGGTCTACTGTACAGTACATGGAACTCTACTCAATGTTATGTGCCAGTCTGGATAGAAAGGGTATTTGGGTGGGAATGGATACACATATATGTATGGCTGAGTCCCTTCCCTATTCACCTGAAACCATCACAACATGGTTAGTCAGCTATATCCCAACACAAACTAAAAAGTTTAAAGACTGAAAATAAAAATAATGCTGCTATGAATATTGGGGTGCATGTATCTTTTCAATTTGCTGTTTTTGGACAAACCGTAATTTTTAACTACTCCGTGCTTTTAGTTATTTTCATTGTTTCCATCTTTAACACCATGAAAGATATCCTCATAAACATATCATTGTGCCTTGTTTCCCAAGAACAAATTTATAGAAGTGGAACAGTTAAGTCAAAACTATATATCATTAAAGTTTTAACATATATGTCAAATGTTCATTCTTAAAGGTTTTACCAGTTTACATTCCCCTTTTAGTGTATCAGGAATTTAGTTTCCAATAATAATTATTATTATTCTAATATTAATTGGGCATTTACCACATGCCAAACAATATATTAAATACTTTATTTCACTAATTCTCTCAAAAACTCTGTGAGGTGGTTACTAATATTATCTACATTTTATAAATGACAAAAATAGCCTAAGTTCCCTTCATTAGTAAGAGGAAGAGCTAGGGAGCAAACCCAGTCTATCTGACTGGAGAAAATTCCTGTATCCTTCACCAATCCTGAGTATTATGATTTCTTATATCTTTGCAAATTTTGATAGGGCAAAAAAATAGATTTTTAACTTGCATTTGTAGGCTTGTTAATTAGTTTGTACGTGCTTAGTTACTCAGTCATGTCCAATTCTTTATGATTCCATAGACTGTAGCCTACCAGTTCCTCTGTCCATGGGATTCTCCAGGCAAGAAAACTGGAGTGGGTTGTCATTCCCTTCTCCAGACGATCTTCCGGACGTGGGGATCAAACCTGGGTTTCCTGCATTACAGACAGATTCTTTACCATCTGAGCCACCATGGAAGTCTATTAATTACTTTGAACTTCCCTTTTTCTATGTTTTGGCCATTTTGCTGTATTCCTTTTTTTTTTCAGAGTGAACTGCCTATCTTTGTTGTCTTTTCTGCTATCGCTGTGTAAACTCTAGGACACTAAATATTGAAGCTGCTACATGCTCAGAATACTCAGGCAGACTCCCTGAAACCTCATCTCACTAAGAATTGGAACAGACACTTCGGATCCCTCACTGCAGCCAAATTTAGGATAGTTCTCATCATCTTGTAAGTAATATGCTTTAGAAATAACACACCCAGTTAACTCCTTTGGCAGCACTGTAAACTGTTTTGATTTGAGTGGTTTCCTAAGTTTTTTAATGAAATCCAGCTTTATTGTTTCTAACAAATTTGACACCTTTTGCTCAAATTCTGAAAAGAAAGAAAAAAGCAGGGGTTGGGGGAAGAACCAACAACAATTCCTTAGGCTAACTTTTTCTTTCTGTAATCACCTAAATGTTACAGCACATCTGAAATTAACATAATATTGTAAATCAACTATATTTCAATTTTTTAAAAATGTTACAGCAACCCAGCCTGAAGAACAGAAGGAGAACATACAATTTGCCTGGCAGTGGTGACAGGGAGCTGGTGGAGAGAGTAGGACTTGTTTTGTGCTACAATCAGCCACTAGCCTTGCAGAAACATTTACCTTGGAGATAGGTTGAATGTGTGGGATGGATAATTACATGTCGAGGAGTTTAATTTAGGATAAGAGAAGCTACTAATTCACAGATGTCACACAAGGCTCCAGTGTGCTATTCAGTCCCATTGCTCCATGGTGTGGGACCAAGTCAGGGTTCCATTAACCAAGTGTGTAGATCAAGGTGGCAAAGAGACAGCAGCTTCAGTTTGGAGAGTAATTAATAGCTGCTCCCTGTTCAATGTTTTAAGTGCCAAATTTACAATCAGAGTATCAGGGAAAATCCTTTGTCTCCCCTTAACAATTGCTTTGTCTGTTTTTGCTAATTTAAAGAGAACGAGGGAATTCCTTGACCATCAGGTGGTTAGGACTTCTGGCTTCCAACGCAGGGGGGTGCCGGTTTGATCCCTGGTTGGGGAGCTGAGATCCTACATGCCTTGTGCCAAAAAATCAAAACATAAAACAGAAATGATAGTGTAACAAATTCAATAAAGACTTTAAAAAATGGTCCACATAAAAATTAAAAAAAAAAAAAAACAAAGAGAGAGAAGGGAAAACTCTCTTTGAAACCCAGTTGATTGGCCCTGGGTTCAGAGGACTTGAGCATTAAGATGTGTTGATCTTTTAATCATTAAGAGCAGTCTGGGAATTGTTGACCTCCAGCCTTATTTGGCTTATCAGCAGTCACAGTCAGCAGTGTCTGTGGGAAAACCAAGCGGAAGGGAGTTGAATTGTTTAGGCGGCAGTGTCATTGCCAACAATGCTCTTGAGTCCCCTGACATGGCTTTGTGAACTGCCATTCACGACAGCCAGGTGGCCAGCAAAGCATAGGCATGGGAGTTATTCTATGCCGACATTCCCTTGGATCACCGCAGGAATTGTGACATGCTGGGAGCTTTACTTTAGATTACTCTGCAACCACTATCAAATCATTCAAAAATTGGAGTTGAAGCTGCTTTCATCAAATTCCAAAAGAAATATCATTAATATGCGTCTGTGCCAAAGTATATATAGTCTCTTCAAAAAGCTTTATAATCAAAAGTAGCCAATTAAGATGACCTTAAAGTAGCCATGGGAAGCGGTTCACACTCATCATTAGTGCCTCCAAAAGAAAATTCACAGAAGAATGTGGTTGAAGGAATGTACACTGTCAGAAGGGCAGGAATGTTCCCTTCCCATTGGCCTTACTGATAGTCCAGGAAGGAATCAGGGCTGGTGCACTCCATCGGGTGCCCTGGTACTTCTCTTTTCAGCAAGGGCTTAGGGAGCCACACAGCTGCCCGCAGACTAAGAGAAGAATCAACTAAAGCCCTGCTCAGTCCGGCTCTGCCGTTGACCTGGATAAATCCAGATAACCACTTCATTTTCCCTAAGGGGATAAAGGGAGACCTGCTCAGACACTAGCTGAATGCTAAGTCCACAAACAGAATGTTTTCTTGGGGTCTGTGAACACAAGTGGACAGGACATTGTGCTGTTTCTTTTCCAGATACCAGATACGGCATAATTGGGATCTGAAAAGAAGATTAACAAATGTACCCAAAAGGCGAACTCACTCAAATGCCTCTCTGAAGAAAAGGTTACTATGTCCTAGATTAATATTAATTTCATCTAGCAAATAGTTTTCAGGAAGTATTTTTCTCTTGGCCCTACTATGCAGCAAGTGGAATCTTAGTTCCCTCACCAGGGATTGAACCCACACTCCTTGCATTAGAAGTACAGAATCTTAACCACTGTTCTGCCAGGGAGGTTCCAGGAAACATCATTTTTAAAAACACAACCAATTCATATTGTCAGTCATTTTTCATAAGCAAAAATTATTTTACATTTTAAGACACAAGGGAACACTATTTCCCTCAGAAGATACAACTATTGTAAATTTGGATGGATTGTTCTATAATTGCTTGGAAATTATAAATATGTCTGGGTTTAGCTAGGTTATTTTTTATCCAAAATTACATCAAGTATAAATAGTGTGACCAAACTCTAATTACCAAGAAAAGATAATTACAAGCAAAACAAATAAAGCTAATCAAAATCATTAGCAGAACTTGCTAATCAATCACTCAAATCCTATTTGGCCATCCAGAAGCCTGGAAGGATGGGGCATTAATTAAAAGGACACCTCTGAGAATCCCAGAGATTGACAAAGAGGTGACAAAATCCATGAATAATATTTGCAGAAGTGAAATGGGAGATAAACGTATCAATTGGGAACATGCTACTTTTTAAAATATCATGACTAAGGTCAGTCATTTCCTGTTGGTGCTTTAAGATGCTTCTAGCAAAGCTTATCTATTTATAGTTTCTGATTGTCATTATACCACCCAAGTGGCTTGAGACAAGGAAATAGGATCCAAAATAGTTTTGCACTCTTTCCTTTCCTCGGAGGAAATGGGTTTTAGTCTTCAAAATCAGATCCCTGTCTCATCTCTCCTATTGACCCTTCCTCAGTCAACTTGAGATGCACCCCCCTCACTCACCAGGAGAAATCTCAGCTCAGGATGCATGAACCAGCGTTCTCAGCACTTTAACTTCACTCTTTTATTTCAAAAGTGAAATGCTCAAAAAAAGCACACACAATGCAAACATACCTTCAAAAGGAATAAGGTAACTTGTGATAAACAGTAGGAGAAGCAGAAATAAAGATGGGAGAAAATAGTAGCTGCATATAAGAAAATATATCATGGATGAGGAAAAAACATGTCTGCAGTTGCCAGGCTCAGACAAGGAGAAGATATTTACTGAAAATAAAGGAATTAATCAACAAAGAATTGATAGAAATGGAAAACTAAATAGTTTGTTAAAGAAATTTAGTCACATTCATTTCTTAGATATAAGGAAGATTTTTTTTAAATGTAAATATAAGATTTTTTTTAAACATGTGAAAACCCCATTGAGGTAATGTCAGAGAAGGCTTAGTGAACAGTCAAAAAATTCTCTATGGCCCAGTGGGAAGGAGGCCAGCTGCACTGCAGTATCTCTAGAGAGCTGGAACTCCAGTCCTTGCTCAGGTAAGACTAAGGGATGGTCCCTGCTCTGGTGTCAACAGAGATCAAGTGGGAAATATGGACAACCCAGACTCCCCTGGACCACCCAGATTCCCGTGGCAGTAATAGGGTCTTTTTTCCCTGGCAGAGCACTGTCAGAAACTGCCAGCTAAAACAGAAGATTTACATAAGACTTAGATTATCCTAATATAATATGAAAATGTCCAAATTTTCATTAAAAAAAATCAATGGACACTAATCTCAAGTGACAGAAATTTCAGGACTATCTAACAAATATTTCAAAGCAGCCATGATGAAAATGCTTCCAAGACCAATTATGAACACACTTCAAACAAATTAAAAGCAGAAAAATTGTTCAGTGAGAAAAATTGTCTCTGGGAAGAATTAGAAGATAATAAGGAAAAGCCAAATGGAAATTTTATAACTGAAAAACACAGAACTGAAATTAAAAGCCCAGTGGATGGATTCAATTTCAGAATGGAGAGGAGAGAGGAAAGAATTAGTGAATTGGAAGATAGAACAGTAGAGATTATTCAATCTGAACAACAGAGAAAATGAAGAGAGACTTAGGGATCTGTAGAACTCTAAGAAAAATATTTAATATTTATGTCATCAAATCCTGAGGTAGGAGATAGATGGACTCCAGGTTGGAAATTTACAGTCACCCTTCTACTTGTACTTCTTGAGATAAGAAATAGGTGGGCTCCAGTTGAGGAATTTACAGCCTCCTGCCTCACTATGAACTCCTTTGCCTTTTCATATAAATTTTGGCATAGTCTTATGTATGTTTGCAAAAACTCACTGGAATTTTGATAGGATATATATTAAATCTGATATCAATTTGGGAAGAACTGACATCTTTACTTTGTTGAGTCTTCTAATCCATGAACACAGTATCTCTCTCTCCTTATTTACATCTTTGATTTCTTTCATCAGTGTTACGTAGTCTTTTTCATATAGTCCCATACATGTTTTATTAGTTTTACACACCTAAGTTTTGGGGGTTTTTTTGAGTGATTGTGAATGGTATTGTATTTTTCATTTAGGTATCTATGTGTTCATCCTACCTACTTCAGGATGTACTATACAGGTATAGTAATCAAAACTATTATATTGGTGAAGGAATCAACACATAGATCAACAGAACAGAATAGAGAACCCAGAAATAGACTCTCACAAATAACACCCAGCGGATCTTTGACAAAGGTACAAAAACAATTCAATGGAAAAAGAGCTTTTTTCAACAAATGGTACTAGATCAACGGAATATCCACAGGCAAAAAAATAAATAAAAGATAAACTTCAATCTGTCTTATAATTTACATAAATTAACTCAAAATATATCACAAACTTAAATGTAAAGTTATAAAACTTTTAGAAAAAAATAGGAGAAATTCTTTGGGATCTAAGGCAGAATTCTTAGACATTACAGTGAAGTGGAAGATATCTTCCCGGTCACTCGAGCATCGTCAGAGGGACACCAGGTGTTCAGTGAGATGGAAAGAGCAGAGACAATCACAAGTCTCACACAGGAGGTGAGCCTGCCCAGATGTACTGGAGGTAATGGCTATAAAGATCACAGAAAGGGTAGACAGACCCAAAACTGGGCAGAAAATAGAGAAGCCTTCTCAAGAAGGGTAGTTTACATGAAGCATCAAATGGAAATAGAGTTATGAAGTTCAATCTTAGTAAAAAAAAAAAAAAAAAAAAAAAACCACAAATTTCCTTCAATGTCTTTTCATTCCACTTTGCATATCCCCTTTACTTCCACTGACTGACTTAGTCATTCAGCAGGCATTTACTGAATGCCTGCTACACACAAGGAAGGCTCTCTAAGGAAAAGCCACAAATATGAAAGGGACGCTCTCTTCCCTTGAAGATATAACCTAGTGGGAAGGACAGGAATCCAAAGACAGGAATGCCAAACAAGGCATAATTGACCCAAGTACAAATTGAAATGTAAGCAGAGTTCCAATAGGTCGGGGTAATAAATACCCCCCACCAGTTGTTGCTCAGCCCCTGTAGATGACCCATGTCTTCCCAAGAGTCTGAGTCTCCTATCCTGACTTACTTTTCTCCAATGCAAATGACCTCAGACTCTACTATTTTCTACTATTTGCTGTGGTTAACCAGATAAATTAATGTCAATGAAGGTATAAATGCCTGATTCTGGCTTAGCCTATAATTCTTCCAGATAATGTAATTTGTGGGAACAGGTAGATAAAAGCTTTAGTTAGTTCACACTTCACAGGATAAAAGGAGGAAGAACAAGGTCTTTGAGGATTGGAGGCATTCTTGACAACCCTAGAACCTCCAGAATACAAGGGGCTGTCCCCAAATGATCTCATCTTTGAGAGGAAAGTTCTGGGTCAGGGTCAACTCACTAAAACAGCTTTTGAATTTAATGCTGTTGTTGCACAAATATTATCAAATCAACTCTAGCTAAAAACCAGAACTTATTCATTTGTCATTAGCTTGAGCTGATTGTATAATGTGACTCATTAATCTTTTTCACTGAACTAATCTTAGGTTGCAAAATAATTCCATCTCCTGGGTATCAGTCCAATCTTCAGGCTGTAACTAGATTTCTAAAGACTTCCTTGATTATAATGAACTCTTTCCTTACTGACGTCACTTGCTACATAAGCAGCAAGATCAATAGGAAATAGTGACTTAGATGTTGGGCACATCTGAAAATAACACATAGGTTAAGTGAATTTCTTGAACACGTAACATATGCCAGCTCTGTTCACATCTATCATTTTATTTAATTCATATTAACTACCTGCTGAGATGGAACCGGAGCTCCACTTTAAAGTTGCAGAAAGAGAAATTCCAAGAGGTTGAATGACTTTTCCAAGGTCACACAGATAGGAAGTGGTGAAGCCAGGATTTAAATTGAGGTCTGTTTGACATTAAAGCTTATGTATTTCTCATGGTGGGTACTAAACCCCCAGTACTTGTGAACGCAATCTTATTTGGAAATAGTCTTTGCAGATGTAATTCCATTAAGGATCTCAAGATGAGATCATCCTGAACTTAGACTGGGCCCTAAATCCAATGACCAGTTTCCATATAAGAGACAAGAAAGGAGAAGACATGGAGACATAGTGTCCAGGTAAAGATGAAGACAAAACTTGAAGTTATGCAACTACAAGCCAAGGAACACCAAGAATTGCCAACCACCACTACAAACTAGGAGAGAAACATGGCGTGGATGCTGTCTCAGCATTTCCAGAAGGTACCAACCATGCCACCATCTTGATTTTTCACTTCTGTGCTTCAGAATTGTGAAAGAATAAATTTTTTCTGTTTAAAAATTTTTTCCTTTACATCCCATTCCACATGCAGTTTGGAGGCAGAAGGACTAAATAATTATTTGTCATTTTCACTGAAGATAGAATGGGAATACATGCCTTATGTTTCAAAAGTTGCAAACATTTTCCTAAACATTAATGCGTGTGAGCCATGGCACTATGAAACCACAGGCTGTCTTTGAGATATTACTAGAATAGACTGAACGATGGAATGGAAGTCCTGTCTAAAAGCAGAGGTTGAGTTAGAACAGCAAGCTTCTAAAGTTCACATCTCAGATCCACCCACCCTTCTCTGGAAGACTTTAACATCGTCAAGGTGGAACTCTCTAATATTAAATTCTGTATGTTTCCAATAGCTCAAATCAATCAAAGCAGAGAAGTCATAACGAGTGTCCACAGCAGGTCTTAAAGACTAGGTCAAGTTGAGGTCACCAAACCTCTTCATCCCTTTGAAGTGAAGAGAAGGACAAATACAGAGGAGGTAGTTTCTAACTCACCACTAGGTCAAAGAATGGCCATCTAGGCAGTCTCTCTCTTAACTTCCAGCCACTCCCAATCCAAAAAAAAAAAAAAAAAGATGAGTAAGATAGAAGCTGGTGTTTTTGTCCATGGCCACAATTTTCCCCATGTTCCATCCATTTCTGCCTTCATATGCATTCCTTTAGTTTGAGTATCAAATCATAAATATAATGTATAATATTTCATTATAGGTTTAGTCACATGCTATAACATTTCCTTAGGAATCCCATGGACAGAGAAGCCTGGTGGGCTATAGTTCATGGGGTTGCAAAGAGTCAGACACAACTGAGCTACCAACACTTTCATAACATTTTCTTAGTTTTAAATAATGTATTGCTTTCACCAATAAAAGAATACAATAAGGTTTAATAGCAAAAGCCATATGCCTGAAACCACAATTTGTCTCTTTTCTTACAAGTATGAGCAGATGGCTACAAGCCTATTAGGATGACTCAAACTTAATACATGATTCTGATTCATTTCCTTTGATGAGCAGAAGGGGTTTCAGCTTGAATCTACACTGTCGTCATCCCAGGCTTCAGACTTTCTCGTCATTTCTAGGCATGCCCAGTGATGGGACACCAAATATCTATGAGACCATGACTGAAGAGACTGGTAATCAGGCACACAAGTTTGGTTAGGGCCCCACACCCAGGTGGACAACTGGAGAAGAATGAGACATTGAACTCAGTGGAGTTACACAGCATATCCAGTGAACCCCTCCCATGCAGACAGGTGTTTGCTGAGAGCCCACGCTGGCTCTCCTCTGGCCAGGGAAGAAAGTTACATGAGGTTCAGAGACCGGAGTCTCCCCACTAATAAGAGAATACAGCAAGGCTTTTGTGCATCTGCCACCCATCTTTGATATAGCATGTGTTAGAATGTCAGTTGTGGCCCAGCTGAAAGGCAGCATGACCCTGTGCTGGATATGGCTATGAGTCAACCCCCTAGGATCTTGGTGGACATCAGAGAGCAGGCATCAAGTCACTATGGAGGAGACACAGTAGCAGAGGGGGAGAAGTCAGGGTCTGAGAGGAATCTAAGGGAACCATGCTTAGAAACTCGCCAGAATGCCCTGGAAGGCTTCTTGAGATATTTGAGGACTTCAGACTGAGAAATTAGGGACCTTAAAAGAGGACCCATGTACAGGGAAGAAGCCTATCACTGGTTACCATTATCATCACCTTCATCCTAACCACTTAGGTTGCCTAGGAAACCCAATTACAACCTGCTATGCTGAAACCTGGGATAATGGAAAAATACAATGCAACCAGGACCTTGGAGAAAGGGGAAGGCTGCAGGGTACATGACCAGCTATGAGTTCAAGAATTATTTATTCCAGTAGTTTCTCAACATGAGGTAAGTCAAATAAAACAATTAGTGGTGCTTTGTTTCCTCTTTATTAAAAAAGAAATTTGCAACTACATGTGAGAAGCTATTGGATTTGCTTTCAAGTCCAATAATTTCATTTATGGTTTAAATATCATATTCTCACTCAAAAGACCTTCTAGACCATTTCTTCTTCCCACTGCTATTTTAAAAAATCACCAAAATTAGTGGTGCAATATTTGATATATACATCTCCGTCTTCAATTTTCATAAGCATCTTAGGTACAATGCATAGAAGCAGATCTCATTATCTTTTTATCAAACTCTATTCCTCCCTCTGCAGTTTCAATCTCAGTAAGTGACCTTCCTATACATCAATAACCAATTAAAAAGCTAATTCCAGATGGAATATCTAGCCTCCCTCTAATGAATTAAAATTACAGCCATAAATTCAATTAAAATATTGGAAACCCCAGTATTATAAAGATAAAATTTCTTCAAAAATTAATCTACAATTTCAACAAAGTTCCAATCAAAATTTAAACACTATTTTAATGAAACTCAAGAACCCAATTCTAAAATTCAAAGAGAAGGGAAAACGTAGAAGAATCACCAAGAAAATTTTAAGAAAAGAAAAATAAGGGAAGACTTGCTTTACTATATGCCAAAACTATACTATCAGGCTACAGTCCTCACAGTTATGTGACGGCAGCCCAAGAATAAACAAATCATGCTCAGAAACAGGTCCATCCACACAGATGAAGGAGACAGATTAGTGGGAAAAGGATGGGCTGAATCTCAAGGAAATAGTACTGATACAACTGACTAAACTTTTTAAAAAGATCAATAATTTATATATAATTATTTACACAGTTTACACAAGTCAATTCCAGATGATTTTAAAACATGAAGTTATAACATGGATGAAACTGGAAAATGTTACAGTAAGTGAGACAAGGCAGTCACAAAACATCACATATTATATAACCTCATTTATACATGTCCAGAATAAGCAAAAACTATAGAAACAAAAACTGGTTGCCTAGGATGGGGAAATAGGAGTATCTTGAGGGGAAATGGAAAGTGACTACAAATGAGTATAAGGGTTTTTTTGGGCACCAATGAATATGTTCCAAAATTAATTGTGGTGAAGGTTGCACAATTTTATAAATATACTAAGAACTACTGAATAGGAGAACTGAGAACTACTTAAAATAGGAGAATGGTATGATATGTGATATATATCTCAATAAAGTTATTTTTAAATAAATTATATGACATAAAAACTTGGAGATCATACAAGAAAAGACCTTATTAACAAAGTTAAAAATCAAGCAATAACCAGAAAAAAATATCTGCAACATATATAAAAGAAAAATAATTAATATATGAACACACACCTTCACACACATACATATATACCTAGAAGGAAAAGACAATCAAATAGAAAATTAATAATAGCTATAAATGGACATTAAAGTGTGAAAATCATTCAGTCTCATTATTAATGTAAAATATGATTTAAATCAGTAAATTTTTGCACAACAAAGGAAACCATAAACCAAACAAAAAGACAACCTTCAGAATGGGATAAGATATTTGCAAACAAAGCAACCAATTAAAGGGCTTAATCTCCAAAATATACAAACAGCTCATGCAGCTCAACATATAAAACAGCAAACAACCCAATGAAAAAATCAGCGGAAGATCTAAATAAACATTTCTCCAAAGAAGACATACAGATGACCAAAGAGTATTATAAGATGCTCAACATCACTAATTATTAGAGAAATGCAAATCAAAACATCAATGAGGTATCACCGCACACTGGTCAGAATGGCTGTCATCAAAAACTACAAACAATAAATCCTGGAGAGGGTTTGGAGAAAAGGAAACCCTCCTACACTCTTGGTGGGAATGCAAATTGGTACAACCACTATGGGGGTGCTGTAAGGAGGTACCTTAAAAAACTAAAAATAGAGCTATCCTATGATCCAGCAATCCCACTCCTGGGCAGATATCCTGCTGCTGCTACTGCTAAGTCACGTCAGTCATGTCTGACTCTGTGCAACCCCATAGACGGCAGCCCACCAGGCTCCCCTGTCCCTGGGATTCTCCAGGCAAGAACACTGGAGTGGGTTGCCATTTCCTTCTCCAATGCATGAAAGTGAAAAGTGAAAGTGAAGTCGCTCAGTCGTGTCTGACTCCTAGCGACCCCACGGCCTGCAGCCTACCAGGCTCCTCCGTCCATGGGATTTTCCAGGCAAGAGTACTGGAGTGGGTCGCCAGTGCCTTCTCCGGGGCATATATCCTGAGAAAACCATAATTTGAAAAGATACATGCACCTCAATGTTTATTGCAGTACTATTTACAATAACCACAACATGGATGCAACCTAAATGTCTACTGACAGAAGAATGGATAAAGAAGATGTGGTACATACATACAATGGAATATTGTGTTGTTCAGTCACTAAGTCTTGTCCAACTCTTTGTGACCTCATGGACTGCAGCATGACAGCCTCCTCTATTCTCCACTATCTCCTAGAGTTTGCTGAGACTTATGACCACTGAGTCAGTGATGGTATCTAACCATCTTATCCTCTGCAGCCTTTTTCTCATTTTGCCTTCAACTTTCCAAGCATCAGGATCTTTTCCAATAAGTAGACTCCTCCCACCAGGTAGCCAAAGTACTGGAGCTTCAGCTTCAGCATTAATCCTTGCAATAAATATTCAGTGTTGATTTCCTTTAGGATTGACTGGCTTGATTTCCTTGCTGTCCAAGGGACTCCAAGCATCTTCTCTACTATTTGAAAGTATCAGTTCTTCGGTGCTCAGTCTGGAGCACCATCTTTGACCATCTTTATGGTCAAACTCTCATATTCATACGTGACTACTAGAAAAACCATAGCTTTGACTATACAGATCTTAGTTGGTGAAGTGATGTCTCTGCTTTTTAATACACTATCTAGGTTTGCCAGAGCTTTCCTTCCAAGGAGCAAGAGCCTTTTAATTTCATGGTGAGAGTCACCATCCACAGTGATTTTGGAGCCCAAGAAAATAAAATCTGTCACTACTTCTACTTTTTCCTCTTCTACTTACCAAGTGATGGAACCAGATGCCACAATCTTTATTTTCTGAATGCTGAGTTTTAAGCCAGCTTTTTCACTTTCCTCTTTCACTCTCCTCAAGAGGATCTTTAGTTTCTCTTCACTTTATGCTATTAGGGTGGTATCATCTGCATATCTGAGGTTGTTGATATTTCTCTCAGCAATCTTGATTCCAGCTTGTGATTCATCCAGCCTGGCATTTCACATGATGTACCCTGCATATAAGTCAAATAAGCAGGGTGACAATATACAGCCTTGTCATACTCCTTCCCCAGTTTTGAACAGTTTGTTGCTCCACGTCAGGCTCTGAATGTTGCTTCTTGACCTGCATACAGATTTCTCAGGAGACAGATAAGGTGAGGCCTGGTACTCCCATCTCTTTAAGAATTTTCCACAGTGTGATGTGATCCACACAGTCAAAGACTTTAGCATAGTCAATGAAGCAGAAGCAGATGTTTTTCTGGAACTCCTTTGCTTTCTCCATGAGCCAATGAATGTTGGCAATTTGATTTCTGGTTCCTCTGCCTCTTTGAAAACCAGTTTGTACATCTGGAAGCTCTTGGTTCATGTACTGCTAAAGCCTAAAGGATTTTGAGCATTAACTTGCTAGCATGTAAAATGAGCACAATCGTACAGTAGTTTGAAATGAATGAAAACTGACCCTTTCCAGTTCTATGGCCACTGCTGAGTTTTCCAAATTTGCTGGCATACTGAGTGCAGCACTTTAACGGCATTATCTTTCAGGATTTGAAATATCTCAGCTGGAATTCTGTCACCTCCACTAGCTTTGTTTGACTTCACACTCCAGGATGTCCAGCTCTAGATGAGTTACCACACCATCATGGTTATCCAGGTCATTAAGACCTTTCTTGTATAGTTCTGGGTATGCTTGCCATCTCTTCTTAATCTCTTCTGCTTCTGTTAGGTCCTTAACATTTTTGTCAGGTCTTTAACATTTCTATCCTATATCGTGCCCATCCTTGTATGAAATGTTCCCTTGATATCTGAAATTTTCTCTAGCCTTTCCCATTTTATTGTTTTTCTCTATTTCTTTGCATTGTTCAACTTAGGAAGTCTTTCTTTTCTCTCCTTGCTATTCTCTGGAACTCTGCATTCAGATATATATATCCTACCCTTTCACTCTTGCCTTTTGCTTCTCTTTCCTCAGCCATTTGTAAAGCCTCCTCAGACAACCACTTAGCTTTCTTGCATTTCTCTTTCTTGGGGGTGGTTTTGATCACTGTCTCCTGTACAATGTTACAAACCTCCATTCACAGTTCTTCAGGCACTCTTGTCTACTAGATCTAGTGCCTTGAATCTATTTGTTACTTCCATTGTATAATTACAAGGGATTTATTTGATTTAGGTCATAACTGAATGGCCTAGTAGTTTTCTCTACTTTCTTCAATTTAAGCCTGAATTTTACAATAAGGAGCTCATGATCTGAGCCACAGTAAGTTCCAGGTCTTGTTTCTGCTGACTGTATAGAGCTTTTCCATCTTCGACTGCAAGGAATATAATCAATCTGATTTAAGTATTGACAATCTGGTGATGTCCAGGTGTAGAGTTATCTCTTGTGTTGTTGAATGAGAGTATCTGCTATGACCAATGGGTTTACCTAACAAAATTCTGTCAGCGTTTGCCCTGCTTCACTTTGTACTCCAAGGCTAAACTAGCCTGTTATTCTGGGTATGTCTTGACTTCCAATCCCCTATGATGAGATGGACATCTTTTTTTGGTGTTAGTTCTAGAAAATGCTATAGATCCTCATAGAAATGTCCAGTTTCAGCTTTTTTGTCATCAGTGGTTGGGGCATAGACTTGGATTACTGTGATGAATGGTTTGCCTTCAAAACAGACTGAGATCATTCCGCCATTTTTGATAAGTATTACATGGCCATAAAAAAGAATGAAATAATTCCATCTGCAGCAACATGGATGGACTTAGAAACTGTCATACTGAGAGAAGTCAGACAGAGGAAGAAAAATAGCATATGATATCACTTATATGTGGAATCTAAAACAAAAAGTAATACAAATGGATTTGTTTACAAAATGGAAATAGAGTCACAGATACAAAAGAAAAACTTATGGTTCCCAGGGAGGGAAAGAGAGGAGGATAAACTGGGAGATGGGACTGACAAATACACACTATATATAGAAAACAGATAAATAACAAGGACCTACTGCAAGGTACAAGGAATTCTACTCAGTATTCTGTAATGGCCTATATGGGAAAAGAATCTAAAAAAGAGTAGATATATGTATACGCATAACTTATTCACTTTGTTGCACACAACACTGCAAATCAACTATACTCCAATATTTTTTTAAAATCTGCATTTTTTTTGATCCATCAAATTGACAAAAATTATTTTAGGCTGATATACTCCTATTGGCACAGCTGTGGGGTAATGAGTTGTTGTACAAGTTGTTGTAGGAGTAAGAATTTGTCAGTCTTGTTGGAGGGTAATTGTGTGGTAACTTATTAAAACTTTATTTATACCTACCATTTGGCCTATCAATTCCCCTCTAGTTATTTGTTCTGGAGATATATTCCTACATGTATATAACAAGCATGTATAAAGATTTTATTTGGAGTATCACTTGTAGAAGTAAAAATTCGGAAACATTTTAAATGCCCATATTTTTTAATGTGGTTAAATCAAGGTTTGCCTATATATAGTAGCTTCAAAGGAAGGAATATGTTGTGCTAAGTCACTTCAGTCGTGTCCAGCTCTTTGCGACCCTATGGACTGCAGTCTGCCAGGCTCCTCTGTCCATGGGATTCTCCAGGCAAGAATTCTGGAGTGAGTTGCCATGCCCTCCTCCAGAGGATCTTCCCTACCCAGGGATCAAATCCACATCTCTTATGTCTCCTGCATTGGTAGGTGGGTTCTTTACCACTAGCACCACCTGGGAAAGCAAAGTATGTGATAGGTTTATATTTACTGATACAGAAATTAATAACAGCGGTTGGTTGGTTGTTTTTGAGGAAACTGATGTTGATATCTTGCTATATGTGTAGTTCTCTTTAAAATCCAGAAAATTATGTAACTAGTATGGTTAAAAATAAATGAAGATAATAATGTGTGATATGTTAGTGGGGAATATTTTGAGAAAAATATCCAAACCAGACTTTGCATTGGTTTCCAGCAGAGATATTAAAATGGACTAATTTAGTTAAAATAAGAGTGTTTAAGGATCCTGTGATCCCACTTCTTAAAATTTACCTTGCGAATAAAAATGCACATGTGTGCTCTCCCCTAAAAGTACCTATAGATATCCATTCCAAAATTTTTCAGTTAAAAAAAATGTACACAAATTAAAAGTCCACATGTGAGGGGATGGCTATATAATATGGGTTCATCAAATAAAATTCACTATAGCCATTTGAAAAGATGTTGTAGTTTTCTTTTTACTTGGAAAATGTCTTTCAACCTACGCTCAAGTGAATAAATCTGATAATATACTAGAATATACAGTTTGATCTCACTTGTGTAAAAAAAACAGTTCCCATAGCCTTGTGAATTTACATACATAGAGAAGTATCTTGAGAGATATTTAATGAAACATTGATATGGTAAATTAAAATGATAAAAATCATTAAACTTTTTGTTAAAACCATAATATGTATTGAGACTATTTATGTAACATATACTCATTATTTCATTTGATCTCATTATCCTGTAAATCAAGAACTATTATTATCTCCATTTTTTTACTCTTGAGATTGAGGATAAAACATTTATGCAAAAAAATGGGGTAAATCTGTCTTTCTAACTCTGAAGCCCATGCTTCTAATCACTAGATGTTCTACTACTGTACTTCATGTATTTTCTTACATGTATTTAATAAGTACTTTATGGATCAGTGGTTATTGTGTTTCTAAGCTTCACGGTTACCAAACACTAAAGTTACTGAGAACTGTACACAGGGATGGTCATGAAGACTAGAAAGAAGTAGGCTAAAGATCAGGCATTGTCCTTCTCTTTCTCCTGGCAGACCCTGTTCCCACCAAGGCCTGGGGAGAGTCTAACCCTATGCTTGGAAATGCAGCCCATATGGTGCTAGACACACAATATACAAAGACACACACTGCATTCTGTATGATATTTTGTGACCTCCCTCTTTCTACCCTTTGAGAATCCATAACTTCTTTAAAAAAAAAAAAAAAAAGCTGGACTAGATACGCTCTCTTAAATAGCCTACGGCTATTAAAGAAAAATGTGTGGCATAAGTCTGTAGCAGACATTAAGAAGAATATAATTGGGGGTTTATTTAAAAATTCAAATTGTGGGGAATTCCCTGGCAGTCCAGAGGTGAGGATGCCACGCTTTCACTGCTATGTACTATGTACCAGATACTGTATAAACATAGTTTCATATCAACACTGTCAAGTGTCATCAACCCTATCTTACTGTTAAGGAAATTGTAGCCCAGATAAGTGACTCACACAAGTTAAAAAGGCAGGGACAGAAACAGAAATCCAACCCAGGGCAAATTGGCCTTAGAATTCAGTCTTTTCATGCTATGGCAACACTACCCAGGTGGGGCCTGAATTTCCCACTGAATAGGCACAGTTAATGTATATCACTCTATGAACTACTATAAAACCAGTCATTGGGGTCCATCGGACAGAATCCTTGGTTGAAAAGAGGGAAGAGAATGAACATAGAAAATTTGGTCCTATTTGTCCCTTATGACACCGGTAGGAATTACGCAGTTATTTCTCATTACCTGGGTTTCATTCCTGCAGTGAAATTTTCATGAGTAACAAAAATAACCTCACAAAGAAATACCTTGAAGTGAGTAATTATTGAAACAATGTATGCTCTAGAATCCACATATTAGGGCACTGGGCAGCATCTGCATCCTCTGGCAGAGCAAGCACTCTTCAGGCACCTCCCCCCCCAAACTTCCTCTAAAAGGTTCAGATGCTAAAATTGCTCTAAAGAAGTTCTGAGAAGCCTCCAGCCTAATCATTTCATTCAATCTTCATGTTGGTGTTAAGTCGCTAAGTCATGTCCAACTCTTTGCAACCCCATGGACTGCAGCATGTTAGGCTTCCCTGTCCTTCACTATCTCCTGGAGTTTGCTCAGATTCATGTTCATTGAGTCAGTGATGCTATCCAGGCTATCCATGCTCATGACCACTGTGAAAATTAGCTATATTATACCCAACTTAGAGATGAGGAAAAGGAAAGTTCAGGGTGGCAGAACAGCCCAACATCTAATATCAGAAATCCTCCTACTTAACAGCTAGAGAGACAAGGCATCTATCTCATCTTGGTTCCATCCTATGACATCTGCAACTCTTGTGCTGCTGATGGATGTGCCACTAGTAGGGTCTGACAGTTGGAGGATAAGCATTGATTAGATTTGCCTTGCAAGAAGAGGTATAGTCTGTTGGCTTGGAGGGAAAGCAGATGGTGGGAAGAATGGATGATGATGGTGTAAGTAGAGTCTGTCATTTTCCAAATGGTTGCTGCCAAGAAGAGAAAAGCAGCTGATGAAAATCATGTGTTTCAAAGTAAGGAGACTGGGAAATACTTCTTTTGTTTTAAAGACATTGCTTGTCATATTTGCAATAGAAAAATCTCTTTTTCAGAAAGAATAATACCAAAAGGCACTATGTAATAAGCCAAATTTTATAGTTATGTAGCTTACAAGGTCAGTAAAAGACAAAAGGAACAAGATTCACAAATGTCTTACTCAACAACAAAAGTTATTCAAAGGCACAGAATTATAATAGGATACTGTAGTGTATGCTACTATGTTGATCCTGAAATTTTAGCAAAAATTGTTAAGACTAGCAAAACTGTAACAGAGAAAAAGAGAAAGTTTTCAAAATATTCACGTGGACCTCTTCCCTCCAAGTGACCCAAGTGAAGATAACCCCACTTTGAAGCTCAAAATTAACAAGCTTCAACCACATTTGCAGAGATTTTTAATCAGAGTTTAAGTTCCCTAATCTGGATTATGAGCAGACAAACAAGGGCTGCCAGACACATGAGAAAACTCTAATGTGAAAGGTGGGCTTCCCTGAGAGCTCAGTTGGTAAAGAATCCACCTGCAATGTGAGAGATCCCAGTTTGATTCCTGGATCGGGACGATCCCCTGGAGAAGGGATAGGCTACCCATGCCATTATTCTTGGGTTTCCCTTGCAGCTCAGCTGGTAAAAAAATCTGCCTGCAATGCAAGAAACCTGGGTTCAATCCCTGGGTTGGGAAGATCCCCCAGAGAAAGGAAAGGCTACCCACTCCAGTATTCTGGCCTGGAGAATTCCATGGTCTGTACAGTCCATGGCGTTGCAAAAAGTCAGACACAACTGAGTGACTTTCATTTTCAATGTGAAAGGTAAATATCAGGACAAACAGGAAAAAAAACTTCAAGGAAACAAATAATACAAAGAGAGGAATGCTCTTAAAAAACTGTAACTAGTATCTTCAGAGGCAAAAATTGCATTTGAGAAGCAAGAATAGAATCCTCCAAAAACGAGCATTCAGAAAACCAAAAGTGTTCTTTAAATTTTAAAAAATGTAACAAATGAAAATTTTAATATAAAATAATAAAAAATGTCAACGCTTATCTGAGCCTTCAATGAGTTATAAACTTTTTGTAATAGTAACATTAAAGATCACTAATCACAGCTCAACATAACAAATACAGTAAGTCTCCTACATATGAATGAATTCCATTCCAAGTTCCAGTTCCAGGTCAGTCTCAGTCATGTCCGACCCTTTACGACCCCAGCACGCCAGGCCTCCCTGTCCATCACCAACTCCCAGAGTTCACCCAAACCCATGTCCATTGAGTCAGTGATGCCATCCAACCATCTCATCCTCTGTCGTCCCCTTCTCCTCCTGCCCTCCATCTTTCCCAGCATCAGGGTCTTTTCAAATGAGTCAGTTCTTCACATCAGGTGGCCAAAGTATTGGAGTCTCAGCTTCAGCATCAGTCCTTTCAATAAATATTCAGGACTGATTTCCTTTAGGATGGACTGCTTGGATCCCATTCCTAGTATGTGTTCATAAGTCCAACAAGTTAGCCTGGATACCCAACTAACATCATCAGCTATATAGTATTATACTGTAATAGATTTACAAAACTTCACACAAATAAAACATAAAAAACAAACACAAAAATAGTATTTTCAATCTAATAGTACAGTACCTTGAAAAGTACAAGAGTATAGTACAACAGCTGATGTACAGAGATTTAATGATAATGGAAAAATTGAAATATCACAGGAATTGCCAAAATTTGATACAGAGACAAGAAGTGAACAAAATGCTTTCGGAAAAATGCCGCCATGAGACTTGGTCTACACAGGTTGTCAGAAACCTTCCTTATGTATCTGTGAAGCACAATAAAACAAGGTCTGCCTGTGCTGTGGACCAAGAAAATGTCCTTCAAGTTAGACAGAGAGGGAAAAATGGTCACATTCAAACTGTTAGGATTCAGGATGGCTTTGTACTTCCCAAGACCAACACTGGAATCCAGAAGACACTAAAATAATGCCTTTAAAATTATGAAGGAAAATTACTTCCAACTTAGAATTCAATACTCAGCCATAAGTTATAGATAGGGTAAAATTAAAACACTTTTAGAAATGTAAAATCTCAAAAACTTTCTTTTCTATACTTTTCAGGAAGCTATTAAAGATGCCTTCAACTATGTAAGGGGGTAGAAGGAGGACGACTATATAGGAATCAAGGAAGAGGTGAATCAAAACAAGAGAGAGAAAAAGGGGAATTTTCAAAATGATAGTGAAGAAAAAGTCCTAATGATAATAGGGCATCAAGTATACAGATGAATGAAATAATCCGACTCAAGGGATTGGTGTGGCAGCGGCTGCCATCCTGATTCCCTCTGCTATACTATTTGCTAAGAGAAACAAAAAGCAAGTTACAAGTTCAGAAAGCCCATCGAGTCCTGGAATGAGGCCAAAAGTTATCCAAAAATGATCATTGTCCAGCCAGCCTAGAAAGATCTCTAGGAGGCAATGTCTCAAAATGTATATATAAGAACTGATAGATTAGCTGTTGTGATAAATTTTGTGGAAAGTTTTAGTAAAAGACTATTAGAAGAAATGGAAATTACTAAAAATAAATACAAAGAAAAATTAGCAAATGAAAAAACAGGCATTCTTAATTTTATCAAAAATAGAGTAAGGAAGGAAAAATAACCATATATACAGAGATGCTCTATTATAAAGAATATTAGAATAATCATCATACTAGTTTAACCAAAATTACAGTAGAACTATACTGGGAAAATAAGAAAAGAGGAACAAAATGATGGCAGAATAAAGAGGTAGATATATCTTTCATAATAAGAATTTAAGGGGAATTCCCTGGCAGTCCCAGAGAAGGCAATGGCAACCCACTCCAGTACTCTTGCCTGGAAAATCCCATGGATGGAGAAGCCTGGTAGGCTGCAGTCCATGGGGTCACGAAGAGTCACACACGACTAAGCAACTTCACTTTCACTTTTCACTTTCATGCATTGGAGAAGGAAATGGCAACCCACTCCAGTGTTCTTGCCTGGAGAATCCCAGGGATGGCGGAGTCTGGTGGGCTGCCGTCTATGGGGTCACACAGAGCCAGACACGACTGAAGTGACTTAGCAGCAGCAGCAGCCCAGGCAGGCCAGTGGTTAAGAATCTGTGCTTCCACTGCAGGGGGTGCAGGTTCCATCTCTGGTTGAGGAAATAGGATCCTGCATGCCGTGCAGTGCAGCAAAAAGAAATTTTAAAAGTAAAAGAAAACAAAAGAATTTAAATAGATAATGTCTAAAATAAACAAATCAAAAGATAACAATGTAATGCATAGCTTTTAGAGCTCTGGAGATATGTTAAGGCCAGAAGAGCTTTAAATGAATTGAAAGTCATTACCTTTGGGGACTGGGACCAGGGGAAGTGAGATGGGGTAAGTCAGGAAACAGTTATATTTTGAAATAGATCTTTGACTACTATTGGCCATTTTAAACTATTGTGAGTTTAAACTATTAAACAATGCATACATACAAAGCTTTAATTAAAAATTTAAAATGAAAATATAGAAAAGAAAAATGTTGAACTTCCAATATAAACAAGTAGGCTCTCAAGTTGAGTATTAAAAAGAGACATGATGTTATTTGACCCCCGACTGGGTAGGGTTTAACACAGATTACACCTGAAATAACCAGCACTTTTCATGATAAATATTTTCACTTGTATTTCTGTGGTGCTTTCATCTTTTTTCACTCTTTGCATAGTCAGTGATCCAATCTTCTCCAGGATCCAGAATTTCATCCACAGACAGAACAGGATCTGTTATTTGCTCACATTATTTGTTTTAAACTCAATGGTACAGGAGACCAATACCCTCTTCGAGGAAAGAAGACACTCTTCACTATGTATGTAACCTGCACTGCCTTGAATAATCTAAGCCCCCTGGCATTGTATAATACTTTACAATGTATTGTATTATTGTATAGTACAGTTTTATTGTATCATAATATTATTGTATAATACATTGTATAATACAGTTTTCAAAGTACTTTCTCATGTTTTTAATTGACCCTGCAACAGCTCTGAAAGGCCAAACAGAAGCTCAGAGAGGTTAAGTGACTTCCCTAAGGTCACTCAGCTGGTCACAACACAGCCATGAGTAGATTCACCCACTTGTGACTCTCTTCACCTACCGCGCTACACAGCAATCTTCTTTTCACGTTTCATAAAGTTTACTAAGCTCTGACTGCTGGCTGCTGAATGACCAGATGGTGGGAAAAAGAATGTGTGTGAATTTATTTCTCTAAAGTCCAGTCACTGTGTCCAGACTCAGCCTTAGAACAAATGACCCTCTGCTCAGAATATCAACCCCAGAACATGTCCTGAAAACAGCACGAATTTCAGGTGTTAGGACTTTTCCACATTCAAGTTTCTCTTTCAAAATTGGAAATGTCCCTGAAAAAGAGTAAGTACCTTACCACTTGTCAACAAGATGGGTTGACAGCCAGCTGAAAATAAGCCTGAGATACTGGAAGATGATTAAGGGAGGAAGAAAGAGGCACGGATTTATCCTAATTCCATGTTGTTCCTGGGGTTAACCTCGGCCATCCTAGCCAGAATTATTTTACAAGATTCCTTCAGTAGGAACATCGTAAAGGGCCAACTCTCATTTTGTGATTATATAGAGTGATTGAGGGAAAAAAAATGACAACAAGCAAAACACAAAAAATCCTGCACGCAATTCAGGTCACTGAGAAATATTTAGGATAAACTGACTTTAGGATCATTATTTGTGTGTCAATTTAGAAGCAGCTGGATGTTGCCCAATGTATGGGGAGTGTGTCAAGGCTCAGAGAAGAACAGAACCTAAAACGAGCTGTGATTATCACTTTGAGATAAAAGTTCAGCTCAACTCTGGTTTTCGAGCCAGAGTGCTGTACCTTTAAAAAAATTTTTTTTCTTAATATTTATTTACTTAGCTGTGCTGGGTCTTAGCTGCAGCAGTCAGGATACTTGATCTTAGTTGTGGCATGCAGGATCTAGTTCCATGCCCAGGGATTGAACCCGGGCCCCCTGCAGTGGGAACATGGAGTCTTAACCACTAGATCACCAGGGAAGTCCCTAAAATTTTTTAATGAGTATTATACATACATTTAGATTTATAGCCTATTAGAACCCATTTGTGCCAGCTCTATGTATACTGAGTAGCAAAGTCCATGCAGATTTAAACATAGAGCAAAGGATGATTATAAGATATCAGGGATTCTGCTATTCTTCACATATTTTAAAGGCATAACACACAGAGGTTACATAACTGCCTTTATGGAAAACCCTGCATTCAGAGTTGTTTTCGAAGCCTGTTCGCAGCTGAGTGTTTACTAAATCAAGCACTAAAAACTAGATTTACACTGGTTGTTCGGAGCTGAAAGCCAGCTGCAGCTGCCATTAGAGCAATTCAATTTCTCTTTTATAAAGCACAAGTAAGGCTCAATTTACTAAAGTTTTATTTCCTTTTTATGCATCCCATATGCTAGGGGAAAAATTAAGTTTATGAGATTAAAAATGAGTTTTATGCTAAATGTTTACGAAGTTTCAGCTGGTTGCATTTGCAAGCCCTCAAACCCACCAAGTTCAGCTTTTGGTGTTTGTTTTTTTTTTTTTTTTCCATTTCAACAAAAGAAAGTTTTTGTGTCTGTAAAAGGAAATTTCCCCAGTCCCCTTTTCTGTACTCCTCTAGTTCTGCCTTCTTCTTCCACATTATACAACTTTATAACAGTTGAGATACATAAATAACTTCCTTCACCATGTCAAAATCTTTAGGAGGAATGTTTCTGTATGGACTCAGTTGTTTTTTTAAATGATTCTTTTTTCCTTCCATTCACTGTCTTGATTTAGCTAGTCTAATGATGTTTTTTCATTTCTGTGATCATCTCTAAAAAAACAATATAGTTTTTACTTGATAAAAGAAACATCTAGACAACTAACTGCTGCTGATTTGGAAAGAATACATTTCATCACTTAATTACAAACTTTGATAGCCTAGAAAAGATGAGTGTTGCATTTCTTTGCTCCAAAATTAATAGGTACACAGAATTATTATTTTTTAAACAGTGCATACTTAATTCAGGAGACCCCAAGATAGCCATTATTATAGATCTCACTTTGCAAATTCTTCCTTTCTCTGAAATCCTTTGGCCTTTCTTAGGATCAGTTTTTTAAATTCCTCCAGTTCAGATTAAGCTCTTGGAGAACCTGTCATCTTAAGAAACATTCATTGAAAATGGCAGGGTATAAAAATACAAAGATGAAAAAGGTTTCTAAATGGAAGGCAAGAGAAACCACCCAAATTATCAATGGATTAAGTCCATTAATGTTCAGTAACTCCTCCTGCCTCTACTTAGCTGTCAAAAAGTCAACTTTCAAGTCTTCTTAGTAGCAGTAAAGGAGATTCTAAAAAGTCTTAAAGTAGAAAATTAGAAAAGGGAAGAAGGAAAAAAATCAACATGCAGACATCAAAGTAGGCGACAGATGAGAAGGGTCCTGTGAGAACAAGTTGTTATGCTGTTTAAGGGTACTCAGGTCTGTCCAAGCATGTCACAGAAGGTTCCTAAATATTATGGCATAAAGAGTTCTCAGCTGGGCAGAGCTCACAGAACCTCCAGCACTGAGATTCTTGAGCAAAAAGAGAAAAGAAGGTCATCTCCCAGGCCTTGCCCTACATGAGGGAAGAGTTCACATGGACCAACTTAAGCCAGAAACACTAGGTAAAGAATTCTCTAGGAATGTGAATCAAATAATCTCATTCCAATAGGCAACTCTTAGCAAATAGGATGGCTTACATGGCAAAGAGTGAGAATACCAAATAGAAGTAAACAAACCCCACACAGAAATGAAAGTTGATGGATGCTTACAGAACACTGATCAATCTCAACCCACAGCCTACAGTACCGGTGGAGCACATTGGAGATGACCTTAGACCCTTGTTCGGAAGTCCTTCTAGCAGCAAAGAAGAGTGTCTGGGACTTGACCAGGAGAGGGAGGGACTTATAGGCTGGGGTTGCCTTGATTTTACAGTAAGACCACAGATCACTTTTCATTGGCATGTTAACTATCCCTCACACTGCTTTAATTGTACTCCTTCAATCTATTACAGCTTAGAACCTGAGAGTCACACCAACAAATTATCAACCATACCCTTGATTTTGGAATTCACATCCTCAATTGGGCTTCCCTGGTGGCGCATTGGTAAAGAATCTGCCCGACAATGCAGGAGATGCAGGAGACATGGGCTCAATCCCTGGGTTGGGAAAATCCCCTGGAGGAAGAAATAGCAACCCACTCCAGTATTCTTGCCTGGGAAATTCCACGGACAGAGGAGCCTGACAGACTATCATCTATGGGGTTGCAAAGAGCTGGACACAGCTGAGTGACTGAGCACACACGTAGCATCCTCAATTAAGAGGAAACAAGGCTTTATGAAACCTTGTATTTAAAAAACCAATTGAAAAAATTAAAGTCTGACTGCTAAGATGTTACTCACAATTCATCAGAAACTTCAGAAGAGGGGCTTTCCTGGTAGTCCAGGGACTAAGACTCTGTACTCCCAATGCAGGGGGTCCAGGTTCAATCCCTGATCGGGGTGCTAAATCCCACATATTGCAATGAAGATGGAAGATCCCACATGCTACAACTAAGATCCAGTGAGCCAAATACATAAATATTTTTTAAAAAGGAAAACAAAGAATGAAACTTGAGAAGACAGAGGGTCCCACATATGTATGAGTGACCAGAGAAGTTTTTCCAGAAGGCATGAACCTTGAAGGATATACAGCATTTGGATAGAAAACTGAAGTTATTTCCAGCAAGGGAGGGATATGAGCTACAGCATTTGATGCAGGTATGAGAATGTCTGCATTCTCTTCCTTGGTAGCTTCCCTGGTAGCTCAGCTGGTAAAGAATCTGCCTGCAACACAGGAGACTCCAGTTCAATTCCTGGGTCAGGAAGATCCCCTGGAGAAGGGATAGATCCCCACTCCAGTATTCTTGGGATTCCCTGGTGGCTCAGTCAGTAAAGAATCCACCTGCAATGCAGGAGACCTGGATTTGATCCCTGGGTTGGAAGATCCCCTGGGGGAAGGCATGGCAAACTACTACAGTATTCTTGCCTGAAGAATCCCCATGGACAGAGGAGCCTGGTGGGCCGAAGTCCATGGGGTCGCAAAGTCAGACACAGCTGAGAGATCAAGCACATGCACACATGAGAATGTCATGTCTGCAGAAGGAGGGACAGCAGGAGGAGGCCAACTGGAGACCAGGGCTGGGAGAGTTGCATTAGATAACATCTGAAAAAGGGACTGGACTCGGGATTTGGAAGATTGTCAACAATAGATTGAAGAGCAGTGACAAGCATTTAAAGGTGATGAAAAGAAAAACGAAGGAGCATCTCTGGTGATAGAACTGCAGGGTAGAGCCGAGGGGAATGAAGGCAGATCACTCAGGGGACGGCAATAATGATCCAGGCATGAGATAACCAAGCACAAGCTGGAAATTGCAAGCCACAAGGAGAAAAAAGTTGGGGTATTTATTCTCCCCACACCACCTCACCCCATCCCATGCCTCATGAGACTTTAGCAATGTCTACGTTCCTCTAGGAACTGGTAAGTGGTCCTACTTCATTAAATTCAGCTCTCTCTGGACTCTCACAACATTGCTTACTCCTTTTCAAGACTAGGGGTGGTAACTGCATCCCAATGGTGTTAGCACCTGGGAGCTTCCCCATCACTTTATGGTTTCTCTAATTTTATCTCTGTGTATTTTTTTTTTTCGAATGGGCCATTTACATCTCTGCAGACTCTGATGAATATAAATACTAAAATGAAAAGTACTGGAAAGAAAAGTAGAGAAGTCATGAGTTGGACTGGAAGAAAAAGAAGGCCGATGAATATACTTTTGAGTGCAATGACTCAGAAAACATAGTATAAAAATATAAAGCAGTGGTTAGGAATCAAGACTCTTAGGACCTGGGTTCCCCCACTTTGTAGCTGTATGATGTCAGTTGGGGGTATATGGCTTCACATCTCTAAGCCCGTGCTCCTTCATCTGTAAAATAAGGATTATTACTGTTTTAAGGACTAAATGAGTGAATACATATAAAGTGCTTAGCATGGTTCCAGACTTCATGTACATGATGTTTAAACATTTTCCATTTACAAGAATTCACATGGGGATTATTATGCACTAAACCTTATACACTTTGAGCTTAATGGTGACAAAAGAATACTTAAATGGAAATTTCCAGGGAGCATTTGGAAATAAATACTGACATTTGGGTAAGAGCACATTACTAAGGTATAGACAGATAAACTATGAAAATAGATGACCTTTTCAAAGAGAAGAACACATCAAAAGAACAGCTGAGTTCTGAAAAATAAGCTTTGGAGAGATGTAGACTGAGTAGGTAGAAGAATGATGAGAGATGAAAAAAAGAAGAGGGAAAAAGAAGCAGAAGACCTGGATCTTGTGGTCTCAGGGAAGATAAAAGAACCACTGAAGTGAAGTGAAGTGAAGGGAAAGTCACTCAGTCATGTCTGTCTCTTTGCAACCCCACGGACTATACAGTCCATGGAATTCTCCAGGCCAGAATACTGGAGTAGGTAGCTGTTTTCTTCTCCAAGGAATCTTCCCAACCCAGCGATCAAACCCAGGTCTCCCACATTGCAGGTGGATTCTTTACCAGCTGAGCCACCTGCTGCTGCTGCTACGTCGCTTCAGTCGTGTGTGACTCTGTGTGACCCCATGGACTGCAGCCCACCAGGCTCCCCTGTCCCTGGGATTCTCCAGGCAAGAACACTGGAGTGGGTTGCCATTTCCTTCTCCAATACATGAAAGTGAAAAGTGAAAGTGAAGTCACTCAGTCACGTCCAACTCTTCGTGACCCCATGGACTACAGCCTACCAGGCTCCTCCGTCCATGAGATTTTCCAGGCAAGAGCACTGGAGTGGGGTGCCACTGCCTTCTCCAGTAGATAGCTGAGCCACCAGGGAAGCCCAAAAGAAGCAGAGGCAGTGAAAATGACAAGTGCCTTCTAACTCGGCAAAGAGATCACCTGGGTCTTCAAGAGATGAACTTGAGGGAACGGAGTAGAACTGGGAATGGAAGGGAGACTCAGGTATTTTATTAAAAAAAAAAAAAAAAATAACAGAGGAAACAGGTACAGCCAACAGTAGATCCCAAAGAAAGGCAATGCCAAGGAATGTTCAAACTACCACACAATTGCACTCATCTCACATGCTAACAAAGTAATGCTCAAAATTCTCCAAGGCAGGCTTCAACAGTACATGAACCGTGAACTTCCAGATGTTCAAGATGGATTTAGAAAAGCCAGAGGAACCAGAGATCAAATTGCCAACATTGTTGGATCATCGAAAAAGCAAAAGTGTTCCAGAAAAATACCTCTTGTGCTTTATTGACTATGCCAAAGCCTCTGACTGTGTGGATCACAACAAACTCTGGAAAATTCTTAAAAAGATTGGAATACCAGACCACCTGACCTGCCTCCTGAGAAATCTGTATGCAAGTCAGGAACTGGACAGTTAGAACTGGACATGGAACAACAGACTGGTTGCAAATCAGGAAAGGAGTACATCAAGGCTGTATACTGTCACTCTGCTTGTTTAACTTATATGCACAGTACATCATGTGAAATGCCAGGCTGGATGGAGCACAAGCTGGAATCAAGATTGCTGGGAGAAACTTCAATAACCTCAGATATGCAGATAACACCACTCTAATGGTAGAAAGTGAAGAAGAACTAAAGGGTCTCTTGATGAAAGTGAAAGAGGAGAGTAAAAGAGTTGGCTTAAAACTCAACATTTGGAAAACTAAGATCATGGCATCCGGTCCCATCACTTCATGGCAAATAGATGCAGAAATAATGGAAACAGTGAGAGAGTTTATTTTGGGGGGCTCCAAAACCACTGCAGATGGTGGCTGCAACCATAAAATTAAAAGACGCTTGCTCCTTGGAAGAAAAGCTATGACTAACCTAGAGAGCATATTAAAAAGCAGAGACATTACTTTGCCAACGAAAGTATGTCTAGTCAAAGTTAGGGTTTTTCCAGTAGTCATGTATGGATGTGAGAGTTGGACTATAAAGAAAGCTGAGCACTGAAGAATTGATGCTTTTGAACTGTGTTGCTGGAGAGGACTCTTGAGAGTCCCTTGGCCTGCAAAGAGATACAACCAGTCCATCCTAAAGGAAATCAGTCCTGAATATTCACTGGAAGAACTGATGCTGAAGCTGAAACTCCAATACTTTGACCACCTGATGCGAAGAACCGATGCATTTGAAAAGACCCTGATGCTGGGAAAGATTGAAGGTGGGAGGAGAAGGGGACGACAGAGAATAAGATGGTTGGATGGCATCTCTGACTCAATTGACATGAGTTTGAGTAAGCTCTGGGAGTTGGTGATGGACAGGGAGGCCTGGCTTGCTGCAGTCCATGGGGTCGCAGAGAGTCGGACACGACTGTGCGATTGAACTGAATAGTGGATCACTCTGTGGTTTTTCCCCAGAGGCCACAACAGACATTCACGTATTTTTTAAAATTTATTTGGCAGTGCCAGGTCCTAGTTGCCACATGTGGGATTTAGTTCCCCAACCAGGGATTGAACACCAGGTCCCCTGCCTTGGGAGCATAAAATCTTAGTCACTGGATCACCAGAGAAGTGCCAGACATGCGCATATTTAAATAGAAAGAGGAAGAAATTAAAAGAAAGAGAGAAAGCAAAAATTCTAGGGGAAAAAAGAACAAGTGAGGTTGCAAAATGCTTCTGTGGAAAGATAAGAAGCTAGGAATAGAAATCAAATCAGAATTTCTCTGGGAAAGAGAAATCAAAATTCTAAGTGTTTGCAGGGTTTTCCCACCCTAATGCAATTTTTTCATTTATGAGAAAGCTAACTACTGAGATTTTAATTATTATGGTCCAACTGTGAATCTGAACAATTTTAAAACAAAACCAAAAAATGGCAACCTATACCCTTTCATTGCAAAATAACACTGTGGTTAAAAATATGGTTTTTAGAGTAAGACTGGCTGAGTTTATATTCTCACACTTGCCACTTGGTAGCAATATGCTTTGGGGCAAATTACTTTCTTTCTCTACCCAAATTTCCATATTTCTAAAATGGAGATAATAATAATATGGGCTTCAGTGGGCCACTCTGAGGAATAAATGAGATAATGTAAATTAAATGCTAAGAACAATGCCTGGGATATAGTAAAGATTCAATAATCCTTAGTTATTATTATTCACACATATTCACCTTGTACAATAATTATATCTCAATTCTTTCTCCTCAGGGCCGTACTCTGATTTCTTGCAACTCAAAGAGAACATTAATAAAAAAATCCCTTGATAACCATGCCCCAGGATAATGTAAATTCAGATATAATGCAGTTGGATATTGGCAAGTGTCTTTATCTTTTACAGTGGGGCAGGGCAGGCAGTTCTCACCTTCTGGAGGCAGTAAGACTGGGTAGAGAAACTGTCGGCAACTCTGTCACAGAACATAGGAGTACAAAATTAGCGTCACCACATTCACAGTAATCTCAGCCCAATTTCCCCCATACTGGGATGAAGAAATGGGCATCAACTGACCCAGTGAGATCTGGAATTCCTACTGCTGACTTGAAAGTCCAGTCTAGCCAGACTCAAGACCCAGAATTATGCCTATATATGGACATGCAATTGAAATGTAAAAGATTTAAAAACTTAACTGAAAAAACATTTCAATAAAACAGAATATTATACAATATACAGTATTATTAAATGAAAATAGCATATTGGCCATAATATTAGTAGTATATAAGTATATGAGCAATATATTATGAATTTAATACATTTAATTTTTTGGAAGAGTTTTAGGTTCATAGCAAAATACAAAGAGCTCCTATACACCCGTCTGCTCCCACATATACACAGCCTCCCACACACACTATCCAGAACCTCAGTGGTACATTTATAACCATCTATGAACCTACATATACATCATTATTTCCCAAAGCCCATAGCAGGTTCACTATTCTTTTTTATTGGAATATATTTGCTTTACAATTGTATTAGTTTTTGGTGTACAACAAAGTGAATCGGCCATATGCATATGTGCCCTCCCTCTTGGACCTCCCTCCCACCCCAATCCCATCCCACCCCTCTAGGTCATCACAGAGCACCATGCTGAGCTTCCTGTGCTTGATATCAGCTTCCTACTATCTCCGACTGATATTGAGCCAGAATGGCACCAAACTGCATGTGGAACCAGGAAGGACTTAAATGGCGTGGTCAACCAGCTGCACAGGCTTACCTCGTGACCTGATTTATTTTGCAACCATGTTGACTCCATATTTACACTATTAGAACTTTGGTACCTTCATTTATCAACTTACAGCAGGGTTTTCCTATACTTCAGTTGTCTCAAAAAATTCTTCCAAATTGATTAACAGCCCTTTAAACTTGTTAGATTTTCTCTTTGCCCTGGCCAAATTCTGATTTTCTTGAGGGCAGGGTTCATTTTAATCAAGTTGTGCTTTTTCTTTCCCCAGTCTCCTACTGTGTCCAGCACAATGTTGTAAAGAAAACAGTTACCATAGCAACACAAAAAGAAGGCTCATGGAGCTTAGAAGGGATTTAGCCTCACCCTACCATTCCATCATCTCCGTATCTCCATCAACCTCTACCCATTCCCACTTTCAAACAGATTTTGCCTCTAATTCCCTTTCTCATAGAAATTCTGGAGCAACTTCTGAGTTGGTATTAAATAAATGTTGCTTAAATTTTCTGATTTGACCAGCATGCTGGATCCCTTTTTGTGTCCCTCAAGTGCATCTCTAGCTCTCCTCTGTGGAGAATTAGCTCTCTAGCAGCTAATTCAGCCGAGTCAGGGTCCCAAGAGGAAAGAGACAGAGATCCTGAGACTAATTTAGTTGACCTACAAGCAAAGGCAAATGCTGTTTTGATAGCTAATTGCCTAACGTCATCAAGAGAGAGGGCTTCCCAGGTAGCACAGTGGCAAAGAATCTCCCTGCTAGTGCAGGAGATGCAAGTGACTTGGGTTCAATCCCTGAGTCGAGAAGATCCTCTGGAGGAGGAAATTGCAACCCACTCCAGTATTCTTGCCTGGAGAATCCCATGGACAGAAGAGCCTGGCAGGCTACAGTCCATGGGGTCCCAAAGAGTCAGAGACAACTGAGTCTGCATACTTCATCGAGAGAGAAACAGCTCAAATAGAGGGGAAAAAAAGGAAACAGGCTGAAAACAGTACTTGGCCAATTCTTGGAACTGAAAGCTTAAAAATCCAAATTGTACCCAGTCTTCCATTTGAGCCCTCACAAGATCCCACACAGCAACTCTTCTCTCTTGCATCTGAAAAAGTCTTTTCCAGTCTTTTTTGCACAATCAAATGCTTTTAAAGTTGCCCATTCAGACAATCTGCCAGCGTTTGTTACAGATGCTTCAAAGTTCACAATGGAGCAGAGTCTCCACCCAGGAATCACTCTATCAGAATGAAATGATTGCCTCCCCCCACCCTAGCTTATGTCAGTTTAGGCTACCATCTTTCATTTCTCTCACCCACCAATCTGTTCTGCTACAGGTGGGTGGATAATGGCTCCTCCTTGGCAGTGTCTTTTATCGACACTAATATAGCACTGCCATCTTCGTTTTTCTTATTGATTGTTGCAGAGTTGATGCTGCCCTGGGTGTAAACTCCAAACAGGCTAATGAGTAAATGGTGCATGGTTTTATTCATCTTTTAATCGATCGACTGACTAAAAGACTCTGCTTATTCATTCAGTATCCAGGTGCTGGTTTTAGCTTCAAGCAGCTGACAGCGCATTTGGGGAGACATAGAAGTGAGCACAGGGGTTTCCCTGGTAGCCCAGTGGCTAGCACTCCATGCTCCCAATGCAGGAGGCCTGCGTTTCATCCCTACTCAGGGAACTAGATCCTGCATGCCGCAACTAAGAGTTCATATGCCTGCCGCAACAAAGATCAAAGATACTGCCTGCAGCAACTAAGGCCCAGCACAGCCAAATAATTAAATTTAAAAAAAAGAAAAAGAAGTAAGCATAGAGTAGAAAGGTTAGGAAAGGCTTTCTCAAGGAACACCTGGGATGTTCCTGACAATCCAGTGGTTAAGACTCCACACTTCCACTGCAAGGGGCATGGGTTCGATCCCTGGTTTTGGAACTAAGATTCAGCTGAATTGTGAAAATGTGTAGGCAAGAATGATGAGGACAGCTTTCACAGAAGAAGCTGCCCTCTCTTTTGCATGGAGGAGAAAGGGAGCACAGCTCATTCAGGGAGCAATAAGTGTCTGGAAAGTAGAGAGGTAGTAAGCAGGGGACTGGCTAAAGATAATGTTGGAGGGAAAGGAAGCAATACAGGAGAACTTTCAGTTCTTTGGCAAGGGAAATAATGAAAGATTTTTTTGAACAATGTTATGAGATGCTTAAATTTAGAAAGCTAGCTCCAGAAAGGAGGACTGATATCCAGTGCTGGATAACTCAAGTTTGGGAGAAAAGTTAAGAGGCTGTTAAAATAGGCCATACAAAAAATGATAAAGATATTGACTGAGGAGGTCTTGGTAAGGATGGAAAGAAAGAGATGCTTTTGAGAAATAATAAATAGGTAACATGGAAAAATCATAATGACTGATAAGATGTGAGGGGGTCAGAAAATGAAGGGGTGATGATTCATGGGTCTGTGGCTTGAGCAACCAGGCAGGTTGTGAGACCACTCTCTGACCCAGGGAATATGAAGAACTCAGGAAGAGTTTAGTTGACATTGCATTGACACTGAGGTTTTCACAGGACTTTTAAGAATAAATCTCAATTTACAATTAGATACTGAGTTCAAGAAAGAATTCAGTAATAGAGATGTAAATCTGGAAGCCCTTGAGGCAATGGTGGGAGCTCAAATTAAGGGGGAAGATAAATTCATTCAAAGAGCCTCTAAAGAAAACAAATAACCCAATCAAAAATGGTCAGAAGAGCTAAACAGATATTTCTCTAAAGAAGACATACAGATGGCTAATAAACACATGAAAAAAATGTTCAACATTGCTTATTATTAGAGAAATGAAAACCAAAACTACAATGAGCTATCACCTCACATGGGTCAGAATGGTCATCATCAACAAATCTACAAACGATAAGTGCTGGAGAGGATGTGGAGAAAAGGAAACCCTCTCGCACTGTTGGGAATGTAAATTGATATAGCCACTGTGGAGAACAGTATGAACATTTCTTTAAACTAGGAATAAAACTACCATATGACCCAGCAATCCCACTACTGGACATATACCCTGAGGAAACCAGAATTGAAAAACACACATGTACCCCAATGTTCACTGCAGCACTATTTATAATAGCCAGGACATAGAAGCAACCTAGATGTCCATCAACAGACGAATGGATAAAGAAGTTGTGGTACATATTTGCAGTGGAATATTACTCAGCCATAAAAAGGAAAGAATTTGAACCAGTTCTAGTGAGGTGGATGAACCTAGAGTCATTATACAGAGTGAGGCAAGTCAGAAAGAGAAAAACAAATATCGTGTATTAACGCAAATATATGGAATCTAGAAAAATGGTACTGATGAACCTATTTGTAGGGCAGCAATAGAGACACAGAGGACTTCCCTGGTGGCCCAGACGGTAAAGCATCTGCCTACAATGCGGGAAACCCGAATTCGATCCCTGGATCGGGAAGATCCTCTAGAGAAGAACATAGCAACCCACTCCAGTACTCTTGCCTGGAAAATCGCATGGACATAGGAGTGTGGTAGGTTACAGTCCATGGGGTCGCAAAGAGTCAGACACAACTAAGCAACTTCACTTTCACTATCCATACAGACATAGAGAACAGACTTGTGGACACAGTGGGGAACAAGAGAGTAGGACGAATTGAGAGAGTAGCATTGAAATATGCAGATTACCATATGTGAAACAGCTAGCCAGTAGGAATTTGCCTGTAACCCAGGAAACTCAAATCTGGTGCTCTGTGACAACCTAGAGGGATGGAATAGGGTGGGAGGTGGAAGGAAGGCTCAGGAGGGAGGGGACATATGAATACCTATGGCTGATTCATGTTGCTGTGTGGCAGAAACCGACACAACATTGTAAAGCAACTATCCTCCAACTAAAAATAAACTTTTAAAATGACAAAGAGCCTCTGAAGAATGAGAAGAAGATGGAGAATCAAGCTCAAATTGATCATGAGCAGATACTAGCCTTGGCAGATGTCCATCACTCCACATTAAAACTGCACCCAAAGACAAATATCATATGACATCACTTATGTGTAAAATCTAATATATGGCATAAATGAACGTATCTATGAAAAAGAGAATCACGGATACAGAACAGACTTGTGGTTGTCAAGGGGGGAAGGGGTTGGGAGAGGAATGAAGTGGGAGGTTGGGGTTAGTAGATATAAGCTTTTATACATAGAATGGATAAACAACAAAGTCTGACAGTATCAGACAGAAAACTGTATTCAATATCCTATGATAAACCACAATGGAAAAAATATTTTAAAAAAGAATTTAAGTATGTGTATGAAAGTGAAAGTCGCTCAGTTGTGTCTGACTCTTCGGAACCCCATGGACTATGCAGTCCATGGAATTCTGCAGGCCAGAACACTGGAGCAGGTAGCCTTTCCCTTCTCCAGGGTGTCTTCCCAAACCAGGGATTGAACCCATGCCTCCTGCACTGCAAGCAGATTATTTATCAACTGAGTCACAAGGAATGCTCAAGAACACTGGAGTGAGTAGCTGATCCCCTCTCCAGCGCATCTTCCTGACCCAAGTACCGAACCAAGGTCTCCTGTACTGCAGGAGATTCTTTACCAACTGAGCTATCAGGGAAGCCCCAAATATGTGTATAACTGAATCATTTGGCTGTATGGCAGTAAATAACACAACATTGTAAATCAACTACGCTTCAATTAAAAAAAAAAAACAAAACCTGCACCCAGAGGAAGTTCCCCGGCAGTCCAGTGGTTAGGATTCTGTGCTTCTACTGCAGGGGTCAACCCCTGGTCGAAGAACTAAGATCCCACAAGCTGTGGCTAGGTCAAAAAAAAAACTGCACCCAGAACAAAGGAAAATCCACCCATTCTCTGGATGGCTTTACTTACTGCTCTATAGTCTTCTGTGGGTTTCTGAAGGTCATTTTGGAATTTGTGTAATTTCCTAAAGACTCTACTTTTCAAATTTGAATTGGTCTAATGAACTAAGAGTGAGAGTGGGAATGAGGATGAGGGTCAGTGAATCACCTAATGAGACTGAGGTTTTAGGAAGTGTACATTTGATAGTTTTACCCAAACAGAGCTGTGGGCATAACAGGCACCAATACTGATATAGCTAGCATCAGACCCAGAAACTCTTACTAGGTATCTTGGTACTTTCCAGTGGAAAACATGAGTCACCACAATGCATTGCTGAACATTTTAATGATGAAAAAGCATATTAAGGAAATATGTGGTTTATAAAAATTCCATTTCTTTCTGTACTTCTTAAAACACCCACACGTGTGCACTTCCTCTTGGTGCGCCTTACATGAGGTCACTCATCTTGCCTCGGTCAACAGCAGGTCTTGGCCTTCTCTCCTGATCATTATCTACTTGATTCTACTCTTTTCCCCCTCATCTTTTGACACATTCTGTTCACCAAGATACTTGTACAAGTTAGTCAGCAGTGTGCAGGGGGCATCGGCTCAGTATTAGTCAGAACTGTCCGGGTTGAAAGTGACAGGAACCCAAGTCAAACGAGTTGAGGCAAAAGGAGAAGTGTATTGGTTCCAAGAAGCTTGGCTCAGACATGCTCTGAGTCCTGTGTCTCTGCCCCTCTCTCCATCTTGGCTTCCACCTCTCATCTCCTGGACTGACTTTTTCCACAGAGCAGGAGGCAGCACCACAATTCTCATCTCCCGGTTTCCACTCCAGAGGAGCTCTTAGACTTCTTCCACTGGTCCTAAGTTCAAAATGCCTAAGGAATTTCTCTGATTGACCCAGCCCAGGAAACGCTTCCAACCCAAGACCACAATTTGTCCAGAAAGATGGCATTTTCAGGAAAAAAAAAAAAAAAAAAGGCAAAATAATAGACAATTTCCATACGCTCATTGTGGAATCTTCCCTCAGATTCTTCTCTCCTCCACAGATATGCCCGCGTGCCTTATAGATCAGGGAAACTTTTCCTCTTTTATTCTGCTTTATTACTCCTTAAAGGTCTCATCTACTCCCAGACTGACACTCTTCACTTCTGGAAATTTCTGTAAACACCTTTTCTTCTGGGAATCACTTGTGCAAACTACCTGTCTTCTGCTCACCTAATGAAAACACAGATAAGATGGAAAGAGATCAGACAAGCAGGATGGCCCCAAAGAGAGGATATTTTCACTTCTGGGCTCATGCTTCAGCTTTGCAGTGCTACCAGGTAGGAAGCTTAGTGAATTCAAAGATGACAAATCTATTATTTCTTTGTGCTAATTCTGATTTCAAGAAAACCTCTTCAGGGACATATGGCAATTTAAGAAAGCAGGAAACCAAAGAACATGACATTCTTGGATCAATAAATAAAATCAAAAGCTCCTTAAAAGTCAACAAGGCAAAGATAACCATAGATTCTAACATGTGAAGTCAGTGGTATTTAGTGATTTGGCTCTCCTGGACGTTATTATACCAGAACACAATCAACAAAGAACTTAGGTTTGATCTACAGTTCCAATGAAAGAAATCTAAAATTAACCTCAGTGTAATCTGAGTGTGGAGTGTTTTTAAAGGGTCACTGAGCAGATTGGTGATTACCTTTTTGTTCTTTGAAAATAAGAAAACATAAGACTGACTCGAAGCCAGACTTGGAAAACATGACCACATTCAACACTGTTTATCTATGCAGGAGACGCAAGAGATGGAGGTTCGAGCCCTGGGTGGAGAAGATACCCCTGCAGAAGGAAATGGCAACCTGCTCCAGCACTCTTGCCTGGAAAATTCCATGGACAGAGGAGACTGGCAGGCTACGGTACACGGGCTCGCAAGAGTCAGACACAACTGAGTGACTGAGCACACACACCCAGCACATTTGAATACAGTCAGTTCTAAAATGTATTAGTCGTTTAAACGTTTGACAGCTACTTCTTTGTTATACATATTGAAAGTTCCCCCTTCATCAATTACTCTTTCTTAAAATTTTTGTATTCTTGGCTATGTGGCTTCTAGTAGAAGGAACAAAATAAGCAAAAAGTTATGCTTTATTATCTATTTTACAATATTCAATCGCTTCTCGGCCTTTTGGCTAAGATCAAGTGTATTATCTATTTTACAATATTCAATCTTCTCCCAATAAATAAATACTAATTCAAAAATCTGAGTATATATAATAGTTATGATTCACTTTACTTACTTCATTCCTAGTAAGTTGAAAACTGTTAAAGCTTTTATCTCATTTTTCAGGATAATAAATCATATTTCATGGATATTACCACTAGGTGGCTCAAATGGCTGAAACACTAATTCAATACATAAGCAGAAAAAAACTTCAAAAGATATGTATTTTTTCTGTAGTTTAAGGCTTTATATATTAATTTTCTATAAACTTATATACTATTTATGGATTATGACTATAATACTACACATGGGAGGCAATTAATTATTAGGTCATCATCATGTATGCCATTTTTATGAAGGAGAGAAGATTAATGGACAAAATGAATGAGTTATAGTTACATTTTGTCATAAAAATATAATAATAAACTAAAATCTTACCAGCTGACAGAGAACACTGCCTTCAATGGAGTCTAAAGTGTCGGAGTCTTGAGTTGTGTTTCATTTAAATTTATCCAGGCATTTGTAGAGATTACCTGCTATACTTCCTGGAAATTATGGTTATTTATGTCTTTTAGAGGCAAGTGAGTGACTCACAGCCAGAGTTCAAGTTCTCTGTAGTCCAGGGACCTTGAAAATCAAGCCCTTTTTCCTTACAGCAAGTTATTGAAATGCAAGGATTTCAATAGGATGTGTCCATTACATTAGATAGCTTGGGACCCTCTACTCCTTCTGATTCAAAGAAATAAATGCAGGAAATAATTATTTCTTGCCAACTTTATGAGCATCTTTTAATTCTATTGGACTGTTCAGGATAGAATACCAGGAGGTGAAGGAAAAAGAGGTTCTTTCCCAGCTGGAAAGAAAAGTATTAATCTTTTTGACTCTGTCAGAGAAAATAAAACACAACAGGGACTTTGGAATAAGGGGGCATTATGTGTTTCCTAACCAAGAAGAATCAATATGCCCTCCCGTTATTGTGGAGATACCTGGTCCTCTAGGCTCTCTTAGTACTAACAGAAGCTCTGCTCTAAGTTTAAAGTTTGGGGCCATTGAAATCTTAAAGAAACTCTCTTTCAAGATGTTGGTTTTATCTTTGGATTATTTGTCTTTACCCTTGAATTATTTGTCTTTGCAATCACCAACTATCGAATCTTCCATGCTATTTCAATTAAAGTTATTTAATTGACTTTAAATTGGGAAAGAAGCAAGACTCTTTACAGAATGAGCTTAAGGGATGATTTTTCCAACTCATGTAACAGGCAGGTAGCATTTTTCCCCCTAATTAGAAAAAAAAATTCCTTCTATTTATTGTTCATTATTTGGAGGTACATGTAAGAATCTGAGTTTGGCTTAAAAGAAAAGTATTGATTCTCCCTAAGGGAGTCATAATTTAGGTTCAGCTGCAGCAACAGCAGGTCCCAGTATTTTTATATTCATGTTCAGGCACCTGACATTTAGGTTTTATTTTAATTTAGAGTTGTAAATATAACATGAATTAGTTATCACATAGCTCTTGGATACTGAGATCTAATTAATTCTCTCCGAGTTTAATAACTTATAGCTGGTCAAAATTCTAATCAGTTAGCATTTGAGAAAGATATAGAATCTTATCTTCCCAAATTATGGCCAAGAAGAGTCTGCACTGAATGACTAAAAAATAAAATCAAAACAACTCAAAGCGGCTTAAACAATCAAAGAGAGATATAATGGCTTACATGACTGAACGCTAAAGCTAGAGTTGTTTTCAGGGTTGATTTGACTCAGTTGCTCCTCAGTATCATCCAAGACCAAGTTTACTGCTGCATCAGTCAGCCCTTGGCAACATCAGTTTCACTTCTGTTCTCTTGGTTGTCTGTTCACAACTGCCAGAGCTATAAGTAAGTAAGTAAAGTCACTCAGTCGTGTCCAACTCTTTGCAACCCCATGGACTGTAGCCTACCAGGCTCCTCTGTCCATGGGATTTTCTAGGCAAGAGTACTGGAGTGGGTTGCCTTTTCCTTCTCCAGGGGATCTTCCCGACTCAGGGATCGAACCCAGGTCTCCAGCATTGCAGACAGACACTTGACCGTCTGAGCCACCAGGGAAGCCCGCTGGAGCTATACTTTCATTCACATCCAAGGACAGAGAAGGAAGGTGGTTACTCAAAGTTTTTCCAGAAGAGAGAGGACACTTTTCTCCCAGAAATTCTTTAGCAAGCATGGTCTGCAGGTTTACTACCCTCCCTAGATGCAATAACTCTAGCCAGGGAATGGGAGCCCAAATTAGCGTCAGCTGAAGCGACGTGCCCTCGGTCAGTAGCCAGCAATGAAATCTGCTCCTCTCAGTAAATGGGATACATTCAGGAGACATGGGTATTAGTGCAAAAATCAGAGCTGTCACAGGAAACGGAGACAGTGTCAGTCGGGGAATAGGGAGAGGCAAGTGAGGGGTAAATACTGATTTACACACCTGACTCTCTAGGGGGAACTCAAACCAAACTGTCTGAGTCTGAATCCAGGCCCTACTACTTGTTGGCTGTATGACCATGGGAAAGTCACTTGACCTCTCTTGTCAAGTGACAGGTAGGTCAATGATTTGCTTAATTCCTTCTATCACGGGGCTTTTTCTAAAATCCATGGCAGGGAATTCCCTGGAGGTCCAGTGGCTAAGACTCCACACTCCCAATGCAAGGGGCCCAGGTTTGATCCCTGTTTGGGAAACTAAATCCCACATACCACAACTAAGAGTCTGCATGCTACAACTAAAGATCACTCATTCTGCAACCAAGACCCGCCACAGCCAAATAAATAAATATTAAAAAAAAAAAAGTCTGTGGCAGTAAACCAAGCATGTGGAATTGGGAAGAACACAAAAAAGAGCAAAATGATGTTCTACTTTCAAAGAGTCAGCAATTCAGGGGAGGAAAACAAGAGCTCAGAGTTGGTGGTGAAAGATAAGATAGGATAAGTTACATAGAAAAGGTGTGTTTTCTAAAGTGGATTTTTTTCCTAATTAAATATTCTTTAATAACAGCCACACTTTCTAGTGTTTTTTTCAAATCCTAAATGAAGTCTGTATAAATTTTCTGGATGGTTGTTTATTAATAGTAAATATCAACAATCACTAGTAATCAGTCAATAAAACTACCAGAAAAAAAAGAGTAACCAACTAAACTGCAACTATAAAGTGTATTAAATATAACATTCTTATAATATTTAAGAAAATGGAGATGCATGGAGGTGAGATCCATTCAAAAAAAAATCACTGGAATTTTTTTCCCTTGGAAGTAATTATGTGTTTTCAGTGAAGTATGTGAAACTGGATATTCTGAACCTATTACCAGGTCACAAAACAAACCTCACTGTGGGCACCTAGCTTCTTCCTAAAGTGGGAAATAGATAGATTTCCTTTGTTCTAAATAAGAGTTTATTCTCAAAGCAGAAGAGCAGCAGGTCAGCGAAGTAATTGAGTAACTACCACCCCTAGAGGGAGCTACGGTGCCTTTTAAGTCACGCAAGTTGACTTCTCCCTTCTCAGAGAGCACCGCTGGTCCACTGGTCCCTGGGCATGCCTTCCTTTCAACTCTTGAGTCCTCAGAATTTTGAACATTCTGCTTTTTACTTAGCATCTTTGTCATTGTTTAAAAATACTGTCACAGTAAGATAACAATTCTTCAAAATGTAAGTAGCACAACCACATTAATCCTGGACAGAAAGTATATATTATCTTTGCATCAAAGAAACAGAGGAAAATGTTCATCCCTATTGGTACAAATAGCTACCGCTAACTTCCCTATATCCCTTTGGAAATGCGTAAACAAAATCCTCAGGATGGCAGAGAGTGGGAATGTTGATAGCTGCTAGGTAGGGTCTCTAAGATGGAACCTGCAGGAAAGGAATGCTCTGGCATTTCTTCCCAGCTGTGTGGGGAGTAGGGGATGGGGCCCTGCCTTTTCCTGTCTGTATCCCCAGTGTGTGGTTCAGATTAATACCTCAAATGATATACGCTGAGTCCATCTCAATTTTTCCAGAAAGTTTGTAAACCAACCCAGATTAGATATGAATAAGAAAACAATGATATAAAAGAGAAAAACCACAGGACTAGGGTGGAGACTGGGGAAGATTACAAGGAAAATGTTATCTCAAGAGAAGGGAGCAGCTGGGCTGGGCTCACTTAGAGCTGAAAGAACAACCAGTACTGGAAAAAGAAAAAGTCTACAGCATTCCAGGAGTGACCAAGCTGGAAAAGACCAGTAGGTCTTCTTCAGCCAATCCCTTTATTTTACAGAGACAAGAGGTCCATGGTGAGAAGTAACTTGCCGATGGGCTCTCAGCAAACCAGAGGCAAAAGGTGAGACCATGAATGAGTACATCCACCAGGTGAGTCCCAACTGCTCTATGTCATGGTGGCCACTTCACCTGCCCCTAGCACCTAGAACAGAACTTGCTTGTCAAGAAGAGAAAGTTTCTTGAAAAACCAGGCACTACCTCAGAGTTTCTGTCAAAGCTTCACTGAATATTTTCAGCGTTGAACTAAGTGGCTTATGGTTCACCATGACTTAGTAGAAGTAAGGAACCGGTGAGCTCCCTCCACTCACATTTTGCCTTGGCCATCCGAGTCCAATGTAGGGGATCACAGTCCTGAGCAAAGGACAGCCAAGAAGGGACCCAATTCATCAAAACTCTTCCATTAGGTCTTTTGAGGATTCTTGGCCCCTGAGTTTCCAGGAGACCTAGATTACTTAGAAAATGTTTGCTGGTGTGATGCAAGTGCAAATCTGAAGGTGTCTAAGGAGACATATCGCCATGCACGTGTATAAGATACAACAGAGTCCTGGAGTGAAGAAGGGATGGCCTTCAGCAGAAACCAGCAATCCTCGCAAATCCCAAGGCCTGTGGTTTTCTCACACGCTAGCTCAAAAATGTACTTTAAACACCTACAAACACCTAACCTGCACAGTAACTACAACCTGTAAGATGGGCATTTTTAAACAGATGCTAAAAGAAGTAAATGAGTGAGTGAATATTGCTTCCATTCAGTCCTGCAAGGCCTGGAAGTGGCAGTGTGAGGGAAAAGCCTGTATCATTATCAAAGTTTTCTTGGTACTATTCCACGTGGAGGTTGTTCCTTCAGCCTGTATCCTGATATGAAACACCAAAACTGACCCTCAAAGACTATATCATATGGTGAGAAATACCCCTTCGTTGGAAACCAGTGAGGTTTTCAATCACTTGCTATTGCAGCGTGTTTTAGCTTCAGGGGGTTAATATAGACACCCAGCCAGAAAAGATTTATTTTAGGCTTTGCAGGTTATCCAGTTTCTGTCAGGACTACTTAAGTCTACCATTGTCATGCAAAGCACTCACAGACTATAGGTAAGCAAAAGAGCACGACAATGTTCCAATAAAACTTTATTTACAAAAACAAATAGCAGCCCAGATTTGACCCTTGGGAATTTAGCTGGCTGATCCCTGATGTAGATCTTCCTGGAGAATGTCACTGAAGTAGTTTAGCTACTAGCTGAAATTCCTACAGGCAATTGCCTAAAAATCACTTCTTTGCTAATTTTACCTACCCAGTGTTATTCTTGGAGAAGGCAATGGCACCCCACTCCAGTACTCTTGCCTGGAAAATCCCATGGACGGAGGAGCCTGGTAGGCTGCAGTCCATGGGGTCGCGAAGAGTCAGACATGACTGAGCGACTTCACTTTCACTTTTCACTTTTATGCATTGGAGAAGGAAATGGCAACCCACTCCAGTGTTCTTGCCTGGAGAATCCCAGGGATGAGGTCGCACAGAGTTGGACACGACTGAAGTGACTTAGCAGCAGTAGCAGCAGCAGTGTTATTCTGGTACATTTTATATTAAAGATAATGTTCTTAGAGACCACTTATTTAGAAAGGCTTAAAGGGGTGGAAAAAGCAAAGAATAGCAGTTTTAATATTTTTTGACGGGGAGGTGGAGGAAAAACTAGGTGGCTATCTTTGCTGCACAAAGCCTTTGAAAACAATTGGGAAGACATGGAGGATAAGACTTGAAAGGAGAGAGAGATGGCTGAATTAGGGATAAAAAGAAGGGAAATGGAAGAAGCATGAAGAGAAATAATACAAAGGTGAGAGAAAATTGCATGAAGCTAGAATTCCTTATTTCGCTTCTTTCAGTCCCAAGACCAGACAGAATGTTTATTCCTCTACTGCCACCTTCAGTTCTTTTAAGACCCTGGCTTTCTTTTTGCAGTTTCCACGATGGGGCTAAAGCACTGAGAATGTAACTCCTATGGCTGCTTGTTCAGTTTTTTGCTTTCATTACATTTTGCTGAAATCCATGTGGATTAAAAAATGGCAAAACTTGAGTAAATGATTTTTGAATGGAGGGGTGAGGATAAGATTAAGGATGGAGGATAAATAGGGACCAAGGTTAATGGTGGGACAGGATGAGGAAGACATAGAACAGAGGTGTCAGTCCAGGGACAAAGACACTTTGGAGACAGAGCCTAATTCTATCAATTAGAGGAGTGAGTTTGCGTGCCTCTGAGCAATTCCACAAAAGTGGTGTGGTACATTGACAGATGATTAACTATGAGTGGGATCTGGTGTGTGAAATGCAAGCAAAATTATGGAATGAAAAGTAGCGCTGGGTAGATCTGGGATAGAAAATCGGGACTTGACTGTCTTCTTGTACATTATCATGCCTGGTCAGGGCATCAGTGGTAATAAGATTATGGACACACAATCCTTTTACAAATTAGCCAAATCTACTCTATTATTCCATTATGTTTATCTGTCTACATTGTAAGCAACTTGAGGCAGAAATAAACCTTCTTCATCATTGTAAACCCAGCATTCACTACAACAGCTGTCCAAAAGCTAGCGCTCAATGAATTCACATTGAATTAAATTGTTTCCTTTCAATGATAAAATGCAGAATTTTGGAAACTTCTTCTGGGAAATCACCAAGTTACTAGAATGGAGATGGTGAACCCTTAGTCCCTGGATATTCTCAGAATCTGCCATCTGTTTTTTATGCCTCCATCCCAAAGCTACCATTCTTCATTTCAACCCATTGTCTGCATTTCTCTAGTCATCAGCAAAGAGTCCAAACCAAATGCTCATAGTTTTGCTCTAGTCACTGTATTTATCAGTTCAGTTCAGTGCAGTCGTGTCCAACTCTTTGTGACCCCATGAACCGCAGCACACCAGGCCTCCCTGTCCATCGCCAACTCCCGGAGTCCACCCAAACCCATGTCCATTGAGTCGGTGATGCCATCCAACCATCGCATCCTCTGTTGTCCCCTTCTCGTCCTGCCCTCAATCTTTCCCAGCATCAGGGTCTTTTCAAATGAGTCAGCTCTTCACATCAGGTGGCCAAAGTATTGGAGTTTCAGCTTCAACATCAGTCTTACCAATGAACACCCAGGACTGACTGTACTTATAAGGGGCATCTAGTTTCATAGTGACCCCAGGCTGCAACCACTCTCTCTCCCAGTTGATGCGCTGCCTGAGAAGAAAGAAATGTCCATTGTTGGGACTTCCCTGGTGGTCCAGTGGCTAAGACTCCGAGTTCTGAATGCAAGGGGCCCAGGTTTGATCCTTGGCTGGGGAACGAGATCCTGTATGCTGCAAAGACCCAGTGCTGCAAAGACCCAGTGCAACCAAATACAATTTTTTTTTTTTAAAAAAAGGAAATGTTCATTGTCACCCTCACAAGGCATCTCCTGGCAAGTCAGTTAGCCCTAGTCCAGCAGTAGGTGACGGAGGATGCACTGTCTAAGAGTTCATTATGACATAAAACAGCTAAGCTATTCAAAAGGAGATATGTTTTTGCTTCTGGAAATAATTTCACATAATAGTAGAGGTTCAGTTACCAAGATAATCTAAAGAAAACTAGGATAATCAAATGGGGTGCCATTCCTCAAGAAAGAGCCACACCTGCTGTGTTCTTAACCAAAGGATACTTAAGTTTTGCTTTTCTCTTGTACTTGAGGACACTTCAGTTGGCAAACATACATGTAACTCTCTTCTTACTCAAGTTAGAGGTGGCTTCCTTTAGGAATTTCTTCCCGACCCTCTCCCTCATGCTCCCACTGTTGGATCTGTGCCCTTCTCCCATTCACATGACTCTCATCAGATTGTATTGAAATGGTTTACGAGCCCCCTGCATCCTCTACCACCCTGTGAATTCCTTTAAGGCAAGAACTATTTCTTATTTGCCTTTGTCACTTCAACCCAAGCACCTAGTAGACGCTCATTAAATGTTTTTAAGTGGATCACTCATTCACTGATGGTTTATGGAGTCAAAGAGATCACAAATTCAGTTCTAGAGACAGTGGTAGCTTCTCAGCCTTGCTAAGCAACTCAGTCATGGGAGATGCAAAATAAATCCCATAGACTTTTCCATCACACTTGGCTGTTGTGATCCCCTGAACATCTCAAGGACTAGTGAGAAAAATGTCAGAGATGCCACAACAAAGTAATGGATATTTGTCCCTCTGTCTTCACCCAGAGGATGTCCTGTCAAATGACCCTACAAATTTCTGTATCTACAAAACAGAAACAAATTCACAGACATGGAGACTTGTGGTTGACAAGGAGGAGGTAGGGAGTGAGAGGGAGTTTGGGGTTGGTAGATACATTTAGAATTAATGTAAACAACAAGGTGCTAATCTGTAGCTGGGGAACTGTATTCAATATCTTATGATAAATGATAATGGAAAAGAATTTTTTTTAAAAGAATATTAAAAAGGGTATTCTTTGTGGTTTCTGAGTCACTTCACAATAGTTTTGGGCCATGGGAAGAGACATACAGAAATTTGTGCTTTGGCTTGCTTTAAGGTCCAAGTGACTTTGAAACAGACTTCCTCTTGATCCTTATACCTAGAGGTCCCTCAACCATTTAAGGGCACAGAAACTTTCTATTAAGATTTGAATTATTTTTCGGTTCTAATTGCAGTCTCTCAGTCATGCCCGACTCTTTGCGACCCTATGGACTGCAGCACATCAGGCTTCCCTGTCCTTTACTATTTCCTGGAGTTTGCTCGAACTCATGTCTCATCACTATTTGAGTCAGTGATGATATCCAACCATCTCATTCTTTGTCACCCTCTTCTCCTGCCCTTAATCTTTCCCAGCATTAGGGTCTTTTCCAATGAGTCAGCTCTTCACATCAGATGACCAAAGTATTGGTGCTTCAGCTTCAGCATCAGCCCTTCCAATGAATATTCAGGGTTGATTTTCTTTAGGATTAACTGGTTTGATCTCCATGCAGTCCAAGGGACTCTCAAGAGCCTTCTCCAGCATCACAGTTCAAAAGCATCAATTCTTCAGCACTCAACCTTCTTTATGGTCCAACTCTCACATCCATACATGACTACTACTAGAAAAATCATAGCTTTGACTATATGGACTTTTGTTGGCAAAATGATGTCTCTGCTTTTTAACATGCTATCTAGGTTGGTCATAGCTTTTCTTTCAAGGAGCAAGTGTCTTTTAATTTCATGGCTGCAGTCACTGTCCCTAGTGATTTTGGAGCCTAAAAAAATAAAATCTGTCACTGTTTTCACTTTTTCTTATTCTATTTGTCATGAGATGATGAGACTGGATGCCACGATCTTAGTTTTTTGGATGCTGAATGAATTTTTCTCAAATGAACACTTTGCTTCGAAATCCAGTGTAGTGATCTTTCAGGAAAGGTGTACTGGATGAAGGTCACTACCAACCTGACTCTTGTTTTATCTCTCAGCCAAATTAATAGATGTAAGTAGGTATCTGTATGTTATTCTCAGGCCAAGTAAACCACCCTGGAAGAACTGGAAAAGTTCATTTTCTAGAAACTTGATAACAGGATACTGTTTCTAAGCGAGCACATATGTATAACTGTAGATATATCAACTGAGTCTCCGTTTGAGTCATAATTACTTGCAAAAAAAGAGATGAAATCAGATTTAGAATGTGAGTTGTTTCCACTCCATTAAGTTGCACATCCAGTTAATAAGAACAATAAGCTGATAGTTTTAAATGGGCATCAGTTTGTGACAACTTTGTCAAAATTCCAGCACCATTCAAATCTCCTTTTTGTCTTAAGGACATCGTTTTCACAGGGAGATCTGCAGAGCATTGATTGTCATTTTTGCAATTCAAACATGGGTTTGTTTATCTTTTGGCTGAGAGAGAAACAGGCCAGTAGCCAGAACCCTGAAATTGGAAGTGCACCCCATGCTGTCCAGCAGATAGTAGACACTTAGTGACAACTTGTTGGAAGAATAAAAACATTTTCAGTCAAGAGGAAGTTATTTTCCTGAAATTACAATTTAATGCAGGCAACCACACAAGACTAACTTCTAAAGTAAACACATGTATACTATGCTCTGTGATTGGCTCTATTACTGTGTAAATCATTTTCTTTCTCGCCTGAGACTCAGCTGAATAGCCTACGTTTTGAGAGTAAAGCAAACAGAGTTCCCTTTCTGGCAGTTTGGGAATTGGGAAAAACTAAAAATGCTCCTTCTATAAAACTGCAGAGAATAAGGCCAGAAAAATACACAGTAGACAAAAATGAGAAACTTCAACTGAAAGATAACAATAAGCTGGTGATATTAGACAGCTCCTCAGGGTTTTACATGCTTTTGCAACCAAAAGCTTAGGTTCTTAAATCATAAGTAATGGAGAGGACCTTGAGCCTTTTTGAGGAAAGGGAGCTTGAACTGAGGCTTCTGAATTAAGAGAGATTCCAGAATCTGTAAAAAGTAACAACAACAAAATGCCATCCAAAAAAACAAAGACTGTTTATTTTGGCCTAAACTTCAGGTGGAAAAAATAATTATCTGTCTCAAAAATGTATAATCATGAGCCTATCCCATTGTCTGGAGATGTCTGAGCCTAAAAGCTAACAACAACAAGAAGTCCTGCCAGCCTGGAAATCTCCTTAGCAGAGGAAGTTAAAAACTACTCTGGAGGTTGTACAAGATTCCCACCAGAACGTTCCACTTAAGATGAACTGACAATCCAAAATTTATAAATAGACAAGGAAATCATGTTGAAAATCAAGTTACTCAACACATAGTAGAAGAACTTCAAATAATAAAATTGTCAGAGACAAGAAAAAGTATACAGATAATAAAGACATATATACATTATATAAACCCACTCCAGTATTCTTGCCTGGGAAATGCCATGACAGAGGAGCCTGGCAGGTTCCAATCTGTGGAGTCACAAAGAGTCCGACATGACTGAAGTGACTAAGTATACACTACATAAGTTTAATAAAGACTTGCCAGAAAGCAAGACAGAGAATCAAAGATGTGAAAAATATGAAAAAGAAACTTAAAAACATGAAAGACAGAATGAGAAGGTTCAACATAGTTATGAGTTCCAGAAAAAGAATGCAGAAAAGATAACAGTCAAAGATATGTCTTTGAAAGTGAAAAGTGAAAATGAAGTCACTCAGTCGTGTCCAACTCTTTGCGACCCTATGGACTGTAGCCTACCAGGTTCCTCCGTCCATGGGATTCTCCAGGCAAGAATACTGGAGTGGGTTGCCATTTCCTTCTCCAGGAGATCTTCCTGACCCAGGGATTGAACCCGGGTCTCCTACATTGTAGGCAGATGTGCTTTACCGCCTGAGCCACCAAGGAAGCCTATAATGTCTTTAGTTTTCCCAAATATTGATAATAACCTGATCCCTTAATTTCAGGAAGCTAAACAAATCCATACAGGGATTAATAAAAATTCCCAGCATAGAAAATTTCATCCAGTAAGTTATGTTGACTAATCTTTCTGATATTTCTTGCTTCTGTTTCAAATTGATGGATGTAAGCCTGGTTTTTGAAAACATCTTTGATCTACACATTTAAGATAAAATGCTTCATTGTTAAGTACTGAGAGTATAAAAATATCTTCAAAAACCCACACAAATTCTATTTCTTATCAGAGTGCCAAACACAAAAGTCACCTAATAACTATTTGTAATGTTAGTGAATAAGACATAGCCCTGGAGATAAAATATGTCCTCCAGTTTCTAACATCAATGCAATACAACCATTTAAGAAGACCACACTTAGGATGACTTTCTGAGGAAATGCAAATAAAAACAATGATAATAAACAATGCAGAAATAAAAAGTAATCTATGCTGGAATAATTGCTTATATAAAGGAAAAATCAAATAAAATTAGATCTGTATCACACACAATTTACAAAATTCAATTGCAGAGTAATTAAAAGCTAAATGGAAGGAAAAAAGCTTCAAAACATTTAGGGGAAAAATTTAGAAACTAACTTTATGAAATCAGGGTATGTAAAATATTATTAAATAGAATCTTAAAAACAATAATTAACAAATGATTTGCTAATTGAAGGATAACATTTAAAAATCCAAAGCCACGGACTGGGAGAAAAAATATTAGTGACCAAATATTATAAAGGTCACTCGTATAATCACTAAGAAGATAAACAACCTTAAAAAATGAGCAAAAGGGGAATTCCCTGGTGGCCTCGTGGTTAGGATTCTGGGCTTTCATGCATGCCCAGGGTTCAATCCTTGGTCAGGGAACTGAGATCCTGCAAGGTGAGCCACATTGCCAAAAAAAGAAAAAGCAAGAAGATAAATTGACATAACTCTCAGAACAGGAAATCAGAATGGGTGATAAACATATAAAAGATGCTCTACACTTCAGTAGCAATCAGAGAAATGCTGATTAAAACAATAACCAAAAGAACTATTTACACTCATCAGATTGGTAAAAATGAAAAATTCTGATGATAAGAGTGAGAATGTGGAGCAACAGAAATGACGTTCAGGCAAACTGTCAACTGGCACAGAGTTTAGAGAACCATTTGGCCAGAGCTCGCCTTGGTAAAGACGTGTGTACCCTAGGACCCAGCCATTCTACTCCCTCACGTGTATCCTGAAGAGATTCTTACATAAGAGATGGAGAAACTTTCTTTTTCTAATGTTTAATACAGTAGTCATTGACACTGAGAAGAGTTTGAAACAACTGCTCAAGGGAAAAGAGCTGGTCTATTCGCCTAATAAAATTAAAGGCATGCCTCTGGAGAAGGAAATGGCAATCCACTCCAGTATTATCACCTAGAAAATCCCATGGACAGAGAAGCCAAGGCTACAGTCCATGGGGTTGCAAAGAGCTGGACATGACTTGGTGACTAAACAACAACAACAAAAGATTATTTTCTTTGAAATCCTAATTCTGTAATTACAATCACTACATCATAACTAAACCTGCTGTCTTGCTGTCTGTTGGCAGGTTGATATACCACTACTGCTCTCATCAGAGGTATTTCTGATGCTATTTTTCTTAAGTGGCATATTGAAACGAATATGGGGTCAAGGTTTCCTGGTGTAATGCTTTTGGGAAATATTTGGTCAGATCTTTGTTTTGGGCACTAGGTGACAGGGAATGTAGGCAAGATCTCTTTCAACAACCAATCAGCAATTCCATTGTGTGAGTTGGTTAAAAAATGCTGTTGGGTGGGTTGTGGGTGGGGGACTTCCCTGGTGGTCCAGTGGCTAAGATCCCTTATTCCCAATGCAAGAGGCCCCGGTCTGATCCCTGGTCAGAGAACCAGATTCCACATGCCGCATCTAAGAGTTTGCATGGGGCAACTGAGACACGGCACAGCCAAATAAATAAATATTTCATATGAACCCATCAGTAACCTGGAACAAATAAAATATTATATTTGAAAAAAGAGATGCCCAAAATACCAAAATTTTTAAGGGTATATTTGTATCGTAAAAGGATAAAAACTTGGGAGGGTGCAGGAAGATGATAGGGTTTCATGGGGACTTCAGTTGTGTTTGAGCTCTTAAGCCAGGTGATCAGGATGTGGAGTGCACATTATACCATCATCTATGCTTCACTGGAAGGACTGATGCTGAAGCTGAAACTCCAATACTTTGGCCACCTCATGCGAAGAGTTGACTCATTGGAAACAGACCCTGATGCTGGGAGGGATTGGGGGCAGGAGGAGAAGGGGATGACAGAGGATGAGATGGCTGGATGGCATCACCGACTCAATGGGCATGAGTTTGAGTAAACTCTGGGAGTTGGTGATGGACAGGGAGGCCTGGCGTGCTGTGGTTCATGGGGTCGCAAAGAGTTGGACACAACTGAGCGACTGAATTGAACTGAACTGATGCTTCTTATGCTTCCTTGTGCCTCAGTGGTAAAGAAACTACCTGCCAATGCAGGAGACACAGGTTCAATCCCTAAGTCAGGAAGAGCCACTGCAGGAGATGGCAACCCATCTTGCTTGGGAAATGCCATCAACAGAGAAGCCTGCTGGGCTACAGTCCATGGGGTTGCAGAAGAGTCAAGACATGACTTAGCAACTAAACAACTACGCTTCTTATAGGTCTACAACATATCATAATTTTGAGAAATAATTAAAAATAGGGACTTCCCTGGCAGTCCAGTGGTTAAGACTTTGCCTTCCAATGAAGGAAATGGGAGTTCGATCCCTGGTCAGGGAGCTAAGACCCCACATGCCTTACACCAAAAATCCAAAACATAAAACAGAAGCAATATTGTAACAAATTCAATACAGCCTTTAAAAATGGTCCACATTAAAAAAAAAAAAAAAAAAAAAGCCTAAAAGAAAGAAAGAACTCAAAATAGATGCAAACTCCTGCACTCTGAGATGAAACTGTGAAACAATTTCTGTTTCATGCTAAGGAGTGGGCTGACGTGTATTCCTGGGCCTTGTGAAGCTCTCGGAAAAAGACAAGACACCTCTGCCATGGTCTGGGTTAGTGGTAAAGGAAGCTTTACCAGCTTTACAACTTTCTACATGTTTTACAGAGTATTTTAGATGTTAGTATCCCTAGTAAAGTTGCCTGATAGCATTCGAGCCTAAGAAAAACAGGGACAGGATATTAACTGCATTGTCATTCAGTCACTAAGTCACGTGCGACTCTTTGAGACCCCATGGACTGCAGCACGCTAGGCTTCCCTGTCCTTCACTATGTCCTGGAGTTTGCTCAAACTCATGTCTGTTGAGTCGGTGATGCTATCCAACCATTTCATCCTTTGTCACCCCTTCTCATGTTCTCAATCTTTCCCAGCATCAGGGTCTTCTCCAATGAGTCAGCTCTTCCCATCAGGTGGCCACAATACTGGTGCTTCAGCTTCAGCTTCAGCCTCAGTCTTTCCAATGAATATTCAGGGTTGACTTCCTTCAGGATTGACAGGTTTGATCTCCTTGCAGTCCAAGGGACTCAACAGTCTTCTCCAGCACCACAATTCAAAGACATCACTTCTTCAGTGCTCAACCTTCTTTACAGCCCAACTGTCACATCTGCACATGACAACTGGAAAAACCACAGCTTTAACTATATGGACCTCTGTCGGCAAAGTAATGTCTCTGCTTAATACGCTGCCTAGGTTTGTCATAGCTTTTCTTCCAAGAAGCAAGCATCTTTTAATTTCATGGCTGTAGTTACCATCTGCAGTGATTGTGGAGCCCAAGAAAATAAAGTCTGTCACTGTTTCCATTGTTTCCCCATCCATTTGCCATGAAGTGATGGGACTGGATGCCATGATCTTCATTTTTTGAATGTTGAGTTTTAAGCCAGCTTTTTCACTCCCCTCTTTGACCCCCATCAAGAGGCTCTTTAGTTCCTCTACACTTTCTACCATTAGAGTGGTATCATCTGCATATCTGAGGTTGTTGATATTTCTCCTGGCGTTATGAAAATTACTTATTTTATGCACTTTGATAGCACTTAAATCTCTCAGCCCCCAAAACAGAATGATAAAATGGAAATAGAACACTTTCTATAGGTTCAAGTACCTATAAGCTTCTCTCTCAAACAGGAAAACCACATTTTCACTTAAAATATTTATCGAACACACTATGCAATTTATTTATGTATATAGCTATTTCCTCTCTTCATCTCAAAAAGCATTTGAAACAGTTAAACCTCTATTACAAATAAAATGAAGTCAGATACTTGGAGTAATTCAAAGTATAAGTATTAGATGATCCCTACACACAAGAAGCTTGCAAAATAATTTATGAAACCTTTGATCCAAATCTTACATGTTCTCCATATACAGACTATCATTATATTTAAACAGCCAAGTACTAGCAACATGCAGGGAGCAAATCCCATCAGTGTCAGACAAAATATCTACTTTGCCCTAGACTTTTCTAGTCACTGATGAAATTGGCACTAATCTTTTTTGCTGGTCATTTAGCGATCCCTAAAACACATAAAAAATCCAATTTTGCAATCTCACAGCAATTTCATAGTCCCATATCAAATAATTTTCTTTGCATGCCCTCTCTCCACAGTTGCTACCTTTCTAGAACAATGTTATCATGATCATGTTTGGAAAATGATCCAATTCAAAGTATTATGGGACAATTGTTCCATTAGCAATTGCCAACAACAGAACGATCCTACACAATACTTCTTGAAAACAGTCTCACCCTGGTCAGATGAATCCTGCATAGGCTGGAATTAAAACCTTTCACTCCTATGAAGTTTTGTGAGCCCAGGAAATTTTCTGATGGGCTGGTTTGAACATTGGAAGCCTCGAGGAAATAATAATAGCAAATCCTGCTTCAAGTAATATGAGGGTGGGGCAGGGGAATGTCAGACTAAAGGAATGGGGACCAAGGGGAACTCAGCTGTCATAGTGGCTTCTGAGTCACCAGATCCAGTCTCTTTGAGATTGTTATGAGTAGAGGGGTTTCTGTCTACTTGATTTTGTGATTGGTACATAAGAAATACATGAGTAGCCCTGGAGCTAGTCACCTTCTTTGTGACTAGGATCACATCTCTCAAATATGATGTCACACCTCAAAGGAGTTCGAGGTCCACCTGGCACCCTCATTTTACAAAAGGAGGAAATGGAGTCTCGGGGAGGCCAAGCAATTTGCCCTGTTACAGTAAAATCATAAAACAAGTAGCAAGGCTGATGATGGCAACTATAGACTGTTCTCCAACATGGTACGATGTGTTTACTGGAAGAGTCTCACCTGCATGCTGAAACAGCCACACGGCAGATGCCCAAACAGGAAACAGCGACCATGACAGCATTTCTAAATATACATCCAGAGGAGGCTTTGTGATTCTTTGATCAGAGGAGAGTGTTAGGAAAAGTATCTGTCCATACATGCTTAAACAGTCAAGTAACGTGCTTTCCTCCCATTACAGATATGAAAGCATGGAAAAGAAGAAGCACCTCTTCTGCTTGTAGGTGGACCCTGAGTCTTTGAAAGTGGCACCTCTCAAAGGCTGCTGAAGCGGAGGATATGCCCCAAGATGACTGCAGTCAGAAAGCAAAAATGTAGTTCCCATAAAGGGAATTCAGACAAACTGCCCCTGCTTCTTCTAGCCATCAACTGGGAGACACTGTCCCAACAAGATCCCACCCTCATCCCCATCCCTGAGCAAAGCGGGTGGATCTCAGCTGTGGCCTCCTGGGCAGCTTCTTCTGCTCCAGTACTCTTCAGGCTACCTGTTCACTGGTAAACTTACCTAGTTAGAAGCCCCTCAACCTTACCAGTCACTCCTTGCTGACAACTTGAAGGACAATGACTTATCCCGTCTTCCCTTCTTGCTCATATATGTCATACTGCATAGTTCTAAGGTCTTCACACACATTCATATTTCCTCCTCAGAACAGCTCTGTAAGGTGAGTACTACTATTATCCCCATTTTACAGATGAGCAAATTGAGACACAGAATGGTGATGGTAATATAAATTACCACTACTAACTTACCTCTTTGGTGTGTAACTCAAAGCTATGTTCTAACATTTGGGATGTCTTTCAAGAGACTGAGGAGGAGAAGGTTAGTGCCACAATTGACCTATAAAAGCCTACATATAAAATCTATAATCTTGTGTGGATGGCTCTTAAATTTTACTTACATGCAGGGCTGACTCTGGGGGAAGTTTGAGGGTCTGTCTACTCCAGAGTCCTCTTACTGCTAAAGAATAAGAGTATGGCTTCACACAGTCTTCATATTTACCCTCAGGAAGAACTCCTCGCAGTTTTGAAAACTTAGCTTGGGTATGCTTCAGAGAAAATAAAAATCCACACATCATTTAAAAAACTTTTTTCGGTTCATAGAAATAGGGTTATATCAGTCATATCATTTTCCTTGTGACATTAATTAGGATCTTTTAATATTCTGCCAGGTCCTAAAAATAATTTGAGCCACCCTTGTTTCATGTTTAACATATTGTTCATTCTCTTGGCTCTACCTGTTAAATACTTGGGAGCTCAGTAATAAATCAACTTAGTCAGGCTGCAGAAAAAAAATCTATGGTCATTTATAAGTGATCTCTGTTCCAATTTCAAAATCAAAAGATAAAATAATTTCATAGCAGAAATGAAATAACATTTTATACTATGTTTTATGTGAATGGACTGACCCACGAGAATCAATAACTTAACATTTAATTTCTTTTGTAATTTCTCTAAGACTTCAAAGACTCAAATGTAATAGAATTGATTTCCTTAGGGTTAAGTGTTAAGAACTTAAGCTCATCAGCTCTCAAACTCAAACTGGTGCTTTTAACATCACTTTCACCACCCCACGTATCACATGAACACTAGCAAAAGAGAAGCAGCCCAATCCAGCTCAATAAATGACAGAAAAACCGGTTCTTATGTAAGAGTCAATGCACACCTCACCCAGTTACATAACTAAGTATATTTGGCAGGAGAAGCCTGACAAGACTGGAATACCCTGCTTGTTTGCAAGTGTTCCCACAGAAGTAGGGATGGGGAAAAACACCAAGAAATGCCAATTTGAGATACTCAAAAACCTTTATGTCTGCATAAACAAATCACCCATTTGCATGGGTGCTGTCTTAATTTAGGCTGCTATGACAAAATACTATAGACTGGGTGAAACAACAGACATCTTATTTTCTCAGAGTTCTGGAAGCTGGAAGTCTAAGATCAGAATGCAGATGGCCACTTTCCTGCTGTGTGCTCAGGAGGTCTTTTTGGGGTGCATGAATATAGAGAAAGAGGTTTCTCTCTCTTTTCTTATTTAGATTAGGTTATAAAGGTCCTGATTACCTCCTAAAAGCCCCATTTCCAAATACCATCACATTGGGAGTTGAGGCTTCAACATATGAATCTGGATGGGACACAAATGTTCAGTCCATTAACAGGTGACTATTTTAGGGAAAGCTTTAATCCTCAAGATATCATTCTCTTGCCTTTTTCCTTTTAAAATTCTTTTTTTTGTTCAAAAATTTTTTTCACTTACTACATCTCCTTCCTTTTCCTCTGCTGTTGGAGCACGTATTCCCACAAACAAAACACTGAAGGTTTTCTTTTCAGACAGCAAACCTCATTGGCCTTGTTCCAGCCTTCATCCCACCGAGTCCCTTTGAAGGACAGAACACTACGCCTGCCTTCCCTTCTCAAGCTTCTTCATCTACAGATATATAGTTTAGGGATTCCCTGGTAGTGCAGTGAGTGGCTAAGACTCCATGCTCCCAATGTAGAGGGCCCAGGTTCAATCCCTGATCCAGGAACTAGACCCTGCCTGCCACAACTGAAGATCTCACATGCCACAAAGAAGATCGAAGAGCCTTCATACCGCAACTAAGACCCAGTGCAGCCAAATAAAGAAATAGGAAATAAATATTTTTAAAAGGAGTCTAGAAATAGACCAACAGGGATTCAAATTTGGGCCTTAGACAATGACAAGTTACTTAACCTTTCCAAGTCTCTGGTGCCTGCCTCATCTATTAAAAATAGAAATATTTTTCCCCACCCTCAGTAGACTTGTGTGGATTAAATGAAAGGTGATATATGCATCTGTCATCAATAAGTTTTTGGTTTCCCTTCACTCTGCAGCCTCATTCTTTCTCCTGAGTGATGCCCCATCATTTCTACTTGCCCTTAGCACACCTCCACCTGGACTTCCAGCTCAACTTGAATAAACCCATGTAACAAACTCCTGTACTCCTGCCTATTCCCTAGGTGATTTGGAGCTAACAGCATCAGCCCTCTTCCCATCATCTGGACCAGAACTCCAAAGGTAACGGCATTAAGTTAAATTCCAAACGACATGACATGAAATTAAACCCCAAAAGTCATAAAACTAGATGAAGATGTAAGACCACAGGTCTTAGGACTGGACCATCCATGAAGGGTCCCTGTCTGTGTCTAATAGTAAAGAAACATTCTAGTATCTAGGAAGACCTATGAAGTCCATCCCTCTGAATGTTCACATTAGTATGTTCTCCAAATGGGGTCATCAGGCATGAGAATCACCTAAAACCTTGTTAGAAAGGTGAATTCTTGGCCCCTCCCCAAACCTACTGAAACTTGAGGGGACCCAATATTCTCCAAAGCAATCAGGATGCAAGCAAAAACTTGGAGATCTAGTGGTATAAACACCTGCCATCTTGGGCCTTAGGAGAAGACAAATATTTAAATATTAGTGTACATAAAATTTAAATATGAGCATGCATTTAATTCAATTAGTATAAAGGAATTTATAAAACAGAAGTCATCCTGCTGTATTTTATTTCATTATAAAAAGTTCAGACATAATCTTGGTGCTGTAAAAGCCAAAATATTCTCATTTCAGATCCTCAAATGTAAAATACTTAGAAAAAGACTGAAAAGGTACTTAGCTTAATTCTGTGAGAAGAGTATCTTTAAGAAACAAAAGATAACTTACCGAACAGATTCCCACTTGAATCTGTTATACAACAATAAAATAAAACTAGCTTTAGGAATGGAAAAGCTGACTTTATTTTTATGTTCATTGGAAACCCCTCCTCCCTGTGGTCTAAGTAGAATGTGATACACGGGATCAGTGACACGTCAGAGGCCAGGATATGCAGAGGGAAAACTTAGCTATTTAAATATACTGTATTAATTATTGTTATCAAAGAGATTAGTTAGTTAGTTCAGTCGCTCAGTTGTGTCCGACTCTTTGCGACCCCATGAATCACAGCACACCAGGCCTCCCTGTCCATCACAAACTCCTGGAGTTCACTCAAACTCATGCCCATCGAGTCGGTGATGCCATCCAACCATCTCATCCTCTGTCGTCCCCTTCTCCTCCTGCCGCCAATCCCTCCCAGCATCAGGGTCTTTTCCAGTGAGTCAGCTCTTTGCATAAGGTAGCCAAAGTATTGGAGTTTCAGCTTTAGCATCAGTCCCTCCAATGAACACCCAGGACCTATCTCCTTCAGGATGGACTGGTTGGATCTCCTTGCAGTCCAAGGGACTCTCAAGAGTCTTCTCCAACACCACAGTTCAAAAGCATCAATTTTTCAGTGCTCAGCTTTCTTCACAGTCCAACTCTCACATCCATACATGACCACATTTCAAAGAGATTAGGTTAAAGTAATTGGTATATAAAATTGCCTTTTGAGACCCAGGAAATCTCATATCTACTTTCCACTATAGAACAAGAAAGGAAGCATTAGCAAGATAGATTGAAATTGAAGAGCTGCAAGTTCTTTCACAACAGATCAGACAAAAAGCACTAAAGCAACATCATCATGGAAGGCAACATGGAAATATTGTTGGGGGTGGGGGGACTATCATAAAAAAAAAGGAGAAAAAAAACTGTGAATGGCAGTCAACAATGAAGAGATTCAGAACAATGAAATCAAAGATAGACACGGCTACTTATTATTTATGAAGACTTGTTTTCTCAAAGGATTATTATCTAGCTAAAAATCAAACACCTAGAGAAGAATTTACCTTTTAAAGGTCATTCAGTTATTGCCACACAAAGGATTATAAACATGTAGTGCAAGTAAATTAAGTTCCGCCAACTGTGAAAAAGTAATGTCAATTGTCTACTATAATTTACTTACTGGATGTTACTGCTGAATTTAAGTTACTGGCCAGAGACGGAAACTATTTCAAAGACATTTACTTTCCGGCTATCTTGGCTCTGTCTGCTCTTTCTAGTTGTATTTATTAGTCATTTAATTTTTGACTCAAGTATCAAATGGACCCTTTCCTTTATTTCCCCATAGTTCAGCAGGAAGTGGGCTATAATTCCCATTAGTCTCACTGTAGTTTTGCCAATACTGCGAAGGAGGCACCACAAGAAGAATAACTCAGAATTTCTACTGCTCACGCCTACATTATTTTCTTGGTCACTAATAGGGCTGATTTGCTTCCAGCCTCCTCCATGTTTCCAGAGCTGTTACTTCATTAGAAATGTCTTGGAATCTTGTTCCTCAAAATTTAGACTAAAGGAACGTCTGGTGTTACAATAAGAAATGCCTATTACTTTGTCTCAGCTTGCCTTCCAAGTTTCAGGCTCCAGGGTGGATCAGTCCTAAGATGACAGACAGTAAGGACATCTATTTCTCTCAGAAAAAGACGTAACTGCAACAAGATATGGGATTTGGCCATATGGTCCTTTAAAATACAATCGACCAATTATCAATCACCAACCAATGGTCTGATGAGTCTATTAGCACAGTGGATGCACCATCCGTTATCCAGTGCAGGTCAGACTGCAAATCTCAGTTCAGTTTATTTTCAATCTCTCCTCATCAAGGATTCAAAAATTACCTGTGTTCAATCTTACATAACATTCTACTATTTGCATGTCTAAAAGAGTCTGAGGGAATGCATAACAAATATTTTTAACAGTCATTCATCTGGCTGGTGGCTTACAGGTATCTTTTGTTTCTTTCATAAAAAAATTTTATTGGAGTATAGTTGATTTACAATGTTGTGTTAGTTTTCAGGTGTAGAGCAGAGTGAATTAGTTACACATATAATCACTCTTTCTTTTTAGATTCTTTTTCCATATTGGCCATTACAGAGTATTGTAATGTACAGAGGTCCCTGTGCTATACAGAGAGTTCTTATTAGTTATCTATTTTACATATAGTAGTGTGTATATGAAGAGGGAAGCAGAGGATGAGATGGTTAAATAGCATCATTAACTCAATGGACATGAATTTGAGCAAAGAAATAATGGAGAACAGGGGAGCCTGGCATGCTGCAGTCCATGGGGTCACAAAGAATCGGACACAACTTAGCTACTGAACAAGTGTGTATACGTCAGTCCCAATTTCTAATTTACCCCTCCCCTCTTATAGCCTGATAATCGAAGTTTGTTTTTTATATCTGTGACTCTACTTCTGCTTTATAAATAAGCTTTATGTTTATTATTTTAAAATATCTGTATCTTCTAACCTTTTTATAATGAATACTCATTTTGGGTGTAATAAAAAATTTTAAGGAAAAAAATATCAAAAAGAAAAAAATTCTCTTGGCTTTGCATGCTTTGCAGAGGGTTGATGCTAGAATTAAGAAAAACTGGTTAATAAGGCACTTGAACTAAGAGAGGGGAGATGAAAAGATATTTAAGTGGCAAAACTGACAGGAATCGATGACATATTTGGGTATATAAATAGTAGTGATCATTGAAGTACTCATAGGAAATATCTCTGATTTCCTAAAAATATGGTCAAATAATCTCTTTTGAAGAAAGTAGCTTTACCTTCTTACTTAACAAGACTAATTGAAAAATTAAATTATAAATAATCACTTGAGACATCAATAATAGACATTTAAACAGCCAAAGAACTATGTAACATTTTGATGCAGCAAGTAATCCCAGGATATTTAATGTGAGCAGGATGCAGATAAATATTTGCAAATGATTAACAAGAGATCACCAGTTAGAAAGTACACAATTATGCAGTATTAAAAAAAAAATCAAGATTTCTGGACATAGGACTCATAGAAACTTTATGGAATATGAAAAAATTAATAAAATATGCTGGAAGAAAATGAATTCAGGGACATAGGTGTTCTTGGCTGGTGTCTTAGGCATTCACTCAGTTTCTCTGATTGGCAGACTGCACTGCAAGAAAAAATCCTAAAGCTATATTTCTCTTAAGAAATAATACATTTCAACATAAAAGCATTATTTATGTAGAAAAATATGCAGGGTTTCTTTTTAAGAAAATAAAGCATTCTAAAAGTAAACATTGGGCTTCCCAGGTGGCTCAGTGGGTAAAGAATCCACCTGCAATGCAGCAGACACAGGAGACACTGGTTTGATCCCTGAGTTGGGAAGATCCCCTGGAGAAGGAAATGGCAAGTCACTCTAGTATTCTTGCCTGGGAAATCCCATTGACAGAGGAGCCTGGAGGGCTAAAGTCCATAGAGTTGCAGAGTCGGACTCAACTGAGCATGCACTGGAAGAACAGTAAATGTTGTTATTTTAGCTAAAAGTACAATAGCTGAATCCAAGATACTTAATTATTTTATCTCCCTCAGGCTCATACCAATTTTCTTTCCTACTATTCAATAAGACTGATATAGATGACACCAGATTTATGATTAGAATTACACAAAAGGACTTAATTGATTTCACTAATAACACTTGGAAGGAAAGTTATGACAACCTAGACAGCATATTAAAAAGCAGAGACATTACTTTGTCACCAAAGGTCCGTCTAGTCAAGGCTATGGTTTTTCCAGTGGTCATGTATGGATGTGAGAGTTGGACTATAAAGAAAGCTGAGTGCTGAAGAATTGATGCTTTTGAACTGTGGTGTTGGAGAAGACTTGAGAGTCCCTTGGACTGCAAGGAGATCCAACCAGTCCATCCTAAAGGAAATCAGTCCTGAATATTCACTGGAAGGACTGATGCTGAAGCTGAAACTCCAATATTTTGGCCACCTGATGGGAAGAGCTGACTCATTTGAAAAGACCCTGATGCTGGGAAAGATTGAGGGCAAGAGAAGGGGACGACAGAGGATAAGATGGTTGGATGGCATCACTGACTCAATGGACATGGGTTTGGGTAGACTCTGGGAGTTGGTGATAGACAGGGAGGCCTGGTGTGCTGCAGTTCATGGGGTTGCAGAGTTGGACACAACTGAGCGACTGAACTGAACTGAATAACACTACAGAAAAATGACTAAAGGGTTGATCAAGAATCCTCATATCCTGGCCCAGTTAGTCCCCTCCTGTAATCACAAGTCATACAGTTCCTTAAAGCAGTGAAAGTATTGGGCCAGGACCCAGGCCCCTAAACAAATGAAGACATACAAGATTAGAGATTGAAACCTCAGAAATCAGCCATATAGAAATACCAAAAAAAAAAAAAAAGAAAAAAATCGTTCCAAATCCCAATACAATATTGTTGCTGTTTCTGAAGATGTTTTTCATATTATAGCTTTTAATACTAAGATTCAAAAGCAAGTATTCAAGGGGGAAAGACAATATAGGGATAGGGGATTAAGAAGTGCAAACTATCATGTATAAAATAAGCTACAAGGATATATTGTACAACATAGGGAATATAGCCAATATTTTATAAAAACTAAATGAAATGGAGTAAGGCTTTTTTTATTAATAATTTATTTATTTCACTGCACAGGCTCTTCGTTGCTGTGCATGAGCTTTCTCAAGCTGCAGTGAGCCAGGGCTAGCTAACCTTCATTGTGGTGTGCACACTTCTCACTGCAGTGGTTTCTCTTGTTCTGAAGTACAGACTCTAGAACACCGGCTCAGTAGCCACAGTACATGGCTTAGTGGCCCTGTGGCAAGTGGGATCTTCCTGGACCAGGAATCGAATCCATGTCCCTTCATTGGCAGGCAGATTCCTAAATACTGGACCACCAGGAAAGTCCTGGAGTATAATTTTTAAAAGTTGTTAATTGGGATTTCCCTGGTGGTCCAGTGATTAATAATACACTTTGCAAAGCAGGGAACGTGGTGGGTTCAATCCCTGGTCGGGGACCTGAGAGCCCACTGCCACAGACCAACTAAGCTACAACTACTGAGCCTATGCATTCTGGAGCCCACATGACACAACTGGAGAATCTGTGTGCAGCAACGAAAGATTCTGAATGCCACAACCAAGACCCGATGCAGCCAGATAAATAAATATAAAAAAATTAAAAATTGTTAATCACTGTATTGTATACCTGCAACATATATAATACTGTACATCAGTCATACTTCAATTTTTAAAACTTTTTTTTAAAAAGAAGGTATTCAGTGAAAATTAAAATTCAGAGATGGAAAAATAAGTGATAGTAGAGAGTATTTAAGTTAAGCAGGCATGTGAGAGCAAAAAGGCATGTAAATGCCAAGGATATTTATTTCATTGCTACCAGTTTCTAACAAAATATTGAGAGAGAAAGAGACTTGGCAGGACTTGACAGATTAAATAAGATTAGATATGTATGTTTTTCTTTGTGTTTTAAGCTTTAAAATAAAAATGATAAAGACTCTACCAGAAAATTACTAGAGCTAATCAATGAATATAGTAAAGTTGCAGGATATAAAATTAACACACAGAAATCCCTTGCATTCCTATATACTAACAATGAAAAAACAGACAGAGAAATTAAGGAAACAATACCATTCACCATTGCAACAAAAAGAATAAAATACTTAGGAGTATATCTACCTAAAGAAACAAAAGACCTATACATAGAAAACTATAAAACACTGATGAAAGAAATCAAAGAGGACACAAACAGATGGAGAAACATACCATGCTCATGGATTGGAAGAATCAATATTGTCAAAATGGCTATTCTACCCAAAGCAATCTATAGATTCAGTGCAATCCCTATCAAGCTACCAACGGTATTTTTCACAGAACTAGAACAAAGAATTTCACAATTTGTATGGAAATACAAAAAACCTCGAATAGCCAAAGTAATCTTGAGAAAGAAGAATGGAACTGGAGGAATCAACCTGCCTGACTTCAGACTCTATTACAAAGCCACAGTCATCAAGACAGTATGGTACTGGCACAAAGACAGAAATATAGATCAATGGAACAGAATAGAAAGCCCAGAGATAAATCCATGAACCTATGGACACCTTATCTTTGACAAAGGAGGCAAGGATATACAATGGAAAAAAGACAACCTCTTGAACAAGTGGTGCTGGGAAAACTGGTCAACCACTTGTAAAAGAATGAAACTAGAACACTTTCTAACACCATACACAAAAATAAACTCAAAATGGATTAAAGATCTAAATGTAAGACCAGAAACTATAAAACTCCTAGAGGAGAACATAGGCAAAACACTCTCCGACATAAATCACAGCAAGATCCTCTATGACCCACCTCCCAGAATATTGGAAATAAAAGCAAAACTAAACAAATGGGACCTAATGAAACTTAAAAGCTTTTGCACTACAAAGGAAACTATAAGTAAGGTGAAAAGACAGCCCTCAGATTGGGAGAAAATAATAGCAAATGAAGAAACAGACAAAGGATTAATCTCAAAAATATACAAGCAACTCCTGCAGCTCAATTCCAGAAAAATAAATGACCCAATCAAAAAATGGGCCAAAGAACTAAATAGACATTTCTCCAAAGAAGACATACAGATGGCTAACAAACACATGAAAAGATGCTCAACATCACTCATTATTAGAGAAATGCAAATCAAAACCACAATGAGGTACCATTACACGCCAGTCAGGATGGCTGCTATCCAAAAGTCTACAAGCAATAAATGCTGGAGAGGGTGTGGAGAAAAGGGAACCCTCTTACACTGTTGGTGGGAATGCAAACTAGTACAGCCACTATGGAAAACAGTGTGGAGATTTCTTTAAAAACTGGAAATAGAACTGCCATATGACCCAGCAATCCCACTTCTGGGCATACACACTGAGGAAACCAGATCTGAAAGAGACACGTGCACCCCAATGTTCATCGCAGCACTGTTTATAATAGCCAGGACATGGAAGCAACCTAGATGCCCATCAGCAGATGAATGGATAAGGAAGCTGTGGTACCTATACACCATGGAATATTACTCAGCCATTAAAAAGAATTCATTTGAACCAGTCCTAATGAGATGGATGAAGCTGGAGCCCCTTATACAGAGTGAAGTAAGCCAGAAAGATAAAGAACATTACAGCATACTAACACATATATATGGAATTTAGAAAGATGGTAACGATAACCCTATATGCAAAACAGAAAAAGAGACACAGAAATACAGAACAGACTTTTGAACTCTGTGGGAGAATGTGAGGGTGGGATATTTCGAAAGAACAGCATGTATACTATCTATGGTGAAAGAGATCGCCAGCCCAGGTGGGATGCATGAGACAAGTGCTCCGGCCTGGTGCACTGGGAGGACCCAGAGGAATCGGGTGGAGAGGGAGGTGGGAGTGGGTATCGGGATGGGGAATACGTGTAGATCCATGGCTGATTCATGTCAATGTATGACAAAACCCACTGAAATGATGTGAAGTGATTAGCCTCCAACTAATAAAAAAATTAAAAAAATAAAAATGAAAAATGGCCTAACAGCCAAATTCCATCACAAAATCAAGAGTTGTTCTTAAGGGAAGACATCACTAAAAAGCTTTTCGGAAATCGAGGCCAAGTCTGCATCACCTCTGGATGGTACAGGAGAACAAATCCTGCACTGCTAGAACTTTATAATAGCTTTTCTGACTCTGAGATCCCTCCTCTGTCATCTTCTCATTGGCTGACTCTACTCACACCACAAGAGATTCATTATGTCTAAAGATCTTCTTGCTACCACTCCTGCGGCCAGAAGAACCCCAGCATCTTGTTGCCTCCAGGTACATTTGACAAAATACTTCCATCTCTACCACCCATTTCTGAACTCAACACATGAAAATACCTAGATAGAAGGCTTTGGTCTTTCATTCGTTCTCTACTTCTATTACATTTTTTAATAGACCTCATTTCTCAGAGAAGTTTTAGGTTCATAGAAAAATTAAACAGCAGCTATAGAGATTTTCCAGACATCTTCTGCCCCCCACACATGCCTACCCTCCCCACTATCAGCTTCCACACCTGCACGGAACATGCGTTACAATCAATGAATCTACGTTGACATGTCATCATCACCCAAAGTTCATTTTACATTTTTTTCACATTAGGGTTCACTTTTGATGTTGTACATTCTATAGATTTCGACAAATGTATAATGACATTTATCCACCATTGTAGGATCATCCACAATAGCTTCACATCTGTAACTTTTATTAATTCTTAACTTTAAAAAAAAAAAACTACCAATCAAATCTAATTAAGAGACACCTCAATAGTAATAAAAACAAGTGCTTAGGCTACAACCAAATGAAACAAAGATGATTAAACAATATAAAATTAAAAATGTCTTCACTGACTTAATATAAAATTATTCTTTGTAAATAATATGATGATGGAGATGGTTTACAAGGCTTTATCCAAAGTTCAGCTGCTAGCAAATTGCTTCAGCAGAGAGCTGACTACAGACTGTCTAGAATTAAAAAAAAACAAAAACGGAAGAATCACAGGGGAAAATAAAAAGTACAAATCAGAACGTTTCATAAATTCTAAAGGCATGGCCTCCCCCAAAACAGTCACATCACACCAACGTCCACTGGAATTTCATGAATTAGCAAACACCTCATTGAAAGCACACTTTCTTTGTGCAGCCTACATCACAGATAGAGGCCTCAGATATGCTTTTGACCATTTTAGTCGCTATTTCCTGATCCCTGAACCTGGGATATTTCTCGGTTTCCCAGACGCTTGCTCTTTCAGTGCTTCTCTGTTATCATTCTCTCACCTGGGATGCCCAACTCACCAGGGATGCCCAACTACTCACCCCTGAAGGCCAATTTCCATTGTCACCTCCTATCTGTGCTTCAACTTCATCATTGGTAGCTTGGTTAATAGCATTTCCCTTTTAAGATGTGTGTTGAGGGACTTCCCTGGAGGTCCAGTGGTTTAGAGTCTGCCTTCCAATGTAGAGGCCTCAGGTTCGATTCCCAGTTGAGAAACTAAGGTCCTACATGGCATGGAGTGCGGCCATAAAAGGAACAAAACTCCAGGCTGACGTCAAAATATGATCATTTAAAACACACACACACACACACACACACACACACACGTGTGTGTGTTGAAGCATTACAAAAATAAAGCACATCCCTGTTGCCTAACAGGGAAGTCATTCATAAATGGTGGATATTTGTGTTAATCTTCTAAACTTCCTGGGGCTTCCCTGGTGGCTCAGAGGTTAAAGTATCTACCTGCAATGTGGGGGACCTGGGTTTGATCCCTGGGTTGGTAAGATCCCCTGGAGAAGGAAATGGCAGCCCACTCCAGTATTCTTGCCTGGAGAATGCCACGGATGGAGGAGCCTGGTGGGCTACAGTCCACGGTGTCGCAAAGAGTCGGACACAACTGAGCGACTTCACTTTCACTTTCTTTTCTAAACTTCCTATCTGTATATGACCATGACATGTTTTTCTTTGCTCATATTTATTTCTGTAAATAGATATTTCCCCCTACCATTAGATTATAAGTTTCTTGAGGCCAGAAACTGCTCTGTTCATTTTGGTATCCCATGAAAACACAGCAAGTTTAAGCACAAAAGTAAATGCATAAACACGGCTCTCAGGAACTGAGTCAGAGTATCAATTCTTTTTTTTTTTTTGTTTTTTGTTTTGTTTTTTTTTTTGTTTTTTTTTTTGTTTTTTTTTTTTTTCATATGTAGTTACAGTTTATTTTATTTTTTATTTTTTTTTATTTTTTTATTTTTATTATTATTATATATATATTTTTTTTCCAGTGGGTTTTGTCATACATTGATATGAATCAGCCATGGATTTACATGTATTCCCAATCCCGATCCCTCCTCCCACCTCCCTCTCCACCCGATTCCTCTGTGTCTTCCCAGTGCACCAGGCCGGAGCACTTGTCTCGTGCATCCCACCTGGGCTGGTGATCTGTTTCACCATAGATAATATACATGCTGTTCTTTTGAAATATCCCACCCTCACATTCTCCCACAAAGTTCAAAAGTCTGTTCTGTATTTCTGTGTCTCTTTCTCTGTTCTGCACATAGGGTCATCGTCATCACCCTTCTAAATTCCATATACATGTGTCAGTATGCTATAATGTTCTTTATCTTTCTGGCTTACTTCACTCTGTATAATGGGCTCCAGCTTCATCCATCTCATTAGGACTGGTTCATATTGGAAATGAGTCTCTACCAACTTGTAAAACAAATAATGACAGAGTTGAGACTGAAATTTAAGCCATCAGGTTCTAAGTTTCAGCCTCTTTCCTCTGCACAATTGTAGCTTTACAGACTGTTATAAATGGACTTCAGCTACATCACTTATGTGAGTGAGAAAGGGAATTTAAAATGGTTCATGCATTTTACAACTTGATCTTCCATTCTTTGAGAGTGTTTCTGGAGTTCATTCTCCTTACATCAGTAACTGTTTTTAGTCCTGTGTTGTAAAATTGAGACTCTCAGAACCTTGCAGGAAATTACTCTTAGTACAAACAAGGCACTGGGTTTAGACTAGATTAATAAGTAATTGGCACATTCTCTGTCCTGGTTAAATTCACTTCTCTGTGCTTCAGTAAGAATTGATACTCTGCAATTTTCTGGAAGAGTTTGAGTAAGATAGGTGTTAGCTCTTCTCTAAATTTTTGGTAGAATTCAGCTGTGAAGCCATCTGGTCCTGGGCTTTTGTTTGCTGGAAGATTTTTGATGACAGTTTCGATTTCCTTGCTTGTGATGGGTCTGTTAAGATCTTCTATTTCTTCCTGGTTCAGTTTTGGAAAGTTATACTTTTCTAAGAATTTGTCCATTTCATCCAAGTTGTCCATTTTATTGGCATAGAGCTGCTGGTAGTAGTCTCTTATGATCCTTTGTATTTCAGTGTTGTCTGTTGTGATCTCTCCATTTTCATTTCTAATTTTGTTAATTTGGTTCTTCTCTCTTTGTTTCTTAATGAGTCTTGCTAATGGTTTGTCAATTTTGTTTATTTTTTCAAAAAACCAGCTTTTAGCTTTGTTGATTTTTGCTATGGTCTCTTTAGTTTCTTTTGCATTTATTTCTGCCCTGATTTTTAAGATTTCTTTCCTTCTGCTAACTCTGGGGTTCTTCATTTCTTCCTTCTCTAATTGCTTTATGTGTAGAGTTAGGTTATTTAATTGGTTTTTTTCCTGTTTCTTGATGTAAGCCTGTAATGCTATGAACCTTCCCCTTAGCACTGCTTTTACAGTGTCCCATAGGTTTTGGGTTGTTGTGTTTTCATTTTCATTCATTTCTACACATATTTTGATTTCTTTTTTGATTTCTTCTATGATTTGTTGGTTATTCAGAAGCGTGTTATTTAGCCTCCATATGTTTGAGGTTTTAACAATTTTTTCCCTGTATTTGAGATCTAATCTTACTGCACTGTGGTCAGAAAAGATGACTGGAATGATTTCAATTTTTTTGAATTTTCCAAGACCAGATTTATGGCCCAGGATGTGATCTATTCTGGAGAATGTTCCGTGTGCACTTGAGAAAAAGGTGAAGTTGATTGTTTTGGGATGAAATGTCCTATAGATATCAATTAGGTCTAGCTGGTCCATTGTGTCATTTAAGGTTTGTGTTTCCTTGTTAATTTTCTGTTTAGTTGATCTATCCATAGTTGTGAGTGAAATGCATGAACCATTTTAAATTCCCTTTCTCACTCACATAAGTGATGTAGCTGAAGTCCATTTATAACAGTCTGTAAAGCTACAATTGTGCAGAGGAAAGAGGCTGAAACTTAGAACCTGATGGCTTAAATTTCAGTCTCAACTCTGTCATTATTTGTTTTACAAGTTGGTAGAGACTCATTTCCAATATGGGAATAAACATAAACAATTCAAAGATCATGATGAGAATGAAATGAGATGATACAAGAGAATGTACTTTTTAAAAATTCCCAGATATTATTAATATTTATTCTTACCTAGATACATATATCTTTATTTAATTTAAATATTCCCTTAAGTGAAACAATATGATGTCTGAGACTTGCCTTATCACAGAGATGGGGCAGAAGACAAGGCTACAGACAAAGCAATATTGGCCATGTGTTGATGATTGTCAAAGCTGGAGGATGGGTGTATGAGGGTTCACTGTACAATTCTTTTATTTTGGCAGCACCATGAAGCATGTGGGATCTTAGTTCAATGACCAAGGATGGAACCCATGCCCCCTGTACTGGGAGTGTGGATTCTTACCCACTGGAAAACCTGCAAGTTCTTTATCCCTACAATTCTTTAACCCATGAAATTTTCCATAATTAAAAAATGTAATTCTTCACTTTGCTTATTTACTATTAATATTTAACTTTACTTACAATAAGTTTTGTACAGTGGAGAGTGCAGGCTCTTGAATCCTAGAATTTGGGTTCCAGTCCTGTTTCTCTATCTGCAAAACAAGGATGATTGTTTTAATTACTATCACATAAAAGTTGTTGACAAACTGGATGAGAAAATTCCCATAAACCAGATAGCACACACAGGGTCCAAAGTCTAGTAAGAGCTTAATATATTACATTATGGAACCTCATAAAAACAAGCCAATGTACTTAATTATAGGAATTCTTTCCATTTAGCTCTTGGGGTTAATAAATGCTCTTAAACAGGATGACACCAAATTAAACCCTGCTTGAAAGTATTCAAGAGGTGTAGGTAAACTTACCCCAAAACTTAGCTAACAAACTTCCATTGAACCGACATTTTCAGTGCCAATTTCCCCAAATTTTGTAAAATTTCTACTTAAAGGTCCACCTAGTATTTAAGGATTTTTCTCATCACTATTTGTGGTCAAACTGTTGCTATCACTTCAGTTCAGTCACTCAGTCGTGTCCAACTCTTTGCAACCCCATGGACTGCAGCACAACAGGACTGCCTGTCCTGTTGCTATAAGTGATGTTATAATTCATTAACAGTGTCTAAGACAGGGTTTCCCTTATACAAATAGAGAAAAGTGCCCTTTTAAAACCTATCTAAGCAATGCAGAAAAACTGAGTTAAAGAAAGGAAAAAGTGATCCCAATTTCTCTACTCAGAAGAAAAAAAGGCTTTTCACATTTAAAAACCCAATCTTTTCTTTCATATCGCCAAACATTGTATGTAGTTTTGATTGTATTTGACAAACCAAGAACCTTAGCTTTAAAGTACCATGTGTGTGGTTTGGTAAGTTGCTTCAGTCATATCCAACTCTTTACAACCCTGTGGATTATAGTTCACCAGGCTCTTCTGTCCATGGGATTCTCCAGGCAAGAATACTAGAGTGGGTTGCCATGCCTCCTCCAGGGATCTTCAACCCAGGGATCAAACCCACATCTCCTGTGTGTCTCCTGCATTGGCAGGTGGTTTCTTTACCACTAGCACCTCCTGGGAAACCCATAAAGTACCGTACATTTACTCAAATGAAGTAAATATCTTTCTGTTTCAATTAGTGGTATTTCAATACATTTCAAGCTGGATTTAGAAAAGGCAGAGGAACCAAAGATCAAATTGCCAACACCTGTTGGATCATAGAAAAAGCAAGAAAATTCCAGAAAAACATCTACTTCTGATTTATTGATTACGCCAAAGCCTTTGACTGTGTGGATCACAACAAACTGTGGAAAATTCTTCAATAGGTGGGAATACCAGACCACCTTATCTGACTACTGAGAAATCTGTATGCAGGTCGAGAAGCAACAGTTAGAACTGGAAATGGAACAACAAACTGGTTCCAAATTGGGAAAGGAGTATATATCAAGGCTGTATATTGTTACCCTGCTTATTTAACTTATGTGAAGAGTACATCATGCGAAATGCCAGGCTGGATGAAGTGCAAGCTTGGAATCAAGATTGCTAGGAGAAATATCAATAACCTCAGACACACAGATGACACCACCCTTATGGCAGAAAGTGAAGAGGAACTAAAGAGCCTCTTGATGAAAGTGAAAGAAGAGAGTGAAAAAACTGGCTTAAAACTCAACATTCAGAAAACAAAGATCATGGCATCCAGTCCCATCACTTCATGGCAAATAGATGGGGAAACAATGGAAACAGTAACAGACTTTATTTTCTTGGGCTCCAAAATCACTGCAGATGGTGACTGCAACCATGAAATTAAAAGATGCTTGCTCCTTAGAAGAAAAGCTATGACTAACCTAGACAGCACATTAAAAAGCCGAGACACCACTTTGCCGACAAAGGTCCGTCTAATCAAAGGTATCATTTTTCCAGTAGTCATGTATGGATGTGAGAGCTGGCCTATAAAGAAAGCTAAGCACTGAAGAATTGATGCTTTTGAACTGTGATGATGGAGAATAGACTGCAAGGAGATCCAACCAGTCAATCCTAAAGGAAATCAGTCCTGAATATTTATTGGAAGGACTGATGCCAAAGCTGAAACTCCAAAACTTTGGCCACCTGATGCAAAGAACTGACTCGTTGGAAAAGACCCTAATGCTGCAAAAGATTGAAGGCAAGAGGAGAACTGGATGACAGAGGATGAGATGGTTGGATGACATCACCAACTCAATGGACATGAGTTTGAGCAAGCTTGGGGGAGTTGGTGATGGACAGGGAAGCCTGGCATGCTGCAGCCCATGGGGTCGCAAAAAGTTGGACACGACTGAGCAACTGAACTGAACTGAACAACACATTTCAGTGCAAAGCTCTTGAAATCAATATAGTACCACTAAGTTAAAACAAGAAAAAGCAGGGCAAGACTCAGTCGTATTCTAATATTGTCCTTGTTTCCTAGGTGTTTGTTTTACTTAACATTCCAAAAAATGGAATTAGGCAATGGCATGTAAGTTTCATATGCCAGTTCAGAATTAACTTTGAGAGGCAAACCTTAGCTTCTGGAATGCTGCAAAAGAAGATCATTTTAGAAAGTCAGGGGAGCTTTAGAAAAACTGATGAAATGTACGTACAAAAAAACTTATCTTTTGCAGTCTTTCTTTTTTTTTAGAGAGGTCTTCAGCATCCTACATTCCTGTCAAAAATTCCCCTAAGAGCCATGGACTCTAGTCAAGATCCCTGCTCTGGTAAGTCAATTCTTATATTTTAGAATAAAACACTGCTGTTCTGGGAGACCTTTGGTTCAGTGCTCCTATATGAGCCTAAGAATCCTGATATTCACCAGACAGTTATTTTTTTCACTCTTTCTTAGGAAGAAAGAAAAAATGGAATTAACAGACCATGACTACTATTAAGCAACTTACCACAAGGCTCTGCAAGTTCTTCCCCAGAAGACAAATATTTGCAGCTACATGATGTTTGCAAAATGCCATAAGAATTTTCTCTCAGTTCAAAATGTGTGCACTTTTGCCAGTTAAGGTAATTATTAGAGAAAAACTGCCCAGTGAGCATGCTCCCCTTGGGAGAAGAGCGAAGGCTGGGTGTCTTCTCACTGACATTTTCTATTGTAGATGAGATGTAAAGGGCAGAACACTGCTACCCTTTAGAAGAGAAGCTGGGTCAGTGGGGTCACAGGGCCCAGCTGTGTGCTGCAGGCAAATTCCTTTGTGTTCACTTTTGTCCAAGTTAATAAGAGTCCAAGACTGTTTCAAGATTTTATGAAGACTATCTTATTTGTAGATACCCGAAAATCAATGAGCATATTATCTAGGTATGGCTTAACATGGTTTTAGGTAGAAAATAAGGAGGAGAGTTGAAAAACCCTTTGGCTAGTCATTAACTTTTGTTGCCTGCAAAGTCCTGCTCCTTGCTAACTCTAGAAAATCAGAAGTAGTTGTGATTTGTTTTAAGAGTATTTTATTCCTGACTTTGGCAAGGTCCTAATGCAATTACCTTTTAAGATCAGATTACTTTGCAAAAACATGCACATAAGCAACCTCCAATGCTGTTAGTTGCATTTATCTAAATCAAACATTCTGGGTTTCTTGAATTGATTTAATGTGAGTGAAAAGAATAGAGAAGCAAAAATACCATGACTTGCCAAATACTGCGGAGTTACATCAGACACAAATTAATGTATGGGAATGTACTGATGGAATTTAACTATAAGCCTTTGGCGTGGAGCAAAAGTGGAGGACAAAGGAGCAGAGGGGTGAAGAGAAAGAAGGAGGAGGAAAAGGAAACAATTTAAATAGTGCTGGTGATCTATTGGCTTCCTTGGTGGCTCGGACGGTAAAGCGTCTGCCTACAATGAGAGAGACCCGTGTTCCATCCCTGGGTCGGGAAGATCCTCTGAAGGAAATGGCAACCCACTCCAGTACTCTTGCTTGGAAAATCCCATGGATGGAGAAATCTGGTAGGCTACAGTTTATGGGGTCGCAAAGAGTTGGACACGACTGAGCGACTTCAGTGATCTAGTGTATGTGTGCCCAGGAGATCAAACAGCAACCGAGAAGCTGAGCACCCTGCATCCACAAATTCACAAATAGTTCATTGAAGAAATTACATTTCCAAACATAATTCACTAAGTGTTGCCCTTAGAACATGCAAAACACTTTACAATTTAAACTTGGTGTCAGTATTTTCCACCTGGCATTGACTGTACTACTCAATGCCAAGAAAATATGCTTATTCAAGAATCATTAGGAACACTTTTGCCATGAGACGACAGACAATCAACAAATTTAAAATACCCTTCAACATATTTACCACATTTAAAATGCGACTCCTCCTAAAATTACCATTGTACAAGAATACATAAATTTTGAAATGACAAACACTCAAGAAGCAAGCTCCTCTGGTCTGTGAAGAATAGCCCTGGGTCACAAATCAAAGCATACATGGAGGTCTTAATTGGTCCCTTGGCTTTTCTTGAATTATTATGGGAAAGGAGGGAGGCAGGAAGTTGGTTATTACTGCTCTGAAACAAACAGACAATAGTTATTTCTCCAGCAAAAATGGGCTTACTTGAAATCAAGAAAGAATTGCAAATGCGGTCTATAGCCAAACTGAGCCACTGTGCAAGCCCCACAGGGCAAGCAGAGAACTCTTTCAAAGAGTGGAAGAGGAAGTCGAAGTGCTGTAGTAAACAGAGTCTACTGGAGGAAATGAGAGTTGGAAGCGTAGTGACTTTTCATTGGCTGAGTTGTGACAGTCTCTCATTGGCTGAGCTCTTGCCAGGTGAGAAAAGGAAGTCTTTCTTCTTCCTGTTGGGCTCCACTATTGTTAGGGGGCATGGGCCCTCCCCATCCTGGCCTCTCAACTGTTTTCACTGAGGTTTGAGTTTATTAATTTTTTGTTATAAAGTCCATTTTCTCTCTGCTCTGATTAACCTGTTCTATTTCAGTTAAAACCAAGAGGAAACTGTGGTATATCTAGCATATTGAACAGAGTGGATCATTTTTCTCCTTCTTCTGTATGCTAAAAAGTAATAATCACTAATAATTATTATTGTTTTGATTATTTCTATACTTCCCACACACCTGCAGTTATTTCCTCCACTGAAGGCTTGAGTCCCTCAAAGTATTCCATGAGTGTTAGAATCAACTTCCTTCAAATTCCTGTTAACACTGAAATTTTATCTTCTACCCATAAATCATAATGGCTTCCAGAAGGGTGAATCTTGTCCAGAAGGGAATTTTCTCAATCAACTTTCAGATATACAATATAGTATTATTAACTATAGTCACTATTCTGTACATTATAGCCCCAGGATTTATTTATAACTGGAAGTTTGTACATTTTGACTAAGGCGGTGTTTTCTAAACTTGAGAAATCTAAAGAATTCTGAGACGTTTATTAACTGTAAGGATTCCACTTCCCACTACCCTGTTCAGACCAACTGAAATATAATCATTTTCTGGGAGGGATTTGGAAATCTCTAAATGTAACAAATCCCCCCAAGAGATTTTTACCACGAGACATATTAGGCAACACTGCTTGAAGTCAGTAGCGGCTCACATTTATTGAACACACACTGCCTACAGGGTACATCTAAGTGCTCTGTGTGTATTTGCTCATTTACTCCTAACAACAACTCTGTGCAGTATTGTCTCGGTGTCATTCTAAAGAGTAAGTGCCCCTCTTCAGCAATCCATTAAGGGTGAATTTTTTACCATTTGAATCTCAGCACAATCTCATTTCACACATTCATAGTTTCTTAGATTAGATTCTAAGCTCTTGAATGCCTTTGAGATTAAACACCAATTCAGTTCTCTTTATAAAACATACCATAAACTTCTTTGCATAACATAGGAACTCCATACATAAGAGATCAAAGGGTCATTCTGCTTTTTGTCCGGTGCTTTTGGCAGTGGAGAAGCCTACCTTGATTTAGGAGATGTGGAGACAGAAGCTGGCAGTAGAACATGTTGCTGAAAGCAGAGACTTTTTGAGTTCCTCTGGCTGGGAGTCAGAGTCCTGCAGAAATTGAACCAGGAAAAGGAAAACAGAAAGATCATCTGGTCTGGCTGACTCCGCTAACTCAGATCCTGGCTGGGGAAGAGAATTTCAGTGCAGAAGAGAAAGGTAATAGATATTTCTAGTTTCCTGTCACACCCCTTCTTCCACAGACTTATCTACATTCTAATCAGCCTTCTGAGACTAATAGTTTCCAGCTTACTAAAAGCCCATACTCATCTTTCCAATTCTTTTTATACTTGCCTGATTTGCACATTTTATGCTTTCAAAGTCTGTGATTATTCAATAACACAAAAGCTAATGCTTCTAAACTTTGTGCCATGCACTTCCAACCTGGAGGCAATCAGAACAAATATGTGTGTTGCTTCCTTAACAACTATTATCCTAACTCCTTCAATGTGAGGAAGCGTTCCTTGCTCTGAAATTCAAAATCACCCTCTTGAAACTTAAAAACATACCTTAAGTACCTATTACTGTGCAAGTTTTCTTTCCTTTTCATTCTCATTCAGATTTTTCTATTTAATCCTAGCATACTAAGGCAGAAAAGGAATCCATATTTCCATTTTTTCCCTTAGATAAAGCTAAAAAAGAGGACTTCCCTGGTGCTCCAGTGGTTAAGAATCCTCCAGCCAATTCAAGGGACACAAGTTTGATCTCTGGTCTGGAAAGATTCCACATGCTATGGGGAAACTAAGCCCACAGGCCACAACTACTGAGCCTGTACTCTAGAGCCCAGTGCTCCACAACAAGAGAAGCCATAACAATGAGAAGGCTGCACACTGCAGCGAAGAGCAGCCACTGCTTGCCACTAGAGAAAGCCTGACCCAGCAACAAAGACCCACCGCAGTCATAAATAAATAAATAAAAATATTAAAAAAAAATTTTTTTAAGCTGAAAGAGAAAGATTTGTTGAGGTTAATGATTTGTCTAAAAGCATGCATTTGTTAGGAGGAAGAAGCAGACTTTGAGAACTGTGTCTAATTTTGAAGTCCATGCTCTTTCCACCGTATTGTGATATTCACTGTTCAAGCTATTTTGTTCATTGTTTCACAGGTGTATGAATTATCTCCTCAAATAGAAGAAAACAGGTTCACTTAAACATGCAGTACAAAGCATGCAGCAGGAATGCCATAAAAAAAGAAGTGATGATTTCTCTCCTCAGTCACGTCAACTTCACTAAATCACCTTCCAAAATCTACAAATCAAGTGCTCGCTTCGGCAGCACATATACAAAATCTACAAATCTAAAAGACTCAAATTGATTGTTTAGAATTCTTATACCAAAATCAGAAATCATTGGGTGATATTCCCCAATGATATCATTGAGTGATACAGGACCTCTGCTCAGACAATCTTACATTTGTTCCAATGGGTTTCATACTCTGTGACCTCCTTGCTTGATGCATCTCTACTCAGTAGACAAGTGACTGCAGTGACACAGGAACTGTGTTCTTACCAACAATTATCTGGGATTATCCAACACAGGGAAAGCTTTACTGCCCATTGAAATTACTTACTTGGAACTTTAAAAACTTAAGTCAGGACATCATTTTTAATATATAATGAGTCTGCATGTTCTCCTGTTTTGCATGATAGTGCTCAGTCAGTTGCATTCTACTCTTTGCAGCCCCATTTACTGTAGCCCACCAGGGTCCCATGGAATTGCCCATGGAATTTTCCAGGCAAGAATATATACCCAACAGTAAAATTCGATTCAGAATCAAGTACAGAATGGATGAGATAACAATGATGTACAGATCTCTTACAAAACGTCACCTTTCAGCTAAGAAAAAAATGTTGAGGTATTAACTGGGCGGAGTTCAAATTCTCTATTTACTGAACTAGACCTATAAAATCTGAGTCTGCCTGATTCTCTCCATGGCCACTGCCTTTCTCCCTTCTTCTTCTCACCCTGACTAGTGCAATGGCCTCTTCCTCTTGCCTTACTGCAGTTCATTCTCTTAACAGCACAGTGATATTTTTAGACAGTAAGCAAACGGTTTTATTTGTTTTCTCACCTATTTAAAATCCTTCAAATTCTTGGAGGGAGCCCTGAGCTAGGAGGTTGTGAGGCGGTCTGAGGGAAGGGGTGAGAGGAAACCTGAGTGAGGAGGTCGAGAGGATCTCGGAGGGCGTTGTGAGGAGCTCAGACGGAGGAGGGTGAGAGAAGCTCCGAGGAGGGAGGGCTTCAGTTGTCCTGAGTGACGAGGGTGTGAGGAGCTTTGAGTGAGGAGGACGAGAGAAGCCCTGAGGTAGGTGAGTGAGAAGAGCCCTGAGCGAGAAGGATGAGAGGAGCCATAAGTGAGGAGAGCCAGAGAAGCCCTGAGGGAGGCAGTTGTTCCGAGTCCTGAGTGACGACGCGGTGAGGAGTTTTGAGAGAGGAGGGCAAGAAGAACCTCTGAGGGAGGTGGGAGGAGCCCCGAGTGACGAGGTGGGAGGAGCCCCGAGTGAAGAGAGGGAGAGGAGTGAAATCAGTTGAATAAATGAGTGAATGAATAACAGTTTCTTAAATTTTCAAATATAAACCTACTTCACAAAAATCGTAGTGCCAGAATTGTGAGGCGTTCATCTAAATGGCAACTAGTTGGTAATTGGTGCGAGAAAATATGCCTATTATTAATATTTATCTCTGATGTGTTCAAGCAGAGGAAGTTCACTCCACCTCGCACCCTACCCCGATGCGTATTTTGTAAAAGTGTCTTACTTTTTCCATTTTTGGCTGACTGACAACTAAACGCAAAATCCTGGAATAATATCCAGATTGTACTAGCTAAATAGTATACTCTGTTAGTCGCTCTGTCATGTCCGACTTTGTGACCCCATGGACTATAGCCCGCCAGGCTTCTCTGTCCATGGGATTCTCATTAGTTTTTACTTTTTGGCTGAGCTGCTGGGTATGTGGGATTTTAATTCCCTGGCCAGAGATGGAACCTGTGTCCCTGCAGTGCAGGTGGGAAATCCTAATCACTGGACTGCCAGGGAAGTCCCAAGGGATCATTGTATTTCTACTAAGGATCATCAGTTGGATGAAATCTATCAGTTAAAATCAGTCAAGCAGTGGTAGCTGTTCTGGTATTGACAGATTTGATTGTTAATTAATCATAACATCCTGGTTAGACGTCCTTCAAATTTCACATAAAGTTTTTTTTTTTTAAGGAATCTGCTTTTGGAATTTAAGTAAACAGTCATTGCTTATTATTTTGTTAAGCTCACTACTTTTCTGATAGACTAACAATACTTAACGAAGTCAATAGCCAGCAGTTTGTCAAATTACAAAACCGAGAATTGCCAATATGGCATAATCTGTGAGTAATTGACAAATATTGCTCAGCTCCTGGATTCTAAATCATAAATACCTTACCTACCACTTACTTAACAAATATGTATTTATTCTGGGTTAGGCAGGTGAAAGAGCTATCTGGATTCTAGAAGGAGATTCCTCAAATCATGCTTAAAGGCTCAAATTGAGCTTTTACCTAATCAGGTCTGTGATATATTTTCAAGATCCAAGATGAGGTATGATCCACAATGTCTGTCCTTCATTTCTACTTCGGAGAGTAGCTTGAATCTCTCTGGATCCCATGCAGCCTGAAACTTCACTTTAATCTATATTATGTCAACTAGTTTCAAAGGCAGATGAAAAAAAGGTAGAGTCGCATTTCCCAGAGATCTTTCATCTAGACTGAAAGTAAATCCAGATGCTTAAATATTTTAACATATTTAGACAGGATCATTTAGTTTCTTACTTTCAAAATATAATCTTTTAAATTTAGATCTGAACGACAAGTGTGAAGAATAAGCAAACATGCAGGACAATAAGACAAATTTACATTAACAAGTTTTATTACATCAACTGAGAGTCACAAGAGCTTCACATGCTCTAATAAACCCAGGGAATGCATAAGAGCCAACGATGCCAAGAACAAATTAAAAGTTCAGATGTCAGACTTGGTTCATTGACATCTTTGGAAATGGATTATTTTTAAGTGGAAAATCTGCTTTGAAAATAAATCTTATCATTATTTAAAGGGAACTTTATTTTTTAAAGTTAAAATAATCACTAGCATAAGAAAAAGTCTTGGTTTAAAAAAATCTAAAGTCTAATAGTAACTTTAAAAAAAATCAAGTGAGGAAATTAAAAGATGAAATATATACTATAAGTCACAAAAAACTTTGGGCACAAATTGAATAGTTCTTAAAAACTGAGGCATAGACTGCTCAAATATAGCACTTCTCATATAGGGGTAAATCTCTCTAATATATCTTTCTTTACTTAGGATCACAACACAACTTGAGCATAAAGGAGAAAATATGTCAGTTAATTTTGATAATGCTATAATTTCTCTTCCTCCAAAATCCATTTCTGTGTTGTGTTTAAATGTTAACAAAGTGAAACTTAGAGAAAACTTAATCAGATATACAAAGTGAATTAAGAGAATGGTTTCTTACTGAATTTAATTCAAAGTGAATTTGAAAAAACAGGAATAAACTATTGGTGTCTAATGGAACTGTATGCCAACTCGCACTTTATTCAAGTCAACATCGTTAATCTAATTCTCTATTTTAAATGAACATTAATTTACTTTTCAAACTAAGCTTACAGGTTAAAATGTCTTTGACACAAATTGCTATAAAGAATTTTTACTTAGAATTATTTCAAATCCAAAAAAAATAGCCCCCATGGTAAAAATGAGATTTAGTTAGTGTTGCTATACATTTTTTTTTACTAATACTTATCAACCTGGTTTAACTTTTCTCATGCTTTATAGAAAAAAATAATAATAGAAGAGTGTTTCATTTGATCAAAATCCATATTTATCCAGCTGTACATTTACTGAATTTCTAGCTTCTGGTCAGCCCAGAGGTACCCAGAGGCTCAGTTCAGAAGTTTTTAGTTACTTATTCATTAGCAGCACTTACTCATTATCAATCCAGAGAAACAGTTTGAGATCTGGGTCACTCTTGAGTGTTAAAGTCCATCTTGCATTAATTAGAATTGATTTAACTGCAAACCAAAGAAATGTATCCCTGAGATCTAGAGCATCCCAGAGCACTGAAATGAGTGTGAACTTTATAAACATCTTAATGCTTTATCTTCATTTTATTCTAATCTCAAGCTGGAAAATTCATGTTCCTGAGAAAAGATTATGTACCACTAGTCAGTAGCAAACTGGTAAATGTTTAACAATATCTCTCTAGAAAAGATAACCTAACCCTAACCATAACCCTAACCCTAACCCTAAAAAGGGACTTGCCTTGTGGCTCAGCTGGTAAAGAATCCGCCTGCAATGCGGGAGACCTGGGTTTGATCCCTGGGGTGGGAAGATCCCCTGGAGAAGGGAAAGGCTACCCATTCCAGTATTCTGGCCTGGAGAATTCCATGAACTATACAGTCCAAAGAGTCAGACATGACTGAGAGACTTTCACTTACTTCTGTAGAAAAGGAGGAGGAAGAGAAGGAGCTATTTCTGACTGGCAGCACTGCCAAATACCATGGTGTAAATACTTCCACTGTGGCTAATATCCAGCCGCCAGTGGAGTATCAGGGAATGCAGAATTGGGAATAGAGGCTCAGTAGGACACCATTATGTAGTATTTTCACTATACAGATCCAAAGACATCAGTGAACTCGGTAACATATATAATAGTGAAATGGAGTAAAATAGAAAGTGATGGCTTGAATATTTATTACTTTTGTCTTTTATACAGTAGATTCAAGTTTATATAATGAAATTTTTAATCATTAATCATGGCTGAGTTTCACAATCACTTTACCAAGTTCCTGAAAATTGAACAAGCATCTCTCATGAGCCAATAAGAGCAGATTGAAGCACATCCCAGTTATCTTGGTCATCTCTCTCCTTGGTTCTGTTTTTGTTCTTTTCCCTGAAATCATAGATCTAATACTCACTTTATGTATTTTTGTTTATCAAGACCACTAAGGAATTTAATCATGTGAATGCTACATACCATGGAAATTCTTAAATATTATTTTTCCATCTATTTTGTAAACAGTTTGTATTATTGATTAGATGCTATTTAGGAAACTTTGTGGGTTTCATCTTTTGTTTGCTTGTTTTTCATTTCCATCAGTTTATATTTTCTTGAGACTTACTAATATTTCATTCTGCTGCAGTGTGATTTGAGAATGTGGCCCATACCATTTCTACTTTGTTCAGATTTTATTGTGAAATATTTTTGTAGGTAATAAGAATAATAAAAGATAATAAAAGTTACTATTTATGGAGTATATCCCAGAAACATTACATTATCTTCTCAAGAATCTGATAGAAAAGTGTTTTAACTCTGAATACCTATGAAACAAAGCTGAACAAAACCCTCTTTGCAATGCTTTGTTGGTGAGTACAGTCCCAGGCAGCAAGGGCAGGGAATGAGGAATAAGGAAGGAGGAAAGGCTATCAAGACAGGGGCACGGTCACCCAGGACATCTCCAGGTAACTATGTGGAAACAGTGCACCTCAGAATGGTTCACTGGGAAGGAAGAAGAGAGAGTTTCCCTGTGGATCTTGTCCTCTACCTTCTGATCACCAAAGTTCACCTTAGCAGGCATTAACACCCTGTGGTAGATTGTTTGCAAAAGATTGTTTGCAAAAATGGTCACAGTAATTCCTCCCATTCCTGACTGCATGGTACTTTGAAATGAGAATGTACAGCAACTCCTGGCAGGAGGAGGAATCTATTTCTCCAGCCAATACCAAACCCTTGAATCTGGGTTTGGTCATGTGACTTTCTTTGGCCAAGGGGACATTAGCAAGTGTGACATTGAACAGAGGTTGAGAAATGTTTGCGCATCTGGGTTTGCCTTCTCTTGCTGCTGGGAACTTCTACCACCACGAAAATGACCCTGGGCTAATTTGCTGAGTGAGAAGACAGTCATAGAGTTGTCTCAGCTGACATTGAGCCAACCGTCAGACATGTGGGTGAAGCCTTCCCCACAAGGATCCTCCCTGGCAAGACAAACCAGCCTGCCAACAAACAGACCTGTTACTTCATTCTGTACCCCCCAGTCCCAGATGAGCCTGTTCAAACTAAAAGAACTGCCCAGGCATCCTTAGAATTGTGAGATGTTTAAAGGCCTTAAGTTTGTGAGTGTGTGGCAAAAGCCAATTCATGGACTGTACCACACTTCCAGATTGGATTACCTAGCCCATTTAGTGGGTGCTGGAGAAGCCAGTCCTATGATCAATGTTTCAGTGTTTTCTTGGAGCCCAGAAGAAGTGGGAGAAGCTGTACATCTGGGGCTCCAATCCAATCACTGGAACCACTACAGCTCCTCACATGATGGCTGTGGTGGGTGCCATGCTGAAGCCACACTACAGAGGAGGTGGGGGCAGCCAGTGGTGTGAGGAGACAAAGTGATGGGTGGAATATCCATAGAGCAAAACCCAAAGTGTGGAGGTAGGGTCAAGCAATATGGAGACCTGCATTAGCTGCACAGATAGCAGCTTTCATTATGTGTGAATTAAGACTCTTAACTTGTAAGTAATGAAAATAACTTGAAATAGCTTAGGGGAAAAAGGTTAAATCCTTGTGGCTTATCTATTTCGTGTGGAGCAAGCTCCATCATACTGTAGCTGTGCTGTCTGTTGGTCTTTGGGTATGGATCTGGCAACACAGTATACAAGCCTCCATTCTCTGGCTCACCAGAAAAATTCCATAACCACCTAAGCAATCTGAGGTCAACAAATTTCTTAGCTGCCAAGAGGCACAGACTTAGAGACTGAAGTTATCATTATCAGAGGGGAAGTGGAAGAGGGACAATTAGGGAATTTGACATTGACAGGTACACACTGCTATATTTTAGATGAATAAGTAACGAGGACCTACTGTATAGCACAGGGGACTCTGCTCAATGTTATGTCACGGCCTAATAGGACAAGAATTTGAAAAAGAATAGATATATGTATAAGCATAACCAAATCACTTTCCTGTACATCTGAAACTAACATATTGCTAATCAACTGTACCCTAACATAAAACATATAAAAATATTTCTTATCTGCTTAAACTAACCATATAGATTGTGTTATTGACAATTAAGAATACTAACTGATATAGCTGGGCATAGGATTACAGCTTGGGAATCATTTTCTCTCAGAATTTGCAAAGCGTTTTTCCATGGTCTTCTGTTATGATGCTTCTCTTGAGAAGTTTGATGCCATGCTTGTCCCTAAACTTCTGGATATGACTAACTTTTCCTCTCAGAAAGTTTTCCTGTTATTCTTTTTAATCCCTAAAACTCTGAAATTTCCAGTTGAAATGCCATGGCCTGGGTCTTCTCAAATTCATTTGGCGGCCACATACAGTTGTATATGTTGAACACTGCACCACTTTAGGGAGCACTAGTCCCATCTCAATCCATAGACATGCCTGTATACCTTTTCATAAAGACCCTGTGGACACTTTGTGGGACTTTAGAATCTGGAGATCACTATCCTTGAGTTCTGGGAAATCTTTCATATAATCTTCTCAACCATTGTCTCTATCCTATCTCTGGAAAACCTAGTTTAGTTAAATATTGGGCTTCCAAGATTAATCTCATTTTTTTATTTTGTCCTTATTTTCCATTTCATGTCTCCTTGTTCCACTTTCTGAGAGATTTTCTCCACTTTATCTTCGAAACTTCTACTGAATAGTTAATTTCAGCTCTGCTATTTTTAATTAATAAGACTGCTTTCTAAAAATAGCAATTCCTTCTCCAGGATCTTGATCTCATCTCTCTGAAGATATCAATTATGGATTTACTTTTTTCTTATTTTGGCTTTTCTTCCATTCACTGCATTCTGTTTCCTTTCTTTTTTACTTGCTATTTCTTTTTCACCTGTCAGTGTCCCTCTTCTGCTTTAGGTAGGATGTAAAATGCCTCAATTGGAACCCCAGCCAATTTGACTCCAAAGAACTTTCTTATGAGTAAAATAATTTGTGCAAGATATGATTATTATAGCCTCTAGTTATTAAAGATCCACCATAACCTGAGTTTACATAGTACTTAGCATAGTACCTACTGTCCTCCAGGTAGTCAATATTTGTTGAATGCATATTTATTTCCTATTCCCAAGAAGTATTTTCCTTTATTTTTTCTTCTCTATTCAGTGAACTAGCGTGGCTTGCCCAGAGCACCCTGTCACTCAATGAAAGCAAAGATGCACTGACCCACGTACTGTCATCTGTGTTCCTTGACTTTTCTCTAGGAATCTACAGATCATCATTCTTATCTTGTCACAATACATTCCTGAAACAGGCTGGATAGACAGACAGATATATAGACAGGTAATGAAAGATAGGCTGCTGCTGCTGCTAAGTCGCTTCAGTTGTGTCTGACTCTGTGCGACCGCATGGATGGCAGCCCACAGGTTCCTCCATCCCTGGGATTCTCCAGGCAAGAATACTGGAGTGGGTTGCCATTTCCTTCTCCAAATGAAAGACATATAGACAGATAATTTGGATATAGATACTTGGGTCAGCTATGACTTTCTTTGTAACAATTTTATTTTTAAGATTATTTTTAAGATTTTTTTACATGGACCTATTTTAAAGTCTTAATTGAATTTGTTAAAATATTGCTTCTCTTTTTGATTTTTGGTCTCGAGGCACATGATATCTTAGTTGCCTGACCAGGAATCAAACCAGCCAACCCCTGCATTGGAAGGCATAGTCTTAACCACTGGATCACCAGGCAAGTCCCCTTTATCAACTACTTTTGATTTACTCTGCTAAGAAATGCTTATAGATAGTATAGCCACTCTGATTTAACTAGGAGAACCCCCTCCTGCTCAAAATGAACTTTAGCGACCATCTCTTGGGGTGGGTTATCTTTGCAGTTGGCTGCTCTGACACATGTATACAAAGATTCTTATTAACCTTAACTTCAGAAGAGAAGCCTCATCCTTAAATTATAAATATGACACTTATATGGAGCCTTTAGCCCACTAAGTCCCCATTAATGGTATATTTGTTTGTTTTCTTTTTTAGGGGTAAAGTGAAGTTTCCTTATTTTAAAGACTTAGTCAATAAGTAAAAATTAGGAAAAAACACTTAATTTTAAGCAGAATAGATCACATAAAACTATTCTAAAAGAAAATCAAGCAGGACAGTGTAAAAGAAAAATAATTTGAAAATAGAGAACGAGGGAAAAGTAAAACCAGCAAAATCCTAATGAAGCAAGATCTGTAAAAACGTAAAAGGATAAAGTTTTATATATTGTTCTTTCTGAAGAAAACTATGGCTTGTGTGGAATGCCAGGTTGTCAAGATATTTCTGATATACTAAAGAACAAGAATAGAAATGGAGGGGGGTGGGAAAGAGGTGCAGGAGGGAGGGGATATATGTATACATAGAGCTGATTCCCTTTGTTTTATGGCAGAAACTAACACAGTATTATAAAGCAATTATACTCCAATTAAAAGAGAAAAAAGAATAGAAATAGAAAGATAGCAACCTTCTCAAAATATGGAAGGCTTTGCAACATGTATATATTTAATCTGTGGCAATTACATTGTTGAGGATATAATTGGGAATGTTAAATTATGGAAACTATTACTTCTACTTTTATATCTTTGTAATGTGAAACAAGTTAATATATACTTTACTCCTAGATACTTCAATAATTTTCTTCTTGAAGACTTTTCTTCTTCACTTCTTTTTGTTACAACAGCTTAGCTTAACTATTAAACTGTGCTGTCTGTTCCTTTAGGGTCAAGCTGTTTTCTAAATTGGTGTAGCTATCTCTTTGCAAATTGTCACAATTCTTAGTAGTGACATCCGCCAACAGTTAATCAATAAAATGAAAAGGTAAAGGAAAATGTCAGAGAGCTATTTTCCTTTGAAAAGTTCAACATACATCTTAAATCTCTCTCCTCTTTGTCCCAAAATTCTGTATAAGCTGGAATTACTGAGGTGTCTTCTCGGGTGTGCTCACTCAGTCATGTCCAACTCTTTGCAACCCCATGGACTGCCAGGCCCCTCTACTACTATTTGTTGAGACATGAGTTTTGTTTAAAGTAAAAAGCATAATTGTTTACTCCCCCACATCTGCACTTTTCAACAACATGGCAAAGGCAGTGAAATGACAGCCAAGAATTTCCTGACTGTTCTTCTACTTCTTTCATCCTATTACATATCCAGTATAGCTCAAATTTCATTGCAAGAAACAAAAAGCGTGAATGTTTCCTGTTTGTCATTAGAACTGAAAGCCTCGAGTTTATTTTACAAATTGGCTGCATAGGTTTTCTGTGACACATCAGAATAAATTCCCTCCACAATCACCTACTTTGCACACCACTTTGTTGTACCTTGATAAGCTAAGAAATACAACCACATAGACCACTGCTAATTATTCAAGAGAATTTCTAATCTAAGTGGAACATTCACTTGAGGGCTTCCCTGGTAGCTCAGTCGGGAAAGAATCTACCTACAATGCGAGAGACTTGAGTTTGATCCCTGGGTCCAGAAAATCCCCTGGAGAAGGGAACATTCATTTAAACTCAGTCATTACTTCAAGCAAACATCACTGAGGCTGCCTCTCTACATATTGCCAACCCACTAGACATCAACACTCACTAAAATCAGCCCAATTCAAAGTATAAAAGGCTGGGACAGGGTGGGGCAGGAAGTGGGAGAAAGGGGAGAAGGTTCTACTTTAACTGCTTTAAAATATAAAATGCACATTTACCACTGGGGAGTTTTTTCAAATTGTCATTGTCTATTCTAACGCAAACTTATAATTACCAAAAGGAAAAGGTAGGCGAGGGATAAATTGGGAGTTTGGAATTAACATATACACACTGCTTATATAAGACAGACTTCTCTGGTAGTTCAGTTGGTGAAGAGTCCACATGCAATGCAGGAAACCCTGGTTTGATTCCTGGGTCAAGAAGATCCCCTGGAGAAGGGACAGGCTACCCACTCCAGTGTCCTTGGGCTTCTCTGGTGGCTCAGACAGTAAAGAATCAACCCGCAGTTTGGGAGACCTGGGTTTGATCCCTGGGTTGGGAAGATCCCCCGGAGTAGGGCATGGCAACCCACTGCAGTACTCTTGCCTGGAGAATCCCATGAACAGAGGACCCTGGTGGGCTATACAGTCCATAGGGTTGCAAAGAATCAGACAGGACTGAGCAACCAAGCCCAGCATGTAGAAGAGAGATAATTAACAAGGACCTACTGGACAGCACAGGGAACTCTACTCGATACTCTGTAATAATCTCAATGGGAAAAGAATCTGAAAAAGAATGGATATATGTATAAACTGAAACACTTTGCCATATACCTGAAACTAACACAACACTATAAATCAACTATAAAGTAAGAATTAAATTTAAAAAATTGCCCTTCTATGGCCAAAAAATGGTCATTCTATTGTCTATTGTCAAAAACTGTCTAAATTCTATTTGTCAACACACTAATGCAAGGTGCCTACTCAATCTGTTCAACCATTCTAACCAATATGAGGGGGAAAATTTTTACCTCCAAGGAAAGGGAAGGCCAGGAAATGAAACACTTATTTACACAATGCAGACATAATATACATTTATTAAAGAAGTATTAAAGAGAGGTCCTCCCTGATAGCTCAGTTGGTAAAGAATCTGCCTACAATGCGGGAGACCTGGTTTCAATCCCTGGGTTGGGAAGATCCCCTGGAGAAGAGAAAGGCTACCCACTCCAGTATTCTGGTGTGGAGAACTCCATGGACTATAGTCCATGGGGTCACAAAGAGTTGGACACAACTGAGTGACTTTCACTTTCATTAAAGAGAGGAAATTTTTTTAAAAATTCATATTTGTACTAGACCTGTCTATGTGTACCATGATTTGGAGTCTTCAATGAAGACCTGATATTTTAATTACTTTATCATTAGCATATCTTGGTAGACTAAATACAAAAATGCACAGCAATGGGGACCTCCCTGGTAGTCCGGTGGTTAAGAATCTACCTACCAATGCAGGGGACACAGGATTGATCCCTGGCCTGGGAAGACCAGCAGTGGCCACAAGACCAGAAAAGGTCAGTTTTCATTCCAGTCCTAAGAAAGGCAATGCCAAAGAATGCTCAAACTACCTCACAATTACACTCATCTCACAGGCTAGTAAAGTAATGCTCAAAATTCTCCAAGCCAGGCTTCAGCAATACATGAACTATGAACTTCCAGATGTTCAAGCTCGTTTTAGAAAAGGCAGAGGAACCAGAGATCAAATTCCCAACATCTGCTGGATCATTGAAAAAGCAAGAGTTCCAGAAAAACATCTAGTTCTGCTGTATTGACTATGCTAGAGCCTTTGACTGTGTGGAGCACAATAAACTGTGAAAAATTCTGAAAGAGATGGGAATACCAGACCATCTGACCTGCCTCTTGAGAAATCTGTATATAGGTCAGGAAGCAACAGTTAGAACTGGACATGAAACAACAGACTGGTCCCAAATAGGAAAAGGAGTACATCAAGGCCATATATTGTCACCTTGCTTATTTAACTTATATGCAGAGTACATCATGAGAAACGCTGGGTTGGAAGAAGCACAAGCTGGAATCAAGATTGCTGGGAGAAATATCAATAACCTCAGATATGCAGATGACACCACCCTTATGGCAGAAAGCAAAGAAGCAACTAAAGAGCCTCTTGATGAAAGTGAAAGAGGAGAGTGAAAAAGTTGGCTTAAAACTCAACATTCAGAAAACTAAGATCATGGCACCTGGTCCCATCACTTCATGGCAAATAGATGGGGAAACAGTGTCAGACTTTATTTTTTTAGGCTCCAAAATCACTGTGGCTGGTGACTGCAGCCACAAAATTAAAAGACGCTTACTCCTTGGAAGGAAGGAGTATGACCAACCTAGACAGCATATTAAAAAGCAGAGGTCCGTCTAGTCCAGGCTACAGTTTATCCAGTAGTCATGTATGGATGTGAGAGTTGGATTATAAAGAAAGCTGAGCACTGAAGAATTGATGCTATTGAACTGTGGTATGGGAGAAGACTCTTGAGAGTCCCTTGGACTGCAAGGAGATCCAACCCATACAACCTAAAGGAGATCAGTCCTGAGTATTCATTGGAAGGACTGATGTTGAAGCTGAAACTCCAATACTTTGGCCACCTGATGTGAAGAGCTGACTCATTTGAAAAGACCCTGATGCTGGGAAAGATTGAAGGCAGGAGGAGAAGGGGATGACAGAGGATGAGATGGTTGGATGGCATGACCGACTCAATGGACATGGGTTTGGGTGGACTCCGGGATTTGGTGATAGACAGGGAGGCCTGGTGTGCTGCAGTCCATGGGGCTGCAAAGAGTCAGACACAACTGAGCGATTAAACTGTACTGAACTCAGAAGACCCCACATGCTGCAGGGCAACTAACTGTCGGCAGCAGCTACTAAAGCCTGCAGTCCCTACAGCCCAAGCTCCGAAAGGAGAGAAGCTACTGCAATGAGAAGCCAGAGCACCATAACTAAAGAGTAGCCCCCACTTGCCACAACTAGAGAAAGCCCACATGCAGCAATGAAGACCCAGTGCAGCCAAAACTACATAAATAATAAATTTTAAAAGTGCACAGCATGGTAACGAGACTTACTGTGGTGATCATTTTGAAAGGTATAGAAATATTAAATCACTATGTTGTGCACCAGTAACCAATATAGCATTATAGGTCAATTGTATTTCAAAAACAAATTCACAGAAAAAGTGATCAGATTTGTGATTACCAGAGGTCAGAGGAGCATGGAGGGGAGGATTGGATGAAGGCAAAGGGTACAAACTTCCAGTTATAATTGAGTATTACAGTCGCCAAGTCATGTCCGACTCTTTGCCACCCCATGGAGCCTACCAGGCTCCTCTGTCCATTTTTCGGGCAAGAATACTGGAGTGGGTTGCCATGCCCTCCTCCAGGGGATCTTCCTGACCCTGGGATCAAACCCATGTCTCCTGCATTAGCAGGCAGATTCTTTTCTATTGAGTCACCTGGGAAGCCCCAGGAATGTACAGTACAGCATGATAAATATAATTAGCATTATTATATGTTACATGTGAAAGATGCTAAAAGAACATATCCTAAGAGTTCTCATCTCAGGGGGAAAAAGCTATTTTTTAAAAAATTTCTTTAATTCTGTATCTATTAAATAATGGATGTTTATTAAACTTGCTGTGGTAATCATTTCATGATGTATGTACGTCAAATCATTATGTTGTACACCTTAAACTTATACAGTGCCGTATGTCAATTACAATTCAATAAAACTGGAAGAAGAAAAAAGAATCACAATAATTAAAAAGATCTATTTAAAAAGTTAAAACATTGATATATTAAAGAAAAACACCATTAGGAAATATAAACACTATCAATAAAATTTCACAAGCAAAAGGAAGACAATGGCAGGTACATGCTATGAAGGACGGCACATAGCAAAGTGGGAGCAAAATATTAACCAGGCAATGAGATCAACTCCAATTTTGAGGCTTTGGATAACTAATACATGTTGTTTTGATTTAATGTGCCACTGCACACATTCAGAAGTCCCTTAATCAAGCAAATTCAGCATTTCCAAGATACCATCAAAGAATGTGAAAAGGAAGACAAAGATAAAAAAAGCTCTCTGGTTGACTAAAAACTAAAGTTTAAGCACATTACTCATAGCAGAGCATCCTGGTGCTGAATGAGAAACCCATTTCGTATTATCTTAGAATCAATTCTGACAAACATGCTTGATGGTGTCTCTAACTCAACATGGGAAATTATAATGGAGAATTAGGGCTGGAGAGAGTAGTGAGAGGAACAATCAGAGAGTTAGGGAGGAGACAGGAAAGTACAAAACATGAATAAAAGTCCCAGCACTCTGAGATCTTTTAAAGTACAAAGAGACTATCACACATTAGCAATCCACCAAGGTTTCAAGGCCAGAGACCCTTGCCATCAGGAGACCCTCCTCCCCCAAGCCATTAAGGGAAGATTAAATTGTACTGTTATTCTACAAAGGCTAAGAAGTGTACCATAGGTTACCTCTTAAAGAGTTTTATAAAAAGCAGTTGTTCTGGGGACTTCTGGCAGTCCAGTGGTTAAGACTGTGCTTCCACTGAAGGGGACTCTGTTTTGACCCCTGGTCAGGGAACTAAGACCCTGCATGCCACTAGGTACAGTAAAAAAAAAAAAAAAAAAGGCAGTTGTTCTGTTTTATACTTTACACATAAATGAACTATTCAATTATTTAAAAATTTCACTTGTGAGAAAGCAGGCTAGATAATGTTTTACTATGAGTAATCTGATGATAGTGAACTCTCTGAACTTGACTCACAGAATGGTCACTGACCTAATTTACAGCAGGAAGAAATACACTGATTTTTCCCCCTATACATCTGTTTTGATCTGATGCATGCTACTCGCCCAGGCTCTACACCAATGGCATAAAGCATGCAGCTAGGACTACTGAACACAACAATCCTAGAGAGCATGTTTGAAATCTGTTCCACCATTCCCACCTTCCAACTAGGTCATAGAAAGAAAACAGCAAAACTAGGAATTGCTGTAGACTAGACTTGGGATGGGTGTTACCCCAAAGCAAGTCAGAGCAACTCCCTTTGGACATGGCAAAACCTTTAAAATCACTTTAGTGAAGTTCTCCTTTTAAATAATCTTTCTGAGTTTGGTCTCAAGATATTTGGAAGATGACACAAAGAGAAAAATCAATAAATTCTAAATTTTGGTTTCAAAAAACTATTTTTTTCCATTATAGAATTCAATACTTTAATACCCTTTTTATAAAACTACTTCAGTTTAAGATGTTCAGAATTGTCAGTGATAATTCCCAGTAATTTTAGAGTCAAATCATTTTTTATTTAATTTCACATCCACCAACTAAATTCCAAAACTCTATTTCCCTTCCATTTGTTCCTTCATTCAACAAATATTCACTGACTCTGCTAGGTACCAGCTTGGAAGCCAGGGGACTACAGAACCCATGTCTATGGCATTGTGTACATTTGGGGAATGAAACTGAATTAAATGCCATCCAGTTTCTTGGTGACTCTTTGAGACAGTTATAGACACTCTAGGGATGTCAAAATAAATAAATAAAGCCTGGACTTAATAATTTCACATGACAAATAAATTTGAACACGATACACATTTGAAGGATATACTCTTGAATTGAGAGTGTTTTGAACTGTGGTGTTGGAGAAGACTTTGAGAGTCCCTTGGAATGCAAGATCAAACCAGTCAATCCTACCAGAAATCAGTCCTGAATATTCACTGGAAGGACTGATGCTGAAGGTGAAGTTCCAACACTTTGGCCACCTGATTCAAAGAACTGACTCACTGGAAAAGACCTGGATGCTGGGAAAGATTGAAGGCAGGAGGAGAAGGGGATGACAGAGAACAAAATGGTTGGATGGCATTACCAACTCAACGGACATGAGTTTGAGCAAGCTCCAGGAGATGGTGAAGGACAGGGAGGCCTGACTTGCTGCAGTCCATGGAGTCGCAAAGAGTTGGACACGACTGAGCCACTGAACAACTCTTCAATTATTCCACTACATTTTCCTACACATGAAATTATCCAATGTCCAAAGGTCTAAAATCTATTTTTATTTCCGATGCTTTTCCTTCATATCAGCACACTGAACACCAAGCTAAAATTTTAAGTATAAACTTTCTCATCTCTTTGGGAAAGAGGAAAAACACATAAAGTAGTGAGATTATCTCAAGATCCTTTCTCAGTTCAAAAATTATGAACAAAAGATTGCAACCTAAGACTATATTTACCCAAGCTGAAACTAACCAATTCTGATGTGCAAAGGCTCCTAAGGCATTTCCTCTTCTCTATAAAATGTGGTTTCTGGGTAAAGGCTCTGTGCCTCCTGAATACGTTACTATATAAAGCATATGGACTACAAGTTTAGAAAAACGTAATTGAAGAATCACATTCGAATGCCTTTGTGCCACTTATCAATAGCGGTTTACTTCTCAGTCCAATTAAATATGCTAACATGAGTCTATTTTACCTCAGAGAAAAAAATGTGAGTGGAAAATGAATAAAAGGGACTTCCCTGGTGGTCCAGTGGTTAAGAATCTGCCTTGTAATACAGGAGACACAGGTTCAACCCCTGGTCTGAGAAGATCCCATAGGCCTCAGGGCAACTAAGCCCATGTACCACAACTACTGCACCCTCATCCTAGAGCCTGTGGCTCTCCAACAAGCCCATGCACCACAATGAGAAGCCCATGCACCACAGCAAAGACCTAATGCAGCCAAAAATAAATAATGTTTTTAAAGAAGAAAGAAAATGAACTAGAGGATCGAATTAATTTTAGATTTTCATCAAAATCTTGACATACCATGCAATTTTTAAATGAGACAATAAGACAAAAATCACACTAATAGTTATTTGTGTCATAGTTTTTATCTATGTACCACTTTAATACAATTTTCAAGGTAACAGTATGATTTTCATACTACTTTACCTGAAAACACAACTAGATTTCTTTATAGAATCTATACTCCCCCATCATATTTTACAGGGTAGTAAGCTCTAAAGAAACTTTAGCTCACAGCATCAGCTGAACACATCATTCCTTCATATACGGCTTTTTTTTTTTTTTCATATACGGTTTTGAGCCCCTTAGCTGCTATCTGAGTAACTGAAGGAATGAACTGTTTAATAAATGTTGGCTAAAAGGAAACTAGCCAACCACATTTCCATCTCTTCCACTGCTCAAGTCCTTGGTGATCCAGGATTGTTAACTGCTAACATATAAAAGTGGGATGGCAGGAAAGAACAAACATGAAGCATAAAGGAGTGACAAATACTACATTTCTTTCAAACAACAGCACAAAAAACCATAGAAAAAGGATGCTGCTGCTGGTGCTAAGTCGCTTCAGTCGTGTCCGAATCTGTGCGACCCCACAGACGGCAGCCCACCAGGCTCCCCCATCCCTGGGATTCTCCAGGCAAGAACGCTGGAGTGAGTTGCCATTTCCTTCTCCAAGAAAAAGGATGAGAAAGACAGAAATCTTTCAGACAAGACAACCAAAATAACATGCTGCCATGGAATACAATCTTAGAATCCATTTAATGAAAGGTATCACCCTCCTTGGGAATCTAAATCCAGGACTTGGGATCCCAATTTGAAAATGAAACAGAACAACACTGGAAGGAAATGGTTTCCTCAAAACTGTAATGAGCTTACAGAAAGACTTTTAGGAACTTATACTTAAGTCTATTCATTTCCTGTGTAAACTTCAAGCACCCCAAACTTTATCCACCTCTAAATAAAGTGGAGAAAAGGGGGAAAAACACATTTAGCTGTGTAATTCAAACAAGGAATTTCTTTCTTCCCATGTTATGTAATTAGTGAAGCTATGAAGCAAACTAACAAAAAACCAGAGATTCAAGGTTAGGTAACATTTAAATCTTTGACAAATTGCCTTCCCTTGATAGCCAATAGCATCCTTCCATTGGTCCTTGACCATCCTTCCATGGTTAAGCGATGAACTCAAAATCAACTGTCTATAAGCATAACATCGACTGAAAAGTAAGAAATTCAAACTAGTCGGGTTGATCCTGCAATATAAGCATGTCAGCATTATGTGTACAGACACACCTCTCAACTAAATCTGATAACACATCTTAAAATTAAGGGAGTCCCTTAATCTCAAGAGGCCAGACTGCATAAAGGGGCATTTCTTTGGTTACTCTAAAACATTTAAATCTGGGAATTCCCTGGCGGTCCAATGCTTAACACTCCGTGCTCCCAATGCAGGGCACATGGATTTGATCCATGGTCAGGGAACTAAGACCCTGAATGCCGCCTGGTGTAGCCAAATAAAAAAATAAATGAAAGTTACTTCAGGCAAAAAGACACCATAAAAGTAAAATTACGCATTTTATTCACTCATTCCATCAGCTGAGAATTGCTCTATTGTACAAATACAGTATTGTACAAAAAAAATCACAAAATGTTACAAAATAAAAAAGTACAAACTGCATTACTTAATAAATACCACTAAAAGTAGTTAAAGTGGAAATGAGATAGATTTTAGGTTGAAAACATTGTTTGACCCAGCAAACCATACAAGCTCTGTATACAGATATTTGTACTGTACATAATACAGGGCAATCCTATTTTGCCTTATGAAAGAATTTAAAAGGAGTAGACTATTAAGACAGTATTCTCCTGCTATAAAATAATTGTCAGGGTTGCTTGGAGGCATTTATGCCATTAATTTTCAAATCTCTCAGTTGAATCCAAGAAACTATATATGAAGCAGGAGGCTTATCTTGTCATAAAGATTTCTATCATGTTAAAAAATTCTTTTCAACAAAAAGACAAATATAAATAAAAACAACTGAAAGCACCAGACAATCTAAACATCAACCGGAGTACAGAATAATCACTCTGCCATCAGCAAATATCAGACTTTCATTCAAGTAAGAGCTGGTACTATTCTTAAAAAAAAAAAAAAATCTTCCCACAACCTTCCCTTAAGTATTTTCTCTTTAAAAGGTTGACCATTTCTAGAAAAATAATGATTTTCCAAACAACTAATCTGTCATCAAAACGGAATGGGTCAATTATCTGGTAACATCAAAGAATCAATAGCCATTTGAAATAATTATCTAAGAACTCTAAAATTCAAATCCAACAACATAAAATACTAAATCACAAACTCTGCTCAAAATAATAAACTTCATATAAAGCACTTCTCTGGATTTATGCTGGAAAGCTGTTTGTCAAAATGAAACACATCCTAGATGAAGGTACACCAATAGTTAAAAATGTTGTGCAAAAATACGTTTTTATAGAAAATAGATTACCAGGAATGAACAAATTTACACTGAGAAATCAGCTTGCAAATTAAGTAGTGCCAACTTTATACAGCAAATCATAAATAGCAGTAGGATCACCCAAAGCTACCATGAAACATCATTTAGGTGCCCAGCAACCTTCAGCTCTGAGGAGAAAACATTCAAAAAAATGATTAAGGCATTACACCTACAGTAAATCTACTAGAAAGTTTAAAAGTGCAATTACCCTGATTAAAGTTCATATAACTCTCCAAACACAAATTAGGTATGCAATTTTCCCAGGGCGAGGGTCTCAGACACTTCAAGAGCATGCATTTTGCTCAATATACATTTTGGACAGGGATATGGCCATGGACTTGGCGAGTTCTTCATCGCGTTTTCTCTGCACTTGAGTCTGCCTGCACCAAGTGTCATACTCCGGGTTCGGATACGAGTGATCAAACACCGCGTCATAATGTCCGTTACTGAGCCAGCTGAGCCAAATGCTAGGCCTTAGGGAATCCTCCGGGCCCAAATAGTGAATCATGGTAGACACCGTGGGGCTCTCCAGCCTCCCTCCAGTAGTCAGATGAATATTCACATTCAGCATCTGCCCCATGGCCAGCAGTTCAGGGTACCCGGCCCACGCGCCGTCCTGGGCAGCAGCGATGATAAACTCCCCCACGTCGCCCTCAATCAAGGGGCTAAAGTGGTCGAGGTGGTCGGCGATGTAGTGCACGGTCTGTTCCCGTAGCTCCCGGTGCAGGCTCTGGTCCCCGTACACCGCCTTGCTGACCGCCCGGTAGAGGCAGTTGCCGTCGGGAATGATGTGAAATCGGTACTTGTTCCTCTGCCGCAGGTACTTGTCCTGCCTCTCCACCTCCGCCAGGTACAGGGCCAGCTTCTCGTCCCTAGGATCCGACCTGGACACGATCACCGCCTCGCCGCTCCGGGCGGGGGCTGCCTCGCCGCTCCGGGCCGGGGCCGCCTCGGCCTCCGTGTCGGGCCGCCCCAGCTCTTCGGCACCTGGACCGTCGCCGCGGTCGCCGGCTCTGTCCCAGCCGCGGAGGTTCCTCTCCGCCGGGCGCTCCTCGGCCCACGGGCCGGGGCCAGGCTCCGGACTCCCCGGGGGCGGCGCGGGGCCGCGGTGCTTGGCGGCGGCCAGGGCCTGGCGGTGCTCGCTCAATCGGAAGTTTCTGTCGGGCCCCTCGCGGGTCGCGTCCAGACCGGCAGGCTCCGGGCCGTCGGGCCTCAGCAGCTCCTCCAGAAGCCAGGCCGAGGAGCCCCGCCGCGGCGGGACCGGAGCGCCTGGTGCCGGGGCCAGCAGGAGGCAGCGGCTGCGCGGGGCGGCGGGCGCCGCGGCGCCGGGCTCGGGGCCGCGCAGCAGGAGCCGGTCGGCGCCCAGGGCCCGCACGGTGATCTGCGCCGTGGACGTGTAGTGCGGCGGCAGCGGCGGCTTGCAGGACCCGCCGGGCGGCCCGGCGGCGGCGGCGGCTGAGGCGGGGGCGGCGGCCCCGGACACCATCTCGAAGCAGGAGGAGAAGGCGGGCATCTTGGCGGCGGGAGCGGCGGCGGCTTCGCGGGGCTCGGCGGCCGCGGCCGGCTGGCACTCACCGGTTTCGGGCTCCGGGGCGCCGCCGGCGGGTCCCGGGGGCTGCAGAGAGACCTTGAACGAGGCGGCGGTGGCGGCGGCAGGCGGAGCAGCGGTTTTGGCCGTGGGACCCGGGCCCCCGGCTGGGTAGTGGGTGCAGACGCTGCTGTAGAGCTGCATGTCCCTGCCCGCCGCTCGGCCCCTTATAGGCGCGCCGAGCCCCGGTGAGGGGACACACCCTCCGGGCCCGGGGGAGGGGGCCGGCCGAGTGCGGTGACCCAGTGCCCTGAGAATAGAAATGACCGAAGGGCCGCCGGCGCGTCAGGAGCTGCAAATAGCGCCCGGGTCCCCGCCAAATTCCTGCTGCGCCACAGCGCGCGGTGGGGGCGGGGAGGGGACGCGCGCTCGACCCCTGCCGGCGCAAGCGGCCCGCAGACCCGGGACGCGTGCGCCCGCCGCCGCTGCTCCGGCCCGCGGCGGCCGCTGAAGACTCTCTGAGGCAGCCGCCCGCCCTGCTGGAGCGCGTCCCGCCGGCTAGCAGCACTGCAGGGCGCGCGGACGGGCCAGGAGGCGGGGCCGCGGTTGTTTACCTCAGGCAGCGCTACCGCGTCACGTGCCCTCGCTGGAATGTGCGGCTCGTCGCGGCGTCCCATTCAACCGCCGGGGCTCGCCCCACCCCCTTCGGCTCGCCCCGCCCCGTTCGGTGACGTAATGGGCGTGGCCCGCAGCGCGGGCGACGGGCGCGCGGGAGGGAGAGCGCGGAGGCGCGCAGGCCTGTGCAGCGGTAGCCGCGGCCCCGGCCCCACCTCAGCGTTAGTGTTTAGGCGCCACGCTTTTCTGAGCTTCAGTAGTGGATCTTGGCGGGTTCGGGGCAGCTTGGGGCGGACCAGAATGCTGAAATGCGTTTCAAAAGAAGCTTCCGAGTTCTGCGTGGAGACAGCTCCCCTAAAACCTGCATGGCCTCTGCATGGTCGTTGCACCACTGCTATCTTTTTCACTCATCCCTGAGATTATATTGTTAACGTAGTAGGGTGACGCCTCCCTTTCTCCCCAGCACCTTGCCGCCCTGCTAAACCGAAACCAACTTTTCTGCAGTCCTAACCCGTGTTGACATGCAAATACAAGCCTTGGGTGAAATGCCAAATGCCTAACCGGGCCTTTTGAAAGAGGGTCGTGATGCATTGCCAGAATGTTGAAATTGAGTAGAATGTTGAACATAGTTCTACCCTATTGTGTTAGATGTCCCTGTTTGTAAAGGAAAGCTATAATACTCATGATCAACTTGTATACTGACTATATAGCATGGGCAGTTCTTGCTATGTTCTCAGCTTTGATCACATGCGAAACTGACAGACCCTAAATGTTCAGTGAACCTAAGAAGCTGTCTCACTGTTTCGGTGATGAGGAAATAGCTTATGTTATGATATAAGCCTTCCCACTCCACATACTCTTTTGTGAGTCGTAGGTTCCGTGAATGGAAAGACTTACTTGGTCTTGATGGCTGTTATAGTTACAAACCCAGCACAGAGCCTGGCACATAGATGGAACTAATTAATATTTATTGGATGAGTTAATTAATGGAAGAGGAGTTCCCAAAACAGTGGAAAAGGCAGAATTACGATCCTGGTCTCCTGACCCCCAGCCAGAGCTTCAATTTGCCGTCGTGGGTGTGACTGACAGGATCTCAGCTGCCTTTGCCCAGGTCACTTGAACCTGTTAGGTAGGTCAACTGGAAGGAAAAACAACCACATAAAAGTCTAACCGTCTTTTCAGCTTCTGGTGACACCCCATTGGAAGTTTGTAGACCCCACTGGCTAACTAGAAAAAGGAAATTACTTAAATTTCATCGCTGATTTGGGGATTATTTGTTATTCTACCTTTAGCCTTTGAGTAGCTGGCATTCTGAAACAGAATACAAAACAATTAACAATAAAATAATCCCCCAAATCATATTTACTGAGTAGCCAGTGTGCCTAGCAAAGCTAGCAAAAAAGGGGCGTGGAGGGAGTTAAGGAAGCTTTTTTTTTAAAATGTAAATCCTAAAGCAAGAATATGTTTTGAACAGACTGGAGTAAATACAGGGGGAAAAAATAAGGCTAGGTACTCAGAGGACAGGCTAGGTCCGATGTACCAAATTAGGAATGTCAAAAAAAAAATTCAATTGAGTAAATTTGATGATCTGATTGATTTTATTAAGCAATTCAGACTTATTCCATCAAGCAATGTCCCATCCAGCAGCTAGAAGGGTACTTCCACCTGTTGCAGAAAGTGCAAAGTTGTTATTATTATTATTATTATTTTTTTTTTTAATAGGAAGAAGGGTGGAGTAAAGAAGTTCTTAGCAAAAAAAAGGATAATGAATTATTTTTAGGTCAGGGCTTTGGGGGTCAGGAGGATCCTGTCAGGGTTTTATCACACAGACTCCTGCTTCTTCCTCTGGGAAATGGAGGTGACCTATATGACAGGTGACCTCATTGGTACTAATCAGATCATTCCAAACCAGTTGATTATGATTACTTTTTTTTTAAATGTTCATAGCTACTTCCTTTATAAAATGTATTTATTTTATAGTGTAGTATGGCTGATTTACAATGTTGTGCTAGTTTCAGGTGTAGAGTGAAGTGACTCAGTTATATATGAACTGAATTTTTTTCAGATTCTTTCCCATATATGATTAAGATTACATTTCAGCAGAACACTGAAACTGCAATTAAGTCTTGGTTTGTTGTAGTGGGGCCCATTTGGGGCCTTTTTTTTTTTTTTTTAACAGGAGCAAATTATCAACAGAGATGTGAAGATTCAAACCATCAATGTATGTGAAGCATCTTTTTTTGTGTGTGTTTTTATAGTTTGTGTGGAGATAATAGACAATATAATGAAGTACTTACTAGGTGGATGTAAGCACCAGTGTAGACTCACTTGGCTGTGCATGCATGCGTACTAAGTTGCTTCAATAGTGTTCGACTCTCTGTGACCCTATGGACTGTAGCCCACCAGGCTCCTCTGTCCATGGGATTCTCCAGGCAAGAATACTAGAGTGGGTTGCCATCCTCTCCTCTTCCCAGCCTGGCAATTGAACCCACATCTGCCTGCATCGCCTGCATTGCAGGTGGATTCTTTACCCATTGAGTCACATGGGAAGCCCATGGTAGACTATACCACACTGCATATTCACTGTAAGAATCAGTGGCCACTCTGTCTAGGTCTGGAAAATCTTGCTGGAAGAGATGGTACTTCAGGAAACTCAAAGCAAGGATGATTGCCAGCCTTGGAAATGGGATTGTTTCTGCCCCTGGAGTATAAGAAAAGGCAAGACCTTGCCAGTGACAGCAAAGAGATTAGGGTAGGAAAGTGTGTGTGTTGGGAGGTGGGGGGGCGGTGTACAAACTCAGTTCCTTGATGTGCCATCTGAAAAGAATTCCTCATGATTGTCTTCTGGAAAAATCATCTGTCGAGCATATTTTGGTGCTGTGCATAAGACTGGCTGAAGTATAAACCAAAATTGCATAGTTATTGAACTATAGAAAAGCAGGAAATTTCAGCAACTGTCCTTCAAAAGTTAGCAACAAGACAATCAATAGGTTAAAACAAAACCAAAAGGACAAGGCATTTAATCGATGAATATTTATTGAGCACCAGCTCTGCTCCCAGCATGGTGCCAATTACACGGATTTCAGACACAGATTCTGTCCTGCGGCACAGGCCACAGAAACCTAACCCCCAAAGACATCTTTCACAAATAGGACCCAATCCCAGCATGTTTTTTTAAAAAAATATATACCCTTAAATACCCCCATCTCGTAGCTGATTGCTTTAAAGACAAAAAATTCCCAACCTCTTCCCCTCCCACCAAATTAAAACTTTTAAACATGGAAACATTCATCTATTTATTCATTCATTAAATCATAATTTCTTTACAAACCTAATATGAAAAATCCACTTCAAAAAGAACAAAGTTGGAGGACTCATTCTTCCCAATTCCAAAACTTATCACCAAGCTACAGTCATCAAAACCACGTGGTACTGGCATAAAGATAAACGTATAGATCGGTGAACTAGAACTGAGACTGCAGAGGTAAGGTCATGTGCGTGCGTGTGCATGCTAAGTCGCTTCAATCATGTCTGACTCTTTGTGACCCTGTGGGCTGTAGCTCGCCAGGTTCCTCTGTCCATGGGATTCTCTAGGCAAGATTACTGGAGTGGGTTGCCATTTCCTCCTCCAGGGGATCTTCCCAACCCAGGGACTGAACGCACGTCTCTTACATCTCCTTCATTGGCAGGCGGGGTTTTTTTTTACTAATAGTGCCACCTGGGAACCCCTTAATAAGGCCATATATATATGATCAGTTATCTTTGACTGGGTGCCAAGACAATTCAATGGGAGAAAGAATAGTTTTTTCAACAAATGGTGCCAGGACAGCTAGCTATCTACATACAAAAGAATGAAGCTGGGCCCCTAAACATAAACAAAAGTTAACTTAGAGCAGATCAAAAGTAGAAGCTACAACTATCAAATTCTCAGAAGACATTTGAGGCAGAAATCTCAGTGACCGTGGATTAAGCAATGGTTTCTTACTTGTGACACCAAAGACAAACAGCCAAAGAAGAAAATGGTAAGTTGAACTTCATCAAAACTAAAAACTAAAAACTTTGTGCTTCAAAGGACACCATAGAGAAAGTGAAAAAACAAACTGAAGAATGGGAAATCATATTTACAAGTCATATATCTGATAAGGGACTTTGAAATACATAAAGAATGTATTAAAAAGTCTTATGTAATTCAACAGTAGAAAGACAACCCAACTTTTAAATGGACACACAATCTGTATAGATATTTCTCCAAAGAAGATATACAAGCAGCCTATAACGTATGAAAATATACTCAATATCATTAGTCATCAAGGAAATGCAAATCAAAACCCACAGCGAAGTCTATCAAATACCCACTAAGACAGCTGTAATAAAAAAAGGCAGACAATAGCAAGCATTGGGGAAAAATGTGGAGAAATTAGAATCCTATCCATTGTTTGTAGAACTTTTTTCTTTTCGGCCACGCCACATGTGGGATCTTAGTTCCCTGATCAGGTTATTAGACCCATGACCTCTGCTTTGGAAGCAGGGAGTCTTAACCACTGGCCTGCCAGGCAAGTCCTGCTTGTAGAATTTTAAAATATAACTTTAAAAACATTTTGAAAAACAACTTGGCAATTCCTCAGAAGGTTACACATAGAGTTACCATATGCCATATGATCTTATAATTACACTGTTGGGTATATAACCACGAGAAATAAAAAATGTTATGCCCACACAAAAACATATGTCAGTGTTCATAGTAACATCATTCATAATGGCCAAATAGTGGAAACAACCCAGTTTCCATCATCTAATGAATAGATATATCCACACAATGAAATACTATACAGCCATAAAAAGAATGAAGTACTGATCCATGATGCAACATGGGTGAACCTTGAAAACATTATCGTAAATGAAAGAAACCAGACACAAAAGGCCACGTATAGCATAATTCCTTTTGTATGAAATACCCACAGAAGAACTATACAAAAAAAATCTTAATGACCTGGATAATCATGATGATGTGATCCCTCACCTAGAGCCAGACATGCTAGAATTCGAAGTCAAGTGGGCTTTAGGAAGCATCACTACGAACAAAGCTAGTGGAGGTGATGGAATTCCAGCTGAGCTAAACCTATAAGATGATGCTGTTAAAATGCTGCACTCAGTATCCCAGCAAATTTGGAAAACTCAGCAGTGGCCACAGACTAGAAAAGGTCAGTTTTCATTCTAATCCCCAAAAAAGAGAATGCCAAAGAATGTTCAAACTACTGCACAATTGCACTCATCTCACAAGCTAGTAAAGTAGTACTTGAAATTCTCCAAGCTGGGCTTCAACAGTACATGACCTGAGAACTTCCAGATGTTCAAGCTGGATTTAGAAAAGGCAGAGGAACCAGAGTTCAAATCGCCAACATCTGTTGGATCATAGAAAAAGCAAGAAAATTCCAGAAAAACATCTACTTCTGCTTCATTGACTGCACTAAAGCCTTTGACTGTGTGGATCACAATGAACTGTGGGAAATTCTTAGAGAGATGGGAATTTCAGACCACTTTACCTGCCTCCTGAGAAACGTGTATGCAGGTCAAGAAGGAACAGTTAGAACCGGACATGGAACAACGGACTGGTTCAAAATTGGGAAAGGAGTACTTCAAGGCTGTAATTTGTCACCTGATTATTTAACTTACATGCAGAGTTCATAATGCGAAATGCCAGTCTGGATGAAGCACAAACTAGAATCAAGATTTCTGGGAGAAATACCAATAACCTCAGATATGCATATAACACCACCCTTATGGCAGAAAGCAAAGAGGAACTAAAGAGCCTCTTGATGAAAGTGAAAGAGGAGAGTGAAAAAACTGGCTTAAAACTCAATATTCAAAAGACAAAGATCATGGCATTCAGTCCCATCACTTCATGGCAAATGTGAAGTGAAGTGAAGTGTTATTCACTCGGTCATGCCCAACTCTTTGCCACCCCATGGACTGCAGCCAACCAGGCTCCTCTGTCCATGGCATTTTCCAGGCAGGAATACTGGAGTGGGTAGCCATTTCCTCCTCCAGGAGATCTTCCCAACCCAAAGATTGAACCCAGGTCTCATGGCAAATAGATGGGGAAACAATGGAAACAGTGACATACATTCTTTTCCTGGGCTCCAGAATAAATGGCAACCCACTCCAGTGTTCTTGCCTGGAGAATCCCAGGGACGGGGGAGCCTGGTGGGCTGCCACCTATGGGGTCGCACACAGAGTCGGACACGACTGAAGCGACTTAGCAGCAGCAGCAACAGCAGAATCACTGCAGACGGTGACTGCAGCCATGAAATTAAAAGGCGTTTGCTCCCTGGAAGAAAAGCTCTGACCAACCTAGACAGCATATTAAAAAGCAGAGACATTTGCTGACAAAGGTCCATCTAGTCAAAGCTATGGTTTTTCCAGTAGTCACATACGGATGTGAGAGTTGGACCATAAAGAAGACTGAGCACTGAAGAACTAATGCTTTTGAACTGTGGTGTTGGAGAAGTCTCTTGAGAGTGCCTTGGACTGAAAGGAGATCAAACCAGTCAATCATAAATATCCATTGAAAGGATTGATGCTGAAGCTGAATCTCCAATACTTTGACCACCCGATGCAAAGAGTTTACTCATTAGAAAAGACCCTGATACTGGGAAAGATTGAAGGTAGGAGCAGAAGGGGACGACAGGATAAGATGGTGGTATGGCATTACCGCCTTGATGCACATGAGTTTGAGCAAGCTCCAGGAGTTGGTGAAGGACAGGGAAGCCTGGCATGCTGCAGTTCATGGGGTCACAAAGAGTTGGACACGACTGAGCAACTGAACAACAACAACAACAATGAAATGTCCAAAATAGGTAAATCTATAGAGACAGAAAGTAGATTAGTTGCCAGAGACTAGGGAGAAGGGGCAATAGGGAATCACTTCCAGTAGGAACAGATTTCTTTTTGGAGTGATGAAAATGTTTAAAGTTAGATTACGGTGGCGATTGCACAACTCTGTGTGCACTAGAAACCACGAAACAACATTTTTAAAGGATCAATTTTAGGGCATGTAAATTACCTCTAAGTGAAGCTGTTTAAAAAATAAAAAACAAACCTACTATGAGCTAGGTACTGTGCTAAGTGCTTGATATAAAAAGATTTTATAAATGTCTCAGCAGCAACAACACTTACTTTGTTACATTATTTCATAAATCATGGACATTTTATGTATCTTAATGATTTTTCATTAAGTACTGTGCAAATGCACAGTATTCTAGCACTTAAGGGTAATTGTTATATGATGTAAGGAGTTAAAAGTTACTGAAACCAAATCATTTATGATCAAGTGAAAGGGATATTTGATGAGCTGGGATAGTGAAACGCTACTTGAATTTATAATTTGATTTTTAAGCTTTTTATGTCATCATTATTACATAAAAAATAATTTTTCATTCTGTTCGTTAAATACTCAATGAACATTAATATTGCATAAAACATATAGGAATATGCCCCAGTTTAACCATATATATGCATGCTGAGTCGCTTCAGTTGTGTCCGACTCTTTGTGACTCTATGAACTGTCGTCTGCCAGGCTCTTCTGTCCGTGGGATTCTCCAGGCGGGAATACTGGAGAGGGTTGCCATACCCTCCTCCAGGGGATCTTTCCGACCGAGGGGTCGAGGCCATATCTCTCATGTCTTCTGCATTGGCAGGCATGTTCTTTACCACTAGTGCTTTCTGAGAAGCCCTTAACCATATATAGGACCAGTCAAACATAAAATGTATAGTATGTTGTGGAAAAGATTCTGAAAACTGCCTGAGGTACAGCAGGCTCTCACTAAATATTTTCTGAATATTGTCAAGTAAAAAATGGAACATAAGCAGTAAAAGACAAGCATCTTGGGAAGTATTGCGTGGGCTGATATATATTCATGCTATTTAAAGTTAGCAAATAAATAAATAAAGGACACAACTTCATGCAAACAACACAATATTTTCTTTCTTTAGCACATTTCCCACTGTTGACATGTCAGTCTGGAAGTGAAATTTCTAGGCAAAAGTGAAAGTTCGTCTCAACTATTGAAACTTTATGGCTCTTCTGAAATATTTATTAGTCGCTGAAAATCCTATTATCTAAAAATCTTATAACTCCAGGAAATATAAATCTATATACGACAATTAGATCAGGTAATCAGAGGCTTTTGCTTTTTGAAGGAGAAAAAGTTAGGACTAAGAATGGAGTGAAAGCTGGCAAGTATATATAATCATTGACTCCTAAATTTAGGCTTGGAAAATGTGCAGATCATTTTAATAAATAGCCCACAGATTGCTTAGTGATTAGAATATGGTTCAACTCTCTACCCATGCAGTGGCATTTTTCATCTTGTGAATTCAGGGGACTAGTGAGAGAAGGGAAAGAAAGAGCTGTCATTCTCATGGAGGTTCAGATGATGTCATTTGGTCAGAATAATGAGTTTGTATACACAGTTTTGAATCATTCCAGCATGAAGGGGAGAAGCCCAAAACCTGAGGTTTCCCTGAATTCCCTTCATCAGATGTAGCATTATGTTAGGGAACGGTCGGTTAGACCAAAAGCAGTTTGTTCCGTGCTCTGTTGCCTGCTTCTGGTTGCCTTAACTAGTATAATGATCTGATCTCCTAATAATAACTAGGCCTGCTAGTTGTAGAAAGAGAAATAAAGCCTGTGACTCATGATATGGTTTGAGTGTTTGTGCTCCTCCAGAATTCACACATGGGAATCCCTGCAAAGATGATGGTATCAGAAAGTGGGGGCTTGGAAAATGCTTAAATCACGTGGGTAGAGCCCCCAGGAATGGGATAAGTGTTTATAAAAGAAGCTCCAGAATTCCCTAACTCCTCTCACCTTGTGAGGACAAAACAAGATACCTGCCACCCAGAAAAGGTCCCCCAGGGGTCCAGCCTCCAAAACCACGAGAAATCAATTTCTGTTGTTTATAAGCTACCTAGTCTGTGTTTTTTTTTTTTTGTTTGTTTGTTTTTAGAGCAGTCCCAATGGATTAAGACAGCCCCTGCTTATAAAGGGCTTCACATAAAGTAGGGAAAACAAGACACCACACACACACCAACATGAAATAACAATGCAGTGTATGCAATAATCTGTTGCCAAGGGTGGTTCTATTTCAACTCAGTAGGCTGGATGTATGCCAACATTTTGAATATCCAGTCTTCAGTGTTTACTTAGTAGTTAAAGAGCTGTAAGCAAATGAACATGATAGCGTGGCTTACCCCTCTGGAGACGAATGGGGAGAAGGGAGGCACCTTTTTACACTGCTCTCCCTCTATATGGGTACAAGGCCAGGCTGAGCGACACACCCTTAATGACTAAGAGGTCAGTTGTAAAAATGCCCAGCCGTTATGTAACTATTTTGCCAAGACTTAAGAAAAGGAAAATATGGAGAGTAGAAATGAAGTTACTTCAAAATCAAGTTTTATTGTGCTTTAACTTATTATATTCAGAAAACTAAGATCATGGCATCCGGTCCCATCACTTCATGGCAAATAGATGGGGAAACAGTGGCTGACTTTATTTTTTTAGGCTCCAAAATCACTGCAGATGGTGATTGTAGCCATGAAATTAAAAGACGCTTACTCCTTGGAAGGAAAGTTATGACCAACCTAGACAGCATATTAAAAAGCAGAGACATTACTTTGCCAACAAAGGTTCATCTAGTCAAAGCTTTGGTTTTTCCAGTAGTCATGTACGGATATAAGACTTGGACTATAAAGAAAGTTGAGCGCCAAAGAATTGATGCTTTTGAACTGTGTTGGAGAAGACTCTTGAGAGTCCCTTGGACAGCAAGGACTTCCAACCAGTCCATCCTAAAGGAAATCAGTCCTGAATATTCATTGGAAAGACTGATGCTGAAGCTGAAACTCCAATACTTTGGCCACCTGATGCAAAGAGCTGACTCATTTGAAAAGACCCTGATGCTGGGAAAGATTGAGGGCAGGAGAAGGGGACAACAGAGGATGAGATGGTTGGATGGTATCACTGACTCAATGGACTCGAGTTTGGGTAGGCTCCAGGAGTTGGTGATGGACAGGGAGGCCTCACATGCTGCAGTTCATGGGGTCGCAAAGAGTCGGACACAACTGAGCAACTGAACTGACTGACAGAACTTATTACATTCTTTTTTTAATGTTCTTTTCCATTATGGTTTATCACAAGGTATTGAATACAGTTCCCTGGGCTGTACAGTAGGACCTTGTTGTTTATCCATCCTATATATCATCGTTTACATCTGGTAATCCCAAATTCCCTGTCCTTTTTTCCTCTACCCTCCTCCTTGGCAATCTGTTCTCTCCATCTGTGAGTCTGTTTCTGTTTAATGGATAGGTTCATTTGGGCCATATTTAGATTCTACATATAAGTGATATCATATAGCATTTGTCTTTCTCTTTCTCGCTTACTTCACTTAGTGTGGTAATCTCTAGCTGCATCCATGTCACTACAAAGGGCATTATTTCATTCTTTTTATGGCTGAGTAGTAAGTATTCCATTGTATATGTATGTTGAAAAAAATAAAGTGATGCAAACGTATAAAATTTAAAGTGCAATTCCCTGCAGTGTCACAGAGAGCATCTTTGCACTTATATTTGCACTTTTATGTGAGGGACAATTTCTTATAAATATTTTAGAAGGTACTTCTTGAGATGGTTTACCAACCTAAGGAGGTTTTGAACGTCATTGGATCTGATTTGTTTTGGAAATTATTGTATTAACAAAGTACACTTTGTGACTCCAATTTCCTATGAGACACAGAATAGCACTTACTGCATTTCTAAAGGCTCTCTCTATACCATATGTACACTTACTGTGTTATTAGTGGTGCTAATAAGTAGACATTGTTGATTGAATGAGTGGATGAATGAATAGAAACAAAATGAAAGAATTCATAGTTTCCCTCAGCATTTGTACATCTGAGCTTCCTACTTGATTTTCCAGGAACATTTTTCTGCTTAAGAATTTCAGTCATCCAAGTTATAAAAATAACTGCTGTGAAGCCAATAATTTTTTTCAATATAAATACAGTTTTATGGGGTTTTTATCTTGAAAATAATACATGCTCATTGTAGAAAATTAGAATCTTTAAACAAACAAAAGAGAAAAAAATTTTTTAAATCTATCCACTGAAGAGACAACTTGTTAGTCAATTATATCTGCATCAGTGGTTCTCAACTGGGGAGACTTGACAAGGTCTGCAGGTATTTTTGCTTATCACAGCTAGAAAGGCCAGTGTGTGTGCGTTGGGGGAGGGATGTGTGTGGTGGTACTTGCATCTGGTGGGTAGATGCCAAGGATGCATATAAATGTTCTATAATATAGGACAGCCCCCATAACAAAAAATTATCTGGCCCAAAACATCCATAGTACAAAGACTGAAAATCCTGACACACAGTACACACACACACACACACACACACACAATTAGCAACAAAAATGGGATCATACCATAAACACCATGCTCTTATCTATGGCATAATGACTAGGGGAAAAAAAAGTATACTAATTTTTTTTACCTGATATGTCAAAATATCTTTCATATTAAAAATACACTTCTACATTTTTCTCTAATAGCATTTTGATTTCTGCTATCTTTGAGTCTTTTAGAAATCTTATAGCATTCTCAGATAAAGACTCTCTGTAAGTGCCAAATAGTTTTTGCAACAGGTGGATTTGCTTTCTGTTAGCTGCTTAATAACACCCTGGAATATGAAGACAACTAAAACAACTAAAGAATATGAACTTTAAGGTGATTATTGCTTCTTCTGACTCTGGAATTGCAGTGAAAACTTTAATATTTATTCTCTACTGTGTCTCAAATTGTGTCAGTTTTAGTTACCTTGTTGATACAGCCAATTCATCTAGTAGCTGACTGCAAAGTAGCTTTGCAAAGACTGCAAAGTGAACTTCTATGAGCTTATGTCTTCTTTTGTAGAGCATTTTAAGTCCTAGATTTCTCTAAGTAGTGGCTTTCCCACTGGTTTTTTTTTTTTTTTTACTACAAGAAGAAATAGATTTTACATTGAGAACCAGGACACTACTGTATGTATGTATAACCAAAGCAAGTTTTGAAAAATAGCTTGACAGGAATTCCCTAGCAGTGCTCTGGTTAGGATTCAGCACTTTCACTGCCGGGCCAAGTTTCAGTCCCTGTTAGGGGAAATAAGAATCCTTTTTTCCCACATGGTGCAGTTGCCCTCCCCACAAAAACAAACCAAAAAAAAAAAAAAAAAACCCACTTACCTTTACTAAGTATATGCACTCTATTTTATGTACTGTTCTATTCCTCCTTTTAAAGGGTTGTAACCCAAAATTCATTTCATGGCCCACCAATGGCCGTGACTTGTAATTTGAAAACTGCTGCATTACTGCTTTAGTTTTACTCTGATTAACCATTGTATTACAGTTTAAGCCAACTCTTTTACATCAGCACATTTACTGAGCAAATGGAATCATTGAAGAACAAAGAAATATTTCATTCAGTAAGCTAACCTATAATTTATGTTCTGAACCAGTACACTTTTGAGAGAGAAAGGGATTCCTCTTAATAATTATTCCAGATATTTGGGGTAAATCAGAAGTATCCTAGACAAAATAGCATGTGTGGCCAGCTATCAACTCTGACTGAAGAGAAAAATAGTTATTTTCATTGCTTTCCTATTGTCTCCCACAGCCCTCATTCCTCTGTTATATCCATAAAAACCTAGGACCTCTGATACTTGGTGTAGGTGTCTTACTATTTACTAATAGAAGCTAGAATTGGAAGCTCTGGATTCTACTGTCAACTTCACACCTAAATGGCTTGGAGCAAATTATTACCTCTTTTTGGCCCTTGATTATTTCTTCTATAAAATGAGGGTTTAATGATCTCTGGGATTCCTTTTGATCTTAAAATTATATGACGTTATGCCATAGGAAATTATCTGAAAACAACTTTAAAAAAAAAGGTTAAAGAGCATAAATGGGGTATCTGGATTATGTAAGATCCTAGCCTTCCCCCAAAAACACAATTTCTTTGAACATTTCAATACAAATGCTTGAGTAAGAATACCTGGGTTGGATTAGAAATGTGAGCAACCAAATACATAACAGAATTGGAGGCCTCAAGAGAGTTCCTTCTTCTATCAACCCAGCGAAAGTTACACACACACATACACACACAAAATGATTGGGTAAGAGTCTAAGTTTCTTCCATGAAACACAGGAAAATAAGCAGAAAGAGTCTGTGATTGAAATAAATGATGCTAAGAGGTTAAGTGGAAAGTTAAACACATTGTCAACTCCACAGTTTTGTTAAGAGCACACCTTATTTGGATAAAGAGGTACAAACTGTTGTGTACAAAATAAGCTACAAGAATATATTGTACAACATGGGGAATAGAGCCAATATTTTCTAACTATAAATGGAGTATAATGTTTAAAAATTGTGAATCACTATATTGAACAGCTGAAAGTTATATGATATTGTGCATCAACTGGAATTCAACTTTAAGTAGTAAAAAGAGCACACCTGTTTAAAATCAAAATTGCTGAGTAAGCTAATAGTCATAATTGTGCACAAGTCAAATGAGCTATAGCACACATACAGTATAGACAGCATTTGTCATATTTGTCACTGCCCAGCATCTTTTTCAAAGACATTCTTTTTTTTTTCTTTTGGTGCACGGCATGTGGGACCTGGCACGCTGCAGTCCATGGGGTTGCAAAGAGTTGGATATGACTTGGTGACTGAACAACAATAACAAATGCAGGATCCTAGTTCCTTGACCAAAAACCAAGATCTTGGTTTCCCTAATCCCTGCAGTGGAAGCACAGATTCTTAACCACTGGACCACCAAGAAAGTCCCTAAACACCCTTTTCTGACATTTCCTTCCTAGCTAGAAGCCTGGATACATTCTCCCATCCTCACATGAAACCAGGATTGGACCTAGGCTGCAACGTCAAACACTCACAGGCTTAGGACTTGGGGTTACTGCTGAGCACGCACAAGGCGCTGGGCTAGGTGTTTTCTATACACTGATCATTCCACACAGTTGTCTGTATTTCACAAAGGTGAAACTGAAGCTCAGATTAAAGGTGGCAGGGTCTGCTAATTGTTCCCCAATATCCAGTTTTTCTTTCTCCTTTTATTTTTATTTTTGACTGTGCCACATGGCTTATGGGATCATAGTTCCCTGCCCAGACATTGACCCCGGCCCACAGTAGTAAAAGCACCAAGTCCTAACCACTGGACCACCAGGGAACTCCCTCTTTCTCCTTTTAATACTAGAACCTCCATAGTTTAGGTGAGTATATGACTAGCCAACCAAAAACTACAGTTCTCAGCTTCCCTTGCAGCTAAGTATGGCCAAATGATTCTGTAAGGGCCAATGGGATGTGACTAGAATTGATGTGTGTACCTGGTAGGTCCTACCTTTTAAAGGAAAACCTTGCACTGCCCTGCATTCCCCCCCATTCCAAGCAGGCAGAAGAACAGATGCAGTGTTGAGTCAGCTTCTACAATGCAAGTAAGTCCACACCTTATGGCATGGCAAATCCTGACTCCTCCAATGACCACATGAAGCTGCCTACCAGCTTGGACTTTTAAGTAAGAGAAAAACAAGGTAATGTATTTTATTCAAGCCGGTGTTATTTTGATCTCTATTAAAGCAGTTAAACCAGTATTCTAACTAATACATTAACTTGTTGGAGATCACCCAGCCCCAAGTGGCAGACCTGAGACACACTTGCTTCACAACTTCTTCCACTGTCTCATCTCCTGACGTACACTTCGACAAGGTCCTTACTAACAGAGAATGTTATTTTTGCTCTTGATGTTCTTGTGTATCCTAAGAGCTCGATAAATATTTGAAAATTGGAGTTCATTCTGACAATTTTATGTCCTTATTTAGTGAAGAACCAAAGCTACGTTTCCTCTGATGTTGAGTACAATCTATCTCCATCATGATGAATGTTACACTTAAAAAAAAAAAAAAGTTGGGCTTTGCTTATGCTCCATTTTGAGGTTCTGACTCATTTTCTTTGGAACATAAAACTATTTGAAGGATGTTAAATTTACTGATTGTTTTCAAGCGTAGTGTTCTCTGAGCACGTTCTTCCTGCACCTTGATCAGATGCCTACCATCTTGCCATTTTTAGGTGGCTCTTCCTATTCATACTAAAAATAGGAATAGAAACATGTACAGCTAATATTAAGCCAATATCCACTGCTATGGTCATATGAAAGTGAAAGTGAAGTTGCTCAGTCATGTCCAACTCTTTGCGACCCCATGGACTCTAGTCCTCAAAGCTTCTCCACCCATGGGACTTTCCAGGCGAGAGTACTGGAGTGCGTTGCCATTTCCTTCTCCAAAGGATATTCCTGACACAGGGATCAAACCCAGGTCTTCCACATTGTAGGCAGACTCTACCATCTGAGTCACCAGGGAACCCTTCATACTGGTTGGTAATAAAATAGTGAAATAGTTCCATATTCCTTGAGAAACAGCCAACAACCTCTGAGCTCCAAGGTTTCCCAGCTGCTCTGGCATCAATGGTTCCTCTTCAGCACCCACCCCCACCCCTAGAAACCAGCAGGGAGCCTCCAGCTCTGTGATCTGAATCTTCTTTGATTAATTGGTGCTTACTTGTATTCTTTGGTTACTAAATATCTTTAATGTCACTTCTGGGAGGTTGTCCAGACTGTGGCTGGCAAAGTAACTTCATGATAGTTTCTGTAATTTCATTTCAAAAAGGTCTTTGAGAAAAATCTCAGTATAAAGATGCTACCCTCATGACAGTTTTATGTCTTCTCAAATCTTTATGTATACTTTCACCCAAGACACACATTTTTAACATTCTTCAAAGGCCTTCCCATGAAATCTCCACTTACCAGTTACACATACACACACACACGATTATTATACTGATATAAAACTGCACTATAGAGAAATAAAAAATAATTCAAACTTATTCAAAACTACTCTGTAGGGACTTCCCTGGTGGTCCAGTGACTGAGACTCCATGATCCAAGTACAGGGGACCCAGGTTCGATCCTTGGTCAGGGAACTAGATACCACTTGCTGCAACAAAAGATCCAAGATCCTGCATGCCACAAGTAAGACCCAGCACAGCCACGTGAGTAAATATATTTTTTAAAACTACACCAATACAGGAGACTTGGGTTAGATTCCTGAGTGGGGAAGACCCTCTGGAGAAGGAAATGGCAACCCACTTCAGTATGCTTGCCTGGAAAATTCCACGGACAGAGGAGCCTGGCGGGCTGCAGTCCATGGAGTTGAAAAGAGTCAGACATGACTGAGCGACTAGGCACAGCACTCTGTAGTTTAACCACCTCTCCTAAGTAATTCTATGTCCTCAAAATTAAAAGTCTCCTCTTGGTTTATGTTTTCAAACTGTGTTCTCTGAAGCTGGGGTCCATTTTTCACATAAAGCCACACTGGCACTGGTGATTCTGGAACAAAGCCCTACTTAAGTAAACTAAAATGTGTTTCTCCTTTCCAGTTTCTGACAATGAAAATAAAACGTATATAACTTTTATTGTCAGCCATAGTCATCTTACCTGAAAATACTTTAGAGTGTATGGTATAAAACGTTTGGTATACTATCTGGTATGTTATCAACACAGTAAGTAATAGCAATCATTATTATTGTTATTGTTGTCATTTTTATTATATCTCTAAACTTCAAATCTCATCCTGTTACCCTCCTCTGCTTAAGATCCTGTGCGGCTCCCCATGGCTTGGTGGTCAAGGTCTCGGGTTCCTTTTCAGCCCTCACCTCGTAGCACTTTTGATTTGTCTTCCCTTTATCCTCCAGTCATAGGAAATGACAGTAAATTCTCTAACTGAACTCTTTCTCTCTTTCATTTCCAGGCTATTGCCCATACTGCTCCCTTTGCCGAACACTGCATCTGGGTCACTCTAATTCACCCACGAGGTCTCAGTTTAGACGATGCTTGTTCCAGGCAGGTCTGTGTACCATTTGGTTACTTGCCCATTTCCTGGATTACAAGCTTTATGAAGCTTAGGCAATGATCAGTTCCTTTTCCTGGTTAATATGCATTTAGTTATACAAATTTTATATCCTTTCTCTATTAATCAACAAACTTTTTGTGTATAAAAAATGCCCAGGGTATGACTGAATTATACTATTTTTTTAAGAGATGATCCATATTTAATCTACCACTTCCCTAAATGTCATGATTAGAGTGTCTTTAATTAAAGTTGGTGTCGGTATATTTTTTATTCAAGGAACCTGTAATCACACCTATCATACCATAAGAGAGAGATAAATAATTCATATGTACATTTAGAACTAAAAGAGGTGGATAAATGTTACACCTTAAAATATATACTAATAATTAGTGTAATTAATTGCATCATATTTAATTAAGAATATTCTTTGAATTTACTTATATATGCCATGATACCTAGCTATATTTCTACTCTTGAGTGGAAAAATTATTTTGTATTCTTTTTTTTTTCCCCAATTATTTTTATTAGTTGGAGGCTAATTACTTTACAATATTGTAGTGGTTTTTGCCATACATTGACATGAATCAGCCATGGATTTACATGTGTTCCCCATCGTGAACCCCCCTCCCACCTCCCTCTCCACCCGATCCCTTTGGGTCTTCCCAGTGCACCAGCCCTGAGCACTTGTCTCATGCATCCAACCTGGACTGGCGATCTGTTTCACACTTGATAATATACATGTTTCGATGCTGTTCTCTCAGATCATCCCACCCTCGCCTTCTCCCACAGAGTCCAAAAGTCTGTTCTATACATCTGTGTCTCTTTTTCTGTCTTGCATATAGGGTTATCATTACCATCTTTCTAAATTCCATATATATGCATTAGTATACTGTATTGGTGTTTTTCTTTCTGGCTTACTTCACTCTGTATAATGGGCTCCAGTTTCATCCACCTCATTAGAACTGATTCAGATGAATTTTTTTAATGGCTGAGTAATATTCCATTGTGTATATGTACCACAGCTTTCTTATCCATTCGTATTCTGTATTCTTTTTTTTTTTTTTTTCATTTATTTTTATTAGTTGGAGGCTAATTACTTCACAACATTGCAGTGGGTTTTGTCATACATTGACATGAATCAGCCATGGAGTTACATGTATTCCCCATCCCGATCCCCCCTCCCACCTCCCTCTCCACCCTCTGGTATTCTGTATTCTTGATGAAAACAATATGATCGACCTTAAATAATGACCCAATTCAAAATGAATGCCTGAAAATGAGAGAGTGTGCCTTCAACCTTCTGAATATTTTCTTGATCCAAATGTCTAGAACCCTTTCTCAAATAAAAAGTTGAATACATTTCTTGTTACAAATAGAGGAGAGTTGCTGTATTTAGACAATGGGTAGGCTTCCCATTGGGTAGACTGCAAGAAGATCAAACCAGTCAATCCTAAAGGAAATCAATCCTGAAAATATTCATTGGAAGGACCGATGCTGAAGCTGGAACGCCAATACTTTGGCCACCTGATGCAAATAACTGACTCATTGGAAGAGACCCTGATGTTTGGAAAGATTGAAGGCAGGAGAAGGGGATAACAGAAGATGAGATGGTTGGTTGTCCTCACTGACTCGATGGACATGAGTTTGAACAACCTCCAGGAGTTGGTGATAGACAGGGAAGCCTGGCATGCTGCAGTCCATGGGGTCACAAAGAGTTGGACACTGAGTGACTGAACTGAACTAAACTGAGGTTTTCCCACTGAGCTCTGAGATCACGTTTTCTGAAGGAAACCAAGGATTAGAGAGACAAATTTACCAGAACTACTTTTTTGTGTGTGGGAAAAGACATACAATGAAGTGAGAATGTATTATTAGACTGCCTACTGAAAAAAAAAATGGGGAGGTTGTAACTAAAGATACTCAAGTTTAAGGAGAATCAGATCTGTTGAGGTAATCTTGAATTGAACTGAGTTTCCAAGAATAAGGAGTGGTCAAAGAATAGTAAGTGAAAAGACAACCCACAGAATGAAAGAAAATATTTGCTAATCACGTATCTGATAAGGGGCTTCTCCATAATCTGTAAAGACCTTTTGTTGTTTAGTCAGTCAGTCATGCCCAACTCTTTGTGACCCCATGGACTGCAGCCCGCCAGGCTCCTCAGTCCATGGCATTTGCCAGGCAAGAATACTGGGGTGCATTGCCATGCCCTCCTCCAGGGGAGCTTCCTGACCCAGGGTTGGAACCCCAGTCTCCAGAACTGGCAGGTGGATTCCTCACCTCTGAGCCACCAGGGAAGCCCATGAAGACCTCTTCTATGCAACAATAAAAAAGACAACCTAATTTAAAAATAAGCAAAAGGTTTTAATAAACATTTCTCCAAAGGAAATGTAAGCACATGAAACGATACTCAACACTATTGTCTTTAAGGAAGTGTAAATCAAAACCACAATTAGATATGAGACTTCCCTGGTGGTCCAGTGGTTAGGGCTCTGCATTTGGACTTCAGGTGGCATGAGTTTCATCCCTTTTGGGGGAACTAGGATTGCATGTGCTGCACAACCAAAAGCAAACAAACAATAAAAAAAAACTCATCACTGAACAATCTTTAATCAAAATAAACACGAATCCATAGAGACAGAAAGTAGATTAGTGGTTGCCTAGGTCTTGGGGGGCAGCAGGGTAGGGATGCGGAGAGATAAGGAAGTGGGAGTTCCTGCTGTGGGGTACAAGGTTTCTTTGGGAGGTGGTGACAACGTTCTAAAATTAGATTACACTGATGGTTGCACAACTCTGTAAATATATTTTAAAATACTGAATGCATGCTTTAAACTAGTGAATTGCATCGCATGTGAATTATATCTCAATAAAGCTGCTGGAGGAGAATGAATTACTTGGCATTTTATCAACACAGTTTTCAACCTTTTACTTCCTCAGAATGGTCTCACTCCCTTAATTGGCCATAATTCTTGAGTAAAAGCATGTCCCTTGTACCTGAGTAAATTGAGTTGAGCATTTTGCATTTTTCTTGCAAAAAAAAAATCAGATAACTAAATTGGCATTCTGCATCTTCCTCTTTCTGATGTCAGGGATTGCTGATCTAAAATTGAGAGCTTAAATGAAACAATCTCCCCCGAGATATTTGAGTAATCCTCCAAGTTGAAAAAAGCTATTCTTGTTATCCCGTGAGACTTTCTAACCTACACTATTCTAAATTTGCTCATACTGCAAAACTTCTGCCGTCACTCTGTAAATTTCACTCATGTAAAGATTTATCGCTCACTGAAATAGCTTCTGGTTAAACATTTTTGGATTGCTAAGTTTATTTTTTCAAAAAGTCGGAATGCAGTCCTCCTTCCCATTTCAGGCACTCATGCGTCTCCAGGGCTAGGAAAATGAGAACAGGAAAAAAATCTCTAACTGCTTTGTGGAAAATAAAAACTTTTCTTTTTCTATAGGGCTTGTTTTGTGCTTTTGCTTTTTCCTTCTTTTTTCCCTCTATCTCTGGCTCTGGAAGTGAGATCAGAGCTTCAAAAATACCACCCTATATCATTTACTTGGACACTTTCTCAGAAGAGGATTAACTTTAGGAAGAGTTTGGAAGGTTACAAATGTCTCAAAGAGATGCAAGATGAGTCAATACAGGTTGCTAAAACTGTGGTCCCTTCACTACAACATTTGGGATATTGAATTTCTTTGCAACTGGCTATCATGAACATACATATTGATTTGTTTAATGGATTCTTTGTGAGTATGATAGTAGGACATGGGCAGAATGTTCTTAGTTGGTTGTCAATCATTCTATCAGTCGTTATTTGATACTTGGGGGGAAAAAAACCCACTAATCTCAAGAAGCAAAGTTTTAAGTACATAGAAATTTTTGCACTACTCCTGAAAAGCCATCTAGGAAGAAAGCAACTTCCCACTGGATCTCTGTTTACTCAATAATAAGCCAAGATCAAAGGACTTTTTTTAAAATTAAAAAACAACAACAACAAAAAACTGGGACTACTACCCTGATGGTCCAGTGGTTAAGACACTATGCTTCTTCTGCAGTGGGAATGGGTTTGATCCCTAGTAGGGGAATTAAGATCCCACACGATACTCGAGGGCAGCCAAAAAAAAAAACAAAACCTTATTTAGGGAGCCCACCTCTCCCCAAGCCACTACTTAAGAAATTTGCTGACTACCTGCACATCAAAAAATACTATTTTTAACAAAACACTTTTGAATAAAACCACATACTAATGACTAACATTATTGAACCCTCAGTATGTTCCAGGCTCTGTTTAATAAGAATTTTCCATTTTATGAGATAAGCACTATTATTTATATCACTTTGCAGATGAGAAAATTACGGTACAGAATATACAGTAAGTGGCAAGAGAGAGGTTTGAACCTTAGGCAGTACCACTCCAGAGCAAGCACTATTTATTGTTGTGCCATATTGCTCCCAGGTCCCAGGTTTTCCTGAGGAGAAAGGAAACTCCATTCACTCTCAAGAACAGATCTTTGTGATGAAGATGACTCTAATTAGCACTGATCCTGAAGATCCTGGTGATTTTAGAATGAAATTTCAGGACCCATCTGAAAACCTTATTCAAACTGAAAAAGGAGTGTGTCAGCTGAATCAGATCAGCAATTGTTGTGTTAGTTGCTCAGTCATGTCCAGCTCTTTGCAATCCTATGGATTGTGGCCCACCGGGTTCCTCTGTCTTTGGAATTCTCGAGGCAAGAATACTGGAGTGGGTAGCCATTCCCTTCTCCAGGGCATCTTCCTGACCCAGGGACTGAACTCGGATCTCCCACATTGCAGGAAGAGTCATTACGGTTAGAGTCACCAGGAAAGCCCCAATTAATCAGATCAGCAATTAATTTAGTAAATAGAGTGATGATCTTTGACATGAGTAGAAAGGAGGCTCCACATATATAAAGTTCTTAAATAGTATCTTACTTTAAGGAGTAACTTTAAGTTTATGCCACTAAAGACTGGAGTTTTCCATCTAAGACCATCTGAAGAAAAACTATGATGACGTCAACACCTTGGGATCCAGTTGGAAGCAATCACTTAACTCAGGTATGTTTCACAACTTCAGAGTAGTTTATTATATTTCTCCTTATTTTTTAACATATCTAAGAGCTCTACATATTTAAGACATGTTTAAAACCATAGGCAAATAATAATAAAACTGAGAATAGAGATTCTGACCTATTGAGACATTTGTGTTAGTTGCTAAAATTTGTGACATAATCAGTGGTCCCCACCAGGAGTCCAGGAACATAATAATGGGAAATTAGAGGCTATTTCTAATATTTTTGAAAGATGAGTAAAAATCATAATTTCATAAGGTTACACAAATTAGTTAAATATCAGTTTCTTTGCTTTTCATTGTTATATATTGACAGTGTGGTTATTGCTTTGGTAAGTCACTAGACAGCTTATTAAAAAGCAGAGACATCACTTTGCCAACAAAGGTCCATATAGTCAAAGCTATGGTTTTCCCAGTAGTCATAAATGGATGTGGAATTTGGACCATAAGAAGGCTGACTGCCATTGAATTGATCTTTTGAACTGTGGTGTTGGAGAAACTCTTGAGAGTCCCTTCGACAACAAGGAGATCAAACTAGTCAATCCTAAAGGAAATCAACCCTGAATATTCATTGGATGGACTAATGAAGCTCCAATACTTTGGCTACCTGATGTGAAGAGCTGACTCCTTAGAAAAGACTCTGATGCTGAGAAAGATTGATGGCAAGAGGAGAAGGGGTGACAAAGGATGAGATGGTTGGATGGCATCACTGACTGAATGGATATGAGTTTAAGCAAACTCCAGGACATAGTGAAGGGCAGGGAAGCCTGGCATGCTGTAGTTCATGGGGTCTATCTCAAGTCAGTTGCCTAACTTGGCAACTGAACAACAACAAAAAGTCACTGTGAGTTCTCCACAAAGGGCTTGTTTCATTCATCTATCTTGGGACAGTTCTCAGTACATGCCTGGCACATGGTAGGAAGTAAACAGTTATTTAGTCGAATGACTAAATGTCAACAGAAGCTCTGATTGGCTGCTGATGACATCATAGGGATTCCTGAGATTTATTAGATGGAGCAGATGGTTACCAGTGTGTTCCAACATGCTAGAGTTTTAACAACCCAAATTTTATCAACCTAACACATAATTAACATCATGCATAAGTACAGAGTGACTGCTAAATTTTAATGAGCAATAAGAAGAGTGAATAGTGCTAAAGTGTCTGTGTATTACTTAAAGTATTGTTTGTTGGTATCAACATTTTTGCTTATTAGCATTAGAAGTATGGTACTGGTCTGTGCAGTTTTTATACTATCAACTCTTTGATAATGATTTTTATCTGATAAATATATGGCTCAATTTTGTAAGAGGAAAAAGGAGATAGAAAGTTGCAATAGATGCTTTCTCAATATATGTGATTCGGTCAGATGAACTCTCTCAAAGGATTGCAAACCATTGGAGAAGATAATAAAAGAAATTATCATGGATGGAAAAGAGATGAAAAAAATATATATATATGTACATATTTCTGAGCCTGCTGGTCAGGTCTAACAGTTTCTGAACTGTATGTAAGACTGGCCACAAGACCTGGACTGCAGTCTTGATATAGGAAGCATTCCCCACCTCCCACTACTTTTCCACCACCTTTCCTGTCCCCTCCACCCTTAACTGTCCCATTGCTCTACAGCCTAACTTCCAACTTGAACCCTGTTTTACTCAGGTTCTCCAAAGCACAGTCACAAATAATAAAGAGAAACCTTGTTTCCTGTGGACATTATTCATGGTGGGAAGAACAAACCTAAGAGACAGGAAGGTGACTGGCTGACTGGCAAGGCAGGATGCCAGCATTCCTGTATCCTCTCACTCAATACCTTCAACAGTTCCTTTCTTAATCACCTAACATAATTTGCACTGCTCTTTAAAGCTCTAAATACTTAAACATTGAGGCTCAATCTCCAAACCACAAAGTGATGTAAATTTGAATTTGGAGGAAAGGACCCTGCTTTAAGAACAGGACATGGATTTACTTTCTTCTTTGTAGCCTACATTTTCCAAAGTTCCCAAATACTGAAATAGATAGGTATTGCTTTTGAAATTAGCAAAACAATAAAGGAATAAGAATGTAGGGGGGGTGGGGAACTAAGAAAACATTGTCACAGCTGATGATGGGAACAAGTTGAAATCCAAACTTCAGGGGATGAGTTTTATTACCAATAAGAGTAATGTTAGGATAAGAGTAAGTATGGTTTATGATGTGGTTTTATATACATCTTCCAGCATATGCCGTTAGTTCTTCCTTCCCACAGCTGATGACTACCTAACTGCTGAATTCCTCTCTTCTAGGAGAGATGGGAGGAATGCAGTGAATATGAGTCTACTCCTGATCCCCACTCTCCAACCTTCATTCATTTAATATGCAAATATTGAGCGTCTACTATAGTCCAGAAAAATCCTAGGTACTTTGAATATAAGAGAGGGTAGCATAGGCATGGTCTCTGTCCTCTGGAAGCCTGCTGTCTAGTTGAGGAGATGAGAGAAAATGTAAGCAGATAAAATAATTGAAACATTGGGTCCATGGTGTGCGGAGTCAGTTCCTTCCAGCAGACCACCTGTGGCTGAACAAGTTGGGTTATTACTCATCACGGCCAGGAGAACACACACTGCATGGAGTCACGGGGCATTTCTGTAAGAGGGTGTTAGAACCTGATTGGAAGAACCCAGTTGGGTGACTTCTGGGAGGGTCTAAGGAAGTGGGGCTTCACTCCACGTTGGATGCTTCCAGAAAGCAGAGCCATTTCTCTGCCTGGTATAGACGCAAATCATTCATTCAGTGGGGAAGTGAGTGTTTTCTGTTCTGTGGCTTGTACAGTGGCCTAGGTTTGTCTGTGCTGAGACAGAAGGATGAAATGGCCTTGCTTTGTTTCATTTGACCCTGGTCTCAGAATGTCCTTGTCTGAGCTTGATATTCCTTGAGACTGTTTATAATCTAAGAGCAGAATAACTTGGCTGGGCTGTGAATGCCAGGACAGTGTCTGGATGTCGGTGGTTTCCCATTTTTGTTTGTTTTTTTCTTTCTCAAGGGAAACAGATGGGGGGCTGCAACAGCTGACCACAGGGGAGAAAACCACATTTGGGTGGGGTATTCAGGGATTATTAATAATATTCCCCTGAATCGTATCATGAGGAATCCTTAAGCTTCTAGGAAAACACATTAATCAGTAAAACAACTAGATATCACTTTGTCTCATGTAGAAAGAGATGTGTGTGTGTGTTTGTAAAACATTCTGGGCTAGGTGATTTTAAAGTCCATTTCTCTCAGTCTGTCTGTGGTATTCTACCCTGTATCCCTGACAAGACACTTCATGTATGTTTAGTGATGGAGTAGTTACCCTGCAGACCTGATTAGTAAGTAGTTTTGAGGATCATCTGTTTATAGTTAACAGTAAGGCGGGCCTAAGACACTCCAAATACACAGAGGCAAGTTCCAGGTGTCTGACTCCATCCGAAGACAGCTATGATATTTACTGAGGCTTAAACATCGGTATCAAACATGGTTAAAAAAACATAATGAAGTATGGTTTTTCCTTCAGTGCCCTCACCCTCCTTAAATTCACTGCTTTCTCGGCTTTCTATTTTTATTAGAAAAACTATGTTAGGAAGATGTTTGTGCTTCATGAACGCTGTAACAAGTGCCATGGCAACCACTTGCTCTTAGTCAAGCATTTTGTCTAGTTTATACATTTAGAAAAATTTTTAAATTATGCTTAATATGATGGGTGTAGCTCAGTCATGACTTTAGTCATGGAATTCTTGTTCAGAGAGACACACAGTTCAACATTAAGTGAGAGATGCGTGGAAGAGGACCTGACTGGTGTTTTTCACCAACAATGGAATATATACGAGTGCTTTCTTGTTGGCAGATAAGTTTTCCATCACCACCACACAAGTGTCTGCAGCAAATATAGAGATAAATGGCTAAAAAACAGAAAGAAACAAAGGAAAAGGGGGCTTTCCTGGTTATTCAGTGGTTAGGATTCACACTTCCACTGCAGGGGGCACAAGTTAGATCCCTGGTTGGGGAACTAAGATTTCACATGCTGCCGGGTACAGTCAAGAAAGAAAAAACACACACACCAAGAAAACCCTCCAGACAAAGGGCAAAGGACTGGTCTGTGGGCCTGGAGACCCTGGTTCCAGGCTCTGCCTCAGCCACTAAGCAGATGACTGAGAGCCATGTGACTCAGTCTCCCCACCTGGACAGCAAAGGCCCACCAGCTCCACATCTGTGATCAGGGAGTTTCCTTCTTGAGGCCATCCTCTCAAGAATGTTTCCCCTGTGTTTCTTCTTAGATAAAGCAATGTGATTAAGAGTTCAAGCTTGGAACGGAAACAAACCTGAGTTCAAATCCTGGTTCTGCCCACTTACTTGCTATGCGTCCTTGGGAAGGTTCTTTATTTGTGAAATGGATCTTATAACACTAGTAACCAAGTACTTCCTTGGTGGTCCAGTGGCTAAGACTCCAAGCTACCAACTTGGGGAGCTCCAGTTCCATTCCTGGTCGAGGAACTAGATCCCACATGCCACAACTAAGACTCAGCACAGCCAAATGAGTAAATATTAAAAAAATTAGTAATCACCTCATAAAATTGTTGGGCGAGCTGACATGAGCTTAATATTAGTATCTACCGCAGATGTTGTGTGAATGACTTGAAACAGTACATATAAACTTGCTTAGTACTGTGCTTGACCCATCAAAATCAACCAATAAACATGAACAAATATCAATAAAAACCTTTAAATGTTAACCTTAAAATAAGACATCTTTCGCTGTAGATTATCTTTTAGGCACAGTAAGCCGGGTGTGTTGAGTTAAAAATACATAAACAAAACTTAAAGTAGGAAAGTCTTCATACAAAGTATTTGCAGAATAGTGCTGCATCTTCACGTTTCTTAAACTATCTTGAAACAATTTAACATTCATTTCTTAATGCTTACTGGTTCATACCATTAGCCTTCACCAGTGGGATTATTCAAGCCTGGGTTCCAGGGTGAAATGGCTTTCTGCAGAGCCATCTAAAAAATCAGTCTATGTGACAGTGTCCCAGATCTAAGCCTTTTTAAGCTAATTTGCCTCTGGTCAATGAATGTTTATCTGGCAGGCTCTCCAGCTTTCACTCCTTACCTTACTTTGTAGTTTTGTTTTGTTTCTTTGTTTCTTTCTTTCTTGCTGTGCCCACCTTACTGTTTCTTTAAGGGCAGCTTACTCCCCCTGCGCTGTTACCTGCACACAGGCGGAGTCATACTTCCATGTCTTGGCCTCATTTGTATAACACCTGTCAATCAGTTACAACAGCACTGTAAGTACATTAAACTCTTGTTAATGTCATGGTTACTTTTGATCCTTCTCAATTTATTTAAGAAGGCAATTTTTAAATCTACATATGTACATAATATCTTTCCAGTTGAAAAATCCTAAGTATTAAACTTTCAAACATTACAGTGTCAAAAAATGATTCATGACACTTGTTAAAGATAGTAAGGCAAACTTTTCTCAAGGGTGAGGAGAAGCTACTATTGAAATGGAGCAGGACCCTAGACATTTGCCCATATTTAGGGCAAGAAAAAGAGGAACAAGGATCCCTACCATCCAGAGGCTTATCATTAAGTGTATCAGTAGTTATATCAGCTTGCTTGTCCTTAATTTATCAATCTTGTACTACATTTACTTTTTTTGTTTGTTTTTTTGCTATCTAACCTTAAAATCCTTTTCTTTTATTTGGAACATCTACTTTATAATAAATTACTAAAAAATTTGGGGGGAAAAGCTGGCCTACAGCTGTTTTGTTCATTAATGTATGCCCAGAACTCACACCTACTACAGAGTAGATACTCAATAAATGTATGTTAGTTGCAAGTTGAGTGTTTGAATGATTAAATATCAAAACTGCCACAGACTTCTCAGTGTATTTCTAGAATGATCCTTAAAGCAAAGTTGCTTCATCAAATTTATAAACATCTTGTGTTTTTATAGATATTGCCAAATTGCCCTGCAAGGAATATGTACTAATTTAATTTTTAAGATTTTTTTATGACAAAAATATGCAGGACCAAAAAGAGGAGTTATTTTAAAATTTAATTCATTACATCTCTATAATCATGAAGAGATAAGAAATGTTATTTTGGTTTGAGGGGAGAGAAATTTCTAAAAGTAGAGTCTGCTTTAAATGAGAGATTTGGGTCTATTGGACTTTGTAAAATTTTCAAACATTATTTGATCTACAATACATCTTATACATATTATCATGTGTATATGGTATGCTGTTGCAATTTTTCCTCAAAAAGCAGGTTAAATAGTAAATGTTTAAAACTGTTTGTTGAAATATAATATAATACAGAAAAACACAAATACTGTAAGTCTTTGGTTTGGTGGATTTTCACAAACGGAAATTACTCTTGGGGACTTGGCTGGAGGTCCAGGGGTTAAGACTCTCTGCCTTCCAACACAGGAGGTGTGGGTTCAATACCTGTTCAGGGAACTAAGTTCCCACATGCTGTGGGGAGTAGCCAAAATTTTTTTTAAAATAAAATGACTCATGTAACTAGCACAGGATCAAGAAACAACACTCTCAGAACCCCAAAAGCCCATCAAGTAGCAGTTTTAATCTATACAAATATTATCCCAACTGTGTAAGCAAATTGATACTACTACCTATTCTAGTAATAGTAATATTATGCACTTTTTTTATAAATATATTTAAAACAGCTTTGTATGCACCACATTGTATGTATGAACTTTGGTTCATACCAAAGTTTCCTCCTCACTTTCTTTCACCAATTATACTCTGTATTTTAAGACAGGTCTGACTCTTTGTGATCACATAGGCTGTAGCCCGCCACACTCCTCTGTCCATGGGATTCTCCAGGCAAGAATACTGGAGTGGGTTGCCATTCCCTTCTCCAAGGGATCTTCCCAACCCAGGGGTCAAACCACATCTCTTGCATCTCCTGCATTGGCAGGAGGGTTCTTTACCACTAGCACCACCTGGGAAGCCAAAGACAGGTCACTGGAGATAAATAGAAGATCTCTCATCATGTACAGCTAAAATTAAAATAACCGATTACCCTGCACATTCTTAGAGGTTTCCAGATAGCACTGGGAGCCGGCCACAAAAGTCCTGGCAACAGCTGAGGACATGGCATGACAGGCAGTGACGCAGGATGATTCAGGCTCAGGGGTTATTATTAGAGTAAGCAAGTGCTAGATGTGTAAACAGACTATTAAGTAATCTCTTTGGAAGAGGAAGGAGGAAAGGAAAAGTGAATCTGAGTCCCCTGGCGCTTCATCTCTCCAAACTGTACTAGTCACAGTCCAAATGTAGTGTCAGCCCGTGTCCGACTAGCTCTGGTTCTTGGACTCCGTGCGTCGGCAGAATTCCTATGGGCTGAGCCAAGCTCTGTGCGTGTCTGTGTTCCTTTGAGTGAACTCAGGGTCACTGTTCTTCTCAGTGAGTCCCAAGTACTAACTGAGAAGCTCTCTGTAAATGGGGTCCTGAGTACTTTGGAGCATAATCTAAAAGAAGGAGGCATGGGTGTTGGGTGGACCGTCTCCTTGGCTCCATCTCCTCTCCTACAGGCTATAGCTGGAGGAGATCGGACTAAGGCTCCCCATGTGTAGGACCCCTGCTGCTGGGGTTTATGTGCAGGAGGTACTGCCTGTGGTCCTCAGAGCCACTTTCAAAGAAGCATCCTTCAAACAGCCAACCGTGCCTTTTTAAAATGAATTCCAGGGACTTCCCTGGAGGTCCAGTGGTTAAGAGTCTGCCTTCTGATGCCAAGGATGCAGTTTCAAACCCTGGTTGGGAAACTAAGATCCCACATGCTGTGGGGCACCTAAGCCTACATACCACAAGGAAGACCCAGCACAGTGAGAAAAAAAAAAGAATTCCAGTCTTTTAAACTTGCTTCTCTTCTAAAACATTAAATGTCATCCAGTACAGAAATCCCAGCAATACTTCTTATTTATTTACTTATGTTGAAGTATAGTTGACTTAAAATATTGTACTACTTTCAAGTATTCAGCAAAGTGATTCAGTTATATACACAAATCTTTTTCAGATTCTTTCCATTACAGTTTATTACAAGTTACCTAATATATCCATGTTTCCCTGTACTATACAGTAAATCCTTGTTTATCTACTTAAAATATAAAGTGCTATAGAGCACTGGTTTTAAAACATTCTCCTGAGGCCAGGAACCCATCTAAAAATGCTAGTCCTTTCTTTCTGATTTTACACATGAATGCCATCCATTTTCAGAGGATGTCACTTTAAAATGAGTTCTGCTTTTAGTAAACTATTAGGTTACTGTTATACTGGGCGGTGGAACGGTACTTATGCGCGTGTGTGTGTGTGTGTGTGTGCTAAGTCACTTCAGTCATGTGACCCCATGGACTGTAGCCTGCCAGGCTCCTCTGTCCATGGGAATAGTAATTATACTGGGTTGGAAATACTTAGTTGTGAATCTTCATTCTGACATTCACTAACCACATGAATTTGGGCCTCAGTCAGATCATCTATAAATAGGCTATGCTAATAAAATGTTCCTCACAAAGTTGATATGATTCAAAGGAGAGAATGTGTAGAGAGGATGTAATAAACTCTCTGACCCATAGTAAGCATTCAGTAAACGATAGCTTGGCTAATATTACCAGCAAGAAAAAAATCAACATATTGCTAGAGTTTCCCCAAGACAGTCCTCAGTTTTCCATCAGGAACTTCCCCTGCTATAAAATGCATGGCAATGATGCAAAGACTCTCACTGCAAATTCATACTTGCAGATGACTGAAATTTTCACAAATTTTCAGGAGGTTACCTTGTTATCAGGTCATGGTCAACAGAGTTTTGAGTTCATTGTGATTTTTAATGTCAGGTCATCCTCCTTTTAAATATAAAACACTTTGGGTATAGCTTCTTCAGAATGAGTGTGTTTGTTGTGGGTTGTTTGGTTAACTCTAGAGTAAGCAGTAATGCGGGGCTTCCCAGGTGGTACTAGTGATAAAGAACCTGCATGCTAATACAGGTTAGATGTAAGAGACACGGGATCAATCCCTGGGTCAGAAAGATCCCCTGGATGAGGGCAGGGCAACCCACTGCAGTATTCTGGCCTGGAGAATCCCATGGACAGAGGATCCTGGCAGGCTGCAGTCCATGGGGTTCCACAAAGTCAGAGAAGACACATACACAAGCAATAATGTAAATTTGCATCAGCTATCCTGGACCTGTAATTTTGCAATAACTAGACCTTAAGACACGAACACATTGTGCCTCAAAGGAATTATCATTATACTTTTTTTCTAAGATGTTTCTGCAGTTTTGAATAACTTTTTCATGAAAAGTGATAATTAGGTGGGCTTTGAGGTCTTGTTCCACTAAAGTGAACCAGTTTTAAAACATGGCAGTATACTATTCAAGACTACCCCCTTGAAATCTTGGTTGTTTTTTTATGGAAATGTTGATCATTTTTTAAAACAATTAACAAATCTTAGAGCACAGAACTAAGATGTAAGAACTGCACAGTAATTGTCCTCTAAATTTGGTACTAATCATATCCTTGCAAATACTATATTTAATTCTCGGCTTTGTCTCTAAAAAGAGACAGAAAAACTTGGAGAAAGTTTAAAGGAGAGTCATAAAAAATGATTAAAGGTTGGAGAAGCAAGACCCATGAAAAAAGGCTAAGAAGATGTTGCTTATTCTGTCTGTAGCCACAAGTGTGAGTCTAAACTTGAGAAAAATTTTCAGCTTAAGCATGGCTACTGTCTCTAAGCCACCGAATAGAAAGAATTCAAGGTAAACAGGAAATATCCTGACAATAGTGTACTTTACCCAAAGGCCATAGGAAACCCATGTTCAAAGAATTCTTACAAATACTGTAGATTTTCATCTGTCAGAGTTTTGACCTAATGATAAGAAATGTATAAAATGTCCTTTTGAAATTTCTTTTAGTTTCAGTATTCTAGGATTATTTCTGTAAATGAATGTGCATGCACGTTCAGTTGTCTCTGACTCTTTGTGACCCCATGAACTGTAGCCTGCCAGGTTCCTCTGTTCAATGGATTTTCCAGGCAAAAATACTGGAGCGGTTTGCCATTCCTTCTCCAGGGGATCTTCCCGACCCAGGGATTGACCCCATGGACTGTAGCCTGCCAGGCTCCTCTGTCCATGGAATTCTCCAGGCAAGAATACTGGAGCGGGTCGGCATTCCTTTCTCCAAGGAATCTTTTCGACCCAGGGATTGGACCTAGGTCTCCTGCATTGCAGGAAGATTCTTTACTGTCTGAGCCACTAGGGAAGCCCCCCCCTCACCACCACAAAAAAAAAATGACTGCAATGTAAAAATCTTGGTTGGATTAAAGTGAAGATCAGAGAAAAACAACAACTATTTGTTCGAACAATGGAGACGTTTTTTGGAACAACTGAGGAAATTCAAATAGAGACTATATGTTAAATGACGGTATATAACTACTGTTAGTTGTCATTAAAAATTTTTATTTTATTTTATTTTATTTGACCACACCACACATCATGCAGGAATCTCAGTTCCCTGACCAGGGGTCAAACCTGTGCCCCCTCTTTTGGAAACAGAGAGTCCTAACCACTGGACCCCAGCAAGTCCCTAATTTTTTAAGTATGATCATTATACTGGGATTGGTTATAGAAAACATACCTTTATTCTTAAACAATTCTCCCTCTATCTCTCTTTCCTTCTGCATGTGTGTATGTGTGTGTATATATATGAATAACAAAGAATTTAATCAACAAGTCAAAATACTTCAGATATATATTTGTATGAATATGTGCATAGATAAATAAATGAGGCAAATGTGATAAAACATTAAAAAGTGATGAATAAAAAATTTTTTTAAATAGAAAGTGATGAATTTAGGTAAAGAAAATACATGTTCATTGTACTATTCTTTCAACTTTTCTGTAGCTTTGTACATTCCATAAAAATGTGGGGGATGCATGGAATCACTTCAAAACAGTGCAGTTAACAAACCCCAACATATAGTTAAGAACCTGTATAGTATTTGACATAAAAAGAGAAGTGAGCTTCTTTTTGTGTCATTATTTTCTTGTAGACTCTCTTATTCTCAATTTAATAATTGCCATTCAAGAAATATTTGTTTCCAGTAGAAGAATTTTGAAAGCTAAGATATTAAAAAGCAGAGACATTACTTTGCCAACAAAGGTCCGTCTAGTCAAGGCTATGGTTTTTCCAGTGGTCATGTATGGATGTGAGAGTTGGACTATAAAGAAAGCTGAGCACTGAAGAATTGATGCTTTTGAACTGTGTTGTTGGAGAAGACTCTTGAGAGTCCTTTGGACTGCAAGGAGATCCAACCAGTCCATCCTAAAGGAAATCAGTCCTGAATATTCATTGGAATGATTGATGTTGGAGCTGAAACTCCAATACTTTGGCCACCTGATGTGAAGAGCTGACTCATTTGAAAAGACCCTGATGCTGGGGAAGATTGAAGGCAGGAGGAGAAGGGGACGACAGAGGATGAGATGGTTGGATGACATCACTGACTCAATGGACATGAGTTTGAGTAAACTCCAGGAGTTGGTGATGGACAGGGAGGCCTGGCATGCTGCAGCCTGTGAGTTGCAAAGAGTCGGACACGACTGAGCGACTGAACTGAACTGAAGAAATTAACTGCTATAGAAATTAAATACAAATACAAAAAAAGTACTGTCATTTGGCAATATATATTTATATAAAGTCATTATATATGCTAAGTCATTATGTGGGATGCCTTAAATTTATACAGAGCTCTATGTAAGTTATATCTCAATAAAACTGGGGGAAAATAAGTACAACAGAAATTAGAATGTAGAACTATTGTCTCATAACTCACAATTCTTTTTATTCCTGAGTTTTCAGAAATCTCATCTGTGTTTCCTGGTGTGATCATATCCAATAGTGAAAAGATGAATAAAGTTTTAGGGAGTAATTTCAAAAATGCTTTGAGTTCCTGTTCTGTAAGATGTTAGACTATAGACCAAAGCCTGTAATTTTCTTAATAACCTTAATGCATAAAATTTATTTAAGCAGATTGTCCACTGAGTTGATTCCGTTAATCCAAACTGCCACAATTTTTATTTTTATGTTCTGATTTTGTGAAGTATAAATAATTGATGAAACTGTACCCAATTCAATGCACTTTGCCAATATTAGCCTTTTTATTACCTTGGTCTATCACAGTTCTCCCTATGTGCATTTGTACAGATCAGTTTTAACTTGCATATTTTACATCTGGATTAGGGAATTCTTTTGGAATGCTACAGACTTGTCTTGCTTTGCTGCTCCAATTCTTTGTTGTGAGTCTTCCAGAAAAAGGATTCAACTGGATCATAAAAGACTACACCCAGTAAATGCTTCAGAAACACAGGTTGGACAGAGTGATCTTGGTTTCTGCTCAGCAGTTGCCTGAATCACTCAGTGACTTGTTGGATCTTGAGAGCTTGCTTAAGTAGAACAGTCTTGAGACATGAATCAAAGCAACTGTTTGCAGTGTGCCTATTTCACATCAGATTCAATACATGGTCCGTGGATTTTGTTTCTTGTAATATTCACATTACCAGATTTCTTCTGAAGCATTTATAATTGATACACTATTCAAATTCTTTTGTGTTCTCCTATAAGGTATGAAACAATTTGGCAGAGTCAGAGGCTGTTAAAATATTTCAGGAACATGCAACCCATTCTTGCAATGAGATACGCAATATTTTACAATGGCATGGGAGTATTCCTCTATGTTTTGTGGCAGGCAAGTTCAAAGCTCTGTGATTAATCACCAAGGAGAAACCTAATAATTATAGTATGATGTACTTTTTTTCTTGGTGAAATCAAGATTTGTGCCATGGATACATCTGTAGCCAATTATTTGTTAAGCAATATGGCATAGATCAGATTTCAGGAATAACAATAACAATTTTGCACAAGAAAAGGCCACTCCAGTACATAAGGTTTGGAAATTGCATGGAAGCATTGCAGGGAACAGATTTATCAGTTGGGCACCATTTCCCTTCACGGGTCATTTTGACATTAGTGGATAAGAACAACTCAGGAAATCATTAAAGGAAAGAAAGAGAAAGGAAGAAAAGAATAACTCAGGAGTCACAGTCAACATATGTCCCCAAATGAAATGTACCTCCCCTTGATACATTTTATTCAATAGCATTTTTATCAAAAGATCTTATACACTATATAGGAATGCCTAATTAAATGTTAATTGATTATTAATTGATTGGGATAAGAAGGTATGAGAAAGTAAAGGACAGTTAAATCCCAAATAAAATGTGTTGTCTGAACAGCCAAGATAAAAATGGAGCAAGATACCCTCAATCTGGAGCCACTTGGAACTGCTTACATTTCATTCCGAGTGTTTATGAACAAGTAGAAATGGCTGTTCAATGCCTTTTCATTCTTCCCTTCACTTTTGTGCTTTGTTCTCTGTGGAAGTAATTGGCTACTGAATTTCTGAGGCTGCAGGAAACATACTGAAGTGACTGAACTTTTGATCCAAGTGGGCTCACTTGGCAGGCCTCTGAAGGCAAGATTGTTTTATCTATCTGCTTAAAAATGGGTTGTTGTCTGTTTAATCGTATCTTCTAAAGTGTCTTTTGCAAACCTTTGGGCTGGAATTCTAAGAGAAGGCACTGCCAGTGGCTCAGGCCCCCTGGTCCTGTGGGGTTTTCCAAGTGTCACCCCTGAACCTTCTGCCTTGTTGTCTTGTGGAGTTGAGGGATGTGTTCTGTAAAAGAAGTAAATGACCAAGGAGCTTCTTCCTCCTCTTTCGCCTGGTCCTCCCTCTCCCATGTGACTTTGCAGAAGACCTTTTCCTGCATCCCCAACAAGTCTCCTTAGCAGTACTATAACTGGCCTGAGACAATCCACTAAAACCTTGAATCGCTGGACATGTTTTAATTTATTATTATTTTAATAATCCCTACCACTTGTACTGACATCATGGATTCACAAGACAATATTTCATGCATAAAAGTAATTCATCAACTTCCAGATTATCATTAGAACAATGTATCTTCTCACGTCTATATTATTTCATGGATACACAGACAATAGCTTCTTAAAACAACTTCCTTTTAAAAACAATTTGGCTGAATGGGAAGGAAATCCAAAAGAGAGGGGATGAATATATATGTTTAGCTGATTCACTTTGCTATACAGTAGAATCTAACACAACATTGTAAAGCAACTCTACTTCGATGAAAATTAAAACAATTAGCATTCCAGTTTTTCAATGTTATAAATCATATCCATTTAATATCAAGGTCAAATCCAATTTTGTATATGTTTCTGTAGAATATAGTTTTCATATCCATGATAATGTTTAGTCCTTTCCCCAGGTTGTACCTGACAGCTCAAAATTTGTCAATTTATGGACTCAGATTGAATTACTTTTCTCTAATTGCATTACTTGTCACTTGTCCTTGATAAAACTCCTGTGTAACTTTTCTGCCCACAAATGTGAACTTGAAATTTCCTCCCTTCCTTGATGTCTTAATTCCTCCTTAGTGAGTTTACTGTAGCCACAAATCTCAGAACTCATGTTACACTGGCTTCTCCAAATTAATTAAAACACTATTATAATTTTTAGCTAAAGAACTGAAGCTGTAGATTATTTGCTATGACCTTTCTTGAAATGTTTTCCCCCAACAAGCTATTCTGTGAGGACTCCCACAACTTTAAGGCTTTAGAGCTGAAGGGATCCTTATAAGTCTAATCAAAAGCTCCTTATCAGAAGCCCCTGGAATTCAAACAAAATAGAAATTATCTCTATCTTTCCCACTTTGTCCACGCTCATTTACCATCTCAAAGAACTATCTTAAATTACTAAGGCCTGATTTCTCCTTTATCTTTGCTTCAAGATACCTAATACCTCTTTTTCTGGTTCAGAAATTGGAGTCCTCTCTGAGGATGTGACTCTGTGTGTGTGTGTTTGAAAGATGTAACAAGTTGGATAACGTATTGGTATTTCTCTTTCTTTTTTTTTTTACATATGGGATCTTGGTTCCCTGACCAGGAATTGAACCTGAGACCCATGCAGGAAAAGCTCAGAGTCTTAACCCCTGTACCACCAGGGACGTTTCAGCATTGGTATTTCTTAAACAATCAGAAATTCATATTTTAAACACACACAGAAAAACAAAACACACACACACTGACAGGTATGATCTTGCCACATGAGCCAGTTCCAAATTAAAAAACCAGGTGGACAAGTTCCTGTCCACATTTTTCTACTTCTGGGAAGCCTGGGCTTAGTTCTGTTTCCTGGATCAGAGAGGAGCTGATAAAGCAAACTATAAGCACGTGGTGATTACCCTCCATGGCTAGACACTGTACTAACTGTTAGGGATACTCAGAGGCCTTGAATTCAAGGAGCTTGTGCTTTAGTAAAGGACATAGCAAGGAGACAATGATAATACATTAATATTATGATAATACATTATAATAGGATAAGAGCATACAAGGAGATCAAGCCAGTCAATCCTAAAGGAAATCAATCCTGAATATTTGTTGGCAGGACTGATGCTGAAGCTGAAGCTCCAATACTTTGGCCACCTGATGCAAAGAGCCGACTTACTGAAAAAGACCCTGATGGTGGGAAAGATTGAGGGCAGGAGGAGAAGGGGGTGACAGAGGATGAGATGGTTGGATAGTATCACCGACTCAATGGACATGAGTTTGAGCAAACTCCTGGAGATAGTGAAGGATAGGGAAGCATGGTATGCTGCAGTCCACAGGGTCGCAAAGAGTCAGACATGACTTAGCAACTAAACAACAACAACATCTTCTTTGGAAAAATGTCTATTCAAATCCTTTTTCCATTTTTAAATTGGGCTGTTGAGTTGTGAGAGTTCTTTATATATTCTGGATACCAGACCTTGATCAGATATATGATTTGCAGACCTTCCACCCCATGTATTGTGGGTTATCTGTGCTCTTTTGAGAGAACTCTTGCATGTGACCCTCTTTCCTCTCCATGTGTGTCTATGCTTTTCTTCCTTCCAGCATTTTTTCCTTCCAGTTTTCTTGAAATATCATTGACATATAGCAATGTGTAAGTTTAAGGTGTCCCTCTGCTTGTTGACATAATTGACTGGTTGCAGCCAGCCTGCTAGAGGCCAGAAAATGAGCTGAGAAATTGTAGAGACATAGAGTTGGATCTATGGATTGAGCCAATGCTTGGGGGAAACTTTTATCTTATCTCCCAGCTCCCCAGTTCCTGAGCCAGTGTATGGACTTGGTGTTTAATTGTGTTGTTCAGTTACCAGCTGAAAGTCTCCTAAACAATGTGTGTGCTCAGTCTCCCAGTCACGTCCAGCTCTCTGTGACCCCATGAACTGTAGCCGCCAGGTTCCTCTGTCCATGGAATTTTCCAGACAGGATACTGAAGTGCATTGCCATTTACTTCTCCAGGGCATCTTCCCAACCCAGTGATCAAACCCACATCTCTTGTGTCTTCTGCATTGGCAGGCAGCCAATTACCAATTACCACTAGCGCCACAAGGGAAGCCCCCTCCTAAACAGTACAGGTACCAAATCCAGCCTCAGAGAGGGGAAGTCTTAAATGTTACCTTCTTGGCCAATCAAACCATAGAGTTTAAGAACTAACCTTCAGGAAATTCTCTGGCAGTCCAGTGGTTAGGACTCTGTACAACACTGCCAAAACACAAATTCACACACAAACACTCATTCATTAAAATTACTTAAATTTTTTGCTTAGAATAGCAGGAAAAGGATTCACATGGATTCCATACACTTTTCTTGAATCTGTTATTGATTAATTTTAAAATGGAAGATTACATTCATGATGCTCCTCTCCCTCAGTTACTATGAAAGGTTCAGACTATAAAAGGAGGACTAATGCCAAGCTTTGCACTCAGTGCAAAGTACTCAAGTAACAAATGACACATGCTTCTTCATTACTGTTTGCTATATTATTACCTGGGGAGAAAGTCTGAATTAAGTCTGAACTATTGCCAAGTCAAGGGAGGATTCCCTCATTCAGCTCATTTCTCCTTGAATAATTCATTTGGCAAAGTCCTTTTTTACTGCAACAAGCCTAGACCAGAGCTTCTTATTGTGTCTTAGTGAATTTTAATTGTACCCCTCCCTATCTTGACATCAACATTGTCTTATTTATGACTACATTTTGATCACTATTCATAATTCTTCAGATTCCAAAGCTTGAAACAATTTGTAATTTCATTTTTTGTTTTCTTTGCCTTCTCAAACTACTTAGCTCAATGGATAAGCAAATGAGACTAATGTATCCAAAATCATGGGGCTTGGCTACCGATGCCCTCTCTCTGGCCACAGACTGTCCCTCTGACACCGCTCCCCCCGCCCCCACCCTGCAACCTTACCCCATATTGTTATTTGTAATAAGAGAAATAAATGTTGGACTTCATTTCTGGCATGGTTCCTTAAAACTCTTGGAATTTCCTGAAGAATAAGAGTGATAAAGATGTCTTTTGTTATTTATAACAAGTCCCTTTACAACACACCTGAATTTATGTTAGTAAGTGACTGGGGGCACTAGCAGTCCAATGGTAAAGATATTCATTCACTGCAGGGGGCATGGGTTCATTTTCTGGTTGGGGAACTAAGATTCCACATGACAAAAAAAAAAGAAAAAAGAAGTGACTTTTGGAAAGCCCTAAGGATGGGAGCTGGTTGCCAGGGGAGCCAATCAGAATTAAATCAAATTAGTAGATTAGAACTTTCAATCCAACCACCAACTTCTGGGAAGGGGAGAGGAGCTGGAGGTTAAGTTAGTCACCAGTGATCAGAGATTTAATTCATTACAGCTATGCAATGAAGCTCCAGGGCTTCCCTAGTAGCTCAGATGTAAAGAATCTGCCTGAAATGCAGGAGACCCAGGTTCCATCCCTGGGTTGGGAAGATTTCCCTGGAGAAGAGAATAGCAGCCCACTCCAGTATTCCTGCCTGGAGAATTCCATGGACAGAGGAGCCTGGAGGGCTACAGTCCATAGGATCACAAGGAGTCAGACACCAGTAAGCAACTAACACTTTCACTTTCAATGAAGCTCCACAATGTTATTGTTCAGTTGTTCAGTGGTGTCCAACTCTTTGCAACCCCATGGACTGCAGCATGGATGCCAGGCTTCCCTATCCTTCACTATCTCCGGGAGTTTGCTCAAACTCATGTCCATTGAGTCGGTGATACTATCCAACCATCTCATCCTCTGTCACCCCCTTCTTCTCCTGCCCTCAGTCTTTCCCACCATCAGGGTCTTTTTCAGTCAGTTGGCTCTTCACACCAGGTGGCCAAAGTATTGGAGCTTCAGCTTCAGCATCAGTCATTCCAACAAATAATCAGGGTTGATTTCCTTTAGGATTGACTGGTTTGATCTCCTTATATGCTCTTACCGTATTATAATGTATTATCATAATATTAACATATTATCATTGTCTCCTTGCTATGTCCTTTACTAAATCACAAGCTCCTTGAATTCAAGGGCCTCTGAGTATCCCTAAGAGCTAGTACAGTGTCTAGCCATGGAGGGTAATCTTGGAGCCCAAGAAAATAAAGTCTGTCACTGTTTTCATTGTTTTCCCACCTATTTGCCATGAAGTGATGGGACCGGATGCCATGATCTTAGTTTTCTGCATGTTGAGTTTTAAGTCAGCTTTTTCACTCTCCTCTTTCACCTACATCAAGAAGCTTTTTATTTTCTCTTCACTTTCTGCCATAAGAGTGGTGTCATCTGCATATCTGAGAGAACCTAATAAGAAAGGTTTGGAGAGTTTTCCGGTTGGAGTACGTGGAGGTGCTGGGAGCTGGTTCAGGAGAAGTCATCTTGGCGCCTTTCTCCAGACCTTTGCCATAGACTCTCTTCCATTTATAATAATCGAATAAAGTATACTGTTTTCCTGAGTTCTGTGAGCCACTCTAGCAAATGAACTGAACTGAGGAGGGGAGTGTGGAAATTTCTGATTTATAGCTGGTCAGTCAGAAGCACAAGCAAAAACCTGGACTTGCATTTGGCCTCTTAAGCGGGGAGGACAGGGACCATCTTCTGAGACTGAGCCCTCAGCCTGTGGGATCTGGTGCTGTCTCCAGGTAAATAGTGTCAGAATGAACTTATAGGTCTCAACAACACCCACCTGGTGTTGCAGAATGGCTTGATGAGCAGAAAACCCACACATGCGGTATCAGGGTGAAGTGGTGTTGTAGCAGAATACTGAGAACAGAGGAGACACAGGGGAGCTTTTAAGGAGTTTTTTTTAGCCTCCTTAAGCCCCATCTCTTTCCCTGGCATGCCAGTGGTTAAGACGCTGCCTTCCAAACAGGGGATGTGGATTCGATCCCTGTTGGGAGAACTAAGGTCCCACATGCCTTGAGGTGTGGCCAATTTTTTTTTTAACGCACCTGTGTAGTCATCCAGCTGAAGTGCTGGGTTAGTTGAGGGGATAATATACAACTAACTGAATTCTTCAGTCCAAAGACTTGCCTTTCATACAAAGGGTGGTTAACCTTTAATTTATTGAAGATGGCCATTAGCAGCTTTCTGAGGCTCAGTTTCTCCACTTATAAAAAGAGGATAATGATTAATATGAATAATTATGAAGACTACGCACCACCACACAATTGTAAGACACGAAATTATGTGTGCCCCAGGAGTACAACCATTTAAGGATGCCTGCAGTTGTAATAACCCAAGAATGAAAGGGAAAACAAAAAAGGAAAAGCAATTATTTTTTACAGAGGTGGGATTATGAATGAGCTTAATCTTTCCTCTAAAATTTCTCTGAACATTGTTTTATAAACAAATGTTTATTTATAAATGAACAGATGTTCAAAACCCCTCTAGACTTCAGCACTCCAACTTTCATGTCCAAATAAAATGGCTTAATTATACATCCCAATATTTTCCTATGATATTTTTAAACCCCCAGCTTAGATGAGGGGGAAGAAGATTTCATTCTCCTGTCCATTTCCATTTGCCCCCCTGCCTGGAGCTAAAGCCCAATCCTCAGCAGAGCTCCCTGAGCAGAGACCAGCCTCTTCTTCAAGGCAGAATCACCATTAACTCAAGGCTATCCATTCATTCTTATCTTGCTGACTCTGAAGAGAAAGAGAGGGTGACAGAATAGCACAGAACATAAAACAACTTGAAATTTGCATATCATATCCATTTTCACCCCACTATACACAACTTCCCTCAGAAATTTTTCCTCCTCCATCTCTGACCAGATGAAATGACCCTATAAATATACCCTTGCCCAAGCTCTTAACATATAAGGCAGTTTTAATTCTGCATTCATGTGTGTGGTTACTTGGATTAGTAATTGTCTCTCCCACTGTATTATTATAAGCTCTTATAAGGGCATGGTCTATTTCTGGTTTTGTTCATCATTGTATTTCCAGCACCTAGCTTAGTACCTGACCTGTGGTAAACATTCCATACATATTTGCTGAGTAAATGAGTGGTGATTGTTAAGTACATGAGATTTCATAGGCACTCACTGGGCTCATGTGCTATGTATGGTCCAGACATTGTTCTCAGTTCTTTCAGTCAAACATCTCATTTAGTACTCATAAATGAGATAAATATTTTTATTATTTCTGTTATATTAATGACAAAAAAAAAAGAAAAAACAACTGAGGCACAGAGACGTTATGTGATTGCCCAAGGCTACACAGCTTCTAAGTGAGGATACGGGATTCAAGCAATCTGTGCTCTGAGCCAAAGATCCTAAACTGTATGCAAGCTAAGCTATTTAAATAGATGAATCAGTGAATAAAGAGGCAGATTCTTTGAATTATTTATCCTGTGGAAAATTATTCATCTATTTTTTTAGGCATTTGGAATAAGGTACAGATGAAACAATTCGCTTTTCTCGTATAGCTTATATTAGTGTGTGTGTGTGCACCTGAGTTGCCGGGACATGAGATAAACAATCAACAAATGAAGATATACTATGTCAGCTGGTCAGAAAATAAAGCAGGAGAGGAAAACAGAGAAAAAAGCAAGTTTCTGCCAGTGTGGTCAGGCAAGGCTTTATTAGGAGAGCTGAGGATTTAAGTCAAAGAGAAGATATAGAGATGACTGAGAAATAAATGGTTCCATTAAAACGATCTGAGATGATAAAATTCAAAGCAAACATTTATTCAAGCTTCTTACAAGCCCAGGGCTGGAGAAAGCAGCAAAATAACCTGGGAGGTCATTTTACACAGCATAGCTGTGGTTGTTCTAAATCCCAAGGTATTGGCGATAAGTCAGCACAGAAGTACTCCTTCTCTGTCTTTGGCTGGTTGACTGGGGTGCCCTCTACTGCATGGTCCCGCCAGGCTCCAGGTGGGAAGCAGTGCCAACCAAAGAACACAACATCACCAGTTAAATTCACCTCCGGGGAATTCCCTGGCAGTCCAGTGGTTAGGACGCCTAGCTTTCAGTGCACAGAGCATGGGTTTGATCCCTGGTCAGGGAACTGAGATCCCCTTACTATATAAATAGATAAATGCATCTCTGATTCGTTAAACCAAATAGCAGTGCTTAGCCACTCAGCCGTTAGGCTCCTCTGTCCATGGGGATTCTCCAGGCAAAAATACTGGAGTGGGTTGCCATGCCCTCCTACAGGGGATCTTCCCAACCCAGGGATCAAACCCAGGTCTCCAACCTAGGTCTCCCACATTGCAGGTGGATTCTTTACTGTCTGAGACGCCAGGGAAGCCTGAGAGTGTAGGAGTGGGTAGCCTATCGCTTCTCCGGGGGAACTTCCCGACTCAGGAATCAAACCAGGATCTCCTACAATGCAGGTGGATTCTTTACCAGCTGAGCTACAAGGGAAGCCCAAAGTGAAGTCGCTCAGTTGTGTCTGACTCTTTGCGACCCTATGGACTGTAGCGTACCAGGCTCCTCTGTCCATGGGATTTTCCAGGCAAGAATACTGGGGTGGGCTGCCATTTCCTTCTCCAGGGGATCGTCCCTACCCAGGGATTGAACCCGGGTCTCCCACATTGTAGGCAGGCACTTTACTGTCTGAACCTCCAGGGAAGCCCAAACCACATAGAAATCTAATATAATCTATGCCTCTCCAGATCAGCCCATGTGCTTGCTATACTGTGACTCTGCAAGGAAAATGTGCTTTTTAAAATGTCTAGTGCGGCAACCCACTGAATGATCCACGCATTTCCCTCAGATGTTTTGTTGATGCCCAGGTGGTTAGGTTGAGAACTTAGACCACCTGACTCAATGCTGTCTAAGAGGAAAGTCTTAGGAACATGATACCTAATCAGAACTTTTGTTACTAAATCTTTGTGAGAAAATGGATGGAGAGAGATCCACAGAACAAAGTGTTGGTGAAAACCATTAAATGTTTTGATTCCTAAAGCAAAGGAGTTCTCTTTTAAGAAAAAAAAATCAGGTAGGTGTTGAGTGGCCTCTACTATCACTAGAGTTTCTAAACAAGGATGAAATTCACCTGCTGGTGGTTTGGATTTTTTATTAATAGTATAATCACTTCTCTCCTTGCTTGGTCTTCTTTTTTTTTTTTTGCTTTCTCTTTCTTCCTTTTTTTTTTTAAACCTTTTATAATTCAGTAGCAGTCCACAAACCAGCAAAGCCACATACAGGAAGCTGGTTAACTGAGACACCTTGAGGTTTTTGAAAATAAAAGAATTGAACATTTCCTTTGTGCCAAAGGAGAGGAAGTAAAGACTGACTAAGATGCTGTGCTTTATTAAAAAGCCTATTGAGTCAAAAAGATTTCCTGATTAAGGAGGCAAATTACCTGTTCAGTCTTTCCTCTATTGATCTGCCTAAAGGCCATTAAAATATAGATTATGTCTCAGAAAACTGGATACAGAGATAAAAGTTCATTAAACCAACATTTCATTAGCAATGCAGTAGAAAGGTCCCTAACAACTGTGTCTGAGAAGGTGTAATCATCTGTTCCCTGTCTTTGAGGTGATACAACTTACGACTCTTAGAATGCCTTTTTTGGGGAAGGGTGGGTAGTGAGTCTTGTAGGATCTTATTAATAGTTCCCTGACCAGGGATTGAACACTGGCCCCCAGCAGTGAAAGCCTGGAATCCTAACCCTTAGGCCACCAGGGAATGCTCTATGAAAGCATTTTGAGCATCTTTTATGTGTCATATGCAATGCCTGTTCCACCTATACAAAGATAAATAAGGCCCTTTCCTGGAGATGATCATAATCTGTGAGATAGGGATAGATGTATAACAACTAGGAATAACAGAGACATCCCTGGTGGTCCAGTGGCTAAGACTCCATGCTTCCAGTGCAGGGGCCAAGGTTTGATCCTTGGTCAGGGAACTAGATCCCAACTAAGAGTTTGCAGGCCACAAACTAAAGATCCTTCAAGCCACAACAAAGTTGAAGATCCTCTACATCACAACTGAGATCCAGTGCAGTCAAATAAATAAAGATTAAAAATAAAAGAACTTAAACAGAGTTCAGACAGTCAGTTTAGTCGTTCAGTCGTGTCCGACTCTTTGTGATCCCATGGACTGCAGCACGCCAGGCTTCCCTGGCCAGCACCAACTCCTGGAGTTTACTCAAACTCATGACCATTGAGTCGGTGATGCCAACCAACCATCTCATCCTCTGTCATCCCCTTCTCCTCTCGCCTTCAGTCTTTCCCAGCATCAGGGTCTTTTCAAATGAGTCAGCTCTTTGCATCAGGTGGCCAAAGTATTGGAGTTTCGGCTTCAGCATCAGTCCTTCCAGTGAACATTCAAGACTGATTTCCTTTAGGATGGATGGGTTAGATTTCCTTGCAGTCCACAGGACTCTCAAGAGTCTTCTCCAACACCACAGTTCAAAAGCAACAATTCTTCAGTGCTCAGCTTAATTTATAGTCCAACTCTCATGTCCATACATGACTACTAGAAAAACCATAGCATTGACTAGATGGACCTTTGTTGGCAAAGTAATGTCTCTGCTTTTTAATATGCTGTCCAGGTTGGTCATAACTTTCCTTCCAAGGAGTAAGCATCCTTTAATTTCATGGCTGCAGTCACCATCTGCAATAATTTTCAAGCCCCCAAAAATAAAGTCTCTCATTGTTTCCACTGTTTCTCCGTCTATTTGCCATGAAGTGATGGGACTGGATGCCATGATATTTGTTCTCTGAATGTTGAGCTTTAAGCCAACTTTTTCACTCTCCTCTTTCCCTTTCATCAAGAGGCATTTTAGTTCTTCTTCGCTTTCTGCCATAAGGGTGGTGTCATCTGCATTGCTGAGGCTATTGATATTTCTCCCAGCAATCTTGATTCCAGCTTGTGATTCATCCAGCCCAACGTTTCTTATGATGTACTCTGCATATAAGTTAAATAAGCATGGTGATAATATACAGCCTTGACATACTCCTTTTCCTATTTGGAACCAGTCTGTTACAAAAACAGACTAAACAGAGTTAGTCATTGATATACTTGATAAATACTTAAGTAAACACCTACTATGTGGATGGCATGCATTGTCCTGGGGATACAAGGATGAATAAGATACAGATTTTATACATCAAAATCAGTCATTTTAAAGCAGCTTTTATGGTTTCCTCTGCCCTCCCAGAAAACTTTGGTTACATGCAATTATTAGGTTTCTTTGGATAGATGCTGCATCCTTGAAAGAAGTTTGATGAAAGTCAAGGTTAGCTATTTCCCCACAACCTTGCTTTCAGCTTATAACAAAAGCATCTCAGACATTTATTTAAACAAACACTCAAAAAATAAAAACCAAACTAAAACGAATTAAAATGAGAGAGAAAGAGAAATAAAAAGCACTCATTAGTAAGCAGAGTTTATGCAACCTGGTTCAGAGAGGTTCACAAAGTCCCACCTTCCTGTTCTCTCAGGTGCTCTGACTACTGTCAGGTGTGGGTGGTTTCTTTGGTAACTTTCCAGAAGCAGTATTCTAAGCCCTTCCAGTGGGGATCGGGAAACTGTACAGCAAGGACTAGACAGAAGGCTATTAGAGGATCAAGCCTGATTCCTCAGGGTTTAAGTTACAACCTTCCTGAGGTTCTTGCGTACTATTTCTGCAAGCATGGGAGGATTTCAGAACTATTTTGGCTGACATATCTTGAAGATCTTTAAAGTCACCAATTCAAGCCTGCTTCTAACATCTACCATGATAGTCAATAAACCATAACATTCAATAAAAACCCACTGCTGATATTTAGTGTATTAACTGGCACAACATGGCTTGTTGGTCTAGAACTGTTACCAACAGAGCCTGGAGTAGTCCCTCCTGTCATATGGGCTTCCTGATTTAAGCGACGGTGAGAGGACCATCCCTGGACTATCTGCCCTGATCAGCACCTTAGTTATATGCTATAGGATAACCCATGTTATATGAATATAATACCTCTCAGTGTGCACTAGGTAAATAAACATACTTTGGAAGAATAACAGCCTCAGTTTCATGCTACTGTATTCGCCTATGTCCATTGTGTTTCTCTTGTCCTCAAAATTGCTAAATTTGAAATATTTTTCTACCACTTTTCCAAGATAGAATTTGAAGCTGGAGTACAATGACAAGTGCCTATGCTGCAGTTATAGGATGTCAATGAGCTGGGCTCACTGCCCAGGCAAAGCCTGACTTGCAGGTGTGTTGTGGGAAAAGCCTTGCCTCTGAGTCTAGTCCATGAGAAGCTGAATCTAAATCCTTATTTTATCAGTTCATTAGGTCAGGCCACAGGGAAATACTCACACCAATCAAAATCACAGTTTTGCTGCCTAGACCAAGTTTTCTTGGTAATCTATCTACCTGTAAGTCTGAAATAGTTACTGGCAAGCTGCCTTGTGACACTGGAAAAAGAACAGAAATAGATGGTAATATGTATTTTATTCAAGTTATGGAAAAAACATAACTTGGATAAAATACTTTAACTTGGATAAAAATAATCTCATGAGTGTTCCACATCTCATGAGATCAGATCCCTCTATGATCTGATGAAACAGAGCCCCCTGAACAAATTTTGGTCTGATAAATTCTTATGATACCTTATTTCACTGATTCTAAGATTCACATTTTTAACATCTTTCAATATATTGCATGAAATATGGTAACTGCCTTTTTATTACTCTCCATTCAGACTTCTACCTTTCCTGAATCACCTCACTATATTGTAATGCACGTTACAGATATCTTGTGTCCCAACCATGAAGATCCATTCTGGTCACATGATCAGACCTGGAGATTTCCCAAATTCCCTTCATCCCCAGGTACATAAATCTTCTCTCATATGGACTCAAAAGGCCTGTGCCATAAGATTGGGTGAATCTTAGTCCCCTGACTAGTGATCAAGCCTGTGCCCTCTGCAGTAGAAGCTTGGAGTCCCAACCACTGGACCACCAGGGAATTCCCACCTCAGATGGATTCACTTCTGCAGATGGCTAAACTCTACCATTTTTTTCACATTTTTATTGATCTCCTTTTTTTTTTTTTTATTGATCTCCTTTTTAAAGATCTAAACTTAGCTTTAAATAGATGATACCTTTAGTACAGTGGTCAAAAACATTTGGCAGTAAGATCTAAAGCCCATATATCAAAGTTTAGTTCAGTTCAGTCGCTCAGTCGTGTCTGACTCTTTGTGACCCCGTGAATTGCAGCATGCCAGGCTTCCCTGTCCATCACCAACTCCCAGAGTTTACTCAAACTCAAGTTCATCGAGTCGGTGATGCCATCCAGCCATCTCATCCTCTGTCGTCCCCTTCTCCTCCTGCCCCCAATCCCTCCCAGCATCAGGGTCTTTTCAAATGAGTCAACTCTTCGCATGAGGTGGCCAAAGTATTGGAGTTTCAGTTTCAGCATCAGTCCTTCCAATGAACACCCAGGACTGATCTCCTTTAGGATGGACTGGTTGGATCTCCTTGCAGTCCAAGGGACTCTCAAGAGTCTTCTTCAACACCACAGTTCAAAAGCATCAATTTTTCGGCGCTCAGCTTTCGTCACAGTCCAACTCTCACATCCATACGTGACCACTGGAAAAACCATAGACTTGACTAGACAAACCTTTGTTGACAAAGTAATGTCTCTGCTTTTTAATATGCTATCTAGGTTGGTCATAACTTTCCTTCCAAGGAGTAAGCGTCTTTTAATTTCATGGCTGCAGTCGCCATCTGCAGTGATTTTGGAGCCCCCCAAAATATACAAGTTACTCCTGTCCAAACTCCCTATCAAGGTTCTTATCTTTGTTTTCAGCTTTAGCCAGACAACAAACACTTATTGATGCACTTTTACAAGAGTGGACATGTTATCTCATTGCAGCAAAATTTAACACATTAAAATGATCGAGTCTCAGGAATTTTTCCATGAAGGATTTAATACCATGATATTGTCATTGCTTCCCAGGTGGCTCAGTGATAAAGAATCCATCTGCCAGTGCAGGAGATGCAGGAGACTCAGGTTCAGTCCTGGGTCAGGAACATCCCCTGGAGTAGGAATTGGCAACACACACCAGAATTCTTGCCTGGGAAATTTCATGGACAGAGGAACCTGGCAGGTTGTAGTCCATGGGGTCACAAAGAGTCAGATATGACTGAGCAACTGAGCACACACATATGTCCTGGCTAAGGGGCTTGCTATTTCCTTTCCCAACTCTTTATTTAAGAACTCTGGTTTTGGATGAAGCATGACATAAAACAAGTTTACATAACAGAGCCTGCACCACATAATCATAGATTACAGCTGATGATAAAAGAAAAATAAGCACTTTACATAGGATGACGCTCTAGAAAGAATTTAAATTACAAACCTACACTGAAACCCTCTTGGCTTTTACTAGGCTCTAGAACTGATAAAATCCAACTGAATATATAAATTACTATGTTTAGAGCCAGCACTTGACTCTTAATTAAATCCTCATGCTATTTAATCTGAGATGTTAACACTTTTAATAATTGGTAGGTGATCTTTTCATATAAGGACACATTATATTTATATATGGTTCAGAGAAGCATTTGAAAATTTACAGTTGGAGCCCAAGTCCTATTAATTTAGCAAGTAAAAATTATTGTAGCTAATGAAATATTTGACTTTTTTAAAAATGGAAAACTTTAAAGAATACATTCCTCAGTTGTGGTTTAGAAGGAAAGAACACACTCTCTGAAGGCCTGGGCCTGGTTAGCACTGGACATGCAGTGTGTTCCATGCTGCCTGCTTTTCTTGCTTTATGGATTATTCCCAATCACCCTAGGAAAGGTTGATTATCTTGTCTATAATGGTAAAAATAGAGAGGCTCAGAGACATTAAAATGAAAACAGAAAATCTGTCCCATATACTAAAGCCAGTTTCAGAACTACTATTTTTTTGTCTTAATGTTTAACCCAGAGCTCATGAGCTTTCCACTAGCAACTGTCAATGAATTCAACATGTGATACAAAAGGTCTGCATTTAGTATGATAAATACTCTGACAGTGCCAACCCCAGGTAATTGAAGGCGGGAATGTGATGTGAAATAAACAATTTTACAAGGCAGAACACCTTGAGAGATCAATGTAAGTAACTAGTAGGAAGTGTTATGTAATTAATAGTTTCAAAAACAACATCATCATAACTTGGTCTCCTAGACACTGAAATCAGAAGCTCCTTGATATGCTATATAGCATGGTTTCAAACAAAAAGGTTTTGTTCAGTACATGTTTTTGTGGGACAGCGTAACTATGCAGCCCCTACAGGTCAACAAACACAGGACAGAGCTGACCAATGACTCATGAAATCTATCCTGAGATCTCCCTCCTCAGTTTCAAAACATTCATTTAGCACTGCATTAGAGAAATAGTTAACAGCTTGTCAGTCTTTTCCCTATCTTGACCTGGGTTCTGAACAGATTAGGCTTTTTACCTCAACTTGGAATTTAACTCATTTAAAAAATTTCATACACATTTAGGTAAAATAAAAAATTCACCTAAGACAAGACAATGTATTTAATTTATAATATATATTATACTTACATATATATATATATTTTAAATACTCTTTTGATTAATAGTAAAATTTTCCTAAGTAGACTTAAAAGTTAGATTTTGAAAAGAAAAACCACCATAGGGATTTCCCTAGTGGTTCCATGGCTAAGACTCCATGCTCCCAATGCAGGGAGCCCAGGTTCATTCCCTGGTCTGGGAACTAGATCTCACGTAGTGCAACTAAATCTTCAAGTGCTGCAACTAAAGATCCCACATGCCACAACTAAGACCTGGCACAGCCAAATAAATAAATTAAAATTAATAAAAATTTTAAAAGCCACTATACAGTAAAAGTAACTTTTTTTCTCTTTCCTTAAACTTCCAGAAGGAAAATGAACCATCACGGAAGATTATCTTGGCACTATTTATGAACTTTGTCCGGCATTTGGGTCTTTTCACCTTTGTCTTTAAGAGTAGTGATAATGTTACAGTGATTTATTATTTGTATTCTGAGCTTTGAATACCAGACTAACTTCTTTTTACATAATTATTATGAGAGAGAAGAAAATATTTTGTTTTCCTGTGGACAGTTTGATATGCTTCATTCTAAATTGAAATTATTTAGTTCTAAGACCAGGCAATCTAATCACATGGACCACAGCCTTGTCTAACTCAATGAAACTAAGCCATGCCAAATAGGGCCACCCAAGATGGACAGGTCTTTGTGGAGAGTTCTGACAAAATGTGGTCTGCTGGAGAAGGGAAAGGCAAACCACTTCAGTATTCTTGCCTTGAGAACCCCATGAATAGTATGAAAAGGCAAAAAGATAGGACACTGAAAGATGAACTCCCCAGGTCAATAGGAACCCAAGATGCTACTGGAGATCAGTGGAGAAATAACTCCAGAAAGAATAAAGACATGGAGCCAAAGAAAAAACAACACCCAGTTGTGGATGGGACTGGTGATAGAAGCAAGGTCCGATGCTGTAAAGAGCAATATTGCATAGAAATCTGGAATGTTAAGTCCATGAAACGAGGCAAATTGGAAGTGGTCAAACAGGAGATGGCAAGAGTGAATGTCGACATTTTAGGAATCATTGAACTAAAATGGACTGGAATGGGTGAATTCAACTCAGATGACCATTATATCTACTACTATGGGCAGGAATCCCTTAGAAGAAATGGAGTAGTCATCATAGTCAACAAAAGAGTCCAAAATGCAGTACTTGGATGCAATCTCAAAAATGACAGAATGATCTCTGTTCGTTTCCAAGGCAAACCATTCAATATCACAGTAATCCAAGTCTATGCCCCGACCAGTAATGCTGAAGAAGCTGAAGTTGAACGATTCTTTGAAGAACTACAAGACCTTTTAGAATTAACACCCAAAAAAGATGTCCTTTTCATTATAGGGGACTGGAATGCAAAAGTAGGAAGTCAAGAAACACCTGAAGTAACAGGCAAATTTGGCCTTGGAGTATGGAATGAAGCAGGGCAAAGGATAATAGAGTTTTGTCAAGAGAATGCACTGGTCATAGCAAACACCCTCTTCCAACAACATAAGAGAAGACTCTACACATGGACATCACCAGATAGCCAACACCAAAATCATACTGATTATATTATTTGCAGCCAAAGATGGAGAAGCTCTATGCAGTCAACAAAAACAAGACCAGGAGCTGATTATGGCTCAGAATATGAACTCCTTATTGCCAAATTCAGACTTAAATTGAAAAAATTTGGAAAAACCACTAGACCATTCAGGTATGACCTAAATCAAATCCCTTGTGATTATACAGTGGAAGTAAGAAACAGATTTAAGGAACTAGATCTGATAGAGTGCCTGATGAACTATGGATGGAGGTTCATGACATTGTACAGGAGACAGGGATCAAGACTATCCCCAAGAAAAAGAAATGCAAAAAAGCAAAATGGCTGTCTGAGGAGGCCTTACAAATAGTTGTAAAAAGAAGAGAAGCAAAAAGCAAAGGAGAAAAGGAAAGAAATACGCATTTGAATGCAGAGTTCCAAAGAAGAGCAAGGAGAGATAAGAAAGCCTTCCTCAGTGATCAGTGAAAAGAAATAGAGGAAAACAATAGAATGGGAAAGACTAGAGATCTCTTCAAGAAAATTAGAGATACGAAGGGAACATTTCATGCAAAATGGGCTCAATAAAGGACAGAAATGGTATGGACATAACAGAAGCAGAAGATATTAAGAAGAGGTGGCAAGAATACACAGAACTGTACAAAAAAGACCTTCATGACCCAGATAATCATGATGGTGTGATCACTCACCTAGAGCAGACATCCTTGAATGTGAAGTCAAGTGGGCCTTAGGAAGCATCACTGCAAACAAAGCTAGATGGAATTCCGGTTGAGTTATTTCAATCCTAAAAGATGATGCTGTGAAAGTGCTACACTCAATATGCCAGCAAATTTGGAAAACTCAGCAGTGGCCAGAGGACTGGAAAATGTCAGTTTTCATTCCAATCCCAAAGAAAGGCAATGCCAAACAATGCTCAAATTACCTCACAATTGCACTCATCTCACACGCTAGTAATGTTCAAAATTCTCAAAGCCAGCCTTCAACAATCCATGAACTGTGGACTTCCAGATGTTCAAGCTGGGTTTAGAAAAGCCAGAGGAACCAGAGATCAAATTGCCAACATCTGCTGGATCATCAAAAAAGCAAGAGAGCTCCAGAAAAACATCTATTTCTGCTTTATTGACTGTGCCAAATCCTTTGACTGTGTGGATCACAATAAACTGTGGAAAATTCTGAAAGAGATGGGAATACCAGACCACCTGACCTGCCTCATGAGAAATCTGTATGCAGGTCAGGAAGCAATGTTAGAACTGGACATGGAGCAACAGACTGGTTCCAAATTAGCAAAGGAGTACATCAAGGCTGTATACTGTCACTCTGCTTATTTAACTTATGTGCAGAGTACATCATGAGAAACACTGGGCTGGAGGAAGCACAAGCTGGAATCAAGATTGCCGGGAGAAATATCAATAACCTCAAATATGCAGATGACACCACCCTTATGGCAGAAAGGAATGAAGAACTAAAGAGCCTCTTGATAAAAGTGAAAGAGGAGAGTGAAAAAGTTGGCTTAAAGCTCAACATTCAGAAAACAAATATCACGGCATCCAGTCCCATCACTTCATGGCAAATAGATGGAGAAACAGTGGAAATAGTGAGAGACTTTATTTTGGGGGGCTCCAAAATCATTGCAGATGGTGACTGTAGCCATGAAATTAAAAGATGCTTACCCCTTGGAAGGAAAGTTATGATGAAACTGGACAGCATATTAAAAAGCAGAGACATTACTTTGCCAACAAAGGTCCATCTAGTCAAAGCTAAGGTTTTTCTAGTAGTCATGTATGGATGTGAGAGCTGGAGTATAAAGAAAGCTGAGCGCCAAAGAATTGATGCTTTTGAACTGTGGTGTTCGAGAAGACTCTTCAAAGTCCCATGGAATGCAAGGATTTGCAACAAGTCCATCCTAAAGGAAATCAGTCCTGAATATTCATTGTAAGGACTGATGCTGAAGCTGAAACTACAATACTCTGGCCATCTGATGAGAAGAGCTGACTCATTTGAAAAGACCCTGATGCTGGGAAAGATTGAAGGCAGGAGGAGAAGGGGATTACAGAGAATGAGATGGTTGGATTGCATCACCGACTCAGTGGAGATGAGTTTGAGTAGTCTCCAGGAGTTGGTGCTGGACAGGGAGGCCTGGTGTGCTGTGGTCCATGGGGTTGCGAAGAGTTGGACAGGACTGAGCAACTGAACTGAACTGAAGACCAGGCAATGACATGTGGCTGATACCAGAAATACGTTTGCTATCATATCAGGGTGGTACATAATTTAAAATAAAGGATAAGCAACAATTTCCCTCTAAGGAACTTCTCTTATTATTGTACAAACAGTAATAATGAATTCCACACAACACCTTATAACTTAGTGACTTACCTGGTGGGTCAGTGGTTAAGCCTCCCTGCTGCCAATGCAAGGGACACCTCTTGGATCCTTGGTTGGGAACAAGAGGTTCTCAACCTCTTGTTGGAACACATGCCCCAAGATGAGACCAAAGAAATAATAAATAAACATGGTATAGTTTAAAACAACGCATTGGTTCCGACACTTTACGTTAAATATAAACTTTAACCCTTTTAATTTCTGTAATAAATTTTTGTCCACAAACGCCTACGTTTATGGGTAAGTGGTGCTGCTGCTGCTGCCGCCGCCAAGTCACTTCAGTCGTGTCCGACTCTGTGCGACCCCACAGACTGCAGCCTACCAGGCTCTGCCGTCCCTGGGATTCTCCAGGCAAGAACACTGGAGTGGGTTGCCATTTCCTTCTCCAATGCATTAAAGTGAAAAGGGAAAGTGAAGTCGCTCAGTCGTGTCCGACTCCTAGCGACCCCATGGACTGCAGCCTACCAGGCTCCTCAGTCCATGGGATTCTCCAGTCAAGAGTACTGGAGTAGGTTGCCACTGCCTTCTCCAATGGGCAAGTGGTAGGTGTAGGCAATTCATCAGTTGCCTGTTTCCCTCTTATTATGGGATTGCTCTGAGAACTCAGGGCTCATTATGTAAAGGGCATCCTTATTAGCCAGGTGCAGTATTTTTCATCCTCCTGGAGGCTGACCTTTAGCATTGGGTCACTAAAACGAGGGTTGTGGAGCCTCGTTGAACGAGGCCTGCAGAGAGTTGTTAACGCAGGAACAGAGCTCGGGAATCCACGCCCCCTAGTGCACGGGCCTTGCAGGAGGCTGAGCTCAGAGCTTTCGCTCAGAAGGCACGGAGGGCTCGGAGCGGGGTGGGCTGCCTCCGGATTACCTTCAGGAGTCCAGCTCTCCTGGGGACACGTCACCTACGGCCTGGCCCGTACAGGTCCAGGACAGGAAGCCCTGAGTCAGGTGGGCAGTGGAAGCGGCCGTCGGGCGACTCCCGGCCCTGCAGACCCCAGGCCTCTCGCCGCGCCAGCGCCCCGGGATTCTGGCGCAAGGCCGGTTGCCCGGGAGTCGCCATGGCAACGGACGCCGGTTTCGGGACTCCGCGGGTGGCGCACGGCCTAGCGGCCACCTCCGCGACTCCCATGGAGGTCTATGGCGACTCGGCGCCCGAGACCGAGGAGTGCTGGAGGATTATCAAGAATCTCGAGTGCACTCTTGAACAATTCCGGCTCAGTCCCAGGTGACCCGCGCGACCTGTGGCGCCCGGGCCCGCGCCCCTGCCGGCGCGCCACCGCTCCCGTGTTCTCTAGCTCCAATCCCCAAGGCAGCTGTTTTGATATCTAAATATACTACCGTGTAGCAAGCACGGACTCTGGGGCCAGACTGTCTGGGTTCAAATCCTCAAGACACTCTAAGGGCCCAAGACTTGGGCGAGTTAGTCAGCTTCTCTGTGCCGCCTTATCTCTTCAGGAAAACAGCCAAGATGGTGATGCATAGCGCCTCCTTCATAGTTGATCGCGAACATTCAATGAGTCAATCTGGAAGATCAACATACGTATAGGGTACATAGTACCGTGGAAGTGTTTGCCAATATAACTATCTTGTTCTTGACCCTTTGGGACACTTTTTTCGTCTTATAATCCTTTGCTCTCCTCTGTCCCAGTTTTATTTGGTTAATGTAGATCTGATGCTTGGGGTGGGGGACGGGGAGGGAAGTCTTTTTCTAAAAACCTTTTGAAATCCCGTAAATGGCCCTCACTAGGTTAACTGCTCTAGGTGCCCTAAGACAGGGAGCCTCGTGGTGCCAGGTGGGCTGGCAGAGACACCAGCCCTGCAACTGGCGTCTTTCTAGGGTAGGATGAAGGGTCCAGAGCCCTGTGGTGGGGACTGACGCAGTGAGATGGCGCTGCCAGCCCAGCTGCCCCCGCTGAACTGTATTAAGTGAGCGCCTTTGTGAACAGGGATGGGGGTGCACTCAGAACCCGGCTGATTGGTGGTGTGAAAGCACATATTGGCGTAACGGATGGTGGGCACGGTGTTGAACTGCGCTAGTTGTTGACTAAGAGAGATGACTTCCTACCCCGGATTCCTTGGTGGTCCGTGGTGGGGAGCTTCTCCAGCAAAATGCACTGGCTGTGCTCAGCGGCCAAACTGACGTGCCTGGGGCTCAATCAGTGCTTGTTGTCTGAATAAAGGAGCCGCCGATGCCCCTGTGAGTTTCTCTTCATCGGCAGGACCCGGGCCAGTGTTGGTGCTCTGATATCTGGTGTGCGTGGGAGAAGCTGCAATCTTGGGGTGAGGAGAGAATCAGTCACTGGGGAGGCACCAGTCAACAAACCACGGATAGAAGCCTGTCCTTTCTGAAGTTTACATCCTAGGTAGAAACCAGCAATAAACAAGCCGACTCCATAATAAAGTCAGTTAAGTGGTGGTGAGTGCTAAGGAGGAAACAGAGCAGAAGAAATAACCTGTGGAGTGGGGAAGGGGGTTCTAATTTTATTTTTCTGGTCATACCACGTGGAGTGTGGGGATCTACCAAGGATGTAACCCAGCCTCCTGCATTGGAAGTGTTGAGTCTTAACCTCTGGACCACCAGGTAAATCTTATAGGGTTATAATTTTAGATTCTGTAGTCAAGGAAGATTTCTTGGAAATGACTTTGGGGGGGAAGAACTGCAGACTTGAGGGGGGAACCTTTCTGCTCTATCAGGGAGCAAGTGTTCCAGGCAGAGGACAAGAAGTAAAAGAGAGTGGGCATAGGTGTCACAGGACCAGCAATGAGGCTGGTGTGGCTGGAGAAGAGTGATGGGGGAGAGCAGTGGTGATGAATGAGATCAGAGGTAAGAGAATGGATGGTGCTCATGGTGTGGAACCTAGATCATTGTAAGGACTGCAGCACTGACCTTGAATGAGGTGGTCAGATTTGGTTTTTCCAACACCCCCAAGCAATTCTCTAATTCTCAGCGGACAGTGATTGGGTGTGTCTTGTAGTTTGCTTATTTATTTATTTTACTTAAAGTATGGTTGCTGTACAATATTATGTATTATAAGTCACAGGTGAACAATAGAGTTATTCCTAATTTTTAAAGGTTATACTCCATTCATAGTTATTATAAAATGTTGGCTATATTCCCCATGATGTACAGTATATTCTTGTAGCTTACGTCAGTTCAGTCCAATCTCTCAGTCATGTCCAACTGTTTGTGACCCCATGGATTGCAGCACACCAGGCTTCCCTGTGCATCACCAACTCCCAAAGCTTGCTCAAAATCATGTCCATCAAGTCAGTGATGTCATCCAACCATCTCATCCTCTGTCATCCCCTTCTCCTCCCTCTTTTAGTCTTTCCCAGCATCAGGGTCTTTTCCAAGAGTCAGTTCTTTGCATCAGGTGGCCAAAGTATTGGAGTTTCAGCTTCAGCATCAGTCCTTCCAATGAATATTCAGGACTGATTTCCTTCAGGGTTGACTGGTTGGATCTCCTTGCAGTCCAAGGGACTCTCAAGAGTCTTCTCCAACATCACAGTTCAAAAGCATCAATTCTTCGATGCTCAGCTTTCTTTATAGTCCAGCTCTCACATCCATACACGACTACTGGAAAAACCATAGATTTGACTAGAGGGATCTTTGTTGGCAAAGTAATGTCTTTGCTTTTTAATATGCTATCTAGGTTGGTCATAACTTTCCTTCCAAGGAGCAAGCATCTTTTAGTTTCATGGCTGCATTCACCATCTGCAGTGATTTTGGAGCCCCAAGAAAGAAAATCTCTCACTGTTTCCATTGTTTCCCTATTTATTTGCCATGAAGTGATGGGACTGGATAGTTTGTATTATACTGCTTAATCCCTTACCCCTATCTTGCCCCTCCCTCTTTCCCTCTCCCCACTGGTAACCACTAGTTTGTTCTTGTGTCCTGCAGTTTAACTGGAGATAGTGTCAGATTCCACAGGTTAAGGGCTCAGCCCCACAAGACTGTCCCTGTCCTCCCTCTTCAGAGGCTAATTGCAAGTCCAGGTTGTCACCTGTGCTTTTGACAACCAGGGCTAACTCAGAGGTTCCTCTAGTTCAGTTAATTTGCTAGAGTGGCTCATAGAACTCAAGAAACCCGTTTACTTACTTGGCTACTGGTTTATTACAAAGACTGTTAAAGGACAGGAATGAACAGCCAGAGGAAGAGATACTTAGGGTGAGGTCTAGAAGGGTCTGGGGCACGGGGGACTCTATCCCTGTGAAATTTGGGGTGCACCCCATGAATTCATTCTTGTTTACCAACCTGGAAGTTCTCTAAACCCTATAATTCAGGGATTTTTTTAAATAAACTCTTCATTACACAGGCAAAATTGACTGAATCATTGACTTTTTGTGATTGATTCAACCTCCAGCCCTCTCTGGAAGTAAGGTTGGGAGAGGTGGGATTGGAAGTTCTAACCCTCTCCTTCTGGTTGGTTCCCCTGGCAACCACCTCCATCCTTAGGGGCCTTTCAAAAGCCACTTCATTAACATAAAATCGGATGTGGTTGAAAGGGGCTTCTCATGAATAGCCAAAGACACTCAGTTCACCTTTTGCCCCTATTTCAGGACAGCAGACCAAATATTACAATAAAAGATTCTCTCATTGTACTTGTCGCTTAGGAAATTCCAAGGGTTTGGACTGCTGTGAGGCAAGAAGTGTGTATGAAGACCAATATATATATATTGTATATATATACATATAGGGCTTCCTAGGAAGGGCAGTTGGTAAAGAATCCACTGAGTCAGGAAGATTCCCTGGAATAAGAAATGCCAACCCACTCCAGTATTCTTGCCTGGAAAATTCCTTGGACAGAGGAGCCTGGCAGGCTACAGTCCATGGGGTCACAAAGAGTCAGACATGACTGAGCAACTGAGCGTGTACATATCTGTATCTATAAAATTATAAAACACACTGTAAAGATGGGAAGACATGAGGGGAATGGAGCAGAGGAATCACATTATCTGGTTTATCTTTCAACCAAGTTATTCTGGCTATTGTTTTGATATTAGACTCTAATGAGGGGAAACAGTGGAAATAGTGAGAGACTTTATTTTCTTGGGCTCTAAAATCACTGCAGATGGTGACTGCAGCCATGAAATTTAAAGACGCTTACTCCTTGGAAGGAAAGTTATGACCAACCTGGACAGCATATTAAAAAGCAAAGACATTACTTTGCCAACAAAGGTCCATCTAGTCAAAGCTATGGTTTTTCCAGTAGTTGTGTATGGATGTGAGAGTTGGATTATAAAGAAAGCTGAGCATCAAAGAATTGATGCTTTTGAACTGTGGTGTTGGAGAAGACTCTGGAGAGTCCCTTGGACTGCAAGGAGATCCAACCAGTCAACCCTGAAGGAAATCAGTCCTGAATATTCATTGGAAGGACTGATGCTGAAGTTGAAACTCCAGTACTTTGGCCACCTGATGCGAAGAACTGACTCATTGGAAAAGACCCTGATGCTGAGAAGACTGAAAGAGGGAGGAGAAGGGGATGACAGAGGATGAGATGGTTGGATGGCATCACCGACTCGATGGACATGAGTTTGAGCAAGCTCCTGGATGGGTGTGCTGCAGTCCATGGGGTGGCCGAGTCAGACACAACAGAATGAGGACAGGAGCAGAAATGGAAACCAGTTAGGGGACTACGACAATAAGCCTCGTGAAAAATGACTGTGATGGTAGCATTGGTTGGAAGTTGTGAGACTGGTCAGATTCTAGATTTATGTTGAAAGTAGAACTGATAGGCACAGAGTGCATAAGATTCTGATTTTTTGAACTGACTAACTGGAAGGATGGAAGTCCCATGAGCTGGGATGAAGAAGATTGAGACGAATAACTTTGTGGGGAATATCATAAGCCTACTTTTTTTCTTCTTCTTTTTTTTTTGCTAATTTGACTGCACCAGGGCTTAGTTGTGGCATGCAAGATCTAGTTCCCTGACCAGGGCTTGAACCTGTGCCCCCTGCATTGGGAACTTAGAATCTTAAACATTGGACCACAAGGGAAGTCCCTCAGAAGCTTACTTTTGGACATAATATCTTGGAAGTAACTCTTAGACATCCATCTAGGCTCTTTGGTTGTATGAGTCTTTAGGGCAAGAACAATAATTTACCCTGTATTCGTCTCAATTCTTGGCTAAGACACCTAAAAAGTTTATTAACATGCATATCTCATGTGTCCATAGGAGTTACCTAGGAAAAATGGGCCTAACCACCTAAGATGGTTAGGTTGGGCCTAAGATGGGCCAAACCACCACCTTGAATACCATCTTCAGATAAAGACAAAAGATGTTGAGTAGAGGGAAGCCAGTTATGGGAGGTTACCAAGAAGAGCAATAAACAAGGGTAAGGTTTGTTATACAAATTTGAATGGGTGCCTTCTCCATTAGTAAGATTCTCTTGTGAATTAGAATCATCTTCCTGGTAGGAGAGGAAGATACTTATAGTGGCGATTTCCTTTATATTTCCTTTATAAATGAAAATTTCTTTTACAAACAGGTAACTTCTACTCTGCTTCCAGGGTTTCTCCTGTGTCTGCAGTTTCTCAAAACAATTGACTCAAAACAATCCTTATGCTATAGCATCATATTTAGGGGTGCTATATTCTGCTAACCTTCAAGCCTAAAGTTCAGAAGAGAGGCCCAGCCAGGTTGGATATACCAGTGTGGGAGTAATTGGCACACAGATGCACCTAGAAATGGGAGACTTGGTGAGATCACCCAGGAAATGACAAGAGAAGTGTGTGAACTTTGGGACACCTCAAACTTGTATGTTCTTTCAAGAGGAAAAAAGTGGAAGCGAGAGTGCTTTGTTTTTGTTTTTTGTTTTATTCCTTATTTGAAATTGAGCAGGGATGTCCCTAGTGGTCCTGTGGTTAAGACTGAGCTTCCAGTGCAGTGGGTGCAGGTTCGATCCCTGATCAAGGAACTAAGATCCTACATACCTAATAGTATGGCTGAAAATAAATAAAAAATTTAAACTGAGCAATACAGCATTGTGAAAATTTAGTGCACTTAATGCTACTTTCTTTGACTAATTCATTAATGAGCATTTGTTAAGATAGATTATTCTAGGATTTAATGAGAAGTGTCACTGCTTTCTGTTAATAAATATTCATGGATCTGTTTTCTGTAATAGGTTAACATGTTAATTTTGTATCTCATTTATTTAAAAAAAGAACGTGTAATTGCTATTTTTCCGAGACTGTATTTTATGCATAATAGCCAAGCTATTATTCAGAAATCAAATTGCTGAGGCTATAAATAAGGACTGTGTAGGAACCACTTAGCTAGTTTGTTGTGATGTGGGTTTCCATTCTAGGCAAAGGGGTTGTCATCTAAAATTAGATACATTTGGAATTTAAGGGGAAGCTGAAGAATGAACTTTCATGTTTCACTTGGGCTCTGAATGAGTCAGAACTTTCTGAATCAGTCATTCAGAAGGTTAGGACCAGTTAGGGATAGTAGAGCATAATAGACCTGTTCTCACAAGGGATGGAGGATAAGACTCTCACTTCAGGCTTATTTTTTCTTTTTGGCTGTACTGTGTAGCTTGTGGTATCTTAGTTGCCCAACCAGGGATTGAACCAATGCCTTTGGCCATGAGAATTAGAGTCCTAACCCCTGAACTGCCAGGGAATATACAGGCTGGTGATTTTTAGATTAATTACTTACAATCTTTGAGCCTCAGCTTCCATCTCCTCAAAACAAAGAAAGGTAGATAACCTGAGAAAAGATTGTGTGTATTTTTTTTCCCCATTAAAAAATATTTTATTGAAGTATAGTTGATTCACAAAGTTGTGTTAATTTCCGCTGTACAGCAAAGTGACTCAGTTATACGTATATATATATATATATATATATATATTTTATTTCATATTCTTTTACATTATGTTTTATCCCAGGATATATATATATTTTTTTTCATTTATTTTTATTAGTTGGAGGCTAATTACTTCACAACATTGTAGTGGCTTTTGCCACACATTGACATGAATCAGCCATGGATTTACATGTGTTCCTCATCCGGAACCCCCCTTCCACCTCCCTCCCCATCCCATCCCTCTGGGTCATCCCAGAGATTGTGTGTATTAAGACAGATGCCTTGACTAAGCACAGGGGACAAGTTTAAGCATTCAGTTGTTAAAAAACAAAATTCAACTGAGTAGATTTGAAGATCTGATTGGCTTTGTTATGTGGTTCATGAATTGGACAGCATCCCGTCCAGCAATTGTAAGGGAGCTCCAAGGGGGCTGTACACAATGGGAGGTTTTTATAGGGAAAAGGGTGGGACAAGGGAGATGTTACCGTAAAGGGAAAAAAAGCAAGAAGAAAAAAAAGCATTGTTTTTAGGCCAGGACTTATCTTTGCAGGGGAAAGGGCAAGGCAGGGGTTTTATCATGCAGATTACCCCTTCTTCCTTTGGGGACAGGGTGGAGAGGGGCCACAGGACAGATTATCTTCTTGGTGCTGACCAGAAAATTCCAGACTGGTTAATTAAGGCTAACATTTCTGGGGAAGGTTGAAACCGAAATTAAGTCAGGTATTAAGTCTGAATTTGGTATCATGCACTTTAGAATAAGTAATGCCATTTTGAGCCTGTGGTTTTCTGTTTAACACAATAAATAGGCACTAATTTTATTTTTACCACCTGGAGGAGGTATCTATAAAATTCTTCCAACTGGTTTTAAAATATCATACTGTATTACTGTAATATTATGGCACCAGAGGGAATAACTGAAAACATTATTCTAAGTTTCTAAATCATATCCTAAAGATACATGTATTGGGGGTGATTTTTTTGCACTTCTATTCTTTTTCCAGCTTTGAGATATAACTGACATGTAATGTTGTATATTTATCATAAAACCTGCTCACATTCATAACTTACCACCCACCCTAGATCTTTAGCTTAAAATGGGAAGGAAGGAAAGAACATACATGGTCAAGCTTATTGAAAAATGAAGCTGAAAAACAAATAGGAGCTGCTTGGTGCTAGGGAGGGGGAGGAATTGCGTTTCTCAGCTGGAAGGATGAATCATGGAGGTCTGTTAAGTGGGAGGCATTGCAGAAAGAAACAGTTTTTAAGTTTAGGTGGTGTTTGTATTTATCATATTGATGCAGCACTCCGGGTTCAAACAGGAGATAGAAACCTCACCAGTATTTGAACAAGGAACAAATATTTCTTGTTTCTTTAATGTTGTTATTTATTTGTTTTTGGCTGTGCTGGGTCTTCGGTGCTTTCCGCTGCTTTCTCTAGTCGCGGTAAGCGGGGGCTATTCTTTGTTGAGATCCATCGGCTTTTCACTGCAGTGGCTTCTCTTGTTGTGGAGCGCGGGGGTCTAGGCAGGCAGGCCCAGTAGTTGCGGCTCCCGGACTCTAAAGCACAGGCTCAGTAGTCATGGCAGATGAGCTTAGTTGCTCTGCTGCTTGTGGAATCTTCTTGGACCAGAGATCGAACCCATGTCCCCTGCATTGGCAGACAGATATCCACTGTGCCACTAGGGAAGTCCTAGGTCTTGTTTCTTATCAAATATTAACAAGGATTTTTAGCTCAATTTAAAAAAAGCTCTAAGCAGCATTGCAATAGCAAATGTAGCTGTGACCCCAAGGGCAGAAGAAGAGTAAATGTGGACAGAACTAAGAATTTAAAAGGTCCCCTACTCCCACCAAACGCTGAGATTAAGACCTCTTGGGAGAGGATGTGGCTGGTGGTAGAGACACTTGCCAAAGGGTGCCAGCCAGAGCTGGTCCACGGGCCTGACTTGTTGAGTGGCCATGGTGAACTTGGTGAAAGATACAGGCAGGCCAAGGTTCTTTATATAGCTGAGAAATCCAAATAGTCGTTCCTGAAGGTTCTGAGCCCTCAAGAGTCCTGCCTTTTCAGGGGAGTTGGCTGTATGTTTTCATTAATCTTTACTATTGAATGTGGAAATGCTCAGAGTCACTCCAGAGAATCTTCTGAGTTCCAGACATAGTCCTTGACTCCTCTGTGTACCAACAACCTGCTTTCTTGATGATCAGAATTAATCACTTCAACCAGTAGTGTGCCCCCTTTCTCTGCCTTTGGTTTAGTGGTGTAGGGATCACACAGTGGCCAGGTACCGTTCAATTCACTCTCATCTAATTCAGTAGAACCACTGTTGTGCTTCCCAGTAGAAGCAATCTCCCTTTGGGAACTAAGACCTCCAAGCCAGCAGGTCATAAAGTTTCCAGGAAAGGAAGCAATGATTTCAGGGGTGGGTTATTAGGTGTAATAGTGAGAGGCGCCTCTTGCATTTTTACCAAGATTCTTGGACCTACGGCTGTGGGAGAGACGGTCCCATGTGGTGAGTGGAGGAGAAGAAGAATCTCTCTCCTATCATTTCTGCATTCTTGGCTGAGCCCCCCTTCCCCCATAATAAAAGACAGATTAACTCGAGAAAAAAACAACAGAAGTTTAATAACATCTATTCCTCCTGTATACAAGGGAGATACCCAGGAAATTGGAGTAACTCCTTGCAATGGTTCAAACCACTACCTTAAATAGAATCTCTACCTAAAGACAAAAACAGATGTTGGGAACCAGTTATGGGAAGTTCCAGAAAAAGCACAGTAAACAGGGGGATGGTTGTAATGCAGATTTAAGCTCATGCCTTCTCCATTGATAAGAGTTTCTAGAGATTTACGCCTAAAATACTGACAGTTCTTACTAAGTGAAATTGGCAGGATCTGAGGTTGCATCTGACTTTTAAAAAATAGTTTACTTTGAAGTAATTTCAAATATACAGAAAAGTTGTCAGAATCCAGAACTAAGAACTCTTCACCTAAATTCTTCAGTTCTCAACATTTTCCCATGTTTGTTTTCTCTCCTTCTTCCTCACCCCCCTGCCTCTGTACCCACATAACACACACACTCACACTCACCCAGACATTCATTATCATCAGTCTTTTTAGAACCTTCTGAGAGCATGTTACAGACATGTTTCCCATTAAGTGTGAATTTCCTAAGCATTCAATGGTGTTTTTCCTAAAATGGATACTTTTTCCTGCATGACCAGCACACACTCTCAAATCAGCAGATCCACACTGCACAACCCTATCGCAGACTCCTTTCAAGCTGGGCCAAAAGCACCAGTGATGACTTTTTTTTCCTTTCTGGTCCAGGATCCTATCTAGCAGTGTGCGTTGTCTTTAGCTATGCTGTCGCCTCAGACGCGTCCAGCAGGAAGAGTTCCTCAGCCTCTCCCCACTGTTCATGTCCTTGACACTTTTTTAAAAAGTACAGCCCTTCTGTAGCATGACCAGCGCTACCTGGGTCCATCTTCTGTTTCCTTATAACCAGACTCAGGTCATGCGTTCTTGGCAGGAAGGCCACAGAAATGAAGCTGTGTATTCTCAGGGCATCAGTTTAGCCAGTACGTGTCATTCAGTCTATTCCCTCATTGGTGCTTTAACCTTGAGTTTGCTGGGTTGGTGTCTCCCAGGTCTGCCATAAATTCACCCTTCTTCCCTTTGTAATAAATTACTATTTTGTGTGTAGGGAATGTGTGTATGTGTGGTAAGTTGCTTCAGTTGTGTCCGACTCTTAGCGACCCTGTGGACTGTAACCTGCCACACTCCTCTGTCCATGGGATTCTCCAGGCAAGAATACTGGAGTGGGCTGTCGTGCCCTCTTCCAGGGTATCTTCCGGACCCAGAGATCGAACCCATGTCTCTTACATCTCCAACATTGGCAGACAGGTTCTTTACCATTAGCACCACCTGTAGGGCCTAAGTATTACAAAATTTACTTTTCCTCCCCTGCCTCCAACTTTATTGAGATATAACTGATGCAGAACACTGTAAGTCTGAGGTATACAATGTGATGATTTGGCACATTTTTATATTGTAAATCATTATCACAATAAGGTTAGTTGACACATTCATCATCTCACATAGTTACTTTTGTGTGTATGAAAACATTTCAGATTGACTCTCTTAGCAACTTTCAAGTGTACAATACAGTATTATTAACTGCAATCGTCATGCTGTACATTATATCCCAGTACTTATTCATCTTATAACTGAAAGTTTTTACCCTTTGACTTATATTCCCCCATTTCCTTTACCCTCAGTCTGTGGCAACTATCTCTGTACTCTCTGTTTCTATGAGTTTGACTTTTTTAGATTCCACATATAAGTGCAATCAAACAGTTGTCTTTCTCAGTCTGCCTTATTTCACTTAATGTAATGTCCTCAAGGTTCATCTGTGTTATTGCAAATAACAGGAATTCATTTTCTTTTTTCATGACTTTTCATTATACACACATGCACACACAACATTTTCTATTTTTTTAAGGTTTATTTTTTATTTATATGCCTATTTGGTTGCACCAGGACTCAGCTGAGGTTTGTGGGATCTTTGATCTTCATTGAGGCCTGAGGGATCTACAGTTGAGGCATATGAGATCTTTCAGTTGTGGCATGTGGGATCTAGTTCCCTGATCAGGGATTGAACCCTGGCCCCCTGCATTGGGAGCATGGAGTCTTATCCACTGGACCACCAGGGAAGTCCACTACATTTTCCTTATTCATTCATCTGTCAGTGGACACCTGGCTATTGTGAATAACGTCACAGTGAACATGAGAGTGCAGGTAGCCCCTTGGGATAGTGATTTTGTTTCCTTTGGATATATACTCAGATGTGAGACTGCTGGATTATATAGTAGTCTTGTTCAGTTTTTCAACAAAATTTCCTTTTCCTAATCAAACTTCCACTGACGAGCTGTAGCCCTTTAGCTAAGCTTAACCCTAGCTGCCGTTGATAACTCCCACCCTAATCCATCACCTCTGTAGTGGCTGCCCAGTGGTGATTCTCTATTTTCACCATTCTTTTCTATGTTTACTAGAGCGTCTCATTCTCATTTGGACTGCTAGATTCCTGTTTTATTTGATAGGCTGTAATCTGATACTTTGATCATTTATTTTGATGCTCAAATTGTACCAGATATGGCCAGTGGGAATCTCTTCGGTCTAGTTTCTGTCTCTATCATTTTTTTTTTTTCACTCTTTCTCCACTTTTTGGAATCACAAGATGTTCCAGGCTCATTTTATGTTTTTGTTCTCCCAGCTTTGAAACCAGCCATTTCCCCAAGAAGCCCTGGTTCCTTTTAATGCAGAATGGTATTTAAAAAATCAACGTCTGTGTTTTTGGTGTGTTTATTGCTACTGGGGTGTCATCCCTTCTAGGTTCTCACACTGGACAGAACTAGAAACACATGTCCATAAGTATGTGCACATATTTGTACCTATCACTATTTATCTATGTACATAATTATAAAACCATGCCTTCATACCAGAACTTCCAGTTCCTTCTTTTTTATGTTTGTAAATTTCATTTCTGGGACTGGAGAACTTGACCCCTGTCATCTTCAGTACATTTGCATGTTTGTTCAATTTATTCAGTCTCCCAACCCTGTTGCTTTGTTTTGTTTTTGGTCCCACCACTAGGCATGCAGGATCTTAGTTCCCCAACCAAAGACGGAGGCTACTCCCCTTGCATTGGAAGCCTGGGGTTTTAACCACTGGACCGCCAGGGAAGTGCCTGTTTCCATCTTTTTAAAAGCGCATCATCTGTGCACTGGCTTTGCCCTCTGGCTGACCCCCTTGTGGTCACCAGACAACTCTGCCAGTTCCTGGCCTCATTTCCACATGTGGCAGTGTGCAGAGTCACAGAGGGGACCTCTCCCCTGCTGCTCCTGTGAAAAAAGCTTTACCTGCCCCTGACAGGTCTTTTCTCCTGTCACACTCCTCAGAACCAAGTCCCACTCCCACTCCTAAAATACCTGCCCAGAAGATTGGGATCGCCGCAGTGGCCTGAGACCACAAAAGTGTTACCCTTGATGCTGGGAATTCTCTCACCCTTCCCTGAGTTCTGCAGGAGATAAGTCTGAGGCTCTGCCAGCAGCAAAAAGAGAGAGATTGCCATGGGGTACCCCCCATCACGGTCTGCTCCACCTGGTCAGCAGACAAGGGAGGGTAGATACATGGATACTCTCTCTACGGAGGCTGCATTGAAAAGCCTGGGAATGTTCCTTAGGCTTTCATGGCTCTCTTTTTTTAGCTGACATTTTAGAAACCAATGCTTGTGGTAAGTTTGGTCAAATTGACAGAGAAAGGACATCCAGAAACTTGGCCTTCTTGTTATGGTTTGAAATGTCCGTCATTAAAAGTCTGTAGGAGGATTTTACAAAATACTTCTTTCCACTTTGATTTTGGGGGGTGGGGAACTGAGTTTAAAACAAAATACAGTAGAGTGGTGTGATTATCTTAAAGAAGTAGTTCTCAATTTTTTTTTTTTTTTTTTTGGTGTCAGGATCTCTTTACAGTCTTAAAAATTATTGAGGCCCTCAAAGATCTTTATGCTTTATTTATTCATAGTTACCATATTAGAAATTTTAAAGGAGAAACATTTAAAATAATGATAAACCAATTCTGTATTAGTAGAAGTAATATATTTTAAAGAAAATTGAACTCTTTTCAAGACAGAATCTTTAATGAGAATAGTATCATTTATATTTTTGCAAATCTTTTCAATGCCTGGCTTAATGGAAAATAGCTGAGTTCTCCTCTCTGCTTCTGCATTCATCTGTCATCCAGGCACATAACCTGTAGCCTCTGGAACTCCACTGAATACTTGTGAGAGAATGATAGGAGAAAAGATAAATCCAATCTTAATAATATTATGAAAATAATTTTGACCTGTGGATTCCCTGAGTGTTCTGGAACCTCCAGGAGTTCTCAGACCACATTTTCAGAACCTCTACTTAAAAGGAATTTTGCTTGCTATGCCCATGCATGATTTACAACAACCTCAAGCAGCAGCATACATAAAACAGTGGATGAGATTTTAAAAGGAGGCTCATAAATTGGTCATGTCTCCAAAAATGGAAGTAGGATCAGTGTAGCAATGTGAAATTGTTCAATCTGATAATCCAACAGAGACCTAGGGAAAACCCAAAATCATGAGCAGATAATTAAGTGGTTTTCTCATTTCACCAATCCTTTGAATTTTTAAAATATGATTTATACAAAATATGTGTAAATATATGTCACTAAATATATCTTTAAGGTAATATCTTTAATATGAAGTACACTTAATCTCCCCCCTCTTTTATTTTTCAGATTTACTATTTCAGATGATTTGAAGGTTGGCTTTTTCAGCACAGACCATGCCACTCAAACAGATTCCAGTGAGATTCTGCCATTAAAAGAGTTGAGCTTAGCTACACAAAATCTAGTGCAGGTAAATCTGGATTTATTTAGAAACTCCTGAGATAATTTGTATTATTTGCCTTTGTGTTTCTTTCCTTGACAAAAGTGAAATGATTAACATTTAAAAAATATTAGCATCTTCTATAATCTGAACTGGATAACAGTTGTGTGTTGTTGTTTTTTAATTATTAGTATAAACAACTACTTCAGGGCATGGCTACCCACTCCAGTGTTCCTGTCTGGAGAATCCCATGGACAGAGGAGCCTAGCAGGCTACAGTCCATCGGCTCTCAAAGAGTCGGAGACAACTGAATGACTGAGCATACAGCATACACACTACTTCTCTTTGGGGCTTCCCAGGTGGCCCTAGTGGTAAAGAACCTGCCTGCCTACGCAGGAGACATAAGAGATGTGTGGTTGATCCCTGGATCGAGAAGATCCCCTGGAGGAGGAAATGGTAACCCACTCCAGTACTTTTGCCTGGAGAATCCCATGGACAAAGGAGCCTGGCGGGCTACAGTCCATAAGGTTGCCAAGAGTCGGACACAACTAAAGCCAACTTAGCACACACACATTACTTCTATTTGCATCCTATTTATTTCATGTATGTTAACTTTTTTTTTCTTCCTGCACTGCATGGTTTGCAGGATCTCAGTTCCCCAACCAGAGAGAGATTAAGGCTGGGCTCTGACAGTGGAAGCTAGAGTCCTAACCACTGGGCCACCACGGAAGCCCCTATGTTAACTTGTTTAGTGAAATGTTTTCTTACTCTCTCTGTAATTCTTTTGCCATCTGTGAACATTTTATGTTTAGGATACTTTAAAAATTTTATAAAATATTTTTGGCGTATAGAAAAATGTCAAGAATAATATAATGAATAATATAATAATATAATGAATAACATATAATGACATCCCATTGTCAGGGATGAAGAAATTTTCCTCTATCCCTCTAAATTCTTCTGGCTAAGCTAAAAGTTGAATTGACATGATACAGATTAATAGAAAATCCAACAAAAACTTAAATACCATATACATGGGAGAGACCCAGGAAAATTGAGTAAATTGTCTAAATAGCCAAAGGTCTCACCTTCAGGTAAAGACAGAAGAGGATGTTGAGGGTAATGAAGAGGAAGGCAATTCACATGAAGATGGAAAAGCAAATGTCTGTAAACTAATGTTTCTTGGGCCTGCAGAGATGGTGGGACACAGAGAGAAACTTGAGCACACTTTGCTGGGTTCCTATCTGTCTATACACCTGTTGTTTGTCAGTTGCCAAGTTGTGTCCAACTGTTCTTGACCCCATGGACGGCAGCACGCCAGGCTTCCCTGTCCTGCACTGTCTCCCAGAGCTTACCCAAGTTCATGTCCACTGAATCAGTGATGCCATCCAACCATCTCATCCTCTGTCTGCATACCTAGTTCATGTTATAATACAGGTATCTATGATGCTAACTCCCTTCCTGAAGCAGCTCCTCCATCTCATTGTTTTACAAAGTTAAGGGAAAGTTTATGGGTCTTCCTGAGTCTTTGGGTCCTTAAAAATAATCAGCCTAAACAAATACTCTTGCCAAAGAAACAGTTTGTGATGGCAAATTTTGCTCCCCTATACCACCATACGCCTTTGTCAAATCTCGATGCTTGTGTCCATGCTAAATCGCTTCACTCATGTCTCACTCTGTGCGATCCCATGTGTGAGCAACTCTGTAGTTTGCCAGACTCCTCTGTTTATGGGATTCTCCAGGCAAGAATACAAGAGCGGGTTGCCATGCCCTCCTCCAAGGGAACTTCCTGACCCAGGGACCAAACCCTCATTTCTTAACGTCTCCTGCATTGGCAGGCCAGTTCTTTACCACTAGCGCCTTCTGGGAAGCCCCAAATTTCAATATTCTATCCTATTTCCTTTGGGACTTTAAAAAAACTTTTTTTAATTTTTAAAAATTTTATTGAAGTGGTACTTCTGTGGTGGTCCAGTGGTTGGGACTCCAAGCTCCCAATGCAGAGGGTCCAAGTTCGACCCCTGATCAGGGAACTAGATCCCAAGTGCTGCAACTAAAGACCCAGTGTAGCCAAATAAGTTTTTAAAAAAATAGAATAAGTAAATAAAAAATAAAATAAAATTTTATTAAAGTATAGTTGATTTACAATGTTGTGTTTCTTTCTTCTATATAGCAAAGCCTTGGTGCTTTTTTTGATTGTAAAGAAACAGAACATTTCATAGACATCAAATATTAAGAGTTGTTATTAAAAGTCCTAACCAATAAAACAGTGACATAGGGTGGTATACTACTGTAAATAGTATTTTGCTTCTGTTTTTTCACTTAGTAACGTACCTTGGAAATCAGTTATATACATTGGTGCATAAAGAGCTTCTTCATCGATTTTATAAGTACATCCTACCACAAACTGGCATCATTTATTTAGCTATCCCCTCCTGATGGACATTTTGGTCATTTCAGATCTCTTGTCACGATGAATAATTCTGTACATACTCACATGCCAGTAAATCTGGGGTGTAAATTTTTAAAAGTGAAATGTCTGAGTCAGAGGATGCATGCATTAGTCATTTTGGAGGATGTTGCCAAATTGCCCTGCATAGAAATTATACCAACTACACTCCCACTTTGGAGGGTGTCTCTTTTCCCACACACTTCCCAATGTATTGTCTTTTTCTTTCTTTCTTTCTTTTTTTTTTTTTTTACTGCGTTCTGTGGCATGGTGGTTCTTATTTCCCAGACCAGGGTTAGAACCAGTGGCCCCTGCAGTGGGAGTGTGAAGTCTTAACCACTGGACCACCAGGGAAGTCCCAAGGGATAACTTATTCTCCCTCCTGGCTCAGATGGTAAAGAATCTGCCTGCAATGTAGGAGACCTGGGTTTCTTCAATCCCTGGGTGGGGAAGATTCCCCTGGAGAAGAGAATGGCAACCCATTCCAGTATTCTTGCCTGGAGAATTCCAAGGACAGAGGAGCCTGGCGGGTTACAGTCCATAGGGTTGCAAAGAGTCAGATGTGACTGAGCGACTGTTACTACTATGGGAGGAAACTGCTGGGAGCCTCCTCTCCCTTCCTCCATCAGCTTCTGTTAGTTATGCAGATTGACTGGAGTTCCCCAATGTACAGGACTCTGAGATGTAATCTTAGATTCAGGACAGGCCCCTGACCAGGTGCCCAAGTTATCTGCCCAGAACCAGGCCAGGTGTTGGAATCTTTACACAGAGTGCCCTTAAGCTCTATAATGACCTATGTTTTTCCACTTTTAGATTACTAAATCCCTTCAGGTGGATTTTGGGTTCCTCAAGCAATTGATTCAACTGAAGTTTGAGGACCGTCTTAAAGAGGAATCTTGCAGACTCTTCAATTCTCTACATGACAGGATCATGACCATTGAAAAACATTACCAACAGGTAGAAGTTCCCTCATTTCCTCTGTTTTAAAAGTAATTAATTTTGTGGATTAATTTTGTGTTTAATTGTAGACACACTACAATTTTTAGCTTGGCAACTTATGAGGGTAATTTAATTTGCATATATTGTCCCTAATGATAGTTACAGGGCTTCCCTAGTAGCTCAGAGGGTTAAGAATCCGCCTGCAGTGTGGGAGACCTGGGTTCGATCCCTGGGTTGGGAAGATCCCCTGGGGAAGGAAATGGCCACCCACTCCAGTATTCTTGCCTGGAGAATCCCATGGACAGAGGAGCCTGGCGGGCTACAGCCCCTGGGGTCACATAGAGTCGGACAGGACCGGGGACCAAGCACAGCACATGACAGTTACACAGAGCTGCGTGGCGCCTGTAACTTTACTATGTGCAGGAACGTTTGTGCGTAGCCTGTGTACAAACTCGTTTAAGCCTCACAACTAACCTGATGAAGTACATACGATTGTTATACCCCTTTTACAGATGAGGAAACCAAGCCACAGAAAGGTTAATTCACTTGTTCAGTGTCACTGGTTAAGAAACCACCAGGGTTTAGGTTCTAGGTCAGTTTCATGCTTGAGTTCCAGCCCTTAACTGTAATTTTATATGATCTTATTTGTGCTTTAATGGCTCTGTAGAAGCCAAAGACATGAAAACTGTGCTGTTCTGAGGAATTCCCCAAAATCTTTGATCATGTTAGCATATTTATCTGTCATTAAAAATGGGCATTGGTGTTGCTTTTCTGCTATAAAACAAAATACCCATGTGTTGTCGGCCCCATCATTTTTTAAAAGTGTTTTTTTTTTTTTTAATATGGACCATTTTTAAAGTCTCTATTGAATTTGTTACAATATTGTTTCTGTTTCTTGGGCGGGGGCAGGGGCAGGGGCGGGGGGGGCATTGGCCCCAAGGCATATGGGATCTTAGCTCTCTGACCAGGGATCGAACCCGCACCCCTTACATTTAAGGTGAAGTCTTAACCACTGGACTGCCAGGGAGGTCTCCAGAGTAACTTTTAATGCATTGCCTCTTTAAGTCCCCCAACAATCCTCAAGTGGAAATCCTGTTATCCCTACCTTACAGATAAGGAAACTTGCTTAGAATTTAACCTTGCTTAAAGTCAGGCAGGTTGAGTCCTTGCTTAACATCAGAAAGATGGTAAGTTGCACAGTGACATTGAAATCCAGTTTTGTCTGATTCTGAAGCCCCCTGATTGTTTACACTCCATGCTGGAAGCAAAATTGATAACAGAATCAAGAGTATTTTTTAAAGATTTTCTATCTTTCATTTTTATGCATAACAGATAGGATTAAATAATTTGATTAATCAGAAAATGACCCTAGTTTGTGGATTAAGTGGCCCTAGATTTCTTTTCATGAGCACAATTCATCGAAAAAGGGCCAGGATCAGAAGAGGATATGGATTCCAAATATACTTCACTATTTTATTTAATTATTTTCTAATTAAATTTTTATTGGAGTATAGCTGCTTAACAGTGCCGTGTTAGTTCCTGCTATGCAGCAAAGTGAGTCACTTACACACACATACACACACACACACTCACACACACACTCACACACACACACACGTGCACACACACACTTACACTTATAAACACTTACACACACACACATCCCCCTTTTCAGATTTCCTTCCCTTCTAGGTCAACCCAGAACTTTAAGTAGAGTTCCCTGTGCTATACATTAGGTTCTCATTATTTACCTATTTCATACAGAGTGGTGTATACATGGGGGCTTCTCAGGTGGCTCAGTAGTAAAGAATCTGCCTGCCAATTCAGGAGATGCAGGAAGGTGCGGGTTGCATGCCTGGGTCAGAAAGATTCCCCTGGAGCAGGAAATGGTAACCCACTCCAGTCTTCTTGCCTGGAGAATCCCATGGACAGAGGAGCCTGGCGGGCTACATACAGTCCACGGGGTCGCAAAAGAGTCAGAAAGGACTTAGCGACTAAACAACTAAGACACTAAAAATCTGTGATATGAAGATGAGAGAACGTGTTCACATTAACTGTTTATTTTATCCATGCACACTCTCTATTGCTTTGGTTAAGTGTAAATGAAAATGGAATGTGTTGTTTTAGGTGGAAGTGTAAGGGAGATGATTTTATAGTGAGGTCTCAAGAGAACGTGATGATTTGAATGGTGGATACTTAGCCCCCCCCACCCACCCCGTGTAGGTGTGATAATTATATTTGGAAATACACTGTGGTACCCTTTGTATTTATTTTTCATTTGCAGAATGAAGAGAGCTTACGAAAATGCTACAATCAGCAGCTGGCCGATGCCATAGGTACTATCAAAGGAATGTACCAGGTGAGTTTTGAGTGCTGTCAGGGGCAAGAGCAACTTGATATCCTGGGAGTGCCCAGTATGGGGCTCATCATGGATTGCCAGTTGGCATTTTTTAGCTTTCAAGATCTGACTCCTTGATCTTCACGTCACCAAAAAGGGATCAGGTCCTCGACTGTTCATGCTCACTTTAAATTGGCCACTTGATGGTGACAGAACTTTCCAGAGACTGGAAACTTCCAGTCTGGTATCTAGCACACCTGTGCAAGTGATGCAGTTTGCTTGGTGAGCGCGCAGTTTGACAGAAGGAGGTCAGGGAGTCTCAAGAGAAAGTTCGTCAGGTCTGTAGTAAATCCCAGGGAGCAGTCTCGAATCCTCAGTGGAGTAACTTCTCTAATGACGGGGAAACTTCTATCTGTCAGAAACTGAGCATCCCTCTCCTACATGATGGGGAAACTCATCATTTCCCATTATTATATTTTCATCTTAGTGAGGACCTTGAGATTCTTTTAGTCTTTATAACTATCATCTTGTCTTTCATTGCGGTATATTTCCATAAAGAAACATTGTTATTTATTTATTTGGCTGCATCCCGTCTTATTGCAACATGCAGGATCTTTTGTTGTGGCACACAGATTCTCTAGTTTGGGACTTCAAAGGGGAGGAAGTGGGGACTTCCCAGGTGACGCAGTAGATAGGAATCTGCCTGCCAATGCAGGGAACACAGGTTCCCTGGATCGGGAAGATCCCACATGCCTTGGAGCAAGTAAGCCCCTGAGCCACTGAAGCCCACGTGCCCTGTAGCTGCACGCTGCAACTGCTAAGCCTGCGTGCTGATGTCCTGAAGCCTGAGTGCCCTGGAGCCTGTGCTCTGCAACACGATAAGCCACTGCAGTAAGAGATAGGAAACCTGAGCGTTGCAACAGAGTAGTCCCGCTTGCCACAACTAGAGAAAACCCAAAAACAGTGCTTAAGACCCAGTGCAACCAAAAGTAAATGATTTTTTATAAAGGGGATTGGGGGAGGAAGGAAATGAAGATGGCAAAGCAAATGTTTGGTAAACAAATGTTTGCTGGGCCTACAGAGACAGTGAGACACAGAGAGGACCCTGATCTCTAGGCCCTGCCAAGTTCCCCCCACCACACCTTGTCTACATTTTTTATGAAATATGGAAACAGGCCCTTTATCTAAATTCCTTAGGCAATTAAGGGGAAAGTAACAAGTAAAACTTTCTGAGTTTTCTGTTTCTTAAAAATAATTAGCCCAGTTAATCCTCATATCAAAGGGACACATTTTGGGGATGGCAAATTTTGGTCTGCTACAATTTTCTCCTACCGTTTCTTCATTTATTCATTCATCTCTGCCAACTGCACTGTTGGAGCAGTTAGTAAAATGCTAAATAAAAGAGATGACAGCAAGCGTCCTTCTTTTCTTTTTTTACACCCTTATTTTCTGTCTAATCTTACAGGGAATGAATACAGTGTATCAACATTACACACAACACTTGCTATAGGAATTATCAGGCTATTTCTTTTGTTATATGACTTGAAAAAAATCACAAATGCATTTTAATTTGGTAAAATGTGGGGCTTTGTGAATCTATTGAAGGGCCATATGATTTTTTTCCTTAATCTCTTGGTGTGGTGAAATTAATTACTTAATTTTTATTTGAATGTTAACCTTTCTTTCTGTGTATAAGCCCAACTTGATCATAATGTCCTTTTGTTTGTCTCTCAAATTTGTTTCTGAACTTAGCATGTTTATATTTTGCTTAGGATATTTTAAATCTGTGTTCATCAGTGTGGTGAGCTGTACTTTTCTTTTTTTATGCTGTTCTTGTTGGGTTTGGGTATCAGGATTATGGTAGCTTCACAAAATGAGTTGCAGGATATTATCTGCATCACTGGCAGCTTCTGTGTAAAATTAGAACTATTTCTTCCTTAAATATTTTAAACTGCCAGGAAGGCCACCTGGGCCTAGAGGCATTGATTGATGCATATATTGACATATTTTGAAGTTCCCATTCAATTTCTTTAACTGATTATGAGACAATTTGGGTTCTGTATTCTTTTTGAGTCAGATACAGTGAAGTATTATTTGTCTAGGGCATTTGTCTTTCCTTTAAACTTGAAACTTTGTTGGAATAAAGTCTTAATATGTATCTTACTGCTCTCAAATATTTTAATCCCACTAACCCTACTGCATGTTTTTATTAGCATCACCGTATTGTCTGTTTTCATTGAGTTTTTGTTTTTGGAGGGGGGAGGGCACTGCTCTGGTCTCCATTGTGGTGCTCAGGCTCTCCCCTGACTTGCAGGGGCTCTAGTTGCCCTGTGGCAGATGGAATCTTAGTTCGCCGACCAAGCATTGAACCCTGGTCTGCTGCGCTGGAAGGCGGATTCTTGACCATTGGACCGCCAGGGAAGTTCCTTGATTAAGTTTTAAAATATTACTTACTATTTTTTTATGAAATGAGGTCCTGTGTTTGGCTTGTTTGGTTACTTTTTAATGGTTCTTGCTCTTTACCTTAACTCATCCTGTTATTTCTATACATATATTTCAATGTGTGTGATCGATATTCCACGTCTTCCATCTTTGAGGGTCTGATAAGTACTGGCTGTCGCTCATGATATGTCCTTTACTTTCTGGTTTCATGGTGTTTGACTGCAAACTCATATTTCTATGGAAACTCTTTGAGGCCTGGAATAGAGGTGAGTCTCTACAGAGAAGATTTGTTTGCTTCTGTGAGACTTCTGTGTCTGTGACCACCTTAACCTAATTTTCAACTTGAGGCATTTTAGACCACCCAGATATACGAATGTGGGCCATCTCAACTTATAAAACTCAGAAGAGATTTTCTTCCCTCCTCCATACTTTGAGCCAAGTTTCCAGATAGGAGGCAATTTCACTTTCTCTCGGGTGGGAGGAGGTAGAGGGTTCAAGGTGATTACTTCTAATTCGTTCTCACACTGAAGAGGCCGGCCTTTGGTGTCTCAGCCTTCATGAGGTGGTCTCCTATTTTTGAGAATCACCATTTTGAGGGGACCTTTGTGATGCCTTTTCTCTGTACCCTCTTAAGACATGTAAACCAAAGTTTAAATTTTTACCTGGCTTAGCAATGCCCTGGAGTCCAGGCCACCTTCAGTGTTCCACATACTTCTCTGGATGCCTGCATTCACCTAATTTTGGCCTAACTCTTCCTTACTTTGTCAGCTCATAGAAGCATTTTACCTATTGTATCCAGATTTTTTGTTGTTTACAAAGTAAAAGTCAGAATAACATGATTTTTTAAATATAATTTATTTCAGTGTTTTTTTTTTTCTTTTTAATGTATTTATTGATTTTTGGCTGTGCTGGGTCTTCCTTGCACACTTGGGCTTTCTCTAGTTGCAGGGGACTACTTTCTACTTTCAGTATGCGGGCTTCTCATTGTGGTGGCTTCTCCTGTTCCAGAGCGTGGGCCCTAGGGTGCTCAGTTTCAGTAGTTGTGGTGTGCAGGCTTAGTAGTTCTGGCACACGGGCTTAGTTGCCCCTCTAGATGTGGAATCTTCCCAGATGAGGGATGGAACCCAGGTCCCCTACGTTGGCAGGTGGATTCCTATTCACAGCACCACCAATGAAGTCCTGATGTTTTTTGAAACATGCTTTTATTTTTTTCCAGATTATTTACTTGCTTATATTTATTAAAGTATAGCTGCTTTACAATGTTGTGTTAGGGTCTGGTATACAGAAAAGTGATTCAGTTATATATACATGTATATATCCGTGCATACTCAGTCACTAAGTCATGTAGGACTCTTTGTGACCCCATAGACTATAGCCCACCAGGGTCCTCTGTCCATGGGATTTCCCAGGCAAGAATCCTGGAGTGGGTTGCCATTTCCTTCTCCAGAGACATGGAGTTTTAGAAGTCTTTTATAAGTCTTTGTGTCTTTAACAATTTCTGGGCCACTAATAAAATTTTAGTGTGTATCAAATTCTCAAAAAATATATGGCAGAATAAGTGACTATTACTCTTTTCTATATACTTTTTGTATGTCTAGGAGTAGAAAGCCCTGAAAGGATTAGATGCTTTATATGCATCAGTGTTTCATAAACATGTGCTGGTTAAATATGCTTAGTCAACAGTGTATTAATTGTGGTTCGTTGGTTTATCTAATTAAAGAATTATTTTAAAGATATGAAAGTGATTCTTTGAATCTTTGCTTTGGCTTTTTGGCATCACTTTGATCCATGACCTCAGACAGCTTTCCAAATCCTGGCCACCCAGTTTGTTAAGGCTTAGTCGTAAGAAAGAACAGATGAGTTGAAAAAACAGCCTGGGTACACACACTTTTGGTTGAGGGAACTTTTGTTAATGTAAATGACTCTCTGCTGCCCTCTGGAGACCAGTTCAGCATACCGGTCCAAGTGCGTTTTCAGCTGTGGAACAAGGTTTTAAATCTATTTAACTATTAAAACAAGTTCTTGTGTGCTATTATAGTATCTTATTTTCAGGTAAAAGAAAATGTTTTGTTAAAACTTGCACTTTTTTTAGCTTCTTTTGGTCCTGGAAATGTATCAGCTGTGATTCGGATAAGAAAACACATTACTCTAGGTCCCTCAGACACTGAGGGATTTAGAAGCAAATAAAACCCTTTAGAGAGACTGGAGGAATAAAAGCTTGGGGGACTGCCACTAGCCTTCAAATCAATAAGCAATTTTTCCAACATCATTTATTGAATATCTCTGCCTTTTGTATTGATTTATGATGTTCTCCTCATGTAAAATGATAAACTGAGGCATATTAAAATTTTAAGAGTTTGAGCAAAAATAAATAAGTTATGAGCTGTATACAGGGGACTAAGGAATGAAGTCACTATTTCCTTATTGGGTATTTTTTCTTCTGGAGGAAAATTCAGGCTAGATAGAGAGCCTTAGGCAACTGAGTGTTGAGGGGATTTTGGAGAAGAGGGAGTTGGAGGGATGTTTACACTGAGAAAGGCTAGCAAGGAGTAGAGGGAGCCCTGCATAAGCTATACATGTATCGTTCTGCACAGACCTGATCTCTTTGAATCTGACAGGGTTGGGGCTCCAGGTCTTTGTCTTAGGCGGCACTGGTGATGGAGCATTAGTTATAGAACTGTGAGTGGCAATGCTTGGGGAAACTTCCTCCTTTCCCCAGGGCAGATAATTAATGACAGTGAAAGCAGCTATCACTGAGTGACTTATTTGCTATGGCCCAGGCACTGTGCAGAGTGCTTCACGTGCTTTTATATTTATGTAAAAAGACAAAAAAGACTCATTAGGCTCAAATGGATTGCAGAAAAATGTAAATTTTAATACCTAAGTTTTTATTTCAGTGCCTTCCTTTTTGGTGTGACTATAATCGGCATTCAGAAAGAAAGTTGGATGGAACTAACTCTCTTCTTCCATGTGTCCTCACTCGAATATTTGGATAAGACCCTAATATCTCGTGTCTTCTCCCCTCTGACCAAGCTGCCATCTCCTGGAATGAAAATCATTATAAGTTGACTTCAAATATTCTCCCACGCTATCTCCCCCATCAAATAATCACATCTTTTTTTGGTAACTTTGAAGAGATCGTTGCAAACAGCTCTTAATTCATTTTTCAGGACTACAACGCTTCTGTGGATAGCAAGTAGCAGTGCTTATTTCAGGGACAGTATTTCAGGTTTGTCTTCTTCCATACTTCCTGAAATATGGATGAAGGTTCAAGGCAGAATCACCCAAATCCATTTCAAGGCTGTTATGTTAAAAATGAGTCTGTTAAAATGGTAAAATAGTAAAATTATAATTAAAAGTCTCTGAAGGGAGAAAGCATGTATTCTTACAATATAAGCCTTGCTGTGTTGTCATTGTCTTCCACCTTTGGAGGATTGCAGAGGTATAGAAGGTCCCATTCTAATGAGATCACTAACTTTAGATTCCAAATTTTGATGCAGCAAATACTATCCAGGTGTTAAATAATTTTTATTTCAGATTAAAAAAAAAGTCCTAATAGTATTATGCAATAAGATACCAACATTTTGGTGTTTGGAGGGGATTAAATTTTCTAGACTTTGATTTATGAAACCAAGATGGGCTTCTGCCAAGAGCAGGGCGCGTCCTCTTGGATTGCCAGTAATGGAGCAATGGCCTGAATGAGGCTTTTGTTGAAAAGAGAGCGAGAGAGAAAAGTGCTCAGATGAAATGACAAGAAAATAAAGACTATAAAGAAAAGAGTTGCAAAATAGGTCATCCCATACTCACTATGACACAAGCTGTACGAAGCGTCTTCCCCCTTAACTCTGCCCTTTCTCCTAAGCGATCGCCCCCTGTGTCCTTGAGTGCGGGCAGCAGGATGTGGGCGCCCTTGTGATTAGGGTGTCCTTCTACCTCCAGATGCTGGGAGAGCACCTTTCTTACACGAGGTTGATTTTCTGCTTTCAGGGAGACAGAAAGGAGAGTCAGAATGTCCCTCCTGCATTAACCATTTCTTAAGTAACTTTAATTCAAAGTAATCAATATGCCATGGAGGCACATTTTAGGGCGGGTTGCACTGGGCCCCCACCAAAGGATGATGAAATTTTGACAAGCGTAGGGAAAATGGGGAAAAGACAGGGAAGTGGCCCACTTGACATCATAGAGGCATTAAGGTTCAGGGCACAGCCAGGGAAGTGCCAGTCCTTTGGGATAAGAGGGCTGAGAAAGTGGTGAGAGCTGATATAGGAAAGGGAACCCATGGAATTTTTTTTAAGTCTTTATTGAGTTTGTGACACAATATTGCTTTTGTTTTGTGTTTTGGTTTTTTGGCCATGAGGCATGTGGAGATCTTAGCTCCCCGACCAGGGATCAAACCCACAGACCCTGCATTGGAAGGCAAAGTTTTAGCCACTGGACATCCAGGGGAGTCCCCGGAACTTATATTTTATCTCGAAGACATCAAAGAATCATTGTAGAATTCTAAGCAGCTTTTTTTGTGAATTAATTTTTACTGGAGTATAGATGATTTAGAGTGTTGTGTTACTTTCTGCATACAGCAAAGTGAATCTGTTATATTGTACATACACATATAGCCACCTCTTTTTGGATTCTTTCCTCATATAGGCCATTACAGAGTATTGAGTAGAGTTCCCTGTGCTATACAGTAGATTCTTACTAGTTATCTATTTTGTATATATTATGTATTTTATGTATATATATGTGTGTATGTCAACCCCAATCTCCCTATTTGCTCCTCCTCTCCGCTCCACAAGCAGCTTTCATGACCTGCTTTAGGTTTGCAAACCTGAGAGATAACTGTTACTGGAGTGTTTATGCGACTTGGTAAATAATACTTGTCCTCCCCACTCAAGTTCTGGACTTGGTAAAATAAAGTCCGGGAGCCAGCAGACGGAGGTCATCTGCTTCACTGATAAAAGGGACTATGGGTACCCAAAGCCAGAATCTGGCAGATTAACTCCTCTTGCAGGCAGAAATGGGCTGGGGCAGTTCTATCTGCCAGGGCAGAGCATCGGCTCCCCAAAGAGAAAGGCAAGGGGCAGGAGACTGCCAAGATGTGACCATGTTCCTTCCGCCAATGTTTTAATCAGATAAATGGAGGCGTCACTCCACGTGGAAGGAAACAACATTCCCTAGGTCTTTCTTCTTCTCTTAACACGTTGACCTTAACCACTTAGTCTGTGACCAACTAGGTGTGTGTCTGAGCCTTCGAGGATGGTGGGGAAGAAAGCCCTGCTCCCACCTTCATGATGCAGACCCCACCCCCGTACCTTCCCCCACTCCTGTGGGCATCCTGAGACCACTGGTGCCCTGGAAGACTCAGCATTGGGTTAGAAGAGTGCCTCATTTACATTAAACTCCAAGGTCACTTTGCTCCGCATACTGAGAATTTGCCTCCTGGTCTGTTTCTCACCCCAGATTATGTCCAGCTGTGTTGACCAATATTATCTGTCAAGAGGTTTTGCCTGTGAGGTCAAATAACATCATAAAATTATTCTAATAATAAAAAAAACCCAACAGTTATGTCCCAGATTTGAATATGAACTCCTTACTTTCAACTGCCAAAGGAAAAATATTAAATTTTCTTGTAAGACCAAAAGAATGAAAGTCCAAAAGAAAATTTTCTTGCCATTGTGAATTAAAACACCAAAGACACAGCCCTGCATCCTTGCCGCTCCCTGTTCCCTGCATCAGAGCCAAGTTCTCAGGGTGCATTGCGGTCAGGAGATGGGTGACATGAGGGGGGATGGAGTGGATGTCAGTGAGTCAAGCACCACGGGCACCAGCTTTCTTACTGCCAGAGGAAGGGGCTGTGCTGTGGAAAGGAAACAAGCCATAATCAGTGCTGTGGTGTTGGACTGGAGAGGAAGGTGTTGGTGTGAATGTATGTTGTTTAGATGTAGACATTGTATTCGGAGAAATTAATTAGGAGAAAGTGTATTAAGAGTTACAGAACCAATAGGATGTATGGAGAGAAAGAGATGGAGATTCAAGAAATTGACTCCTGCAGTTGTAGAGGCTGGCAAATCTGAAATCTGAAAAGTAGACTGACAGGCTGGCGACCCAGGGAAGAACTGATGTTCCAGCCCGAGTCTGGAGACACTCTGCAGAATTCCGTCTTCCCTGGGAATCTCAGTCTTTCTCCCAAGATCTTCAACTGATTGGATGAGGCCCACCCACCATATGGAGGGTAATCTGCTTTACTCAAAGTCTAATGATTTAAATGTTGATCTTATATAAAAATACCCTCACAGCAATATCTAGGCTGGTGTTTGACTAAATCTGTGGATACTAGAAAAGGAACCCAGGCTCAACCCCTCCCCTCCTTTTTGGGCTACAAGTCTAAGGGAGGCCAGAGCTGGGAAAGTTCAGATTTGATGTATAAGAGTAAGCTGGGACTTTGAGGATTTGGGACTTTGAGGTTTTTTTTTTTGGCTTGCCCTTCATTCCTTTCTTTCTTTTATTCAACATGGTTATTGCTATCTAAGAGTTAAAAAAAAGAAAAAAAAGTCATGGCACTTTCCTGAGAGTTCTTCTGAGAGGTTAAAACATGAGACAGGACATCAGATTTGAAAGGGTGGTGGGGAAAAAAAAACAAACTGCTTTCTGCTTACCTCCTCTTGAGCCCAGCTCATTCAATAGTCATAAAACATCATGGAGATGTTCATGAGAACATGAACATCTCATGTTCATCATGGAGATGTTCTCTTCATCCTGGAGATGAAGAGAAATGAATCCAGTGTGTTTGGGCCTTACAATTACTTTATGAAATGTCAAAAAGTGAAACTTTCTGTTCTGTTAAGAACTGTGCCCTCCCTCCCTTCACCCCACCCCACCCCCACCCTGAAGCCCAGAGGGGCTGAGCACATCCTAAAGGCAGGCTGGCCTCAGTGATGCCAAGTGTGTACAGCATCACGGCACAGTTTCTGGTGGGATTTTTTTTTTTTTTTTTGGTTGTACTGGGTCTTTGTTGCTGCTCAGACTTCAGTTTGGGCAAGCGGGGGCTACTCTCTAGTTGTGATACACAAGCTTCTCATTGAGGTGGTTTCTCTTGTGGAGCACAGGCTCCAGGGCACACAGGCTTCAGTATTTGTGGTACATGGGCTTAGTTGCCCCTCCACATGTGGGATATTCCTGGATCAGAGGTTGAACCCATGTGTCCTGCATTGGCAGGGGGACTCCCTACCACTGAACCACCGGGAAAGCCCAGCAGGCAAATTCTTTACCACTGAGCCATAAGGAACCCCCCTGGTGGGATTTTTTTTTGAATATTTATTTATTTGGCTGTGTCTGGCTTTTGTTGTGGCTTGCAGAATCTTCCTTTGCAGCACACTGGACTCTTCAGTTGTGGTGCATATGGGCTCCATTTGCTGCTCCTGGGCTGCAAAGCACATGGGCTTCGGTAGTTATAGCATGCAGGCTCAGTTGCCCCAAGGTGTATGGAACCTTCGTTCCCCAACCAGGGATTGAACCCATATCTCCTACATTGAAAGGCAGGTTCTTAACCACTGGACCACCAGGGAAGTCCCATGGTGGGATTTTAAATGAGCTCCCAGTGGTTTTTGTCATGTTATCAAGGAGATGACTCAGCCAGTTTATCAGAAGCATCTTTGTTAGGGCTTCTCAGGTGGCACAGTGGTAAAGAACTCACCTGCCGGTGCAAGAGACCCGGAAGACGTGGGTCTGATCCCTGGGTCGGGAAGATACCCTGGAGGGGGAAATAGCAACCTATTCCAGTATTCTTGCCTGGAAAATTCCATGGACAGAGGAAGAGCCTGGTGGGCTATAGTACATGGGGTCTCAAAGAGTCAGACACGACTGAGCATGCCTGCACACATGCTATAGGAAGCACTATAATTCACGGTCACATCACATGCCCTGGTGGCTCAGATGGTAAAGAATCTGCCTTCAACGTGGTAGACCAGAGTTTGATCCATGGGTTTGGGAGATTCCCTGGAGGAGGGCTTGGCAACCCATTCCAATATTCTTGTCTGGAGAATCCCATGGACAGAGGAGCTATATAGTCCATGGGTCACAAAGAGTGGGACCCATCTGAAGCAACTGAGCGCACGTGCACTCACACACACACACACACACACACACACACACACACACACAGAGAGAGGTGAATATGCCTGATGAACAGGCATATTGTTGCCGGATTGAGATGCAAAAATCCTCAACAAATTACTAGTAAATCAAATTCAACATTTCCCATTTTACAGATGATAAAACAAACCCAAGGAACTTAAGAAACTTGTTCAAGGCAACAAAGCTACTACTAAGTGGCAGATTCATCTGCAGACCCAAGCCAACCTATTCTAATGCCATTCAGGAGATTGACAAGTAAGAGCTTAATAGGCAGCCTAGAAATTCCAAATGCGTGGAGACCTGTGGTACTTCTGAGAAATTGCGTGCTGAGTATCAGCACTGATAAAATTCCCAGTCTGGTGAGGGAAGGGGAGAGAAGGCCAGCACAAGTCAGGGATTCTATTTTGTCCATCGTGCTAAGGGAGTTAGACTTAAGCCTGTGAGGACAAGGAGAGCTGCGTTTTAGAAAGATCAGTTCAGTCACAGGGTGCAGATTGGTTGGAGAGGACAAAAGAAGAGTCAGGGAAGTCTCTGTGCTATACAGCAGATTCTCACTAGTTATCTGTTTTGTGCATATATCACTAGTGTATCTATGTGAACCCCAATCTCCCAATTCATCTCAGTGCTCTGCGGTAACGTAAGTGAAAGTCATCCAGTCATGTCTGACTCTTTGCGACCCCATGGACTATACAATGAGTGTGATTCTCCAGGCCAGAATACTGAAGTGGGTAGCCTTTCCCTTCTCCAGGGCATCTTCGCAACCCAGGGATCGAACCCAGGTCTCCCACAATGCAGGCAGATTTTTACCAGCTGAGCCACAAGGGAAGCTGGTGGTGATGTAAATGAGAAGGAAATCCAAAAAAAGAGGGGATGTTTGTATCTGTATGGCTAATTCACTTTGCTGTACAATAGAAACGAACACATTGTAAAGCAACTACACTCCAATAAAAATTAATATTTAAAAATTAGATAGGTATTTTAAAAAAAAAGTGGGGGGGGGGGGTGAGTTAAGAGCTACTGCAACGGTGCAAGTGAACCAGACAGAGTCCAACTGTAACTGAACCGGACCCTACGGGGCCTTTCTGGAACAGACCCCCTCCCCCATGTCCTCTGCTGCAGCTCATCTCTGAAGCACCCAGATAACAGTATCTGATGCACACTTCCTGAGCTGTTAAACAGATGCTAAAACCTTCACCAAACGGAAGCAGTTAACTACTTAATGACCATGGGCACACAGCCTGCCTGCCTCCTGGATTCTAAGAAATAATAATATGAATCCCCGTGACACCTCCCAGTTACCTCACCATCAACCAATCTGAGAATTTTGCACCAGCTGATCACACACCCTGGGACTCCCCTCCCTCACCTGGCCTTTAAAAATAACTTGGTGAGGAATTCCCTGGCAGTCCAGTGGTTAGGGCTCTCTGCTTTCACTGCTAGGGGCCACGGTTCAGTCCCAGGCTGGGGAACTAGGAGCCCACAAACTGTGCACAGCATTGTCAAACAAATAAGTACATTTTTGAAAAAAACTGTTGAAAGCCACTGGGGAGTTCAGGCTTTTGAGCATTAACTGTGCTGGACTCCTTGCTTGGCACTTAATAATAAACACGGAACCTTCCTTTACCACAACCTGGTGTCAGCAGCTTCAGTCCTGTCCGACTCTTTGCAACCCCATGGACTGTAGCCCTCCAGGCTCCTCTGTCCATGGGATTCTCCAGGCAAGAATACTGGAGTGGGTTGCCATGCCCTCCTCCAGGGGATCTTCCTGACCGGGGATCAGACCCAGGTCTCCTAAAGAATTGCAGGCAGATTCTTTACCATTTGAGCCACCAGGGAAGCCTGATGTCAGTAGATTGGCAGGCCCAAATTTTGGTGGTAACATCAAGGCGGTGGATCAGGGAAGGAGAGGGTAGGTTCGGGAGTGACTTAGAGGTGCATTGAACAGAATTGGTGAGTTAGTGACAGAATAAAAGGTGCTTAAAATGACAGAAAATGGGTTTCTGGCTTGGGCTGATGTTAATGGGAGAGGCAGAGAGGAGGAGAGTGAAGACGGGGACCTCTATTTGGACCTATTGAATTTGAGATGCCTTACACTCAGGGCACCAGTGGGGTAAGTGTCTTAACCTCTGCAGAGCATTTAAGCTGGAGACATAAAACAGAATAGATGTGAAGAACAGATCTACATACTCAATACTGTTCTCTAGAATCACCCAATTAAAAACCCAATATTGTCATATGGTTGTTCTATTTTCACTCTTTTTTAAAAATTTTTTTTATTTTCACTCTTTCAAACTCTACTGCATGTTCATTTACTGATCTTTTTCATTAGTGTGGTATAGACTGTCAGCGTTATGTCCTTGCCTAGACTCTTTTTTTAAAAATTCATTTATTTTGGGTGTGCTGGGTCTTCACTGCTGTGCAGGTTTTTCTCTGGTTTTGGCGAGCGGGGGCCACTCTCTAGCTGTGGTGTGCGGGCTTCTCACAGCAGTGCCTTCTCCTGTTGTGCAACATGGGCTCTGGGGTGTGTGGGCTTCATTAGTTGTGGCACATGGGCTCAGCACTTGTGACTCCTGGACTCTAGGACCCCGTGTGGGGTTGTCCCAGACCATAAATGGAACCCGTGTCTCCTGCATTGACAGGCAGATTCTTTACCACTGAGCCACTAGGCATGCCCTAGCTTGACTCTTCAATGCTACCCAGACATAATATTATTCTTCTCCGTCTGCCAGTATTCATCATATAATATTATAACAATTTCAGTTTTTAAGTTTAACTCTTTTAAATACAATATTATGTATATTAGCAGATGTGATTAAGTTTTACTATGTTTATTGTAAGTCCATGTGTCCAAATATATTAGTAACAAACGGATGATGAAAATAAAAAATTCTTCCATAATTCCCAAAAAAGTCCAAAATGGGCAAAATGCTTTTGCATGTCTGCGTTGAAAATGAGATTTTTATATGTTGAAGTAACTAGCAGTGCCATTTTATAGCATTTTCCTTGCTTTGATTTTGTGACACAATTCTTCAGAGTACTAACTGTGAATAGGCTAGCACCTCAATGCTTAAAATAGGTTCAAGAAATGGTTCTTTTTTTTCCACCCCTCCATTGCAAACCATCGAGGGAATTAGTTGCACCATTGAAGTACATTTCTTTTCTGTTTTACATAGTCAAAATTTTTGCTAGTTTCCTTTCTAGAGGAAGATTGAAGTAGGACATTCAGAGTCATGTAGATTTACTGCTAAGGCTTACTATTTTTATTATTGGCAGACTGATATAGTCAGTGTAAGACATTGTGCTTTGTCTCTTATAGGATAATAGTAATGCCATTGACACTTTTAGTGTATTGGTCAATATAAATATCATAATTTACTAAAACTTGCATGCAAGTTGCAAAAATAAAACAACTTTACAGGACAGGAGCTTAAATAAAACATGAAATGGTTTCTGCTGGTGCTAGCATAGTATCTGACTAGTATCTTTCTCCCCCCAGCAATACTTTGAGGTGGAAGAAGAGAAGACATCCCTGCATGACGCAATGACTGTCAAAATGAACATTTTGTTAAAAAGACTGAGGGAGAAAGAAGAAGTCATTAAGGAATTAAGAGAAGAACTAGACCAATATGAAGAATATGGATTTCAAAAAGTTGTAAGTTTCACAGCAAAGAATAATTTATGTTAATATATGTAAATGAAGTTACAGCTGTCTAAAAGCTTGGGTTTGGAATAAAGGGACTACAGTGGATGTATCTTGGGTATCTTCTTCACAAAATAAGACAGTTCAACCCTTTTTTTGCTCAATAACATAGTCTAGAAAACCCATAATAATTATAAATAGGAGCAGTATAATAGTTCTCAATTTTTATTTGCAAGGGAAATAAAATAACCTATCTCCCACCCTAGAAAAGCATGTAAATACATTTTTGTTTTATTACAGAAGAGTCCCACCCTTTTTATTCAGTTCAGTTAATCTGAAAGACACAAAACTATCTCAAGTCAGAGGCTTCCAAGAAACCAGCTTGTAACAGGATGACCTTCCATAGAAATGTCAAGAAGGAAAATTCTCAGAGGAGTTTCGCCCTGTTCTCCCTGTTGTAGTGGGAGCCAGGAGCCGCTTTACTGCTCCAAGGACTGAAGAGAACAAAAGTGGGGAGAGAGAGAACGCAGAAAGGAGAGCTTAGCTACCTGCCGAAGAGATGAATGAGAAGGATCTGGACGTTGTGGACCCTGAACACAAGTTTATTTTCATCTCAAATCAACTCAAATAGTCATAGAGGGGTTTTCATATTAGGTTCTAAGAGCAAGAAGTGGATTGTTGGAGTAGGAGAGGTGACCAGAGAGGCCAGAGGATCACAACCTGCTGAGTGTCAACTGGCAGGGGTGCTTCCTCACCTCACAGCTCAGTTCACTAATGAGGAAGCAGAGACTTACCCATAGCGTGCAGCGGGTAAATGCTGACGTGGCATGAAAACCAAGGTCCTTCTGAATCCAAAGTCCCACATAAGGAAGTATAGCTTTTTCCTCTGTATAGAGTAAGAATTAAAGGTTGCAATATGCATATATATGTGTATACACACACACACACACACACACACACACACACACATACACATATAGGGTTGGCCAAAAAAAGTTTGGGTTTTTCCATAGGATGTTATGAAAAACCCAAATTGACATTTTGGCCAACCCAATATATACACTCTTATATAACTTATATATTTATTATATGTATATTATATTATTATACTAGATTATGGTATTACAGTATATATATAAATCAATATAACATATATAATTATTATAATTATAATTAAGTGTATAGTGATCCCTGTGTATGAAAGTGAAAGTTGCTCAGTCGTGTGTAGCTCTTTGCAACCCCTTGGACTATATAGTCCGTGGAATTCTCTAGGCCAGAATACTGGAATGGGTAGCCTTTCCCTTCTCCAGGGGATCTTCCAAACCCAGGGGTTGAAGCCAGGTCTCCCACATTGCAGGCAGATTCTTTACCAGCTGAGCCATGAGGGAAGCCCAAGAATACTGGAGTGGGTAGCCCATCCCTTCTCCAGAGGATCTTCCTGACCCAGGAATAGAACCAGATTCTCCTGCATTGCAGGCGGATTCTCTACCTGAGCTATCAGGGAAGCCCCGGTCACTAAGTGTATATCACTAAGTGTATAGTGATCCCTGTGTAGATACACATAAATATTGACTCGTGTGTGTGTGTGTGTATATATATGTGTGTATATATATATATATATATATATATATATATATATATATATATATGGGAAAACTCTGAGAAGTAATATATCAAAATGTGAATGCTAGGAAGAAGAAACACTTCCAGGTTGCTGGGCTATTTAAGTGCAGTCCTTAGTATATCTAAGTCCCACACTAGTATTCTTACTTAAAGTCCCCAAAGTTAGAAAAGATAAGGAATAGAACTTGCACCATTCTAAAGGACTTTGTTTATTAACTGGGGAAAGAATACTTTGTTTAATCTGTTAGAATTCTCTATGTTCTACAAAAACAACAAAAAACAAAACAAACAAAAAAAGAATTCTCTATGTTCTAAAAAACCAGAGTATCTTCTAAGCAACTTAATATTAAGTATTCTTATCCTAGATCTAATATAATTGAATATTATTTCTTTTTACATATTCTGATCACTTTGGAGGAAGAGACGCATCCAATTTTTGCATTTACTTTTCTTATCTTGGGTCTACATTTACTCTTAGTTTTTTGGAGAAAATAATTTAATAGAATTATTAGTAGAAAATTTAATAGAAAAGTTGTAATAGTTTTGGCTTTTATTCCTGCCCTTGACTAACGATGTCCAGCATTGATTAGCAAGGCAATTTTGATCCAATTATTTCCCACTTGTGAAATGAAAAGTGATCTCTGCCTAGCCAACAGTGTTATGAGGAGGATTTGTTGTGGTGAACATGAATCGCTGTGAGTTCTTTGAAGAAAGGCATGCATATAAATTCTAGTTATCATGATGGGGAAATACGCAAGTCTTTATTACCACCTGGTTTACATTCCATGAAATGCTCTGTTGAAAATATCCCACTTCTGTAATTGAGCTTCCAACACGAGGTCTTTCTCGGTGTGTTTACACCTCCGATTGTCCTCAGCCTGTTAACTGGTCTGTCTGGACATCCTGGGCAAAGAACAAGATGAGGTGGGCGGGGCTTGGTGAGGGCCACCGGAAGTGGGAGGGTCCACCCCTGCTGTTGTATAAACAGGTGTTCTCTGCATCTGGTGGCATTCTGAAGACCTTGATGGTGGTTATTGTTCAGTTGCTCAGTCGCGTCCAACTCTTTGTGACCCCATGGACTGCAGCACGCCTATCCTTCACTGTTTCCCAGAGTTTACTCAGACTCATGTTCATTGAGTCAGTGGTGCCATCCAACTATCTCATCCTCTGTCACCCCCTTCTCCTTCTGCCCTCAGTCTTTCCCAGCATCAGGGTCTTTTCCAGTAAGTCAACTCTTCATATCACGTGGCCAAAGTATTGGAGCTTCATCTTCAGCATCAGTCCTTCCATTGAATATTCAGGGTTGATTTCCTTTAAGATTGACTGGTTTGATCTCTCTGCTGTCCAAGGGACTCTCAAGAGTCTTCTCCAGCAGAAGACCTTACTTGTTTCACTGTATTTTGTCTCCATGGACACCACATCAGTATTGCTGTAAACAACTTAAGATTTGAGGAAGGTGAGACTCCTGATTAACTGAGTGTATATATACATTTTTCCCAGCACCAGAGGACCCTAGTGAAACACCGTGCTAGGGCAATGCAGAGCAGGGCTAGTGTACCTTTCAGTAGGATGGACATGAGCACTGCAAAAGCAGGTTATATAAAAAAAAAAAAAAAAAAATTTGAAATTTCTCTTAAAAAATCTTCTAAGAACTAGCTTTCCTAGAACTCCATGCCACTCAAGTTCTAGGTGAAGTAAAGTCACTCAGTCATGTCCAACTCTTTACAACCCCATAGACTCTAGCCTGCCAAGGCTCCTCCATCCATGGGATTTTCCAGGCAAGAATACTAGAGTGGGTTGCCATTTCCTTCTCCAAGGGATCTTCCTGACTCAGGGATCGGACCTGGGTCTCCTGCATTGCAGAGGGATTCTTTACCGTCTGAGGCACCAGAGAATCCCTAAATTTGAAATTTGAAATTTCATCTAATACGACTGCTCCCTCTAGCGGTGTAGAAAGCTCAATACAGCAAGTGTCTGAAATTAGATTTGTAAAACCAAATTTGGAGAAACAATTAGAAATTCTCAAAGCAGCAGTCAAAATAACTCGCAAAAACAACTTGAAATAAGAAACTTGAGTAAGCAATAAGAGAACACTCTAGTTTGTTCTTTCTCATAGTCTGATCACATAAATTACTTCACCGTTACTAGTCATAATCTCTCTCCAGATTGTTTTAGGGTAAAATCTAAGAATGACAGGAAAAGGAAGGTTTAGTAAACATTTAGCTTAGGTTATATTTATGACAAGATGGAAATCAGAAAAAGGAATCTCATCAAGTTACAGAAACCTCATCTCTCCAGGTCAGAACATCCTTAATGTTGAATTTTCCCCGAGAGGGCTTCACTTGGTGTCTCAAATGGTAAAGAGTCTGCCTGCAATGTGGGAAACCCAAGTTCAATCTCTGGGTTGGGAAGATCCCCTGGAGAAGGAAATCGCAACCCACTCCAGTATTCTTGCCTGGAAAATCCCATGGATGGAGGAGCCTGGCAGGCTACAGTCCACAGGGTCGAAAAGAGTCGGACATGCCTGAGCGACTAACATTCAAGGGCTGAGTGTCTTTTCAGGCTCTGTGAACCCCCTCAATGAGTTAATGGCACTCTGCTATAGTTTTCAGGTTGCCGTGCTATATGCTGATAAATCCATTCAAGAATTGCTGAAGGAGCTAGCTGGTCAGGGTAATGTGCCTGTGTGTCTGTGTACCCACGCACACACACCTGTGTGCTTCAATTGCAATTAGAGTTGTTTTGAAAAGACTTCATTTTTCTTTCTTACCCCAACATGGATGAGCTATGCAACCATCATGCCCACCCACCCCTGCCACCACCAATACATAAACATGACTGTTTGTTGCTGACAGTTTTGAAACAGAGCCGTCATTCAAGAGCGGCAGCTCTGCAGGGCTGCACTGCCCCAGTGGGCCACTTTCTTGGCTGTCACTCACTGGGAAAGCACCTGCTCGTCTCTGTGACTGTCACACAGCATGGGCATGCGGCAGAAACCCCTGCCCCCCACCCCCAGCATCAAATTGAGATGTCCAAGCACTGTACGCGGAGCCTGCAGAATTGAGACGCCAATGTGGCAAAAGGGAGACTGCTGGGAAGGCACCTGCGGTGCCCCAGACAGTGCTTCTCCGCCTTTATTGACTGTCTGTGTGTATGGGTCACCTGCAGCTCCTGTTAAGATATAGATTCAGACAGGACTGTGTTGGGGCCGGAGATTCTGCATTTTCAAAAAGCTCCCAGGTGATGCCGAGGCTCCTGGTCCTTGGACCACATTTGGAGTAGTGAGGCTCTGGAGAACACCCGTTTCCAAAAATGGTTCTTTCACCACTGTTTGGGATTCTGAGGCCTCAGACGGGGATACTGCACATCCTGTGGCTGTTCGCAAGAGAAATAGCACGTGAGCCGGCACTGAAGTCCTAGCGTCCACTGCATGATAGAAGAACTCTAAACTGACACGTTCCTTTATAAATTTTATGTCCCAGGGTGACCATGGATCGCACTGCAGGCTGGCTTGGGCAATAATGTAGCTCTAAATAGCTTTAACTAGTTAACCACCTTTTAATGATCTCCATCCTTCTTAACTTCGGTTTATTAACACAGCTTGTTTTAAAGAAGTCTCGTGGTTTCAGTGAGCCCAAGCTAGTGGTGTGGGCAGATGGTAGGAGAAACACCACCACAAAACCTGCCACTCAGAGTGTAACAGATGACCGTAGCCGCCCAGAACTATCCCTTTGTTCATTTTGCTAATGAGTGTCCTCATTGCTGTGGGAATCTGAATAGTTAATTACTTGCAGTTCCTGCAGCTGACAGATGGTGGGGACAGAGCTAAAGGTTAACCTCTCAGGAACTGGGGCTGTCCATGGATTTGTGGGAGGGGGAAACCCTCGAGTTGGAAGTGTTCCCTTGTTTCCTGCTTTTCTAGGAGATTTTTAGAAAACCCATTTAGGTGTTAGCTGCCACCTCTTGTAAATTTTACACTTCATCTGATTATTCAAATAGTTCTCGTTTAGTTTATTATAATGGATGCTCACATAATCCACAATGGATGTTCATTTTCTGCCACTGTTAGGAAATGTACATTTAAGCCGATTAAGGCAAACGTTCTTTGCTTTTTAAAAAGCTTTTTCAGCCTAGAAATTCATTCTTTGATGTTCTCAAGTTGAACCATGTGGGACAAGAAAATAATGACTGGGATTCTTTCTTGTTAAGAAAATAGTGTTATTAGTTATTAAATTTGTTAGTTCTCATTAGTTAAGAATGAATTGGGTTTAAATAATTTAAGTGGAATGATGAATCAAAATCATGAAGATTCACAATTGGACTTAGTGAAAAATTTAACGTCATCATTATAAATACTAAGTCTGGTATAACTGACTTCATTAAAATGTCCCTTGTTGTTTTTCAAGGGTTTATTCATGTACTATAAAACATGATAGCTACATATTTTTCTTTTGAACCATTATGACCACAGAGGAAACCTTTTTTTAATAATTTACTTTCAGTTATCTCTAAAGTTAAATAAAAGTATACTTTCAAAAGGACACTAGTTATATTGGGAGGAATGACTTTTTGGGAAGAATGATTTTGTTTTTGAGAGGAGAGTTTATTCTTACGTATTTGCAATCATGGCATTGCTACTAAAAGAATAGCTTATAATTCATCTGAAAATTAAAGTTTAAAAGTATTTCTAGTGTCCATATTGATTTTGAACAAAGGCATATAAATACTTCTGTCTCTTATACTGTAATAATACAATGACTTTCAAGCATGTTCTTTACTATTTTGAGATTGCATAATCAGTTTAATATTTTACCATCATGAAATATAAAGTTCTGCATCAGCTTCTCCAACTCATTACATCTTAATTTTAAAAAAGAAGTGCAGCAAGTAAAATCTAGACAGCCATAAGCAAGTATAGTCAGATGTTTTCAATAGATTTGAAACACACGAGAAGAAGAAAAGAAGAGTAGCTGTCCCAATAAGCTTCTATTGCGTAAGAAAAAGCGTCTCCCGTAATGGACATGGCAAGATTTAAACAAAAGACGCACATAATAAAAATGTAAATGAGTTTGCTTTACTAAAACTATAACTTTAAAGTCTTTTGTTGTAAGTTATCCTGAAACCTTCTTACAAGGTAATCACTGTTTGCATAGAGATTTAAACCGAAGTCTTCAATAGCATTCAACGCCTGCACAGTCCCAGTGTGACAGGCATGCAAAGCCACGTTAATGTTCAGAATATGAATTGCCTCTGGGTGGCTCCTCCACCCAGCAGAAAACCCAACTGTGTGGATATCCGTGTGCCTGATGGGCTCCATGCGGCTCCCAGCCTGAAAACGTCACCACTTTGACATGTGGTGCGCTCCTCTTGACACTGGCAGCGCTGACACTGGGAAATGCCACAAAGGCAACAAGCCCCCCGCCTTCGCTGTGCACTCTGCCCCCCGCCCCCCGCCCGCACCCCCTTCCCCCGGCGCTGCTGCCCGTCCACGGTGCCCCCAGCCTGCCTGGTTACGGGCGGACAGCACTTCAGACGCGCACACAGAGGGAAGTGTGGGTGGAGGGCCCCAGCTGCCTCCCCGGACACAGCCTCCATAATGAATTGGCCTGAATGATGGGGGCACACAAACAGTATGATATGTATTATTCCTGTCAATAAACTGTCCCCATGTGCTGTGGTCTTTGTACAGAGGTACTGCAGCCTTTCTTCCAGCAAGCTCTATTTTACTCTCCTTCCCTTTTTACTATTCATATTATAAGTGTGTAATAGAATTCAGAAAATTATATGATAGCTCTTCTGTATCTGTATTGTCTCGTCTTGCATATTTAAATCCTTGGCTCCCTGCTTAGAAATATGGAATTCTCCCTCTTTTAGGACTCTTTTATCAAAGAGAGCAGCCCTCTGAGAACAACTCTAGAAAAGGAAAATTCGGAGTTCAAAACGGAAAATGAGAGACTGCTTCAAGTCATTTCAGAACTCGAAGAAGAAATCCAGCTCAATGTAAAAGAAAATTCCGTATTAGGTAACATTTTAGAGTCATTTTTGAGAAAACTCTATACATTGGGCACTTTAATAAAATTCATGCCCATGCTTGTCTTTTTCAAACATGTTCTTGTTACCAAACCATATTTACATTTAAAATATCAGCTTGTTAGCCACTTTTAATTTTCATTCTTTTCTTGGGACAGAAATTGGTCATACTCCCCTAGCCATGCCTTTCTAACTCAGGGTGGTTGTTTTTAAATCCAAGCATTGACCTTTGAAAAATGTGCTCATCAGTGCTCAATATCACTTAGAAATATTATAAATATTAAACAAAATTTCATGTGCTTAATCTAAAACCTAAAATTTCTAACATTTTAATATTTGAGCATATATATTGAGGTGTGCTTTGTGAAGAAACAGAATTGGCCCTTCAGGAAAATATGCTTCTACTTACAACTTTATCTTCAATTTTTGGCACAAATTTTAAGTACAAATTTCCATTTGTTGACCCTATACCCCTTTCTTACACACCATAAACATTGATAAACATTGCATTTAAATCATTGAAGTTGGAGTGCTTTAAAGCTTTTACAGGCAATGCTATCATTGTATTTATGTTAGTTATACAGTTTTGCCCTTGAGTAGGCAATATAAAGTTTGTAGCTAAAAAAATTGATAAGTTTTGCCCTTTGAGTAGGCAGTATAAAGTTTGTAGCGAAACATTTATAAAATCAGATATGGGGCACTGTTTCTTGGATGTAAGTTATACCTCGCCAGTGTAGTTTCATTTCTCTCCTGATGTGGTGTAATAATGCGTCTTCAGGTTTTGGTATTTCTTACTCAGTCCATAAAGTGCCACCTGCTAAAGCACTTTGTATTGGCTGTGACTAACAGCAAAAATGTCCCTTGCTAGACTCGATGAAAAGCTTTCAGCCTTCAGCCACACTTGGATCTTGAACTTAGTTCTTAATCCCTATCTGACCAGCCGTCTGAACAGCAGGAAGAAGGCTATGAATGTCAAGGGCAGTTGTGAAGGTCATAGTCCTGCTAGGACTTGCGTCCACCATGCCTGCCAGTGGTGTATAGCCTGCCCTGAAGCAGGCAGATTGAATACAGGGCTATAAGCTTGTAATTTCATGGTTGGCCTCTCTCTCCTTTTGTTTACAGAAGATGAAATTATAAGTCTGAAAGAGATGGCAGATAAGGATCATAAAACTATTCAAAAGGTACTGTAACTTTTTTACATTGATGAATGACTCTTTTCAATGGAAATATCAGCATAATTAATGAAATAACACTATGCCCCCGCCTTGTCTTGTGATGTCGAGAAAAGTCGATTCCTGTATTTAGCGTTGTTTGGGATTATTTCTCTAGTAATGAGAAAGGATTCCATCTTGAAAATGAACTCATGTTTTCTTTCATTTGGCATAACTGCATGTCTACCTTGTTGACTGTAAGGAATTGAAAAATATGACACAGCATATCCAAAGATATGCTTGTGGAAAAATGATATTATTAGGAATGGGCAGCCTATTTTCATATCAGATATTGTTTTATCTTCATTTCTCTGTATGTGAATGAACTGGGTTTGTATTTTGCAGAAAATCTGTGTTTAGAGCAGGGAATGCTTTTGATATCATAAAGATCAAGATTTCCTGGGGCATCCAATGTCGCAGAACCATGGCAATTCCTACCCTCCACACCCAGGTCAGGGGCTCCTGCTTTCAGCTTTCTCAGCTCTCGAAACCCTTCTCTGTGATGGTCAGTCTGCACTGCCAAAGCCCCTGCGACCCAGAGTCAACACTGGCCTCTGATCTTTTCCCAGTGCTGAGCACTGGTACACTTAAAAATATTCTTTGAGTGATTTCATAGAATAAGAATGTATCTCTAGAGTTCACAAAATTTACAGATAAAAATGTGAATTTATATCCTTGAATTATTCCAAATCAAGTTTTGCACAAACTGAATCGAGAATCAATTTTTAAATGAAAATTAAAGTTAGATAAAATTAAAAATTGAGTTCCTCAGTCATGCTGGCCTCATATCCAGAGCTCATAAAGCTTAAGATTCAGATTTCAACCTAGATTTTGCACTTCTGGTATTCTTAGGTTTTATTTTTCATTTAAAAAAAGTTTTTTAAATTTTATTTACGTACTTATTTACTTTCAGTGGTGCAGTGCACATACAGGATCTTAGTCCTCAGACCAAGGATCAAGCTCACACCCCTGCAGTGGAAGGGTGGAGTCTTAACCACTGAACCACTAGGGAAGTCCTATTCTTAGGTTTTAGATAAAATTACTTCCAAGAACTGTTTTTTATTTTTTGGCCACACGATATGGGATATCTTAGTTCCCCTGCCAGGGTTCGAATCTGAGCACCCTGGATTGGCAGTGTGGAGTCTTGATCACTGGGCTGCCAGGTTAGTCCCAAGAATTATTTTCTGAAGAAATGCATACTGTGACAGGTCAGAATTGGGAGATGTTTCCTATGATCACTGAATCCATCACAGGTTTTCACAACATGAAGTCATTTTCTGGTGCTTGAGCCTGTTTTCAATGGTGAGGATGCAAGTGTCATTCTTACAGAGATAATGAGAATATAAGAATAGACCAGTTTAAACTTCTTGGCACCAACTTTTAAGGTTAAAAATGAAATCTTAGCTTTCTAGTTTTACTTAATAACCTGCAAGGGCATCATGTCAGTTTATGTAAATATTTCTCCAGTTTCTCAGTCTGTGCTATCACTGGTAAAGATGAGTCAGACAAGCCTACTCTTCTCTGGGAGGAGTTCAAGGAAATTAAAAAAAAGTCCCACCATTAAGGCATCAATTAGAAAGAAACATCCTCGCTGAGTGTCTGGTCGTACTTTGTATGAGCTCAAGTATTCTGATTAAACGCTGCCTTCATTCTCTAGAGCTGCACTGCCCAGCGTTAGCCACGTGTGGCTATTGAAAGCCTATGTCTCGTGCAACTGAGAAACTGAATTTTAACTTATGTTTACTTTTAATTTTTTAATTTCAATATAAAATACTGATACTTGTTTCAGTTACTGAAAAACTTTTATGTATATTTTGAATAATTTGAGCATGTGAAGGTACATTTCTATTTGTAAACTTTATGAAATCTAAATGCAGATCAAGTATCTGCCATAAAATTTTAGCCTTCAAATTGAGATGTGCTCTAAGTGAAAAATACACACTGGATTTCAAAGAGTCAGGTGCTGTAAGAAATGTGAAATATTTTGCTAATGATTTTTTTGCTGATGATTTTTAATATTGATTATTATATATTTAAGCTATTTTGCATCGTTATTGGTATAAATAAACTATATTATTAAAGTTAATATCACCTTTTTTTACCTTTTTAAGAAAGCTGTTTAAAATTCAGTTTTATATATGACACATATTTTTATTTGACAGTTTTGTTCTAGACAAATATAGCAAATCTGTAGTTTGTTTGATCATATTTTTTATCCTGTCTCCCTTCTTTTTTTCTTTATATGCACTGGGCCTCCACACACATGTTGAATGTAGGCATGATTTGGTTTTGAGCAGGAAAAATCTAGACCCTTGGGTCTCTGTTCCATTTCTGACATTATAGTTACTTGGGCTGGTTTCTCATTCTCCTTCTTCCTTAGTCTCACAGGCTTACCGTGTGGATAGAATGAGATAATGTACGTCAAAAGGCTTTGTCAATTGGAAAGCAGACCAGGAGTTGTTGACCAAAATGAGAGCTAATATTTACTGGTTTGTTTCCAATATCCTTCATTAAATCAATTGATTCAGCAATGTTCATTAGATGGCTTTTAGTGCCAGGCACTGCTGAGATACAGAAATTTTATACACACACACACACACACACACACACACACACACGGGCTTGTTGTGAAAGAGATCAAATCTAGAGAGAGACACAATAACCACAGGAGAGTGTGATGGGGCTGTAATAGATGTATATACATAAAGAAGAGATGCCTTCATGGCAAATAGATGGGGAAACAATAAAAACAGTGAGAAACTTTATTTTCTTGGGCTCCAAAATCACTGCAGATGGTGACCACAGCCGTGAAATTAAAAGACACTTGCTCCTTGGAAGAAAAGCTATGACCAACCTAGACAGCATATTAAAAAGCAGAGACATCACTTTGCCAACAAAGGTCCGTCTAGTCAAAGCTATGGTTTTTCTAGTAGTCATGTATGAATGTGAAAGAAAGAAAGTGAAGTCGTTCAGTCGTGTCTGACTCTCTGCGACCCCATGCACTGTAGCCTACCACGCTCTCCATCCATGGGATTTTCCAGGCAAGAGTACCCAGGGATCGAACCTGGGTTTCCCGCATTGTAGGCAGATGCTTTACCGTCTGAGCCACCAGGGAAGAGTCTCATATGAATGTGAGAGTTGGACAATAAAGAAAGCTGAGCATTGAAGAATTGATGCTTTTGAACTGTGGTGTTGGAGAAGACTCTTGAGAGTCCCTTGGACTGCCAGGAGATCCAACCAGTCAATCCTAAAGGAAATCAGTCCTGAATATTCATTGGAAGGACTGATGCTGAAACTAAAACTCCAATACTTTGGCCACATGATGCAAAGAACTGACTCATTGGAAAAGACCCTGATGCTGGCAAAGATTGAAGGCAGGAGGAGAAGGGGACGACAGAAGATGAGATGGTTGGATGGCATCACCGACTCGATGGACATGAGTTTGAGCATGCTCCGGGAGTTGGTGATGGACAGGGAAGCCTGGCATGCTGCAGTCCATGGGGTCCCTAAGAGTTGAACATGGCTGAGCGACTGAACTGAAAATTGACCTGGAAGGTTCTAGAAATGCTTCACAAATTGTTCCAGACCTGTCTCCTACTCCTTCTCTTGAACTGATTCCAGGTGTTTAGGGTTTCCCTGGTGTTTCACACGGTAAAGAATCTGCCTGCAATGCAGGAGACCTGGGTTTGATCCCTGAGTCAAGAAGATCCCCTGAAGAAGAAAATGGCTACCCACTCCAGTAATCTTGCCTGGAGAATCCCATGGACAGAGGAGCCTGATGGGCTACAGTCCCTGGGGTTGCAAAGAGTTGGACAGGACTGAAGCAACTTAGCATGTATACATGTAGGAAGGTGGAAGGCTGCATACAGATTGTGAATGCGTAAAGTGTAAGTTACCCCCGTGGAACTCTGGTGTGGCTGGAGCAAGAGGTGGGATCTAGTGAGACCACGTGGTGAGATTTGTGTGAGTACAGGAAGAGAGGGGAGTCTGGGGTGTGAGGAAGGAATAAACAGAAACCAGAAGAGCGTACAGGAGCAGCTCAGAAGCCTTGGATAAGCTACATGTTCCCCTTTGCAGCCCGCTCTCAGCTTGCAGTCGTGTCTGACTCTCTGTGATTCCGTGGACTGTAGCCCACCAAGCTCCTACGTCCATGGGGTTTTCCAGGCAAGAATACTGGAGTGGATGGTCGTTTCCTCCTCCAGGGGATCTTCCCATCCCAAGGATCAAACTGGCATCTCCTGTGTCTCCTGCATTGGCAGGCAGATTCTTTTACCACTGGGCTACCCGGGAAGCCTTTCATCCCTGGATACAATTAAAAATGAGTTGAAAATGGGACTGAAATACTGTTAAGATTCAGAAGCTCTTATGTTTAAATTTTAGTAGTCAAATGACAGCTGAATCTGTTTCAGCTGTGGCTACAAGATGAATTTCCTTCTGAGAGGGGACAGACCAGCAGTCAGAGATTATACCCCAGGTGTGGCAGTGTTGGGATACAGGGCAGCGTTGGTTGCTATGGGGATGGTTGGGGGCACAGCCAGCCTGGATCATAAGAGATCATGGAAGTTCAGAGGAAGGGCACCGAGCTGGCCCTCAGAAGAAAGGTTAGAGTTCGCCAGGAAAGGATTAAAGGGAGAGAAGTGGGAAGAGCCAGAATACATGTAGGGGGGAAGGTATGTGACTGATTAGAGTGGGAGGATGTGTGAGAACGAAAACAGGGGTGGCTAGAAGCAGGGCACATGGCTGAGGATTGTTATGCATTTCGGAGGGAGTGTGAGTTGCCTCCTGAGTGAATGGGGCATCTTGGACACTGGGGCAGGATGGAATTCGTGTTTCAGAGACAGAACAAATGGAAGAAAGGAAAATCCAGGGCCAGAGAGACACCAATTAAAGATTTCTTGTATAAACCAGGATAACTTAATAGAAAGTCCCGAAACAGGAAGAAGACAGTGACACGGGGATGAAGAAGCAGGTAGATGAATTCAAGAGATGATTAGGCAATAAAAGCCATGGTCTTTGATAAGATTGAAAGTGGGAGAGATAAAGGAAGAGAAGTGGAAGGCTGACACTCAGATAAAATGAGTACAGCGATAGAGCAGCAGAGAGTGGATTTCACAGAAACCAAGCAAGAGGCTTGAGAGTCCCTTGGACTGCACGGAGATCCAACCAGTCAATCCTAAAGGAAATCAACTCTGAATGTTCATTGGAAGGACTGATGCTAAAGTTGAAGCTCCAATACTTTGGCCACCTGATGTGAAGAGCCAACTCATTGGAAAAGACTCTGATGCTGGGAAAGATTGAGGGCAGAAGAGGGTGGCAGAGGATGAGATGGTTGGAGTCAGTGGACGTGAATTTGAGCAAACTCTGGGAGATGGTGAAGGACAGGGAAGCCTGGCCTGCTGCAGTCCGTGGGGGTTGCAAAGAGTTGGACACAACTTAGCGACTGAACAACAACAACAAAGCAAAAGGCTCAAGAAGAGAGGATCCATTCCAGCACTTCCCAGAGGCCAGGTGTGCAAAAGACTAGAAATGAAAGATTGGATAATTAGCTTTGGCAATTAAAATGACCCTGGTAAGTCAGTTCAGTTCAGTCACTCAGTTGTGTCCGACTCTTGACAACCCCACAGACTGCAGCATGCCAGGCCTCCCTGTCCATCACCAACTCCCAGAGTTTGCTCAAACTCATGTCCATTGAGTCAGTGATGCCATCCCGTCATCTCATTCTCTGTCGTCCCCTTCTCCTCCTGCCTTAAATCTTTCCCAGCATCAGGGTCCTTTCCAGTTACCCTGGTAATTAATGAGGTCATTTTACTGGAACATGGTAGTAACTGAGGAATGCAGTGAATGCAGACGTGGAGACAGTGTGCATGGGCAGCTTTCTAGAAGTTTGATAGTGGATGGCCAAAGAGAGATCAGAGAGTGGTTGGAGGGGGATGTGGGGTTGAGGAAGGAATTTTTTAAAAGATGAAGCTAGAGCATTTTTAAGTGACATCAGTGGAAAGAAGAATGAGCGAGTAAAAGTACAACAGAGAGAAGAGATCACTGATAAAAGACCCAAGGAGGCAGGAAGGCTTGGGGCCAGTGGCTTTGGAGTTTGCCAGTAATTGATGCCCGTTGGAAACTTAATGACACTTCTTTTCAGACCAAGGTATAATGACTCAACGAAAAATCTTTTCCTTTCCTTCCATTTCCCATTCCTTTACTTTCTCTAAACCTGCTGTCCAGCCTTTCACATCTTCAACACCACCACCACCTCCCCTTCTGAGGCTCTCATGTACCCAGACCCAACTTTCCCCAACCCTGCCATTGGAGACAAATGGATCCTTGCCTTTAGGTGACATTGCATGATGGTTATGGGATTTTAACTCAGAGTCACTGCTCCCTCCTTCTACCCATCCTTTTACTTGGATCTAATTAGCACCCTTTGACAAAAACACATTTTATTAATTTATTCAAGTACAGCTGGTTTGCAATGTTATGTTAGTTTCTGCTGTACAGAAAAGTGATTCATCTACACATACCTATATTCTTTTTCATATCCTTTTCCATTGTGGTTTATTGCAGGATATGGAATGGAGTTTCCTGTGCTATTCAGTAGGACCTAGTTATCTATCCCCTTTATATATAGTCATTTATATCTGTAATCAGCACCCTTTCTAACCACCAGTGCCTCTCTTCCCATCATTACTACTTTCCCCAGTTGCATTCCTCTGTGCTGTTCTCTAATTCACAGAGAACACAGTAGACATATGGGTTTTTTCACCTCTGCACTCTCTTGCTCACCCTGTCACTTAGCCTAACCTCTTTTCCTTCTCATCGGAAGAGGGGACCTTCCTCTTTGCCCTGACCCATCCTTCCACTTACTTGCCTGACTCCATCTTCTCCTTCCTTCTCTTCTGAGACCTTTCTTCATCAGCCAAACTCTCTCTCTTTCTCCCTCTCTCATGCCTTTAAGCATCCCCCACTAGCCTGTATACATAACCAAGCTATCATTCTGGGTGGTGTTCCTTGACTCTGGTCACCCCTGAAGCCATTATCATTCACTCTTCAAATATCAACTAAAGTAAACTTGTCTATGTATCTATTAGCCTCTTCTTCACACTGCCGCTGTTGATAAGTTCACAGTGAGATTCATCTTGCCCTCAATCATGAGGTCAAGAACTATGTCTTATCCTTTATTACCTTTATATGAGCCCTCAAAAATGTCTACTGGAAAAAAAACAACTTTACATGTTCATCAAAGTCAGTGTCAAAACTTGATCTCGTTACTCCTCAAATCTGGACTCAGCTGTGTTTCCCACTTAAATGAATGACATTGACATCTGTCCCAGAGGACCCACTGACACAAGGGTCCTTCTCTGCTTTCTTCTTCTTCGTTTTTTTTTTTTTTTTTTTTTCCTTCGGCTGCTCTGTATGACTTGTGGGAGGGATCCTAGTTTCCTGACCAGGGTTTGAACCTGAGGGCCACATCTTAACCTGCCTCTCGTCCCTTTTCTCCACAACAACGTTGTCACAGAGTTGGTTGAGGCCCCATCATTTGCCCATTTGTATAGATTCCTACTTCATTTTCCTATCTCCATTCTCTTCCCTTTCAAGTCTAGCTTCCATGCTGCTGCCATGGTTATCTAATACCCCAGTCTCACTTACATGCTACAACCTTCAATGCTTTCTTTCCTATTGTCTTCAACATGACATCAGACTGTCTCAAAAGGTTCTACATGATTTTTATGTGCTGGGAGCCACTCAGCCCTTTCACATTTGTAGTCTCAAGTTCTTTCCAGAAGAACTCTCCAAAGTAGGTTTTATTATCCTAGTTTTATAGATGAGAAAACAGACTTGAAGCATAGAATTACTTCACCCACACGGTGTAAGCAGCAGAGCTCTCTTCTGAACCAACTCTCGTTCTGTACTTTATACCAGTCTGCCCGACCCTCCTAATTGAGGTGAGCAAAGCCCCTCATAATATCACCCTGAATTTCTGCCTCCCTTTAATTCCTGCCATTCTTGTCTATATGCATCCTGGGTCCACAAACACCAAACCTTCCCCAGTTCCTACATTACTTCAGGCTTTGCTATGGTTACTTTGCTGTCTTTATTACCATTTTCTTGGCCTTTTTCTTTCTCCAAATTGTTGAACTTCTACAGATCCTTCAAGACCTTTGCCAAGTAGCCCTTCTGTGCCATTAATACCAGGGATAACTGATCTTTTTATAATTACAGGATTACCAAGTTATGTGGAGTTTTAGGCTTTTTGACTCTGAAGACTTTTTTTTTTTTTTTCCCCAGTGGGTTTTGTCATACATTGATATGAATCAGCCATGGATTTACATGTATTCCCAATCCCGATCCCTCCTCCCACCTCCCTCTCCACCCGATTCCTCTGGGTCTTCCCAGTGCACCAGGCCGGAGCACTTGTCTCGTGCATCCCACCTGGGCTGGTGATCTGTTTCACCATAGATAGTATACATGCTGTTCTTTTGAAATATCCCACCCTCACATTCTCCCACAGAGTTCAAAAGTCTGTTCTGTATTTCTGTGTCTCTTTTTCTGTTCTGCATATAGGGTTATCGTTATCACCTTTCTAAATTCCATATACATGTGTCAGTATGCTGTAATGTTCTTTATCTTTCTGGCTTACTTCACTCTGTATAAGGGGCTCCAGCTTCATCCATCTCATTAGGACTGGTTCAAATGAATTCTTTTTAATGGCTGAGTAATATTCCATGGTGTATATGTACCACAGCTTCCTTATCCATTCATCTGCTGATGGGCATCTAGGTTGCTTCCATGTCCTGGCTATTATAAACAGTGCTGCGATGAACATTGGGGTGCACGTGTCTCTTTCAGATCTGGTTTCCTCAGTGTGTATGCCCAGAAGTGGGATTGCTGGGTCATATGGCAGTTCTGTTTCCAGTTTTTTAAGAAATCTCCACACTGTTTTCCATAGCGGCTGTACTAGTTTGCATTCCTACCAACAGTGTAACAGGGTTCCCTTTTCTCCACACCCTCTCCAGCATTTATTGCTTGTAGACTTTTGGATAGCAGCCATCCTGACTGGCGTGTAATGGTACCTCATTGTGGTTTTGATTTGCATTTCTCTAATAATGAGTGATGTTGACCATCTTTCCATGTGTTTGTTAGCCATCTGTATGTCTTCTTTGGAGAAATGTCTGTTTAGTTCTTTGGCCCATTTTTTGATTGGGTCATTTATTTTTCTGGAATTGAGCTGCAGGAGTTGCTTGTATATTTTTGAGATTAATCCTTTGTCTGTTTCTTCATTTGCTATTATTTTCTCCCAATCTGAGGGCGGTCTTTTCACCTTACTTATAGTTTCCTTTGTAGTGCAAAAGCTTTTAAGTTTCATTAGGTCCCATTTGTTTAGTTTTGCTTTTATTTCCAATATTCTGGGAGGTGGGTCATAGAGGATCTTGCTTTGATTTATGTTTGAGAGTGTTTTGCCTATGTTCTCCTCTAGGAGTTTTATAGTTTCTGGTCTTACATTTAGATCTTTAATCCATTTTGAGTTTATTTTTGTGTATGGTGTTAGAAAGTGTTCTAGTTTCATTCTTTTACAAGTGGTTGACCAGTTTTCCCAGCACCACTTGTTAAAGAGGTTGTCTTTTTTCCATTGTATATCCTTGCCTCCTTTGTCAAAGATAAGGTGTCCATAGGTTCGTGGATTTATCTCTGGGCTTTCTATTCTGTTCCATTGATCTATATTTCTGTCTTTGTGCCAGTACCATGCTGTCTTGATGACTGTGGCTTTGTAGTAGAGTCTGAAGTCAGGCAGGTTGATTCCTCCAGTTCCATTCTTCTTTCTCAAGATTACTTTGGCTATTCGAGGTTTTTTGTATTTCCATACAAATTGTGAAATTCTTTGGTCTAGTTCTGTGAAAAATACCGTTGGTAGCTTGATAGGGATTGCATTGAATCTATAGACTGCTTTGGGTAGAATAGCCATTTTGACAATATTGATTCTTCCAATCCATGAACACGGTATGTTTCTCCATCTGTTTGTGTCCTCTTTGATTTCTTTCATCAGTGTTTTATAGTTTTCTATGTATAGGTCCTTTGTTTCTTTAGGTAGATATACTCCTAAGTATTTTATTCTTTTTGTTGCAATGGTGAATGGTATTGTTTCCTTAATTTCTCTGTCTGTTTTTTCATTGTTAGTATGTAGGAATGCAAGGGATTTCTGTGTGTTAATTTTATATCCTGCAACTTTACTATATTCATTGATTAGCTCTAGTAATTTTCTGGTAGAGTCTTTAGGGTTTTCTATGTAGAGGATCATGTCATCTGCAAACAGTGAGAGTTTTACTTCTTCTTTTCCTATCTGGATTCCTTTTACTTCTTTTTCTGCTCTGATTGCTGTGGCCAGAACTTCCAACACTATGTTGAATAGTAGTGGTGAGAGTGGGCACCCTTGTCTTGTTCCTGATTTCAGGGGAAATGCCTTCAATTTTTCACCATTGAGGGTGATGCTTGCTGTGGGTTTGTCATATATAGCTTTTATTATGTTGAGGTATGTTCCTTCTATTCCTACTTTTTGGAGAGTTTTAATCATAAATGAGTGTTGAATTTTGTCAAAGGCTTTCTCTGCATCTATTGAGATAATCATATGGTTTTTATCTTTCAATTTGTTAATGTGGTGTATTACATTGATTGATTTGCAGATATTAAAGAATCCTTGCATTCCTGGGATAAAGCCCACTTGGTCATGGTGTATGATTTTTTTAATATGTTGTTGGATTCTGTTTGCTAGAATTTTGTTAAGGATTTTTGCATCTATGTTTGTCAGTGATATTGGCCTGTAGTTTTCTTTTTTTGTGGCATCTTTGTCTGGTTTTGGAATTAGGGTGATGGTGGCCTCATAGAATGAGTTTGGAAGCTTACCTTCTTCTGCAATTTTCTGGAAGAGTTTGAGTAAGATAGGTGTTAGCTCTTCTCTAAATTTTTGGTAGAATTCAGCTGTGAAGCCATCTGGTCCTGGGCTTTTGTTTGCTGGAAGATTTTTGATGACAGTTTCGATTTCCTTGCTTGTGATGGGTCTGTTAAGATCTTCTATTTCTTCCTGGTTCAGTTTTGGAAAGTTATACTTTTCTAAGAATTTGTCCATTTCATCCAAGTTGTCCATTTTATTGGCATAGAGCTGCTGGTAGTAGTCTCTTATGATCCTTTGTATTTCAGAGTTGTCTGTTGTGATCTCTCCATTTTCATTTCTAATTTTGTTAATTTGGTTTTTCTCTCTTTGTTTCTTAATGAGTCTTGCTAATGGTTTGTCAATTTTGTTTATTTTTTCAAAAAACCAGCTTTTAGCTTTGTTGATTTTTGCTATGGTCTCTTTAGTTTCTTTTGCATTTATTTCTGCCCTGATTTTTAAGATTTCTTTCCTTCTGCTAACTCTGGGGTTCTTCATTTCTTCCTTCTCTAATTGCTTTAGGTGTAGAGTTAGGTTATTTAATTGGTTTTTTTCCTGTTTCTTGATGTAAGCCTGTAATGCTATGAACCTTCCCCTTAGCACTGCTTTTACAGTGTCCCATAGGTTTTGGGTTGTTGTGTTTTCATTTTCATTCATATCTATACATATTTTGATTTCTTTTTTGATTTCTTCTATGATTTGTTGGTTATTCAGAAGCGTGTTATTTAGCCTCCATATGTTTGAAGTTTTAACAATTTTTTCCCTGTAATTGAGATCTAATCTTACTGCACTGTGGTCAGAAAAGATGACTGGAATGATTTCAATTTTTTTGAATTTTCCAAGACCAGATTTATGGCCCAGGATGTGATCTATTCTGGAGGATGTTCCGTGTGCACTTGAGAAAAAGGTGAAGTTGATTGTTTTGGGGTGAAATGTCCTATAGATATCAATTAGGTCTAGCTGGTCCATTGTGTCATTTAAGGTTTGTGTTTCCTTGTTAATTTTCTGTTTAGTTGATCTATCCATAGTTGTGAGTGGGGTATTAAAGTCTCCCACTATTATTGTGTTACTATTAATTTCCTCTTTCATACTCGTTAGCGTTTGCCGTACATATTGCGGTGCTCCTATGTTGGGTGCATATATATTTATAATTGTTATATCTTCTTTTTTGATTGATCCTTTGATCATTATGTAGTGTCCTTCTTTGTCTCTTTTCACATCCTTTATTTGAAAGTCTATTTTATCTGATATGAGTATTGCGACTCCTGCTTTCTTTTGGTCTCCATTTGCATGAAATATTTTTTTCCAGCCCTTCACTTTTAGTCTGTATGTGTCTCTTGTTTTGAGGTGGGTCTCTTGTAGACAGCATATATAGGGGTCTTGTTTTTGTATCCATTCAGCCAATCTTTGTCTTTTGGTTGGGGCATTCAACCCATTTACATTTAGGGTAATTATTGATAGGTGTGGTCCTGTTGCCATTTACTTTGTTGTTTTGGGTTCACGTTTATACAACCTTTCTGCATTTCCTGTCTAGAGAAGATCCTTTAGCATTTGTTGAAGAGCTGGTTTGGTGGTGCTGAATTCTCTCAGCTTTTGCTTATCTGTAAAGCTTTTGAATTCTCCTTCATATCTGAATGAGATCCTTGCTGGATACAGTAATCTAGGTTGTAGGTTATTCTCTTTCATTACTTTCAGTACGTCCTGCCATTCCCTTCTGGCCTGGAGGGTTTCTATTGATAGATCAGCTGTTATCCTTATGGGAATCCCTTTGTGTGTTATTTGTTGTTTTTCCCTTGCTGCTTTTAATATTTGTTCTTTGTGTTTGATCTTTGTTAATTTGATTAATATGTGTCTTGGGGTGTTTCGCCTTGGGTTTATCCTGTTTGGGACTCTCTGGGTTTCTTGGATTTGGGTGGCTATTTCCTTCCCCATTTTAGGGAAGTTTTCAGCTATTATCTCCTCGAGTATTTTCTCATGGCCTTTCTTTTTGTCTTCTTCTTCTGGAACTCCTATGATTCAAATGTTGGGGCATTTCACAGTGTCCCAGAGGTCCCTGAGGTTGTCCTCATTTCTTTTGATCCTTTTTTCTTTTTTCCTCTCTGCTTCATTTATTTCCACCATTTTATCTTCTACCTCACTTATCCTATCTTCTGCCTCCGTTATTCTACTCTTGGTTCCCTCCAAAGTGTTTTTGATCTCATTCATTGCATTATTCATTTGTAATTGACTCTTTTTTTATTTCTTCTAGGTCTTTATTAAACAGTTCTTGAATCTTTTCAATCTTTGTTTCCAGGCTATTTATCTGTAACTCCATTTTGTTTTCAAGATTTTGGATCATTTTTATTATCATTATTCTAAATTCTTTTTCAGGTAGATTCCCTATCTCCTCCTCTTTTGTTTGACTTGGTGGGCATTTTTCATGTTCCTTTACCTGTTGGGTATTTCTTTGCCTTTTCATCTTGTTTAGATTGCTGTATCTGGAGTGGGCTTTCTGTATTCTGGAGGTCTGTGGTTCCTTTTTGTTGTGGAGGATTAACCCAGTGGGTGGGGTTAGACGATTGGCTTGTCGAGATTTCCTGGTTAGGGAAGCTTGCGTCAGTGTTCTGGTGCGTGGAGCTTGATTTCTTCTCTTTGGAGAGCAATGGAGTGCCCAGTAATGAGTTTTGAGATGGGTCTATGTGTTAGGTGTGACCTTGGGCAGCCTGTATGTTGATGTTCAGGGCTATGTTCCTGCGTTGCTGGAGAATTTGCGTGGTATGTCTTGCTCTAAAACTTATTGGCTCTTGTGTGGTGGTTGGTTTCAGTGTAGGTATGGAGGCTTTTGGACAGTCACTTATTACTTAAAGTCCCTTGTAGTCAGGAGTTTTCTGGTGTTCTCAGGTTTTGGGCTTAAGTCTCCTGCCTCTGGATTTCAGTTTTATTCTTCCTGTAGTCTCAGGACTTCTCCAACTATACAGCCCTGATAAGAAAACTTCTAGGTTAATGGCTAAAAGATTCTCCCCCGTTTGGGACACCCAGAGAGGTTCACAGAGTCACATGAAGAAGAGGAGAGGGAGGAGGGAGATAGAGATGAACAGGAGGAGAAAAAGGGGGACTCAAGAGGAGAGAGACAGATCTACGCAGCTGTCTGTTCCCAGAGTGTTCTCCGTAGCCCAGTCACCTACAAAGATTCACAGAATTGGATTGGGAAGAGAAGGGGAAAGGAGGAAATAGAGGTGTTCTGAGGTAGAAAATAGAGAGTCAAGATTGGGAGAGAATAATCTTTGGTTTAAAAATAGGGCTTCTCTTCTTCTTTTTTTTTTTTTTTGTAAGGTTATAGTGTATTGGAAATGAAAATTAAGGAGTAGTAGAGGAGTACTAGAGGACTTTAAAAGAAATAAGAGAAAAAGAAAAATAGAAAATAGAAGAGAAAAAGGAAAGAAAAAAAAATTTTTTTTCTTTCTTTTTTTTTTCTTTTTCTTTCTTTTTTTTTTCTTTCCTTTTTCTCTTCTATTTTCTATTTTTCTTTTTCTCTTATTTCTTTTAAAGTCCTCTAGTACTCCTCGACTCTGAAGACTTTATGTATTAACTTTTTTCTTACATATTACAGTCGTTTTTTCACACTGTTCTCCTAGTACACTGTAGGTGCCCTAGGGAAGGGAATTGTTCTACTTCACTTCTGTGCCTCCACAGCTGAACAAAATGTCTGGCATCTCAAAGGTGTTCCATACATGTTTATTAGATTAGTGACTATATGAGTTAATTGAATTGAATGGATGTCAGAATGAAGGGTTGAATTTTGTCAGTATTATATACCGTACACACACTATCATTTAAAATACTGAGGCAAGTCAACTTGGTACAAAGGCCCTACCATATATACATGACAGTTGTTTTCAATTGATATGAATATGGCTTGATATGTATATAAATACAGCACTAAAACCTAAAATAAGAGAAATGGTTCATATAAAGGATAAAGCAAAATTGTCCTTTTTGATAGACAGACTTACTTTACTATATACTGATGTCACATTTTGGGGGGGAGTAGGGTGAGAAAGGTTGTAAATAAACAAACTGGCATTCTCTGTGTTTTGCCTGCTTATATAGTTAAGAAATAATTATATAATAGTATGTTATTATTACATGGTAATCTGTGGCCATTTAATTTTTGCTTTGATCCTATTGGGATCCATTTTTCTCACATTTGGGATCAAGATCTTTCACTAAATTTCGTTGAAGGGGAATCTCGGGTGTTTTATTATCTTTAATCAGATTGTAATATTCTTCTCTTTCAGCTAATTGGTGGCAGAGACAGATTAATAAGTGAGCTTGAGCTTGAAAAATCATTAGTTCAAGATATGGTAAGGGGATTTACATTATTTCTTAATAAATTTGAATCCAGAAATTTGATCATGAAAGTTTTATAAACTTTATTTTTAACTGTTTGCTGTGAACTTTTTGTTTCACTTTTATCAACAGCCTAAATGCATGCGTAATTATAAACATTTTAAATGATTGTTTTGTAGAAAACAATTTGAATAGTATTATAATAAATATGCTTACTATGTAGAAGAGTCTTAAACAAGAAACAGTATTACAATTTAAAGCAGTGTACAAAATTTTTGTATTTTATTTTAGGGATTTAAAAAACAAAAATGAGAGCCCAATATTTTGAAGGATTTGCTATTTTTAGTTACAAATTGCCATAAGCGGCAACAAAAAACAGCCCAGCCAGATATTTTGGCATTCTGTGTTTGTCTCATAAGAAAACACTGCCTTTTTATGTTCTTTTAAGAGAACTTTCCAGACGGCTGGTCTTTTATTTTATCAGTTGACTACCCACCCCCCAGCCCCAGGCTCCCCCACCTCACCCCCCACCCAGCTTATGGTGTCTTACTTTGGCTTTCAAACCGATCACCACTACTATGTCTTTGTTACAGTAAACTGACTGTGTTTATTATAATCAGAAATAAAACACAGCTTGACTTGCGTTCTAAATGTGCTTGAAAAGAATATGATACTGTTTAGAAGAGAAAAGGTTGTTCATAGGAAATCAGCGCCACTTCAGATATTGAAACATTCCCTTCTTTACAGCTTGTCACACTTTGTGCCAAGTCATGACTGCTTCCCTAACTCTGTTTTGTTGCTCTCAGCACCATGTGTTTTGGGTGCCTTGTCAGAGAAATTAATGCAAAACAATGCTCTGGGATTACAATAAAGCCTTCTATGAAACCAGCTTGGGAATGCAGGCAAGGAAAAAAAATAATGATGGCTAGCAAGCCACAGAAACCATGTGTGAACAAATGTGTTATTTTGAACTCTTTACTTTTTTTCTAAAATTTTTATTTTTGGGGGGCTGCATAGCCGATTAACAAATAATGCTGTGATGGTTGCAGGTGGACAGCAGAGGAACTCAGCCCTACATATACCTGTATCCATTCTCCCCCGAAACCTCCTCCCATCCAGGCTGCCACAAAACATTGAGCAGAGTTCCATGTGCTCTACAGTAGGTCCTTGTTGCTTATCCATTTTAAATATAGACATGTGAACTCTTTGCTTTTAAATACCTGGTATATAAAAATCATCTCCACAAATTGAATATACTTGGTCAATTTCTGCCTTACCCTCTTCTTCTTCTGTCATTTGCCCCGCCCCAAGTCCCAGAGTTGCTTCTGAAAACAAACAACTAAATGTGTACATTGTCATTAAAATGGAAAGTGTCTTTATCGAATGAGAAGCAAACCTTAAACTGTCAGTCTGTAGAGAAGAAACTGAATTACTTCATCAGTGAGTTCGTGCCTATACTAGGAACAGACCCCACAGTTTGTTAATTACTTTGCCTCTTTATTTGAACTGTAAGTGGTTAACCGGTGCTATCATATTGCCCACGGGGGAACCAACTGCTTTATTTTGTTGTTTAGAAGTTTAGAAGTTGAGCACCATGCTTGCTGCCAAGCAGCAAGATCTTGCATTGCAAACCTCATGACAGCACAAGAACCTCCAGCATGTTCAGAAGTGGTCTGGAGGGTCATTTTTTTCAGTAGAGTGAGTGCACTTCTCATGATTGGGTTTCCATGGCATACCTTTGGGCCCAACAAGTTCACTATTTGACATTCCCTCCCCCCAACCAAGGGATTCTGTTGTTCACTTGGAGGGAGACTGGCTTTGTGGCTATCTGAACCCCACCCCGCCCCCCAGAAATGGAGATTTGCAATGGGGGCCAGATGGAGGAGTGGGAGAAGGTAGAGTTGACCAGAGTCATTTTGCAAAAATTAAAAGACTTTCTCCCTCCCTTGTCTGTTACTGTTTTCAATACCGTTTATGTTCTGACCTTTTAAGAGCCTAGTTTAAAAGTCAAAGAGCTTGTAGTAAAAAGGCAGGATTGGTATGTATAGGTAAGCAATAAAGTATGGATGATGTACCCTTGGATTAGCTTTAGAAGAGAATATGAAATAGTTTTGAATCTTTCTATGATTCCTATGCCCTGTGGCTTTTATTTATCCTTGATTTGTTCCAATAGAGATATAATTGCCATATAACATAATATTGGTTTCAGGAATACAGCATAATGATTTGATATATGCATTTATTGCAAAATCATCAGCACCATAAGTCTAGTTAGTTAATATCCATCATCACATAAACTTACACTATTTTTTCCTCTTGTGATGAGAACTTAATTTATTCTCTTAGCAACTTTCAAATATACAATGTAGTATTGTTAACTAGAATCACCATGCTGTAGATTACATCCCCAGGACTTATTTATCTTATAACTGGAAGTTTGTACCTTTTGACCTCCTTTACTCATTTTGTCTGCCACCTCAGGCAACCACCAATCTGTTCTCTCTATGAGTTTGGCTTTTTGTTGTTGTTGTTATTATCTATGTTTTTAAAGGTTCCACATATAAGTGAGATCATGCAGTATTTGTCTTTCTCTCTCTGACTTATTTCACTCAGCAAAATGCCCTCCAGGTCCATCCATAGTGTCTCAAATGGCAAGACTGCTTTCTTTTTATGGCAGCATAATATTCAGGTATGTAAATATACCACATCTTCTTTATCCGTTCACCCACTGATAGACTTTTAGGTTGCTTCTGTGTCTTGGCTGTTGTAAATTTACAACAATGAACATGGACTGCATATATCTTTTTGATAGTGTTTTGATTCCTCTGGATAAATATACGGAAGTGGAAATGCTGGATCATATGGTAGTTCTGTTTTTAATTTTTTTGAGAAACACCTCTGTATTGTTTCATATAGCAGCTGCACTAATGTATGTTTCCACCAACAAGTGCACAAGAGTTCCCTTTTCTCCACATTCTTGCCAACACTTGTTATCTCTTGTCTTTTTGGTGACAACCATTCTCACAAGAGGGAGATGCTCTCTAATTGTGGTTTCAATTCATATTTTCTTGATGATTAGTGATGCTGAGCACCTTTTCATGTATCTGTTGACCATTTGAATATCTTCTTTGGAAAAACATCTACCCAGATCATCTGCCCATTTTTTAATTAGATTATTTGTGTTTTTGCTATTAAGTTGTTTGAGATCACTTTGTATGTTGAATATTAACCCTTTGTCACATATACGATTTGATGTATTTTCTCCCAGTCTGTAGTTTGCCTTTTCATTTTGTTGGTTGTTTCTTTTGCCATGCAGAAGTTTTTTAATTCAATGTAGTCCCAAATTGCTTATTTTTTCACTTATGCTTTAGAAGTCATATTTAAAAAAAGACGCCATTGCCAAGAGCTATGGCAAGAAGCTTTTCCCCTATATTTTCTTCTAGTTTTATGTTTTCCTGTCTTACATTTAAGTCTTCATCCATTCTGGGTTAATTTTGTGAGTGGTATAAGATAGAGGTGTAGTTCTATTCTTTAATGTGTGACTATTCCATTTTCCAAGCACCATTTATTGAAGAGATTGTCTTTTCTCCATGGAATTTCTTGGCTGCCTCATCAAGTATTAGTTGACCATATTCTTGATGCTGTTCCATTATGTCTCTGTTTTTAATCCTACTACCATACTGTTTTGACTCTATAGCTTTATAATATAGTTTGAAATCAGGAGGTATGATTCCTCTAGATTTACTCTTCTTCCTTAGGACTGCTTTGGTTTGGGTGGGGGACTTTGTGGCTCCATATAAATTTTATGATTGTTTTTTATACTTCTGTAAAAAATGCCATTGAAATTTAGTAGAGATTATATTGAATATGTAGATGGCTTTGAGTAGTATGGACATTTTAACAACATTAATTCTTACAGTCCATGAACATGAAGTTTCTTTCCCTTTACTTGTATGCTCTTTGATTTCTTTCATCAATGTCTTATAGCTTTCACTCCCTTGGTTACATTTATTCCTAAATATTTTACTGCCTTTGGTGATATTGTAAATGAGATGCCTTTCTTTTTACTCTCACAGTTAATTCGTTGTTCATGTATAGAAATGCTACTGATTTTTATATGTGGATTTTGTAAATTGAACTTTCATTTATCCTGAAGCTAACAAAAAGAAGGTCCTTATCAGAAAACTACCATAACTGAACTCTTACCCTTAGCTAATTTTCCATCTGTTTCATCTCAGTGTGCCTTATTTCTAGGAAACAATCCAGACTTCAGATAGAAAGGAATTATGATGCCAGGGCACAGCTCTGACTTATCTCTGCAGTGGCCTTGATCTCATAGTGGGTTCCTTGTTGCCCAAGTTCCCTCTGAGACATGCTTCAAATCTCTCTGTTACGTGTAACATGCCAGTGTTTGGCCATTTAACTAGAAAAGGCATATTTTGGTAACCCAATCATTTACTCTTATAAAATACATGTCTGATTTTCTCTGCCTCGGAGCCATCACACATTTCCAATGGAAATAGGTGAGTCATTGACCCAAGGGGAGGATCTTTAGTGGTTATCTTATGTCCCACCATGGTATGTTGACTGTGGGGGTCAGACAACTTGTCTTTTTAATTCCTGGGTCTTCCGATCAAGACAAACTTACTCAAGGAGCTTCATCTGCACTTAAACCTAATTTATGCAATGAGATCTTGACCTCAAGCAGATGCTGTCAGAGGATGAGATTTTTTTGAGGCCTTGAATGAGGATGAATGTATTTTGCATATGGTAAAAATGGAAAATGTTGGATCCAGAGGACAAATATATATATATATATATATATATATAAAGCATTTGAGAAAGTCCAATATACTTTTATGATAAAAGCTCTCAGCAAACTGGGAATAGAAGGAAACCTTCTAAAGTTGATCACGAATACCTATGAAACATAACTGTTAGTGTATTTCATAGTGAAAGGCAATGTTTTAAGTCTAAGGTGAGAAATGAGACAAGACTCTGTTCTTATAACTTCCATTAGACATTGTTATTTAGGTCCTAGCTAGTACAATACTCAAGAAAAAGAAATAAATGGCATACAGATTAGAAAGAAAAAAGTACAACTGTTTTTATTCCCAGATAACCATGATAATTTATATAGGAAGTCCTAAGGAATCTACAAAAACCTACTAAAATTAGAAATTCGTGAATGTGAATTTAGCAAGAATGCAAAGATCAAAATAATGTGTTTCTATATACTAGCAATGAACAATCAAAAACTGAAACTTTTAAAAACTTGATTTATAATAGCATAAAAATATGAAATAGTTATGGATAAATTTGATTAATTATGTACAAAACCATATGAAATACTGAAGTTAAAGACTTAAATAGATGGAGAAACATACCATGTTCATGATTCAGAAGATCCATGTTGTTTAACTCTTATCTCTGAATTGATTTGTATATACAAATTGATTTGTATATACTCATGTAGCAACTAAGCCCATGCAGCACAACTCTAGGGCCCAGGAGCTTCAACTGCTGAAGCCTGCGCACCTAGAGCCCAAACTCTGCAACAAGAGAAGCCACCACAAGAGAAACCCACGCACTGCAGCCAGCTCCTGCTTGCTGCAACTAGAGAAAGCCCTCAAGCAGCAATGAAGACCTAGCATAGCCAAAAATAAATAATAAATAAAGTTTTTAAAAATGAAATTAATATGGAAGAACAAGGGTCCGGAATAGCTAAGAAACAAGGTGAAATAATGACATGATGGAGTAGGGAGAGGCTTCTGTGAGTTATTAATATAAATTTAAGGTAATTAAGACATCATGGTCTTGGGACATGGACAGAGCTTTGGGAGGAAATTGAGAACCCAGTAGCAGAACCAGACATACATAAATACTCAGTATCTGTCAGTACCACAGATCGGTGCAAATAGGGTTGAATTTTCACTAAAGATGCTTGACAATTCATTAAACAATTGCCTCAAATGAAATTGGCTCCCTACCTCATAACATGCGTATCCATTTTGTATGAATTAAGGATTCAAATATGAAGGGAGATTATCTTTTAATTTTAGAGGAAAATTGTGTAAGCTCAAAGTAGAAATTATTGCCTAAATAAGACACAAAATAAACAAGGTGTAAATAGAAAATTAAAAGTTTCAGGGACTTCCCTGGTGGTCCAGTGGCTAGGACTCCACACTTCCAATGCAGGGACCCGAGTTTAATCCCTAGTCAGGGAACTAGACCCCACACGCCACAACTAAAGATCTCACATGCCCCTATTAAGACCTGGTGCAGCCAAATAAATTGATTAATTAAAAAAATTCAACCCCATGAAAATTAAGGGCCCCTTTTCATCCGAAGATGCCTCAAAGAAATTTGAAAGATCTAGCCACAAATTTGCAAAAATATGCACACCATTTACGTATTCACAAAGCTGTTTTCAAGAATATGTGAATAACTCCTTCAGGTCAATGAGGAAAAGACCACCCAATAGAAATCCGGGCTGAAGTTTTTAACAGGCCCTTCACCAAAGAAGAAACCCAGTGACCAATGAACATTGACTGAAAATGTGCTTGGTTTCAGGAATAATATAACTACCAAATGCTGTTAAGTATGTAGAGTAAAGAATTCTCATAAACTGCTGGGGAATATGTATGTTGTTATGGAAACTTTGGAAAACAAATTTGGGTTATCTGCTGAAGCTTATCTTTCTCTTAATAATGCCCCAAAGTTCTGTTCCTAGGCATATAACATCACCAAGGAGATCCTAGCACATGTGCCTGGGGGAACAGGTTCCAGAATATTTAAAGCCATATTGTATATAAAAGAAGAAACCTGGGATTTCCCAAATGTTCATTGACAGGGAATGGATAAATACATTATGCTGTACTTGTTCTCTTGAATAGTATACAGCAGCGAATATGAATGAACTGCTTCCAGTATCAACAAGGGTTAATCTCAGAAGCTATGAAGTGAACACATTAAGGGAGAACATATAAAATATGATTTTTTAAAAAAAGTTTAAAAGTAAGCAGAACTAAATTTGTATGTTGCTTAAGGATACCAATGGGATGAAGTGGTAAGTCTATAAACCTGACAAAAAATTAATCAAGAAAATAAAAGGGAATTCTAAGCACAAAATTCAGAATAGTGGTTTCCTGGTTTGGAGGTGGTTATAGGATCATGACAATTACACAGGGAGCTTTAACACTATGGCTGTTTTTCTCTTTCTCAAGTCAGATGGTCATATTAATTTTACTTCTAACGTACATTTGCACTGCATACATTTTTGGTATATATAATTTTTTTTTAATTGAAGCATTTTAGAAACTCATTTTCTGCTAGAACCTAAATGCTTGAAGACAAGGTTTGTGTGTATGCTAAGTCACTTCATTTGTGTCTGACTCTTTGACAATCCCCTGGTCTGTAGCCAGCAAGCCTCCTCTGTCTGCATTAGTTATTCTAAGAGCCTAATGCAGTGTGGCTGAATAGCAACACAGTGCAGTGCCTGGTACACAATAATGTTAATAAAAACACATAAGCAAACAATTGCATGTTTTCCTATAAGCTCTATTACAAAGTACTTTTTCTTCGGGGAGTGAATTTATTTTCTCTTCTAATTTATTTATATTCAATATTGTGACTTATAGTCCCATAATAGTTTGGGCAGCGAAATGGTTTAAAATACTCCTCTTTCATTGCTTAAGGAAGGTTTACCACATATTCTCTTTTTTCATCTTTGCAAGTGATAACAAATGACACGGGTCTTTAATTTCACAGGTTAATAAGCAGAAAGAGGACCTTGAAATGAGAAGAAAGTATGATGCCATAGTTGTCAAGGTTGGTGTTTAAGTTCTTTATTTTTTTTTCCTTTATTCTGTTCATCTCATATGTGGGCATCTGAGTTGAAGAACCTATACACACCATCCAGAGGCTTTTCACTTTCTCACATCTGAGTTTGAAGGAGAGAATGCTTAAAAGTGAGGCAAAGCATGTGAGTGGGAGACGAGGACCTGGGGGTTAGAGCCGTGAGGGCAGAGTGAGAGCAGGAGGTATCACTGGTGTCCCCACCCCAGGCTCAGTGCCCTGGCCCTTCTGGCTTCTGTCCCGTGGTTTCTACCTGCCAGCCCTGCCCCAGCTGCCTTCTTAGGAGTATGAAACACTGCTCAAGCTACCACCTCATCCCACCCCACAAAGATCCCACCTTCCCAGGGACTTTCAGAAATCAATGATCTGTTGGTATGTTTGTCTCAGTACTTGAGCATCAGTGGGAGGGATGGAAAAACAGGCCCCACCCACAGACTAAATCAGGCAGGGTTGGGGCTTGGGGGATAAGGGATGGTGGAACTGGGAGCAAGAATAGATCTAGGCCCCTTGGGACTGAAGACTTCCACCCTGTGGTTCTAGCTCAGGAGAGGAGGGCAAGGGAGCCAAAGAGAGGGAGGTGAATCTGAAACACAGATAATGAAAATAACATTATGGTTAATAACAGAATGGTTCTTCTTCTGTGCCAGAGCCCCAGAAGCACCAAGGGAAAAGAGACCCTTTCAACCCAGTGGCCCTCACAGCCCAAGAGTGCAGGTGCAAGTTCTCTGAGGCCACGTTCTTCCTCCATCCTTTCATCGCCTACTAAGACCAAGAGGGTCAAGAGTCCAAAGAAGACTTTAAAGGAGGAGCCACCCACGGTGAGACTGGTTCGCAGCCCGTGACACCCTCACCTGCAGAGGGCGCTGTGAGCCCTGCTGCAACCTCAGTGTTGCTCCTGTGGTCCAGCAGCAAGGCCAGTGTCTCAAACACTCGATTCTCCTTGCCCCTCTGTGGGCATCTGGACAGGAGGCTCTGGCTGCTCTTTCCACACCAGCGTGTCCTCATCAGGCCCCTTACCTTACCCGGGAGGATGCCACCTCTGTGCTTAGCTTGGTGGTTTATTTGGCTTAGTCACCAAGCCTTCGTGGATCTCTGTTAAATTAGTAAGATAGAGAAGCCACCTTCCAAGCACTTTCAAGGTGTAAAATCTCTAACTCATGACTGCCCAGTATCTATCAGAGGCTTGCAGGATCTTAGTTCCCCGACCAGGGATTGAGCCCACGTCCTCAGCAGCGAAAGTGCAGAATCCTAACCACTGGACTGCCACAGTACTCCCCTAGTTATGGGAATAGTTGCATTTCTCTGAGCAATTAATCTATCCTGTGGGCACTGTGAATCATGCAACCGGTCATAACTCCTTTTCCACACCATTTGGAAGCTTCGATGCTGATTGGTGACACGTACTTGCAAGGTACAGCTTTTCCTGGAAAGAGTCTGTCCACTAGCACATTTTGGGTTCCCAGCCTCTTGTTGCTATGTGTCCCCACATTCTTCCTCCTCCTCTCACAGAGGGCAGAGTCTACCACTCCAGCACTCAGGGCAGGAGGACAGAGGAGAATCTTGCTCACTGTGTCATTCTGGCTCCAGAGAGGGCAGGAAAAGGCATCAACCTCCCTCCACTCACCAGGCAGGAGCCTCACCGCTTGAACCCAGCGGAGGGGAACGAGCGCAGTGGAGCAGAGGTGGAGGGAGGCCAGGCGTGATGCTTAGTGGGGTGTCACTCCCCTTGGAAGGAAAACCCAGGAGCTGAGAAAAAAACACTCTCCTCGATAAGCACTTCCACTCTGCAGAGAGTTAGCAAGTATCAACAACCGGAAACCAATGTAACTTCCCAATGAGGAGAATGACACTTGGAGAATATGGTGCACGCCTGACCAGTGACTAGGTTCCGGAAGTAAGGTTTTTTGGAATCCAGATCTGGGAAGTATTTTGGGCAGTGGGGGTTGAGGGAGGCAGGACAGGGGGAAGCCCACACACACAAGAAAAAAAAAACACACAGGCAAAAAGCAAATGCTGGACTTGAGTTTGCAGTGCTGCCTGCTAACCTGGGTGGGGGGTCCAGCCTTACTGGGTGAAGGGCTCTAGTTCAAGCCTGAGACTTAGGGAGCCTGTGGCCACGGTGGCATCGTGTTCCAGAAACCTCTGAGCTGCCATGAAATCGGGGTGCGTGCCAGGGGTCTGTGGTCTGAGGTTCTGAGACCATGGTGGGAGAATCGCAGAGCAGGGTCAGAAACCCAGACAGAGCAGCCTGGTCCTTGCAGCAAGCCCAGGGCTCTAACTCAATCCTAGCATTGCAGACTAGACACTCCAGTGTCCCCTGTTTACAGATCAAAACTGAGCTTCCAAAGTCCCAGCTACAAGTCCAAAAATACTGCCTGTTCTCCCCCAGGGAAAATGTATCATGAAAGGAAGACAAAAAAAAAAAAAAAAAAACAAACACCACGATGAGGAGAAAGGATATCTGAGAAAGAGTCATGAGGATTTTCTCTTAAGTGTCCCAGGCTTTCCTTCTGACCGTAATGATTGTTATCTAGATGTTCTGAAGCTTAACAGTACATTTTGTCAGCTGCAGAGACTCAGAAGTTAATGTGTAACAGTAAGTAAAAATTGGACCGGGGGAGGGGAGAGATGACGTAAACTGGACTTAACATTTTCATAGGAATTGCCTTGATTTTAATGTGAAATATATTTTTCTAGCACACTGTTATTACTTTCATATTCACTTTTGTTAATGATAATCCTATTATAGTGAGTGTTCCCTTCCGTCACCTCCCCGTGCGGTATATTCTTCATTGTAGATGAATTCTCCATATATGTACTCTGGTTATCATTTTCCTGTTTCTCAGAACTCTTGAATATTTTGTCAATACCGAGGTAGTCGGACTTCTTAAAAATTGTATCTCAAGGGTTTTATCATCTTGACCATGTGTAGATGACCAAAAGGAGGGCTTGCTGCAGGAACATTTTACATCAGTCATTTACCTTATCTAATTAATCATACTTATTTTTTGAAATCTGTGTCATTCTGTGGGAACAGCACACGTGCTTCACCCAGTGGTGCACACGGTGATAAACGGAGTATTTAGCCAGTCTGAAAAGTGTGATAGGAACATTGCTGTCTGATTTCCATTTATGAAAGATTTCACAACGTGAAATTTGTGTTTGGACAGCGTTTTTGTGTAAAGTTTATTTTTTGATAGCTGTAAAACATTTCAAATACTGAGGTTTCACAGAACAAGGTTAAAACTGAGTTCCTAGCTTCCCCCTCTCCGCACCCCCAGCCCTGCTCCAGGGTAATTAGTGAATTAAGGCTGAGCCCAGTAAATGCTTCTCTGGAAGACTTCTGAGCTTCCACGGGGTCACCTGTCTGTGCTGATGGAACATATGGCGTGTGCTTAGATCTGCAGAAAGCACCAGGACCTTCCCGTGTGGGAAGTGGGACAGGGGACAGTCAGTCGTGTTCCCATCCGTAAACTTCACTCGATACAAAGCAATTTGGACAGCATAAAAAAACTTTCATAAAAACTCTGGAACACTATTATTTAAACAATTCAAGAACTGCAAGGTGAAGTACTTTGCAATAGTTTTATAAGTATGACCATAGTCATCCTGCAAGCTAGTAACTTTTTAAAATTATTATTATTATGGGATGTGGAATTATTATGGGTATAGAGTATTATAAGTAAGGTGGATGAAAAGAAGATCTTTCCCTATTCCTCTCCTATACATTGCTTTTACTGGATTGAATTGCACATGAAGTGGAAAATAAACTCCATCAGAGAAGAAAATCGTATAATCTGTTCATTGTTTCATCATTTTTCTCCTCTGGGCTTGGCTTGATAAAGCAGGCAGCTCATAGTTCTGCAGAGCTATGTGAAAAAGCCAGCATTTTGCTTCTTGTTGATCTGTACCCCCACCCCTCCACAAGGTGGTGGAGTAATACAGAGCTGGGACCGTCCTGGACACGTATACAGTCTTCAGAGGCTGTCAGAGGGAATTTACTGTATTTTGATAGATTGCATGCTAAGTCGCTTTAGTTGTGTCTGACTCTTTGCAGCCCTATAGACTGTAGCCCACAAGACTCCTCTGTCCATGGGATTCTCCAGGAAAGAATGCAGTGGGTTGCCATGCCCTCCTCCAGAGAATCTTTCCAACTCAGGGATCGAACCGGTATCTCTTATGTCTCCTGCATTGTCAGGCAGGTTCTTTACCACTGGAACCACCTGGGAAGCCCATTGATTATGTTGACACAACAAAATTTTTCCTAATCATACTGAATCTTTGTTTCCTAATAGGAATAACTCTTTTTTTTTTTTGGCCATGTCAAGAGGCTTGCAGGATCTTAATTTCCCCACCAGGGACTGAACCTGGGGGTCATGGCGGTGAAAGCGCCGAGTCCTGACCACTGGACCACCAGGGAAGGCCCAAATAGAAATAACTTTAAAATGTAGAGATAACTGAAATCATACACTACAATTACTTGTTTTTATTTTAAAATCAAATTCGTTATTTGCCACTAAAGTGAATGCATCTTTAGATTCTGCTGTCAGAGACCAAAATGGAAAAACTGAAGACATATCATATTCAAAATTCAGCCAAAAGGTGGCTTTGACTTTTGTATTATATTATTCTAAGTAGCTTGATGATAAATAAGTACTCACAGTATATTTGGAACTGAAAATATTTTGGTGAAAATAATCTCTGATGTTTCTTGCACAAATGAAAAACTTTTTTTGTTAAAAAAATCACTTGAAGGGTTTTACGCTTTGCTTCTTGTTTATTTTCATTGGGGAACAATGATAATATTTTACTTATAAAATTTATGATATCTTAGTGTAATTTAATTTAAAGCCCTAAGATATTGCTATGGAAACCAGGGGGAAAAGAGATTTGTATCAATTTCTATTCTTCTGTAGACACTCTGGACCATGGGGCAGACACTAGGTCCTGACATGTATTTATAATATTAACAATTATTAATATTAATTAATAATATCACCTGGTAGTAGCAGGAAATGTCACTCAGGAGCTCCCAGGGCAGTCTTCTGACTCCTCACTGCATCGTGTTGCTTTATTCCACTTTCCTGGGTTTTAGCTACGGGTTTCTCCTCAGTTCTCCCTGGAGGTCGGGGCCAGTCACGAACACCAGGTCACTTGGTCAGAGCCCTGACACTGCCCAGACTTGGGTCTCACCCCCTGACCATTTGACATGCTGTCACTCATCTAACTGCCATCATTGCATCCACCAGTTCTGCTGTGAATTCAATCACAGATAGACCTCACAGAACAACTTCAATACCAACACTCCCCAGGATCAGCCTGAGGTAGCTACACCCCACCCCGGATGCCAGCATTGGACTGTTGGCCATCCTCTTTGGATCCAACTCTTCCACCTTGTCACTTTCTTCAGCCCTGACCTCTGCAGTCCTAGGTCCCAGGTTTCTCCTCAAATCCAAGGGTTTCGTTTTTATAAATTATGGCATACATCAATTTCCTTTTCTCTAGGAATGTATTTTCATAGACTTTTCTTCGTGGAATGCCTCAGTGTGGTCTCTGTTCCTCAGAAACATGAACTAACTAAAGGAAAGCTACTCATTTCCCCTTATTCACCTGTTACCTGCTAACTTGCATTTCCAGTCAGCCTTAGGTAACTAAGGATAGCTCTCTGAATTGATTCTATGCCAGCCAAATCCAAAGAGGTCTTTCATTTTGTTAGCCTATGCAACCTTATTAAGGAATCAAGGTACACTGATTTTTAGGCTTTTTGAAAATTTTGAAAATAGCCTGAAGATCTCCTTCACAAGTTTCTAAGTGGGAGATAGTGCTCTGTTCTATGCAGAATAGAACAAGGAGTTATTGTAACCAGGGCCATGAAGTGCCATGGAGTCCAGTTAATTCAGTGGCTGAAAACATTACGGTGAACCCATATTAGACTTCACACCACCAGAACTGATAGACATGAGCCTGAACAACCTAAGGAGTAATTCTGGTGATATGTCTCTCTAGCTGAAAATATACAAGTGAATTCTGATTAAGATACACAACATTTTTGTCTAGGATTCTGGCTTTTACTGCGGATACCTAGGTTCAATCCCTCATCAGGGAACTGAGATCCCCTCAGTCACACGGCTGTTCAGTGCCACTGAATATATAATATATAGGTAATCAATTACATACAGTATTTCGCTCCACAGAAGTAACAGTTTACTTAAGCAATTTCTGTCAATTTGCTAATGGTCTCTTACCATTTTGTTTCTATTCAGGGGCTCTTCCTCCTCTCTTCCTACCCTTGTGTTTTCCTCCATTCCATCCCCCTCCTCCCCCACTGCACTACCCACCACACACTGGCACAATAGTGTTCAAAAATAGTAGTTTGCTTAGAAGATAATTAGAAAAAAATGATAATATGAAAGTCAAGATTAATGAAATTTTAGAGACAGAAAATCATCTTTCTTCCTGAGTTAGAAACATTGTTTTGATGGTAATATATTTGCTGGTTTAAAGGAGAGATTTCAAGGAGGTATTAAATCCAGAAGGAATGGCCCAAGTTTAAGAAGAGGGATGTTTGTGGAAATTGGGAGAAATTAAAGAAGGTAATGATTCTTTGATTGAGAACAAAAGGAGAAAGGGGGAAGGATAAGGAATACGGTTGATCTTATGACAGCTAATAAACATAATTGTGCTTCTATTATTATTAATAGAAACCTTGGCTACTGATTCCAGATTTAGATTATATTTATTGAATGTTGGTTTTTAACCTGTTGAAAATGCTTAAATATGGGAAACATTTAAGAATCATGATTTCTGTTATGAATAAAGCTTATTTCTTAATTTTATGGATTTTAGTTTTATATATATATAAAGAGCCCTGGTGATTCAGATGGTAAAGAATCTCCCTGAAGTAAATTCAAGACAATATGAGAAATATTTATAATGAATTATTTCTAGTCACAGTGTTTGGTTTTCCTTGTAATAATTTAATGTACATTGTCCTACTTAGGAAGTTATCTACTTTCTATTACCACTCATTTTCACCTCTATCTATTGTTTAGCAGTCCGGTGTTTGCACCTGTCAATGAAGTAGCCACAGAAAGACCAGCACATGTATTCCAGTGAAAGTGGAATGCCAGCAGCTGGCAAAACAAAATGACAGTTTAATGTGGACAGAGTCAGGATTCAATATAACGTGCTACAGCAGAGTTGAAAGTTCAAGTCAAACTGGAGAGCAAACACTCTAGTCTACATGCAGTACATTTTTTTTTTTTTGATGAAAAGAGAAGCTATCTTTGTCATGCTAAGAGTATTGTCTTTGGGAGAGATTGAATAATTATTTGCTTTACATAAGATATGCTTTAGTAGGGTTTTACCTCTAGTTATTACAGAGTTGATCATTATGTGAGAGTCAGGAAAAGGGAGCCTTGAAAATTGGAACTAACTTTTACTGTACATGAATTTAAACACAGAATCAATTTTTAAAATAAACTTTCAACTACTGATATGACTTCAGATAGAGTGAAATAAATATAAATGTCCTTCTCAGTGGAAACTTATTTTGCTTTGCCAGTTTGTTTTCCTAACTTTCTGTGGATTCTTTTTATTTCATTTAATTAATGTATTTATTCACTGATTTTTACTTTTGGCCACACTGGGTCTTTGCTGCTGTGCATGGGCTTTCGCTAGTTGTGGCAAGGGGGGGCTGCTCAATAGTTTTGGGCTGCTTATTGCAGTTACTTCTCTTGTTGGTGACATGGTGACTTCTTTTGTTGGTGAGCGCAGGTTCTGAAGCTCATGGGCTCAGTAGTTGTGGCACGGGGCTTAGTTGCCCTGTGGCATGTGGAATCTTCCCGAACCAGAGATCCAACCTGTGTCTCCTGCATTGGCAGGCAGGTCCGTTTGCATACAGCCCCTCCAAAGTCTGGGGCTCTTATTCCTCCAGTTTCTTTGGTCCCCTGTTAGCCAAATGGCAGTGTACGCAGCGTGTACTCCTTGTGCCCTGGTCAGGGAGGCATTTCAAGTGGATTGTGCTCTTTGAGAACAGATAGGGGGAGGGAGCCCCCAAAGTGCACGCCTCCCATAACCTGAGTGATTCCCACATGTTGGAAGGCAAGGAAGGCTGATGAGAATGAAGACTCACAGTTTTGTTAAGTTAGTGTTGCTATGCCTCCGGTTTTGTTTTTGGTTCCTTTCCTGCCACATGGGCCTTGGGGAGACTGAGTCACTATGCTGGTGATGGTAGGTGGTAGTTTTCTCCAGGAAGGGTGGAGACAACCAAGGGAACAATAATTTGGGTAGTTCTAGGACCACCAGAAAACTCTGCAAGACGTGGGGACTGATGGAATAGGAGTTAGAGTTTAGTGAACTAAGATAAGAGCAGAGGGTTAGGGTCAAGTTCAGGATTAAGTCCCTGCTGAGAATTCGCCTATCAGCCAGGAGATAATCAGAAATTATCAGCAGAGGGTTCATAGATCATGATATTGAAGGGTTCATATATTGAAGTCATAATAAAGGCAACCACAGTAAGAGCTAAACATTTGCAAATAAAAAATAGAGCATATGAGGAAAGAGAGAAGGTAGAAGGTAATTTGAATGCTCTAAATTATTTTTTTTTAATTAAAAATTTTTCCCATTGGTTTTATTTTTATTTACTTTTTAAAATTAAAGTATAATTGATTAAAAGTAAATTTGTAAAGTAAAATTGTAAAATAAAATAATATTTGTAAAGTAAAATTGATAAAATTAAAGTATAACACTATAGTATTGTGTTAGTTTCAGGTGTATGGCAAAATGGTTCAGCTGTATTTTTTAAGATTATTCTTCCATTGCAGGTTATTTCAAGATAGTGAGTATAGTTCCCTGTGCTATATAGTAAATACATGCTCTAAATCTTAATCTTTATCTGTGAAGAACCCAAAGCAATAAAGGCCACTATTTATTTATAACAATGAGAAAAACTAAAAACAAAACCTTTGGCTTCTGAGAAGTGAGAATTTATGTTCATATATACTATCTGCTGTTTATATTTTTTAAATGTGCATGCTTTCTCCATCATTAAAAATCTTAAGTAACAGGGATGATGAAATTAATGTTAGTATATAGAATAAATGGCAATATGTGTGACATATCTGGCACATAGTAGACACTCAAAAAATTATAACTTTTATGACTATTAATTACAAATTTTGTCACTTTTTATATGTGGCAACTAATGTCAGCCGCATTCTCACTGTCCCTTCAAATGTAAGTAAAGTAGGCTCAAGCCTACATTCTTTGCTTTGTGGGAGCCAAAAGGGTGTCCACTGGTTTCCACAGATGCCCACGGCATCTTCTCATGGTTATTGCTGGGTTTAGGCTCCTTCTCCTACTGAGACAAGTCAGTTCCCGAGTTTCATGGCACTCTGTGTCATCCCAGTTCACCTTTTGTTGAGTCAGATTCTGAACTCAACCCAATTCTTCAATGGCTACTAAAACCATTCACTCACAGGACACCTTTTAGATGGACAAGGTTGCCGAAGGTGAGTGACAGGGACAGTTTGCATTACCCAGATGCCATTTTACATTGAATATTGGGCATGAACCCTGGGCAGTCACCTTGTGCCTTCACCACACACTAGCGCCTCTTGCCTTAGGGTCCTGCCTGGCCATCCTCTCCTCTTATTGCTCTTCTCATTGCTCAGGGGAGTGCTGGATTCCTTTCACTTTATTCAGCAGACCTGGCTTCAGACCCTGCTTGGCTGTACTGACGCCCTCAAGACAGGCAATAGATCCAAAGACGCGGCATAGCCAAATAAGTAAATAAATTTAAAAACAAAGTTTATTTATTATTAAATAAATAAGCAAATAATGCATTACAGTCTAAAAAACAAAAAAGTACAAGTGATTTACTTAAGCATTTTGAAATACAGCATTTTTATATCTATAACTGGGATTCATTTGATGTAATCCAAAAGATAGTTGAGGAAAAAAAAATTTTTTTTAAAGCTTGTGACTTCACTGGGTGATAACTGCCTGCTTATTTAAAAATATATACATAGTGGTACAATGACCCATATACAATTTCAGAGTAATGCATTAAAACAAATTTTTTAAAAAGCAATAGTGGGAACATTGGTTTTAATCAGTTGTAACTGTCCAATTGCAAATACAGTGTGTAAACCCTGAGTCTTGTAAATTAATTGAGGCAGTCAAGATCCCTATGGAACTAGTGTTGGCATAATTTTTCTCATTTGCCTTTCTCTAAACTACAGAAAAACCACATCTTTATGCCTTGATATGAAATGTTATATTTACCTTAGTTTCTTTTCTCTCCAGGCTACACATGCAGTACCTGCTGTGATGCATGGGGAAAAGATGCAACCATCAGTGGCTAAGGTATAGTAATGACTAATGTGACCATTATTATTAACCTAAATATTATTTATATGGATGCTGACTATTCTGAGAAAGTAGCAATGACTTTGAAAGCTACACCAAGGATCAATCTAATGAAGAGACAGAGCGCCTGATTGCCTCTATAAGTATGATTCTGGGGCATCTCCCTGCCGCATCCAAAGAAACCTATTTCATGACATGCCTATAATTCCACTGTCATAGATTCATTCCTATGCCAAAACTTCATCCCCTTGTAAAATATAAGCAATACTGGGAAATAACATAAAGCTCTAATGTGATTGAGTTGGTCAGATCCTTTCCTGAGGATAGTTTTGATAGAGAGAGGAAATATAGTAACTGGGGGCAGCTGCCGCTTTAATGAAGAGATTTAGAAAAAGCGATACCTAGTAGGGCAGGGGTGATGAAGAAAAATTTTGGTTGCTTCCTAATGTTGTCTCAGAGTGGCTGCTTTGAAGTGAATCATTTATGGGAAATGGAGGCATGGGATCTTACATTCTTCCAATTTATGGGGATTTGCAAGTAAATGTAACTCATTGTTCTCAAATTATTTTTGATGGTATGCTTTTAATAGAAATAACATTTCAGATTTATGGATAAAACAATACAAACAGGATTCATTTCATTAACTTTGTGATATATTTTCTATTGAAAGATTGAAGAAGAGAAACTTGTTTTGGAAGAGCAAATACAAGTGTTAAAGTCTAAGTTAGAGAGAGAGAAAAGGAAGTCAGAAAGGTACTGGTAATAATAATTCATAATTGTTCATTTGCAGCTAATACATACTGTATATATATAACCATCTATAAATTTATTACAGGATTAAAAAGGATTCAGAACATATCAGCAAGAACTGGGAAAAGAAATTCTTAATTCTCAGGAACAGGTATAGTGTGGTATATACAAATTCTATTTGTAAAAAACGTGACTAATCATCTTTTAAGGAAATTGGGAGCCTAGCATTTTTCTGTGTGTATTAAGTAATATAAAATGCCATCACGTGCTTCTAATAAGAAATGCAAAATAACTGACCTAAAGTAGAAGAGTAGTCAAAGTCACTTCAAATAAAAACTAAATTCCAAACTCTATTTTATTCCCGATCTCGGTGTTTAAATGTAAATAATCAACAGGATGGACAGACACTCTTGATAACTGGTTTAATCGGACCCACACAGTTATCTTCCCCCATAGGCCTATTAAAACATTTTCCTGCTTATTTGCACATGATAATAGTTATCTTCAGATATAGAGATCTGAATGAGTGAGGGGGGCGTGTTGTCTGGTTGCTTAGAAGAGACTCCCCCGCTCCCCCCGAAGAAGCCTCACGTGCAGAAGTGCTGGGATGAGCGTTGGCTCGTGTGTTCAGAAACAGTAAGGACACCAGATGGCTGGAGTGACGTGAGCAGGGGCGAGTGGTAGAAAAGCCCAGAGAAGAAGAACATTTGAGGTTTTGCTCCGAGATGGGAAATCACTAGAAGCTTCGTTTTTCATTTTTGTTTTTTTCCCTGCGCTGGGTCTTCGTTGCTGTGCCCCGGCTTTCTCTAGTTGAGGCAAGCAGGGGCCACTCTTCAGTTGCGGTGCGCTGTGAGCTTCTCTTGTTGCCGAACATGGGTTCTAGACATCCGGGCTTCAGTAGCTGCCGCACACGGCCTCCGTAGTTGTGGCACACAGGGTTCCTTGCCCCATGGCGTGTGGAATCTTCCCGGACCAAGGATCGAACTCATGTCCCCTGAATAAACTTCTCCAACATTTCGGCCTTGAGGGAAGTCCACTCTGGGACTTCATTTTACCGGGTTATTTTAGAAGGATATAACTCAGGAACAGCCAAATGGAAGAGATGCACAGGGCAGAGTTTGTGGGAGGGCTCTCAAAACTCATGCTCCCTGGGCAATGTTGCTCTCATATCTCCACATGTTCACCAACCCAGGAGCTCTTGTTTTTAATTGATGAGAAAATCTCTTTTACATGCCAACTAGGTCATTAGTGAAAGTGAAAAAGTGAAAGTGAAGCCGCTCAATTATGTCTCTATTTTGACTCTCTGCTACCCGGTGGACTATTGCCTGCCAGGCTCCTCTGTCCATGGGATTCTCCAGGCAAGAATACTGGAGTGGGTTGCCATTTCCTTCTCCAGAGGATCTCCCCAACCCAGGAATCAAACCCGGGTCTCCCACATTGCAGGCAGACTCTTTAACCTCTGAGCCACCTACCACACCTAATAAACCTAGCAATGTAAATCCTTTAGCATTGCTTATTAACCAAGTCATATTCAAATCTCTTGATTATCTCAAGGGAATCTTTTATAGTTGTTTGTTTAAATTGGGATCCGGAATAGGTAGATCACTGCATTTGGGTGTTACATCCTTTAAATCTTTTTTTTTTTTTTTTTTTCTATAATCATCCCACATAAGCCCCTTTCTTTCCAATCCATTGATTTGCTAGAGAAATGTGTTCATTTCTTATGTAGAATGTCCCCCATTCTGGATTTGGCTAATTGTTTACACACATGTGTGTATGTGTCTGTGGTGCCTTTTAGCATGTTCTTCAGTCTGTATTTCCTACAAACTGATCTTAAATCTAGAGAGTTGATTAGATTCAGATTCAATATTTTAGGCAAGACAACCTCATGTAAACTACTAGGTAATTCTTATGCATCCCATCATAGGGCACTTTAGTGTCTGGCTTTGTTATTTTAATCATGTTATCAGCCTGATTCATGAATGTCAAGGTTTACCAATTGACCTTTCTCCAAATAATCTTAACACCCATTAATAATCACAAACCATGAGTCAAGATTTCATTAGGATGGCAAATTGTTAATACTTCAATTTTATCTTTCCTTCTGCATTTCTTAGCTAAGTTCTATCAAAGAAAACATTCCCCTCAACTGGTTACCCTGAAATACAGTTTCAGATGAGATGAGGCAAGATAAATGCTTGATCCTCTTTATTTATCAATATTCAGAATAATGAATTGGTACCCTGAAACCTCACTGGAGAGTCTTAAACTAAGGAAAGACCCAAATGATCTGATGTCTTGAAAGAATAATTCTGACTTCTGTATTGATGTAAGGCCATAGGGAAACCAAAGGAAAGGCAGGGAGAAAAGTTCGGAGCTCCAAAAACAATAAGCCTTTTTTAGGCAAAACATGATGGTGATTTGACTGGGATGGGAGATGTGGAGGTGTTGAGAAATGATTAAATGTGGGATATGTTTTGAAAGTGGGAGGTATTGAAAGATTGGCAGTAAGGGGGGAAAGAAAGAAGTCAAGTTTGATTGCAAAGATTTTTTACAACAGGAAGGATGAAGTTGCCTTCAGCTTCAAACAAGCAAGCGCATTTTGTCAGGAAATTGGTTTTGATATGTGAAATTCAAGATGCCTCTTAGTAACCTAAGGGTAGATGTCTAGTGGCAAATTATATATGAGTCTCGAACTCAGAAGAAAGTTGAGGCTGGGGGCATACATTTGGGATGCATTAGTATAGATGGTATTTAAAGTCATGGGATTAAATGAGATTAGCTAAGAATAAGTGTTGGAGAAAAATAGAGAGATACAAGGATTGAGTTCTAATATTTGGTTGTATCTGACTTTCAAAAGCTTTTATTGATCTGATGTTTCCCCTTTAAAGGATGTTCCTCTTTTGTGAACTCCTTTTATCTTTTTGCTTTCTTGTCAGCTTGTGAAATTTGTTTGTGTATTCTTATTTTTAATTCTTTGTCAATTTTAGATGTTACAAATACCTCTTCCCAGTCTATGAACTTTGTGTATGTTGTCCTTTATTGTACAGAGATTCTTAATCTTTATCCATCAATATTTTTTCCTTAGATGTATTTAGAAAATCTTTCTCCATCTTCACTAAGATATTCTCCCACTTTTTTAGACAAGACTTCTTGACTTACCCCTCATATTTGGGTCTTTATTCCAGTTCTTTCTGGAGTGGGTTGTGGTGCCACTTTGCTCACATACTGTGTTCTAGTATATTCCTGAATCTGTTTCAGAGTTCCCATTCTATTCCATTTATTTTTCCTTTCCAGGATATTACTATACTATTATTTTGTGATATATGTTAATATCTAGTATTAATAAGGCTATTCCTCCTTATTTTCTTTTCAGGGTTGGAAAATATATAATTTTAGAAAACAAAAAGAGTGATAAATTCATAGTAATATTTAAAATTTTTTACTTGCATTTCTTTGCTCTTACACTGAAAATTCTAGATTCTCATCACATGAACATAGTACCAATTTGCTCTCTCCTATGATCTCTGCTCATTTCAATTCTATTGCATGTTTTATTTCAGCTTTCATGTCCTTAAGAATGAGATGTTCACTAGGCACACATTATTTCGTCAGTTTGCAGTGCTGGCCGATACATCCTTCAATTATGTTGTAAGTACATGTTGGGGTAGATGCACTTTGTCTCTTTGATGCTGCTGTAACATGCCTTTTTGAACTTAGCTTTTTTAGAATCCCTGATCTTAGCTCTGGAGACAGTACAGGGGGAACCCTGCTAGAGGCTGATAGCATAAGACAGTGTTTGAACCCAAAGAGCTCAATGTAGTATGACACATAGATGTGTAAACAAACAGCTCCCATGCAATATGGTTGAGCTATAGTGGAGGCAAGTGAAAATTTTAGAGGAGGGTGACTCATTCCTCCTGGGAGGAATCTATTAACCTGACCACTGTGGGCATGGATGGAACATAGGAACAATCACAGCTGAAGATCCAAGTAGCTAGTCACTTCCAGATGGATAAAGGAGGTAAAAGAATCTGTTCCTAGTACTAGGTCATTCATTTTCACACTAGAAGTAACCTATAGACGAAGCCCAATTCTAAAATAGACTTTTTAAAAATTGAAGTATAGTTGATTTACAATGTTGTGATTCATTTATTATATGTATATATATGTGGGGGGCGGGGGGTGGGCCTTCCCAGGCGACTCAGTGGTAAAGAATCCACCTGCCAATGCAGGAGACATGGGAGACTCAAGTTCAATCCCTGGTTGGGGAAGATGCTCTGGAGGAGGGCATGGCAACCTACTCCAGTGTTCTTGCCTCAAGAATCACGTGGACAGAGGAGCCTGATGGGCTATAGTCCATGGGGTCACAAAGAGTCATACATGACTGAAGTGACTTCTCATGCACACATGTGAGAAACTTGCTAAGGATTTTTAATAACTGACTCCCCCACAGTGTTCCAGAACTGGTCTCTATATATAATAGTCTCTTCTCCTTCTGTTTTTTTTCTCTTCTCAACCAAAGTTTACAATTTTTTAGGTATTTCTTTTTATTTATTCATTTGGCTGTGCTGGGTCTTAGTTGCAGCATGCAGGATCTTTAGTTGCAACATATGGGATCTAGTTCCCTGACCAGGGATCGAACCCAGGCCTCCTGCATTGAGAGCTTGGAGTCTTAACCGCTGGGCCACCAAGGGAGTCCTCACATAAATGTTTAAATGGTTTATTTGTCAAGGGGAACAAAAAGGGAGTGGGAGCAGGCTGTAGGGGAATAGAAAAATGCATGCAAATGTGTATGCATACATATAAACCAACAAGAGAGAAGCCTTGAATAGGGAAAACGTCACATAAATTCCCAGGGTGCACCCACAGACCTCAGACCTCTTTTTGATAATAATGCTTGGTGTGTTTTTGGCCGTTTCCACCAGCATATTTTTAATGTCATGATTTACTGTGCCATATATGATGTTGGTGGCTGTTCGGCTTATGTGCTTCTGCTTCTGAACTCCTAGAAGAGCTGCCTTTGTGTTTTCACTCTTCAGTTCCTGGGAACCAGGACCACTACTGTGTAGCTTCCAGGAACTGAGTAGTGCTGGGGATGACCTTGTGATACCTGACCAGTTACAACAAGTAAATCCCAAATGGCATAGGGAGAATCAGAAGGAAGTAGAGTCAGAAGAGACATTGAGGAAAACATTTTTGCTTGAATTTTCTCACAAAGTAGCCTGAATTAGGAAGGGATCTGTTCCTTGTGGCTCAGTGGGGAAGGAATCCACCTGCAATGCAGGAGTTGCAGGAGATGCAGTTTTGATCCCTAGATCGGGAAGATCTCCCGGAGGAGGAAATGGCAACCCTCTCCAGTATTCTTGCCTGGGAAATCCCATGGACAGAGGAGCCTGGCAGGCATCAGTTCATAGGGTCACAAAGAGTCTGACATTCCTTGGGTTTAAAGGAAATTATTTCCCCAGTGATATTTGAGCCATCAAGTTAAAAGCATAATTTTCATATCTCGGTTAACTAAGGACTGAAGAGCATTCTGCCTCCATTTGAGTTGATCTTTATTTCCCCTGTATAACAATGGTACGAACCCTTTGTGCCTTTCAGAAAGTTAAACCTTTATTTGTGCAATCCAAAATGAACTTGGCAACAGTGTCGACATCTTCTACAAGTGTTGATCATTCACCTTCGGTAGGTAGATTACTTTTTTCCTATTTAACATTTAATCAGTCAGTATTATTCAGCGTGAGTAATTAAACGTCTCATTTTACCCACAGGTAGACAACCAGTATGATGACGTAGGCAGCGCTCAGATTTCCCTCCCACTTTCACCACAAGGTAAGAATCCTTCTTGTTGATCTAAATGTAAGACCAGAAACTATAAAACTCCTAGAGGAGAACATAGGCAAAACACTCTCCGACATAAATCACAGCAAGATCCTCTATGACCCACCTCCCAGAATATTGGAAATAAAAGCAAAAATAAACAAATGGGACCTAATGAAACTTAAAAGCTTTTGCACTACAAAGGAAACTATAAATAAGGTGAAAAGACAGCCCTCAGATTGGGAGAAAATAATAGCAAATGAAGAAACAGACAAAGGATTAATCTCAAAAATATACAAGCAACTCCTGCAGCTCAATTCCAGAAAAATAAATGACCCAATCAAAAAATGGGCCAAAGAACTAAACAGACATTTCTCCAAAGAAGACCTACAGATGGCTAACAAACACATGAAAAGATGCTCAACATCACTCATTATCAGAGAAATGCAAATCAAAACCACAATGAGGTACCATTACACGCCAGTCAGGATGGCTGCTATCCAAAAGTCTACAAGCAATAAATGCTGGAGAGGGTGTGGAGAAAAGGGAACCCTCTTACACTGTTGGTGGGAATGCAAACTAGTACAGCCCCTATGGAGAACAGTGTGGAGATTTCTTAAAAAACTGGAAACAGAACTGCCATATGACCCAGCAATCCCACTTCTGGGCATACACACTGAGGAAACCAGATCTGAAAGAGACACGTGCACCCCAATGTTCATCGCAGCACTGTTTATAATAGCCAGGACATGGAAGCAACCTAGATGCCCATCAGCAGATGAATGGATAAGGAAGCTGTGGTACATATACACCATGGAATATTACTCAGCCGTTAAAAAGAATTCATTTGAATCAGTTCTAATGAGATGGATGAAACTGGAGCCCCTTATACAGAGTGAAGTAAGCCAGAAAGATAAAGAACATTACAGCATACTAACACATATATATGGAATTTAGAAAGATAGTAACGATAACCCTATATGCAAAACAGAAAAAGAGACACAGAAGTACAGAACAGACTTTTGAACTCTGTGGGAGAAGGTGAGGGTGGGATGTTTCGAAAGAACAGCATGTATATTATCTATGGTGAAACAGATTACCAGCCCAGGTGGGATGCATGAGACAAGTGCTCGGGCCTGGTGCACTGGGAAGACCCAGAGGAATCGGGTGGAGAGGGAGGTGGGAGGAGGGATCGGGATGGGGAATACATGTAACTCTATGGCTGATTCATATCAATGTATGACAAAACCCACTGAAATGTTGTAAAGTAATTAGCCTCCAACTAATAAAAAATAAAAAGGAAAAAAAAAAAAAGAATCCTTCTTGTTGGAGAAAAGGTGCACACACACAGGATGAGTAATGAATCAGGATTAGTAGCACTTTTCTTTGTCAAACTGAGATGTTCGGTTTCTGGGTGAACGCATGGCTTTTATCCAGCCACTTTATAAGACTAATTCATAGATACGATGAAGAAAATAATGTTAATATGTATTTCTGAATATTGATCTCTGTTAACTGAAAATGAGAGTCATACATCAAAACTAGAAACTGTCTCAGTTGGAATCCTGTTTCTTTTTTTTTTAACTGCCAACAAACCTGAGGCTCCTGTTAAATTCCTAGTTTCCAGTTTAATAATAGAAGAAAAAATCTGACCATTTCTAGCATTCTTTATCTCCCATCAGTCCTTGCAGGGCCTCAAATTGTACTGTTTGGTAAGTGGAGGTACATATTGTTCACAGGTTTCTATACGTCTTTAGGAAGCAACCGTGCTTGCTTTTCTCTAATGAATACCTTGTATTAATAAAATGCAATGTTCTTCATTTGAATTAGAGATAGTAATCAAAGGGTGTCAGTAATTTCTGATTTTCATGTCTTGGAATCTTTAAAAGTAAAGTTTTATCATGAATATTTATACAGGGAGGAAGTGTGTAAAATGAGTTTAAATCCTGGACCCTAATTTTAAAATCGTCTACTTTTTGAAAACAAGTGTGAGAAAGGAACTTCTCTCCTGGGCCTCCACGCAATGGAGAGACTTCTTCTGTAGTGTTTACAGGTGTAGGTAGTATCTTTTCCAGAGGTGCCTGCCAGGGTGCTGGGAATCTTTTAGCAGCCACAGTCCTCTTGGCTTCCTGGACTGACATTTTTTATCATAGTAACACTCAGATATGCAGATGACACCACCCTAGTAGTAGAAGGCAAAGAGGACCTAAAGAGCATATTGATGCAGGTGAAAGAGGAGAGTGAAAAAGCTGGCTTAAAACTCAACATTCAAAAAACTAAGATCATGGTATCGAGTCCCATCACTTCATGGCAAATAGATGGGGGGGGGGGGGGGGGGAGGGCGGGGAATGAAAACAGTGACAGATTTTGTTTTCTTGAGCTCCAAAATCACTACAGACAGTGACTGCAACCATGAAATTAAAAGGCATTTGCTCCTTAGAAGAAAAGCTATGACAGAGGTAGACAGCTTATTCAAAAGCAGAGACATCACTTTGCTGACAAAGTCCATATAGTGAAAGCTATGGTTTTTCCAGTAGTCATGTATGGATGTGAGAGTTGGACCATAAAGAAGGCTGAGCACTGAAGAATTAATGCTTTCAAACTGTGGTGCTTGAGAAGACTCTGGAGAGTCCCTTGGACAGCAAGGAGATCAAACCAGTCAATCCTAAAGGAAATCAACCCTAAATATCCATTGGAAGAACTGATGCTAAAGCTGAAGCTCCAATACTTTGGCCACCAAAGAACCAATTCACTGGAAAAGATACTGGGAAAGATTGAGGGAAGGAGGAGAAGGGGGCAACAGAGGATGAAATGGTCAGATAGCATCATTGACTCAGTGCACATGAGTTTGAGCAAACTCCAGAAGACGATGAAGGACAGGGAAGCCTGGCAGGCTGCAGTCCATGGGGTGGCAGAGTTGGACATGACTGAGTGACTGAACAATGACAACACCCAGACTGGATTCTGTAGTGGCTGCTAGCTGAAAGCGTGGCAGCCTTTTAAAGATATCAGCTTTTTTTTTTTTTGGCCACACCATATGGCTTGGGGATCTTAGTTCCCTCACCAGGGCTCGGACCCAGGTCCCTGCTGTGGAAACACAGAGTCCTAACCACTGGACTGCCAGAGAAGTCCCCAAAGATGTCAGCATTTAAATAAAGGGCTAGATCTGTAGACTGTTGGAAACTCCAATCCCTACAGTAAGTTATTTTAAAATATCATAATGTATTGGGGAAGAAAGAATATACTCAATCTGATTTTGGTATTGACCATCTGGTGATGTCGATGTGTAAGGTCATCTCTTGTGTTGTTGGAAGACAGTGTTTTCTATGACCAGTGCATTCTCTGGGCAAAACTCTGTTAGCCTTTGACCTGCTTCATTTTGTACTTCAAGGCCAAACTTGCCTGTTACTCCAGGTATCTCTTGATTTCCTACTTTTGCATTCCAGTCCCCTGTGATGAAAAGGACATCTTTTTTTGGTGTTAGTTCTAGAAGGTCTTGTAGGTCTTCACAGAACTGTTCAACTTCAGATTCTTCGGCATTAGTGGTTGGGGCAGACGTGAATTACTGTGATATTGAATGGTTTGCCTTGGAAATGAACCGAGATCATTATTGTTTTTGAGACTACACCCAAGTACTGCATTTCAGGCTCTTTTGTTGACTATGAGGACTACTCCATTTCTTCTAAGGGATTCTTGCCCACAGTAGTAGATATAATGGTCATCTGAGTTAAATTCACCCATTCCTGTCCATGTTAGTTCACTGACTTCTAAAATGTTGATGCTCACTCTTGCCATCTCCTGCTTGACCACTTCTGATTTACCTGGATTCATAAACCTAACTTTCCAGGTTCCCATGCACTATTGTTCTTTACAGCATCAGACTTTACTTCCATCACCAGTCACATCCACAAGTGGGCATTGTTTCCGCTTTGGCTCAGCCTCTTCATTCCTTCTGGAGCTATTTCTCCACTCTTCTCCAGTAGAATATTGGGCACCTACCAACCTGGGCAGGGGGGTTGGGGCGGGGTTCATCTTTCAGTGTCATATCTTTTTGCCTTTTCATACTGTTCATGGGGTTCTCAAGGCAAGAATGCTGAAATGGTTTGCCATTTCCTTCTCCAGTGGACCACATTTTGTCAGAACTCTCCACCATGACCCATCCATCTTGGGTGGCCCTACGTGGCATGGTTCATAATTTCATTGAGTTAGACAAGGTTTAGGTCCATGTGATCCTATGGACTGAGCACCAAAGGCTGAGCATGGAAGAACTGATGCCTTCAAACTGTGGGGCTGGAGAAGACTCTTGAGAGTCCCTTGGACTGCAGAGATCAAACCAGTCAATCTTAAAGGAAATCAACCCTAAATATTCACTGGAAAGACTGATCTGAAGTGGAAGCTCCCATACTTTGGCCACCTGATGCAAAGAGCTGACTCATTGGAAAAGACCCTGATGCCGGGAAAGATTGAAGGCAGTAAGGGAAGGGGATGACAGCAGATGAGATGATTGGATGGTATTACTGACTCAATGGACATGAGTTTGAGCAAGCTCCAGGAGATGGTGAAGGACAGGGAAGCCTGGGGAAGAGAGACTTTCTGATTTATCATTAAAATGTAAATTGTTAAATTTGCAATCTTTGTTCTACCCAACATTTTAATTAGAGCCTTAATTAACAGCAAAAAATCCAGTTGAGAATTTTACATCCAAAAATTATTTTTCCGAGCCAAGCAAACCATTTTTTGAAGGTCCATTTGTAGTCATACAAACCGACTTTGATGGCTACCTGGGCCATGAGGAAGCCTCAGCCAAAACAAACACTGGCATTCCCTTTCTTCTGTTCTGAAAATGCAAAGAGAAGAGTTATTTCCACCCTGTCTACTGAAAACCCTCCTAAAATTCATTAGCCCCCTTTTTCCAGCTTACTAATAAAATTGAAAGTGAATGCTATTTTATGATCCATAATTTTGCAGGATGCCACAAGGCGCATCATACTGAATAGACTCTGAGCTGCAGAGAAGGAGTGAGTAAGGGTGTCACACAGAAAGTCTCTGGGCAAAACCCTGACATTTCTTTCTACAAAATCTCCGATATAACTTTGCTGTGTCACATTCTCCCCTCTGAAGACAATGCGGGGAAATCATTCAGTTAACGAAAGTTTCTGGTTAATTGGATTCCAGTTAATCCCAAATCAACTAGAAATAAATTTTCTACTTGTAATGGCCCAAAAAACTGACATATAAATGCCAGGAGGAAATTGAATTACAAATTTACTAATTCAAAAAGTAAATGAATTTTTTTTTCATTGGAAAGCTGTCTTTCATGGTTACGGGGATGGAACAATATGCACACTAGATGTTCAAAAGGCCAAACCGTCTTCACAAAACAAGTCACTCCAAGCTTCTCAGGTGCTTCAGAAGGTGGAGAAACCCCTCCAGGCCCCTAGGAAATAACTCAGTACATTATCAGTGTTTTCAAGCACTAATTCACAAATTTGTTTTCAAAGAGGTGTTTAGCTACATGACTCATGTGGACCAGTAGACAAATCATTACTTTCTATAACATGAGGGTGACTGTAACCTATCTGGTGACAGAAGCCAAACTGAACCCATTAAAGTCACTGTGTTATTGAGATCTGTATTTTAAATTATGTAAATAGGATATTAATTTTAAATACCCTACTGAATATTTATACTCCCTGTTACCAGAATCCTCAGTGTTGCTTTAAAGATTGAGGTTTTTATATTGTATATTCATACAATAAGATACTTCTGAAAATTATGGGTAACTAACATTTAATGGGTGTAGGTAATATTCTAATGAGCTTCCCTGGTGGTTCAGTGGTAAAGAATCCACCTGCCAATGCAGAAGACACAAGTTTGATTCCTGGATTAGAAAGATCCCCTGGAGAAGGAAATGGCAACCCACTCCAGCATTCTTGCCTGGGAAATCCCATGGACAGAGGAGCCTGGTGGGCCGTAGTCAATGGGGTAGTGAAGAGTTGGACATGACTTAGCAGCTAAACAACAACCAACTATTCTAAATGCTTTTCAGGTTTTAGCTCTAACCCTCACAAAAACCCTATAAGGTCAGCACTCTTGCCTTCTCAAGTCTATAAAGGAGACAGTTGGATACAGAGGGTCCTAGTAGGCTGCCAAGGTTATGACCGCAAATAAATAGATTATTATTTTTACAAAAAAGGCTGGGTTCAGACCCAGACAATGTGGCCCCAGGGGCCAGGTTTGTCACCAGTCAATTATACTGATTTATTCCAAGACACATGCATGACAGTGTGTGGTCCCATTTTCAACAACACACAATGGGAAAACATGTGATGTAGCAGAAAGGCTTTGTAGGTGGACAGACTTTGGTTCCCATCTCATTCCAGCCACTTACTCCAGGGGTGACTTCATCTCAGCTCCTTCTGCTGTGTAAAATGGAGGTGGTGACTCTAACTCCTAGCTTTGTTATGAGGATTAAATGAGGTGACTTGCCTAGCTAACCCCATCCCTACCTTTCCTCCTGACCTATGGATAATATAATCCCTGGATTCTGAAAATAAAGTCTGGCAAACCTGCTTTTTAACCCATTACATGAGAATTATAATGTCCTCAGAAGTAGGCTAGTGATTTAAAAGAACTGGTCTCTCCTTTAATTCTTATGTCCATCATGCATAAGAAAGAATAAAATTTGTCATTAGTATCAGATCATACTGTAGATATTTTGAAAAGGGCAAAATAAAACATAACTTAAAATAGCATCAGAGAATATATTTCCTAAGCAAATTGAAATTTACTCTTTATTATGTTGCAAGCTTTACTCCAAAAAATTCTAGTGTGAAGCAGAGAGTTGCTCTTGCAACAAAGAAAATTTAAGACATAAAGAAATCCTCATGAATGTGAAGAAATTTTAAAAAATGAGGTACGATACTATTGGCAGAATTTCAAAGCAGTCTTTTTTACACAGTAGTAATTATCCCAGGAGATCCCAGGTAACATTATTAATTTGTTTGCTACTTAACTGTGATAAAATTTGGGATCTGAGCAGCCCATTGTGTCCTGCGCACTGCCCCAGATTTTATGTACTTAAGAAGACCTTTCTCACAGTCCAGTAATTAGGTGCTATTGACATTGTAATCTTCAAAAATGTCCCTAATGGGCCCCAAAGACATGAATCTCATTGATAAAACCTCAAAGTAACAGTGACCCTTTAAGTGGCTTGTCGGTAAGAGAAACCTCAAACATAAATATCTGAAACACAGGAGAAACCCAAATTTAAACCTAGATTACATTGTATTGTTAATTCTCTTGAGACTTTTAGTGAAGAACCATGGAAGAGATGATCTTAAAGGTTTTTAAAGAATGGTAGAACAATTGTAGTACATTGGAAAGGTTTTTAAAATCTTTCTTTTCACCCTTTGAAACTTTAGACCTGTAAAGTGTTTCATTCTTAAGTCATTGTAATATGCACCAAAAGTGGAGTTCAGTTCCCCCATTTTTGTTTTAAACACAAAAATAATTTTAAAAATCACAGAAGAGAAGTAACGTAAAAGATAAAAAGGAAAGCATTTTAGGCATAAGTGTTAGCATTGTTTTACATATTCTTTCTAGACTTCAGCTGTAATTAATGTAATTTAGTAAGGTATTCACATTCAAATGCATATTTTATAATATTGCTACACATGTACTTTTGTACACAATATACATAACTGATGGTATGTAACATCACTTCACGTGTAACTGATGGCTATTAAAAATGTTAAAAAGGGACTAACCTGACTTACTAAATATAATGTATTAAGGTATCTATTAATGTTTATGATGTCACTGCCACCAGCTTTTCTACTACTTCCCTTATTGCCACCAATTACTTATAATTCAGATGTTCTATTTCTAGGTTATATATGTTATCCTTGTCTTTCAGATTTGGGCTGACTCTTCGCTACCTTTTCCTGGGAATTTTCCTTGCTCTTTATGCCTTTGTTCTTTTTGATACTTTCTATTTGAGGCATGAGATTTAAGATATTGAATGACAAATTAAAGTCTGGAAGACCAACAGTGTGTCTCTTAACATACCTTTCCAAATACAGGGAATTTTCAATGGCATAGGGAAGAGTCAAGATGACCAATTGGATTTGAAAATTAATCACAGAAATCCAAAGTTTTCTTTCTAACTGAAGCTTTGTCAATTGATCAGATAGGGGATTACAACATGTGAAAAATTAAAATGGATAATCCATGCTTTGAAAGCAAAAGGCAAAGAAGAAAGGGAAAGATATACGCATCTGAATGCAGAGTTTCAAAGAATAGCGAGGAGAGGTAAGCCTTCTTAAGTGAACAATGCAAAGAAATAGAGGAAAACAATAGAACGGGAAGGTCTAGAGATCTCTTCAAGAAAATTGGAGATATCAAGGGAACATTTCATGCCAAGGTGGGCACAATAAAGGACAGAAATAGTATGGACCTAACAGAAGCAGAAGAGGTGGCAAGAATACACAAAATAAATGTACAAAAAAGGTCTTAATTACCTGGATAACCATGATGGTGTGGTCACTCACCTAGGGCCAGACATCCTAGAGTGTGAAGTCAAGTGGGCCTCAGGAAGCATTACTACAAATAAAGCTAGTGAGGATGATGGAATTCCAGCTGAGCTATTTTAAATCCTAAAAGATAATGCTGTTGAAGTGCTGTACTCAGTATGCCAGCAAATTTGGAAAACTCAGCAGTGGTCACAGGACTGGAAAAGATCAGTTTTCATTCCAGTCCCAAAGAAAGGCAGTGCCAAAGAATGTTCAAATTACTGTACAATTGCACTCGTTTCACATGCTAGCAAGGTAATGCTCAAAATCTTTCAAGCTAGGCTTCAGCAGTACGTGAACCGAGAACTTCTGTGTGTACAAGCTGGATTTAGAAAAGGCAGAGGAACCAGAGATCAAACTGCCAACATCCTCTGGATCATAGAAAAACCAAGGGAATTAAAAAAAAAAAAAATCTACTTCTGCTAAGCCTTTGACTGTGTGGATCACAACAAACTGTGGAAAATTCTGAAAGATATGGAAATACCAGACCACCTTACCTGTCTCCTGAGAAACTGTATATAGGACAAGAAGCAACATTTAGAACAGGACATGCAACAATGGACTGGTTCAAAATTGGGAAAGGAGTATATCAAGACTGTATATTGTCACCCTGCTTATTTACCTTATATGCAGAATATATCACGTGAAATGCTGGGCTGGATGACTCATAAGCTGAAATCAAGATTTCTGGGAAAAATATCAACAACCTCATATATGCAGATAATACCACTTTGATGGCAGAAAGTGAAGAAGAACTAAACAGCCTCTTAAAGGTGAAACAGAGTGAAAAAGCTGGCTTAAAACTCAACATTCAAAAAACTAAGATTGTGGCATCTTGTCCCATTACTTCATGACAAATCAATAGGGAAAAAGTGGAAACAGTGACAGATTTTATTTTCTTGGGCTCCAAAATCACTGCAGTGGGTGACTGCAGCCACGAAATTAAAAGACACTTGCTCCTTGGAAGAAAAGTTATGACCAGCCTAGACAGCATATTAAAAAACTGAGACATCACTTTGCTGACCAAAGGTCCATATAGTGAAAGCTGTGATTTTTCCAGTAGTCATGTATGGATGTGAGAGATGGACCATAAAGAAAGCTGAGTACTGAAAAATGGATGCTTTTGAACTGTGGTGTTGGAGAAGACTCTTGAGAGTCCTTTGGAGTGCAAGGAGATCAAACCAGTCAATCTTAAAGGAAATCAGCCCTGAATATTCATTGGGAGGAATGATGCTGAAGCTGAATGCAAAGAGTTGACTTACTGGAAAAGACCCTGATGCTGGGAAAGATTGAAGGCAGTAGGAGAAGGGGATGACAGAGGATGAGATGGTTGGATGGCATCACTGACTCAATGAACATGAGTTTGAGCAAACTCTGTGAAGGATAGGGAAGCCAGGCATGCTGTAGTCCATGGGGTTGCAAAGAGTCGGACACAACTTAGTAGTGGAATGACAACAATACTTTGAAAATGGTGTTAATAGTTGAAATTGGGGCTTCCCTGGTGGTTCAGTGTTAAAGAATCTGCCTACCAAAGCAGGAGACACAGGTTTTATCCCTGGCCTGGGAGGATCCGACATGCCGCAGAGCAACTGAGCCCATTTTGCACAACTACTGAGTCTGTGCTCTAGAGACTGAGGGCCACAACTACTGAATCCATGTGCCTTAGAGCCCATGCTCTGCAATGAGAGAAACTACCGCAATGAGAAGTTTGCACATTGCAGCTGTAGAGTAGTCCCCTCTCACTTCAACTAGAGAAAATCCTATGCAGCAATGAAGACCAAGACAGCCAAAAATAAATCAATAAAATTATTTTTTAAAATAGTTGAAACAAGTAGGCAGCCAAAACACTTTGAATTTGTAAATAAGATCATAACAAATTAGCAGAAAAAATGTCACAACTAATACATGTGTTTTATTAATTTGATTGACTGTCTCATATTAATTCAATCTAGTGTTGCTTTTTAGTATGCATGTGTGCTCAGTCACTCAGTTGTATCCAACTCTCCAACACTATGGACTGTAGCCCACCAGGCTCCCCTGTCCATGGAATTTTCCAGGCAAGAATACTAGAGTGGATCTCCATTTCCTCCTCCAGGATATCTTCCCGACCCAAGAATCAAACCCAAGTCTCTGGTGTGTACCTGTATTGGCAGGCTGATTCTTTACCACTGCATCACCTGGGAAGCCTGCTTTTAAGTATATGTAGACAGAATTTCCTCAGATAGTAAAGAATCTGCCTGCAGTGCAGGAGACCTGGGTTCAATCCCTGGGTTGGGAAGATCCCCTGGAAGAGGGCATGGCAACCCACTTCAGTATTCTTGCATGGAGAATCCCCATGGACAGAAGTGCCTAGTGGGCTACAGTCCAAGGGGTCGCAAAGAGTCAGACTTGACTGAGTGATTAAGCACAGCACAGGCAGAGTTTCATTGAATAAACGCCACAAAGCATATTCTTAATTATGCCCCAAACTGGTACTCAGAGGTCTCCAAAACATGAAGCATGAGGCAAGAATACTTTCTGGTGTGTTATTCATTCATTGGGCCATGAATTGAATTCCAGCTGCCTCTCTGGATCCTGTGGCCACTGATTTCATCCCAAACCCCAGAGGTCCATTGCCTTCCAGTTACTTAAGAGTCATTATAAACTATATAAGCCTTTTATGATGGTTAACAAAATATTAAGAAAGGTTTCAAGTAGTGTGGAGTGGGTATTAATTTTTAAATTTAGTAATGTTTCTGTTAGAGAAATGGCAAAATGTTGCAAGATATTATGTATGAATTCATGCAAATTCATGGACATATCAAGTACACGCTTGAGTGAACTGGCAGTGACATCTTTGTATGAATATTCCTTTCAGGAGGAGGAACACCAGGTTTGGAGTTTGAGAGAATAAATTGAGAACCAAAAGCAGATATTTGTAAGTCAGTGTAAAGAAGTGTCACAGGACTCTAGTCCTCAGCCTGTCCCATTCCTGGCTGGTTCATCTTCTTTAATGCACGTTCCTCATCTTGAATGAAACAATCACGTGAAAAAAAAATAGATCGTAGGAAGAAGTAAGTTGTATACTATTGCATTCTACACAAATGTAAACTAGAGTGACAAAAAATTATAAAGTAATCTTATTACTTGTGTTCTCATATTAGTAAGAATGCATTGAGGGAAGGCTTATAGGCTTTCTTAATTTAGAAACTTTTTTTCTATGAAATATTTCAAATATTCAGACAACACGGAATTACATGTTGAATACCCCCTGTGTGTGTGTACATTTTAGGGTATGTGTGTACTAAAATGTATCATTACTTCAGTAATCTGGTAAATTCTGTTTTTCTTAATTTTATCTTCCTTTTGAGGGTAGTTTAGCAAGAGATGATGTTCAGGGTTAGCAGTTATTTTTTCCTCCACATGCTGTTACTATGCCTTTGCCTTTGAGCTTCTGCTCAGGGTCATTGAAGTCTGTTGTCAATTTATCAACCATTTGTTGTTATTCGATTGAATCCAGACCCCCTGCGTTGAGAGCATGGAGTCTTAGCCACTTGGACCACCTGGGAAGTCCCCAAGCCTCCCTTAACTCATGAAATTCTCTCCTCTTTACTCCAAGACACCAGCCTGTTCTTATTCTCCCGCTACTTATCAGAGCATCCTTCTCAGTCTCTCCTGATTACTCAGGTCCACCACCAGCTCTGAGTAGTGAGTGTTGGAGTCACTAAGGATTTCATTCTTTGATTCACTTTTGTTATTCCTCTGCTTAATCCTTCAATAGATGTCTGTGGTTTTTAGCATAGAACTAAATTCTTCAGTTTAGCTTATGAAACCATGCATAATCCCTGCCTCTCTCCTACATGAGCTGCCTAATCTAGTCATAACAAACCACCAGCTTTTGTTTGGGATAGCTGTTCCCTGCTAGTCCATGCTCTTCTGCGCTTCTGTGACTTTATACATGCCTGCACCTGGGTCGTAGGTCTTCTGCCTGCTCTCGCTGGGGCTCGCTCATATCCCATAGTTAGCTGGCCATCTGTGACCTCAGGCTGGGTGTCTGCTGAGATGACAGAGGCAATCAGACCTTATATTTCTCATCATTGATTAGGCAAACCCAGTCTTGCTTTCATGGCGGTGTCAGAGTTCTCAGGAACAGCAAAAAAAGAGAGCAAGTGCCAATGCACACACAGGTCCGTTGAATCTGCTGGCACATTTGCTCCTGTCCCATTAGAGCAAGTCTCATGACCAAGACCAGTCAATGTGGGAGGCACCTGAAAGGCCGTGGATGCCAAGGTCCCACACTACTTAACCTCCTAGGTTTCACCTTCTTTTTATTAATACATTCATTTATTCATTCCTTCCCTAGACTTTATTATGAGTACCTACTATATTTTTTTAATTGAAGTATTGTTGATTTACAATGTTGTGTTAGTTTCTTGTGTAGAGCAAAGTGATTCAGATATATATATATATGTATATGTGTGTATACATATATATGTACATTCTTTTCCATTATGGTTTATTACAGAAAATTGAATACAGTTCCCTGCACTATACAGTAGGACCTTATTGTTTATCTGTTTTATATTATGTTGACCAAAAGGTTTGTTTGAGTTTTTCCATAATATCTTATGGAAAATTTTTGGCCAACCCAATATATAGTAGTTTGTATCTGCTAATCCCAAACTCCTATTTCTCCCGCCTCCACCCCCTTCCCCCTCTGGTAACCACTCTATGTCTATTAGTCTGTTTCTGTCTTATAAATAAATTCATATTTTGGATTCAAAATTTATATTTTGAATATAAGTGCTATCATAAGGTACTTGTCTTTCTTTGTCTGACTGACTTAGTATGATAATCTCTAGGTCCTTCTATGTTGCTGTAGATGGCATTATTTCATTCTTTTTTTATAGCTGAGTAATATTCCATTGTATATATGTACCACGTCTTCTTTATCCACTCATCTGTTGATGGACACTGAGGTTGCTTCCATGTCTTGGCTAATTGTGAATAGTGCTACTATGAACATTGGGGTGCATGTATCTTTTTGAATTGCTATTTTTTCCAGATAGATGCCAAGGAGTAGAATTGCTGGATCATAGAGTAACTCTGAGCATGTACTATAAACAAAGCCTTGGGCTAGGTACTGAGGATGCAGAGAATCTCCTCAGTGCTTGAAATGTCTATTCTAAGACTGACTCCCAAAGACTAGCACATTCAGTAAAAGTAACACCTGTATTCACAGAGGTCCCATGAAGCAGGGTGAACCTGAGAATGCCTCTCTGCATTTGTCACCATTACTGCAGCAATGGCTACCTCATGACGATAGGATTAACCTCTTCCTTGATAAAAATCATAAAAAGCCAAAATACAGAAACAAGATTTAAAATATTTTCAGTGTGTACATTTTTTCAAACTGTAATTGAAAAATGACCCTGTTTCTTTGGTGGCCTATAAATTCAAGCATGAGATCATGTGAACACAGCATTTCCTCTAAACATCAGATGTGGGTTAGAGGAGCAGTTAACATTTTAATCTTCCCTGCTTGTTTCTAGGAACAAATTTGCTTGCAACTTCAAACTCATAGTTCTGCAAATTACAGAGACCAAAAGTGCAAATGAAAAAAATCCCCTTTCAGACAACTATCTGAAGCTTCCATATTAGGTATAATGATTTTTTTCCCCGGGATTAGGACAGATTGCATGGGGAGCCTAGGCTTTCATAAAGAGGGGGGTGGGAATTGACTTGGGCCTTCATTTTCTCACAAAAGACACAATGCAAAGCACATCTGTGAACATTGCATAATTTGTTATGTTCTACAAAGAGGTGGGTGTTTGTTGTACACATACCAAAGCTATTTGGTACTGTTCACCAATAATCTCTATTCAGGTCCAGAAAAGAAATTGGCCTCAGAAGAGTGAAAGGAGAGTAAATTTTTCTTTAAAAATTAGATACAGATTATCGCTTCAAAATGCAGGAGGGAATTTTACAAGTGACGGTGCACTGATTAGCTTTCCAATGGACATCCAGTCCTTTATGAATCGCATACTAGCTGTGGTCAACTGTGACCAATGTGGTTTATTACTCTCCCGAAGAGCTGAACTGAGATTACCCATCTAATTTAACTGAGAAATGTTGGGTGAACTTGAACTGTTTCATGGACATGAATGACCAGGGAATTTATTTGATAAGACATTAAAGGCTGAATATGGTAACTATCTCTTTGATGGTTTGATACAGTCATTTCTTTAGTTCATTAGCAAGTCTCTCGTAGATTTTTGTTGTCATTATTATTCTTTGGGTGATTATGTGAGCAGCTGAAATGAAAAATGAATGTTTCTGTACAACATCACTAGAAAAAATTTTGAAACTTACCTTTATTGGTAAATACTCATGACAGTTTTCAATATAGTCTGAAAAGTGACATCAACTTTCAAGGAAAGGAAGCTAACAGTAATGAAATTGTGGGCAAATTAATAAATCCACTGTATTTTCATGTGATTGTCCCTAAATTATTTTTAAATATTGTTTTCTGATTTCATTTATTAAAGGGAAAAAAGACTTCAGGAAGCTAACACCCTTCACATTTTCTTGTAAACTTGGGAACTTTTGTTGATGGCACCTCAATGAAACATTTAAGATTACTTTCTCAGTTACAGAGCACACAAGTTAGCATCAGATGAAAAGGTGCTTTCTCTTCGTATGTCTGTTAACATTTAACGTAAATTCTGCTGTGTTCCCAATGACTAGTGCTAAGGTATAATTTGGACATTTGCATCTTTCTTAAAAACTATATTTAAATATGATAGTTTTAAAACTGCTCAGAGAAGCTCAGCGATGTAAACTCTTAAGAATAAATGACAAAATCTCAGATCATGTTCCTAGTGACTCTTTAAATGGAATTTTTCATTGAAACTTTGTCATTAAAATAGAAAGGCCTTTTGGTTGTGCCCATACAAGCATAATAAATTGTATATGTTTGTGATACTGAATGACTCTTGCCCATATGCTGCACTGCAAAGCTACATGAATGAGGCATTTACCAAATCAGGCCCACCACATTAAACAGAAAAACAATCTTTATTCATGGTAACTTATCAGTTTCAATTAATCAACCTTAACAATGGAAATTCTGATGTGTTCAAGCAACTTGAAAGCAATAGGTCATCTTGAGGGCAGCCATGTTGTGTCTTTGTGCCTAAGGTTTCAAACAAAGGGACATCTTCAATAAATATACATGCATATACATACATACATGTGCATATATATACATACCAATGGATGGCCATATCTATGCCAGTTACACCAGCCAGAACTCATGTTAAGTGTTTATGACTTTTATCATAGCAAATGTAATTGCTTCCCTCCTAGTATTACTTTTTGAGCTCTGTAAGTGTAAACAAAAGGAGAGAAATTTCCATTGGATGACCATCCTTTCAGTTTCTGTGCTGCTATGTGAATAGCATTGTGCAGACCATTCCAATGGTTTTGAAAAGGGGTAACCATTGGTTTGATTTGGTTACACGGTTTAGTCAAGCACTCCCTCCCACTGCCTTAGGGTCTGTGAAAGGTCTGTGACCTGTTTAGAACTGCCAAGTGAAATGTCATGTCGCCCCTCCCAAATGGGAGTATCTGCATTCATTTGATCAGTATAAAAAATGATTGGGGATGGTGAGAGCAGTGCTTTTGAATTGCAATTTATAGCAGTTTACAAAAATGCACATTGTTGGAAAAGAAAACATGGAAGTGTTTCTTTCTAAATTGCATTACCTGTGAAATGTCATTAGTCTTTTAAGGATATTTACATCCTTTTTTAAAATTATTATTTAGGAGCCTTACTTCAACTAAGGAAAACCAGAATTTTATTATATCATCATTTTTTTAAAACTTGTGATTTGGTTCTAGTACCAGAATTTAAGGAACACAATGTGTCCATGTTCTTAGGATAAACATACTTTGTTGTCATTTCCACTTATTCATTCTGTAAGATGATCTTTGCTAATCAGTTGCATTAGCAGAGCAGTCCCAATTGTCTTTCCCAGATTCTAGAGGAGATTCATTTGCTGGTTGATGTCTTGTCTGCCGGATTTCTAATAGGGAATCTGAAACCACAGGCATATGTAATTCTCCCAGGTCTCCATTATCTCTTCAATGGTTTACTAATGAAACTTCTTCGTTGGATGAATACTTACTAAATTACGGTACCTGTCGATTCATCTACATGTATGAACAGTTTCACAAAAGAAAATGTTATTTCTTTTCTTGAAATGCATACAAGAGTCCATGAACTTTATCCTGAAAGTTAAGGTAGGATGTTCAAGTTCATAAGTCTTAATACAACCACTTGGGTTTCTGAGGTCTGGAAGTCTTGAAAACTCCATCTCTTCACCTTAGGCAGTGGGTAGAATCGGACATTATTTTGAAGAATTCTATCAGTAAGAAAAGTTACCTCAGGAAAAAGGCCTCAGAACTTCCCTGGCTGATAATGGGAGGAGAGAAAGAGGAGCCCTGCTTCAGAAAAGACTTGACCCAGATACACTCCCTAGCACTCCACTTTGAACCTCCCAACCATTGAAAGCTGAGCTTGTCACGTTTTTATCTTTGTTCATGTTAAGCCTTGGAATGACAGCCGGGCTCTGTGTTCCCCTCTCCCACTGCCCCGCCGGCCGTAAGTGTCCACATTGACACCTACCGGTGACCGCAGGCTGCAAGTCTTTGTTGCCTTCTCCACGCTCCTGGCTTTCACTGGGATTAGCTCAGGGCCTTTGTTCCCCTTCAAAGCTGGAACATCACATCCCATGTTGTGGCTTTCCTGTCTCAGACCCCCAACGCTTTCCTCACAATTTACACACCAGGTAAATGTCCCTCCCTAGGGAGCAGAGCCCAGCCTGGGGTGAGGGGTGGGGAGGGCAAAACCTCCCCATTCCCCAACTTCAGAACCTCCCCCCCAAGTTGATTTTCTTTCTTTCTTACTTAAAATTTTTTATTTCATGAGGAGGAAAGATTGAAAACACAAATGGAAATGTAAACCTGAGTTAGGTCCTTGAACCCAAACACAAGTCCACCCCTGCCTTGTTTTATTCTCTTACAACGGCTCCTAATTCTAGGGAGGTAACTCCGGGAAGATCATTTACTGGCCCTGGTCACAGGCACCTCAGACCATTTCTCCAGTCTGGGACAGCAGGAACACTATCTCAGGGGAAACTTCACGGGCACACGCTCCTTTAAAGGCCTTAGAGGAGCTGACCGCCTGACTCACCTGCCTCCACCCTCCCCTCCGGGTTACTGAGGAGCCCCCCCCCGCCCCCAGCCGGGGCCAGGCCTTGGAGGACCCACTAAAAGTGAGGCAAAGAGTGAAAGTGTGTGGGGAGTGGTCTACGTACAGTAACTAAAGCAAATTACACCTCTCTTCATCTCTCCCTCTGTTTAGTGAGGTTAGAAAATCTGGAGGAAGAATCTCCGGAGGAAAAGCAGTCGACGCCCCAGAACACCACAGAGAGCGACACGGATCGTCCCGAGTAGCGGCAAAGAACACTTCGCTGCTCAGAGCGGGGGCTGGGGGGGCAGGAAGAGGGCTCTTACCACCCGGGCGTAAGGCCTGCCTCCCTGGCGAGGGACACTGTCTTCAAGGCGTTTCTAACCTGACTGTACCGTCTTCAGATGCCGCCTGCTCATTGGCGAATTGCGCTTGAAGAGGACGCGAAGTGCGCGCTCTGAGCGCACCTTTCCAAACCCTTCAAGAGCCCGCTGGCTGGTGCGTGGTGAGCGGGGCGCACAGACCCAGAGCCGCCGCCACATCCCTCTGCGCGCTCCCTGGGCTCAGCGGGGTGCCCCAGCGCCTTAGGGTGGGAAGGAACGGGCTTCAATTAAAATTAAAAGTTTGAGGCACTCACCCTGTGTCATTCCCTCTCTAAATCCACCTGGAATCCCTGTAACGCTAACTCAAACTGATTTGCTGTCTACTCATCCACCAACTGATCCATAAAGGCGTACCAGAAAACCTCGAAGGAGGTTTTAAATGTCCTCCAAGGAGGTCCACTCTTACATAGGCGCGGGGCTCCTAGACATATCTTAAACGCCGTAAACAATTCTTTAGTAAGTGTGGAAACTCTTTGGGGTTGTGTTACCTGGTAAGTATCAGGATGAAGATTCACGCATCTCTTCTTTCCAAATGTTAAGGCACCATTTTCTGAAAGACCGGTTTGCCTTCGTCCGTGCGTAATGGCCAAACCAGCCCTTTCGGTTCCCTTGTCTACAAGTCAGGCCCGGTCTGAAGCCCAGTTTCAAGATCGTAAGCTCTGGCTTACAGATTTCTAAAGATGTTTATTAAATCTCAAGAAATATATTTGTGGTGGCTGTCACATAAAGCTGATGTACTCTGGTGCAAAAGAAAGCTACAGAGACGATTTGTTTGTGCGTAAAAGGCACCAGATTTAATTGGAGAGAGACGTGGTATTTTCAACGCGAGGACACGGGGTGGCATAGCGCCCTGAAGCATTATTCGAGCTTCATCTACTATGCACTATATGCCACCGTCTCCAAAGGAGTGTTGCCCTAGAAACTTGTTTTAAATCTGCTGCTATATATCAACACCTTGTTTTAGCAGTCCTTGGCTGAATTACAGTTACACAGTTTGGCGCTTCTTTCAAATTTCCTCCCATCAGTTTGGCTAAAGAAAGGAATTTTTCTCCTTTAGAAATGAATTGGCTTAATTAGTAAGTAGATTAATGGCAATTGCTGGTGAGTTGGTTTCCAGCAGAGTTTCACCAGAGAGGGTTAATCGGAGTCAGGTCTGGAAGCTTTCCCAGAACTGGCTGCCAGCCATTTCCACCAACCAATCAACCCTACAAGAAGCAGAGGAAGTGAAATAGAATTTATATTCTCTGGGCTGTTATCCTGGATGGAAATTCCTTGGAAGCAGGCTCCTAGTTGGGTGTAGGATGGACTGTTTCACTTTAGAATTTTCAGAGAAACCTCGAAAGGTTTCACCTTCAAGATTTATCTGGGTACCAAAGAAGAATTTCACATGACACAATGAGTGACTCTACAGAACACTGAGGGTGCATTGAAAACGCCTGTGAGGATCTTAGTCAATTTCAGGTTTTACAGAAGTTGTGCAAACCTCCCAAGTTCCACCCTAAATCTTATCTACCAGAAACTTTTTACAAACTTCAGTTGTGTGTTCTGCAGCCTTTTCACTTATTTTTTCCACAGTGATAAAAATGCATTCATAGTTTAACTTGCAGCTGCATTACTCTTGCAAAAAAAAAAAAAAAAAATCCCTGCTGAGAAATGCATATAATAGGAAAAACAGATCGGCTGGACAGCAGTGTAATTAATGCCAGAAAGGGCTGAGGCCGGTTTCATAGTTTGTCTTTTGAGGATATCAAGACGAGACCTGGTGAAAAATGACGCATGCTTTAGCATTTCAGAAAGCTGGCAACTGGCAGCGCTTTTCCTTTTTTCTTTGACTTTCTGCCTCAGAACAAAGAGGTCGGCAGAACTAGCTAGGTTGTAATGAGTTCTATGTCCCTAGCACATTAAGTGCATCATGGAAACATATTGTATCGAAATAGTTTGGAGGAGAATACCGGGGATGAAAGAGAATGGGTGCTTTGATCAGCTCCCTGGGGTCCTGAGCGCGCACAGACTGACTTGCAAGGCGTTATTCAGCTCCAGCTAGACACACTTACAACACCATTCAAAGAAATTTGCATATCTGTAATTTATCACATTGGTCCAGAACATTTTTGCAAGGTAAATAAAAGTTGGCTGAATAAAAAAAATCAATCATCGCAGATATAGTGGAAACTGTGAAGCCTGTCTCCATTAAAAGCATAAATAAATATGTCCATGAAACATGATGATTTAGAGGCTGATTTTATTATAAAATGTTCTTAGAGCAACAGGTTATGTGCTGACAGAGTGGCCGCCATTTCTTTGTGCTTCTACTTTAGGGGAGTGTATGTGCAGCTTCCCATTTGAATAAAGGCAGAAAGTTGAATAGATGTGTGGCTATAACCAGCCCGCTACATGCAGAGCAAAATTAGTACACACTTTGAGGAGATGTGAAAGATGGTTCAATCTCCTTGGTGTCTGCAAATGCTAAGGTTAAATTTCATTTCTTCTCCTGTTGATTTCGTTGCCAAGCCCTGGTTGCTGAATTTAGAAGCTCAAAGGGATGAAATATCCCGACATCCGGTCAATAGGAAAACTTGCTTTGGAATGCCCCATGAGAACAAGTGAAAATTTAACAGGCAGGCATTGTTCTGAGTTTTTAAACAACCCAGTTAAACAGCAAACAAGAATCTTCAACTTGACCTTGAAAAAGGCTGTGTGCCTGCAGATAATCTATCAAACAACTGTGGATGACAATGATATATTTCAAAGTATTGTCAGATGAAAAGATTGATAAATTTGCTGCTGCGAAGGGAGAACTTTTGAAACAGGCAACAGGCAATTTACTGCACTCCTTCTGCAGCCCCCTCCTCGGTCCTCACCCCCTACCCCCACCCCAACCCTACCCCTCCACCCTCCAGCCTTGGGGCCAACTCAGTGGAAGAAGGCCAGTAAATCAGCACTGTAATATTTCTTAAGGGGCACAGAAAAGCTGTGAACAGTACTTCTCATATTAAGCGCAATATTTCTTTGCTTTCGTGGGGAACAAAAGTCATAGCAAGACGTCTTTAT